>NC_081825.1:81371666-82005833 GCF_030867095.1 Alligator mississippiensis
TGTGGCCTGCAAGGGATTAACATGCAGGCCCCAGGCTCCTACCCAGCCACCACAAAATCTTATTCTCACACACAGTGCAATGGTGTGGGGGAAGTGCCCGCCCATGTGGTGCATCAGGGTGAGGGAGCACCCACCCACACACATACATGGTGTGAGAGCTAGGGAGGAGAGGGCATGATCGCTACTAGTGTAGCCCATGGGGCTATATGGCCTCCAGCTGCTGAGAATTTGGGCAGCCCTGACAATGTCTCTTCTGTTAACTGCTCCATATGACCCAGAAGAGCTGACATGTTGGTGGTCATCTTGACATAGGAAGCCCCTTCCCTGACCCACAAATACTACCATGTTGGCAGCCACCTTGGCAGAAGAAGCCCCACTCTTGACCCCCTCTACCTCCCTGAATTGGAAGCTGCAAGCTCATGATCCAGTAATCCTGTGCTCTGAGGGACCCTAAGGCCCATTACTGGAATATCCATACTAAATTCCTCTTCTGGATTTCTCATACACAGCTCAATGGAATTTAGGATAGGATCCTTTCTTTTCCTTTATATTTTAAAGTTTAGGATCCTTCAACTGCATAGCTGAGAAAAGGTTCGTTCACATCTCAACATATAAAACATGTTTCTGCCTTCCTTGCTCCTATGACTGTAGCCTCACATAAATTCCTCACGCACACCCCATACACCTGTATCTTAATACAAGAAGTACAAATATTTAATTATATGACATTATTTTTCCATTTTAATAGAGAAATACTGAGGGAGATTTCTGAAGTCTTTGCTGAATTTTAATTAGTACCTAGTTAAGGACTAAGCAGGACAGTGGGGAGGGAAGGACAGAGGGACAAAGTGGGTGCTGTAGGCAGAAGTTCTCTGGGGGCAAGGGGTGGCCCCCTGGAGAAGCTAGCCAATCAGTGCTCCACCAATAAATATGGGAAGAACATAACTTTCAGCAACAGTCCCACTGCTCCTATATTCAAATTTCTTAACATGAATGTCTTAAAAGCCTTATCACTTTAGATACATAAAACTATAGAAATCCTATGTCTGAAATCCTTTAATCCATGTTGGGCCAAATCCTGCCATCCTTACCCATTCTTAATGGTAAGAACATATGGACATAAAAACTGTCACTTCGTGAGTCAGACCATAGGTCCATCTTACCAGTATCTTATCAGACACAGTAGGAAATCAACAATGCTGATAGGGAGGAACAGGGTATGCCCAGAATGTTCTAGCCTGGCTCCTCTTCCACTGCAACTTCCAGCATTCAGCTGCTCTACAACATGAGTAGTTTAGTTTCTGTAGTTCTGTTGGCTATTGGAGACTGCCAACAGAAGACATGCACACAGGTCAGCACTGATTGCTGCCTGCCCCAAGGGACCATGTATCCCCCCACAGGAACTCCTGCTCACAACACCTGCTCCCTCCCTCCCAGCTATCAGGCTTTGAGAAAGGAGACCCAGAGTGTCTCTGTTATCAATTTTCCCTCTAGGCAATAGCCTATGAATGCAGTTCTAGCACAAGCCAGGTGTCATGTGTCATGGTAGTCAGAGTGGGGTATTGCAGGGTTGGGTGTTCGTGGGTCAAGGTTGGTCTGGAAGGTGGGGTGCTAACTGATTGGGACTGGATGCTGGTGGGTCAGGTGCTGATGACCTGGGGTTGAGTGCTGGCCGGTCTGGGTCAGGTGTTGCTGGGTCAAATGCTACTGGGTTGAGGTCAGGTGCTGGTAGGTCAGGGTTGGGTTTGGGTGTTGCTAGGTAAAGTGCTGGTAAGCCATGTCATTGTGGGTCTGGTCACATGGTGTCTAGGTCTGGGTATGATGAGGTGTGGATTAGGGGTGTGTGAAGCAGGCCCTATTCGCTTTGGATTCAGATTCGGCTCAAATCAGGGACAGTGATCTGAATCAATGAATTGAATCACTGTCCTTGATTTGATTCGGCTGAATCCAAGTCTGAAGATTCGACGCTGATTCAGAGAATCAGCGATTCAGACGTAGACACAGCTTTAAAAGTTTTTTCTACATACCTTGAGGTAGCAGGCATAGCTCGTGATCACTGGGGCACATGGAGTGTCCCAGAGGAGTGTGGCGAGTGGGGGGGGCCTCCACGTGCTTGGCAGCACATTTGGAAGTGGACCAGAAGTACCACTTCTGGTTCTGCCGGGGAGCATGCTGGGCCCCCCCATGCCTTCCCGGCTCAGTGATTGGCTACAGGGGGACACCTGGAGCACACCTGGATTTGTTCCCATGGTAGACATTATTGCAGGCCACTTCTACCCTACTGGAGTCAGAATATTTTTTTACTGGAACTGCCATTTTTGGTCCAGTAGAAACTGTATGAACAGTTGTACTTCTAGGGTTTCTACTGAGGAACTGCAATTCTATTGTTAGAAAAGCAATGTTTGTACAACCTCTGAAATGCTCCAAAGGTTCTTCCTTGACCTATAGCTTTACCTGCCTCACCTAGGTCTTCTCAGCTCTTAGCAGAAGGGATTTTGCCAACTAAAATAATCACAACATTGTACAGTAAACTGCTCAGAAATTTCCATAGAAGATGCCTGTCTATATGGTCCAATGCTCTGAAGTCATACTTATCCTTTACAATAACTAAGTTATAAAAGAAAAAAAAAGGTTTTTTTTATAAGAACAAGGGCAATCCAAAGAAATCAGTGACCATATGTTGAAATACAGACAGAAATTTAAGAATAAACAAACAAACCAAAAATATACTAATAATTTTACCTTATCCCTGCATATTAGTCCTAAGCTCTAAGAATGCAGCTCCACCTCAGCCCAAAAAGCTAGAAAAAAGCTACTGCCTCTGACCTTCCTGTCAGGGCCTCCTGTAAGCTCTCCTGTCAGCCTACTACATGCTAAGCCTACTGGCTGAGGGTCTGAAGTCATTCTGTGACCAGGAAAACTGAAATCTTGCCATTTACATACATTAAGCATCAGATACCTGGGGAGCCCTTATAATGCATATAATTTCCTGCCCCCATGGATATATCTCTGTTTACCAGACCAAATCTAATTAAGCCAGGAGAATATTTACATCCTTTCAGACACAAAGATTACTAATTCAATATCCTAAAGCTACCATTTCTCACTAAATTTCCCCACTGTGAGAGATATTCTTTTTTGAACAGCCTGATTCCCAGGGGTTATTCTTGCTACAGGTCTCTCCTATTAAAGTGTAAAATTTATAGTTGTTTGGAATGGCCTGGCTCATGACTGGCCGTTAACAATACCCATGTTGGATGCTCATTCTCAGAGAATACTTCTCTCAGCCATTTAGACTTTGACCTTCTCCCTGATGCAAAACCCATTGTTTAAAGAGTAAACCCCTGCAAGTCAATATCATGCTATGCAAAATCCTGAATCTAAATTAACATGTAACAAATACATTTATATCAAACATCACAATGCATATAAACATAAGGCTGATTAACTAAAATAAATCTTGCCTATATGTACAGAACACACCTACTGTATCAGTTAAATTAATTCATGAAAACATGCATGACCACCTGCGAACACCTCAAAATATTGTGGGTTCATGACAGCCATATTAGGTGTCAATAAGGTGTGTATGCATGCTCTGTTCCTCTATACCTACATATATTCAGCCAAAGAATAGACTTAGGCCAATGCTGCTGTTCAAAGAGTTTTAAGCTTCATAACTACTCCAAGTGCTAGCCAACTTCTGAATCAAACTGACTTGAGACCATGTAATTACTCATCTGTCTAGCAGGATACTGGAACACAAGACTTCTATCAAATGTTTTGCCAGGATCTTGTGAGCAATCTGTAAAGGTGTTTCAAGTATCATCTCAGCTTCCATACTCCTAATTTGAAATGTTAACACTGTTGCCTTTAGTTTTAAGTACCAAAATAGAAAATATTTCTTCATTATTTTTCAACCTTCAATGAAAGTGATTTTTGTTTCTTTGTTAGAGCTTGTGCTGCTAATGCCAAATCTTCTAAAAAATTACAGTTTATTATACCTGATATATAGCTTACTTAGTTCACTCAACTACCAAAATGAATTCATCTGACTACCAAATTAATCTTTGATGAGCATTATCTTAAGAAGCTGGAATGTCTGATGACTGTCATATACTGGGGAACTTCATCAGGAATTCTTAATGTCTAACGGTATAATATGTAATTGATAAATATATAAATAACCAATTTCAGTGTATAATGTAACGGCATGTACAAGAACCACATTCTGCTTGGTCCCTCCCTCCATGAGCATACAGGCATAGGGGTAGAGAGAACAGAAGGAGTCTTCTGTGCCCTATCACCTCATACTGGCATTGTAAGAGTATTCGGTTTTCCTGTCCCTACAGTCTGAGGGTTCAGGGACTACTATCCCACCGCTCTATGGACATGATCCGTTCTTTCATATTAGAACTAGGTGAAAAGTCTTCAGGGACATGAGCAAGAGACTTCTCCTTGTCTTAGACTCTAGAAACCATAGCAGGAATGCTAGAAAAAACAGAGAATATAACTATGAGCTCTGTTACCTCCCTCAGTTTTAACTGCGCAGAATAGACAAAGGAGGGAGGGGGATGGTATTCCCACTTCAGTTGCCGACAGACATTAAAAAAAAAAATGCGCTTTACTTATGTGCATGCCCAGAAGAGGCATCATATTAGTTGGACCCAGCTTACCCAATGTCTGTATATATTGCACACTTCAGTGAGGCTTTTTGGCCCTTTTATCTAATAGCCAATTCAAAACAACAGCTAGTAGGTAAAAGGGCCAAATAGCCCTGCTGAAACGCGCAATCTAGACAGACGCCTGGTGGGGCAGCAGTTTGAACGAATGTGCTTCTTCTTCCAGTAAACTATTGGTTTGCTTTTCCATGTCTGTCAGCACCCTTCCAGCTTTGCCTTAGGCAACATACTGCATCCTCCCTCTATTACAAATCTCTGAACCCATCAAGAGGCCTCTTGGTTCCCTGAAACAGAGGAGGCTGAGCCTGCCTTTCCATGCTAAAGCAAGTGAGACCAGGATAAAATGAGGCCCAGCTTTGCCCCTTGCTCTTTTGTGATAAGTTGTACAACAGGCAGAAAATATGTTTTGTGCCCCCAGAAACACTAATGCTGCCTCGGTTCACCATCTCAGCCAACAGGAAGGTGGCTAAATCTACCAAATAGTTTAAACAGTAATCTCTATGTAGCCTAACAGCAATAAACAAACCTAAACTCAGTTCATAAAGTTATTACAATGATTATGTAAATTAATTTAAATTTCAAATGGCTCACTAGAAAGTGAACGTCAGTAATATATTCAGTCAGTTCTTTTGTAGTTTATAATTCAAATTATCATGGAAAAGATGCATTCCCACTGCAAAGTAAGTTAGGATTGCTATAATATTGCTATTAATGTGGTACCAAATTTTAATTCATATTACTTTGTGCATCAATTTTGGGATGCCTTTTTTCAAACACCCTATGGGAGGTGTTAGAATTCTATTCAACAAAAAATTTTTGAAGTTTTTCTACCAATATTTCCCCCAGAGTAATAGAAAAAGAATAGACAACTCCTTTCAAAAGATTACTAGAAATATGAAAAGAAATGTTCCTCAACATTCATAAGGGAATTCATAAGCATGACAACTCAAAATGAATATATTTCTTGAGTGGGCTACTGCAGACACACTTACATGCAAAAAGTTGCATAAAGGACTTTATGAAAGCGATATGTAGATTGACTAGATATCCCAAGTTTCCCTATTAAATGTACTCCATCTGTTTAGGGCATAGCTTCTGCATTATCTCAGTGCCATGCATTTTGAAAGTTATTTACCAAAAAAGTCACATGAGACTAGATGAAAATGAAGCTTTTCCTGCTTAGCAAAACTTTAGTATTAAAATATCTTCAGAGAGATAATCTCTCACAAAATCTGAGACACAACTATGTTTTTCAGTTCATTTTTTCTCATATAGAATACCAATAGAATGCCAAGGAACACTATGACTCAGTTGCATCTTATCTTGAAGCCTCAGATCTCAATCCTACAAACTGCTCCATATGGGATAACCTCCACAACTCTGAAGAGCTCCACTAACTTTACAGAGCATAGAACAGCTGACAGGACTGGGGACATAGCAAGGATTTAATGCTCCTTATGCCTGGTATTCTAAGAAGTAGGTGAAATCCACATTAATGGAACCTATTGTCTTCATCCATATACAGAAAAGCCCTTGCATATTTAACTGTAGTAAAATATTTTTTAAATAGAATTTAAGAAGACCACGTTATCGCAAATAAGTTCACCACTTGTTAACTTATGGAGGTCACCCAATAAAGCAGCAATAATATATTTAGATATAATTACCAAGTATATTGTACATGTGGTAATTTTTATCTAGATTTTTTAAGTCTTGACTTTTTATTGACATTAAATTAATTTTAATATTAAATTAATTTATTTAATCTGAATACAATTTAAATTATATGTTCTTCACAGCAGGAGCACTACCTTATAATATTTTATAAAGCCTGCTTTAGTGGCTACATCTACATCTTTCTTTAAAAGGGCCAGTGGACTTAGCCCAGCTACTCAGAATACCGAAGAATTATTAAAAGAGTAAATAAACTTTAAAACATCTAAAATTTACCATAAAGCAGCTTTACTATAGAAAAACATATCCAAATGTTGATGTTCTCTCTCTCAGGCTACAGATACCTCTGTATCTCAGGTTGGCAAATGTTCAAATTTATCCACGGAAGTGGAAAGACTATTTTTTCAATGACAAAGCCCTGAAAGATCATAATAAATGAGACCATAAATCAGTCACTAGTCCACGAACAACTCCTGCAAATCCTAAACCAATATAATTGTGTTAGATAAAGTCTACACTTGGGAAAGAAGGAAACATTTATCTGGCAGACTACATTTTCTTTGCAAATGTGGCTGGCTGAATCTAGGCAAGAGATGATGTAGGGAGTAATTTTGGCCATGACAGCAAATCTTCCATTGATTCTGGTGGGTCAGAAATTTTGAGAATCATCTGCTTTGAAATCACAAATCTCCTCAAATGAATAAGGTCAACAGTATTATCTTTGAACTTAATATATACTCGAAAATCTAGAATGAAAGCTGTTAATTCTTAGTTTGCCCACCACATGGAAGAAAAGATGGCACATATATATATATAAGCCTAGTTTCTCATCAGTCACTTAAGAAGTAAGCTTGGGATGCATACAATTCTGCTTTAATATTTGACTGACTTATGTCACTTCATTACACAGAAGTGAAAATACAGAAGTGACTTCCCCAAAATTTTGGATAAGGGACTTCTTCACAGTAAGTCAAATCAAAGTCAGGGTGAAACACAGAATCTTTTCCCTTAGGTCCTTCTTTTTTTGAAGTTCAAAGGCAAGTTCCTCTTTAGTGAAGGATAAGTTTCTACTGAAGCACCCACTTAATTGCTAAATTACCATAATGTCTAAATTTACTTAAATCGGCTTCCTTTAAAGTGATATGGCAATCAAAGGGCACATCTACATGAGCCACTACAGCGACATAGCATTGGCAGGCATGAACCACGATGCCACCGCTACTGTGCAATAGCAACAAGTAGGGTCGGAAATGTGCCGTGCCAGGACTGTGCAGTACCACCAGGTACCAGGTACCACCATGTACTGCACAGTCATTTAGTAAGTACTAAAGCTAGTAATACTTAGTAATTATTAAATTTAATTACTAAATTTAGTAGTGACATTTAGCAAGTACTAAATGTCTGCGCAGTAAGAACTGCACAAATATCTGGGGTTGAACACTGCAAACATAGATTACCTAACACAAGGACAGGTTCTTCCCTGACTGAATGCCACTTAAATATAAACATTTAAACTGAAGAGAACAAATAATCCAAAGAGCTAGTGGAGGAAATTCTGAAAAGGACATTTTGTTTAAAAAATTAAAACAACAAAGGTAATACAAATTAATAGTAGTTGGGGCAGTAAAATGGTGCTGTTTCCAGGTATATGTAGACTAATGAAATTTTGCTCAATAACAATTTAAATTAAATTAACTAGAGCAGAAATCCTAACTTTTTATAAGGGTCAACTACCTATTGACAGACATGAACGCTAGAAGAAAATACAATCCAGATTTTTCTGTTTCATTCTTGTCTTACTAATAGGAACAAAATCAATCTATTTCCCATTTATTTCATCTTCTCTGGTGACATCTGGAATTTCCCAGAGAACTTTGTCATTTCCTTTTTACATGTCACCTTTAGGCAAGATTATGGTGAGTTATGTCCTCCAATTTCATTGTTATTCTGATGACGCTGAGATCTATTGCTCAAATGATCATTTCTTTTCACATGCATAACTGGTAAGAGGGAATTCAAATATCACTGCCTATTAATTCTTCATGCCTTAATGCTTGGCATACAGAATTGCTTACAAATAAATCTTCTAAAACACGTTTGTGAACCACTTGAAAAGAAAATAATTTCTAAACTGTCGACAGTAATAAAAACTAATTTTCCCTTTAGTAGTCATCTTATTTTATTGGTTAGAAATAGGCAGATTTTTCTGCTCTGCAACTAACCCATGAATGGATAGTACATTTGAGGAGGAGGACAGACTTAGAAGATTCTGTTCAGTTGGAAAGAAGGAAGAATAAATAATAGTAACAAGAACTGGATTGTGCAAAGTACCTTTCACTTCTCAAAACACTTGACTCGTAATCATTTGTGGTGGGATAGTACTTATTCATTATTCAAAAAGCTATTCTGAGATACAGGATGGGGTTAAATGTCTTGTGTTGTCATAGAATCATAAAAAAATTTGGGTTGAAAGGGACCTCAGGAGGTCATCTAGTCCAACACCCTGCTCAAAGCAGGACCATCCCCAATTAGATAATTGCAGCCAGGACTTTGTCAAGTTGGGTCTTAAAAATCTCAAAGGATGGAGATTCCACCACCTCTCTAGGTAATTTGCTCCAGTGCTTCACCACCCTCCTAGTGGAAATGTTTTTTCCTAATATCTAACCTAAACCTCCCTTGCTGCAACCTGAGACCATTGCTCCTTAGTCTGTCAAGTCACACAAAGAATTAACAGAGCCAGGTTTGGAACAGAAGAATCTCAGCTTCCAATCCATCAGAGCACATCTCCAGTTTGTCAATTTGAGTATGAGCTATTTGTAGTCTATGGCCAACTTTAAATGTCCATTAACCTCAGTTTCATACTAGTTTATTTCCTTTTCTTCAGTTATCTTGTATTAAATATCAAAATGTAAATACTTTTGTCCCCATTCTGCTTGCAATGGAGTCACTGGTGATACTTGTATTAAAGCCACTAGTATGTAGTATCAGGTCTTTCTTTTCTGCTTATTTATCAGCAAACTAGCATCCAAGTTTCTCCAAAGTTAATGCACGCTTACGTTTTTAACATCACCTCACATCACACACAAAATTAAGAGACCCTTTTGGACTGTTAAGTTCCATTGGTAGAAACATCTGAGAAAACCTATATACGTAAACCTGAAAATGGAAGAGAATGTTAAGTCTTCATAAGAGTTTTCACTTGTTTATAACGAGAAGTAACTGAAAGCTTACCTTTTTCTGTGGCTCTGATAAATGTGTTTGAAGTGTTTTCTTAAGAAATATCAAGAAATGCCTCAAAAGAACTTAACTACTCAAATTGCCCTGAGTCTAATTTGTCATCCATAATTTCTTTCATACTGGTCGTGATTCTCACATTAATGCCCCTTTATCCAGGATGAAAAAGTAAACAGGGTATAAAGTCAATACTAAGTAGTGTAAAGTGAACTCATTCTAACTAATAATATTAGACATTTTTAAGTGAAAAACACTGTATTTGAATACCAGTATTCCCCCAGTGACAGAATGAAACTCTGTGCTACTCTGTTTACCACATTCTTGGAGAGTGAAGTGATACAATCTGAATAAGTGTGGTAAAAGTTTGGGCTTATTATGTTCTCCTGTTGTATATGAGCGAGTTTAGTTTTGGTTGATTAGATCCAATTTCTGCAGTACTAAATGAACATGTATTGCTACATATCATAGAATGAATGTCATCATCATTGCACTTCTCCCACACACACATTATCCAGTCCTCTAACACTGTATTTGTTTGAAAATTAACAAATGTTACATTTCTAGTCTCCCACCAATTTAAACATTCCTCATACTTATTCGTCTTCAGCTAGAATAATGGGAATGGTTATATGATGGTCTTCTATGCTGACTGAGTACCCCAGCAATCCCATACAGTTCTTACACAGAAAGTTTCTGACGCCTCAGTACTGCCAGACAAAATTGGGCTTTATGTGCTCTGGCTGCTTTCTTTCAGTAGCTTCAATTAAAACTTTGATGTAGCCTGCCTCATTGATTGCCTGTGATACAGTATCTTGATCTTAGGAAGATGAGTTACAGAGTTATTAAAACTCAGGGGCAAACACTTTATGTCTGATAAAAATGTACAGTTCCCATTAACTTCACTGGTAGTGGTATTTGTGTATACAAAATCAGCATCTGTCCCAGGTAGCTTGGTTCTTACTGATTTAATTGCTGTTGTCAGTTTCTCCACCCACCCCTGACTCGATCATTACTTGTAAAATATTTAAGAGACATAATTCATCAGAAAAAAAACAAAAAGAAACAAAACAAGCCCCCCAAAATCATTACCTCTTGCATAAGGGACAAGGAGCGATTTGCTGCCTGTACTTTTTGAGCTATAGGTGATTTCCTGTATAACAAGAAGCTCTTTTTTTTTTTGGTAATATCTTTTTACTGGACCAATAATGGGCAAAACAACTGGACAATCAGTAAAGTTGGCCTAATAAAATATATTACCAAAAATGCCTTGCTTTTCTCACTTATTCCCTGGATCATCATGAAAGTACCACCACTCTAACCCTACAGATTTGTAACAAAATCTATATACCATATTTATATGATTCTTTGATGACTTCCAATTTAAGATGACCACCAATAATTAGCTTCTATAGAAGGAAAACTTACAAATTTGTTACAATTTTCTATGTATAGAAGCTAATTATTGGAGAGTCATCTTAAATTCATTCCCCCCACTGCTGCAACAGGGAAAGCAACACCAACAGCAGGGGGTGGCTCACCATTTTTCCCTCATGCCCCTCATCAGTGCCTGTGCCCCTGCCTCAGCCGTCCTGTATACTCCCCACAGCCTCTGCCCCTTCCTGAAACCTCTACCCTGCCACCTGCCTGCTCCCTGTAACCTCTTGCCCTTCCCCTGCCCTTGCCTACTCCCCACAAACTCTACCCCCTCCCTCCCCCACTGCTTACTGTCTGGCATGGCTCAGGCTCCATTTCCTTCTGGGAATGCCCAGACATATAGCAGCATCCTGAGGCCAGAGCTGCTGCCACTGCCACTCTGTGACTAAGCAGAAGACAGACCTTGCATACACTCTATGCCTGGGAGGTAATGGAGCTGGAGTTATGCCTAGCAGTAAGTAACACAGGAGGGAAAACAGAGACTTCAGGCAGCTGATGCAGATCTGACTCTAGCCCTGACCCTGACTTGGAGCCAGAGTCAAAGCCACCTTGCCCCACTGGGCCTCATACTCAAATCCAAGTGGATTTTTTCCCATATGTTAATTGAGGGAAAAAACCTTGTCCTGGATTTGAGTAAATATAGTACAGCCCAGACCTTTAGATTATCTGGCATGTCTAGTATACTTTCTTTAATTACTTGTTGTGAAATAATGCATGCTATCAGTAATTCTTTGTATTCTTAATATAGCATAAAAAACTAAAAGTGTCTCATTTTGCCCTCATGATCCTTAGCATGGTGATCCTTGGATGACTACACAGTCCGGTGGGTGGTGAATTGGCTAGAGGCTCGCACCCAGAGAGTCGTGGTGGATGGGTCGGTTTCAACCTGGAAGGGTGTGGGCAGTGGGGTCCCGCAGGGCTCAGTCCTTGGACCAATACTCTTTAATGTCTTCATCAGCGACTTGGACGAGGGAGTGAAATGTACTCTGTCCAAGTTTGCAGATGACACAAAGCTATGGGGAGAAGTGGACACGCCGGAGGGCAGGGAACAGCTGCAAGCAGACCTGGACAGGTTGGACAAGTGGGCAGAAAACAACAGAATGCAGTTCAACAAGGAGAAATGCAAAGTGCTGCACCTAGGGAGGAAAAATGTCCAGCACACCTACAGCCTAGGAAATGACCTGCTGGGTGGCACGGAAGTGGAAAGGGATCTTGGAGTCCTAGTGGACTCTAAGATGAACATGAGTCGGCAGTGTGACGAAGGCTTCAGAAAAGCCAATGGCACTTTATCGTGCATCAGCAGATGCATGACAAATAGATCCAAGGAGGTGATACTTCCCCTCTATCGGGCACTGGTCAGACCGCAGCTGGAGTACTGCATGCAATTCTGGGCGACGCACTTCAAGAGGGATGCGCATAACCTGGAGAGGGTCCAGAGAAGGGCCACTCATATGGTTAAGGGCTTGCAGACCAAGCCCTACGAGGAGAGACTAGAGAACCTGGACCTTTTCAGCCTCCGCAAGAGAAGGTTGAGAGGCGACCTTGTGGCTGCCTATAAGTTCATCACGGGGGCACAGAAGGGAATTGGTGAGGTTTTATTCACCAAGGTGCCCCTGGGGGTTACAAGAAATAACGGCCACAAGCTAGCAGAGAGCAGATTTAGATTGGACATTAGGAAGAACTTCTTCACAGTTCGAGTGGCCAAGGTCTGGAACGGGCTCCCAAGGGAGGTGGTGCTCTCCCCTACCCTGGGGGTCTTCAAGAGGAGGTTAGATAAGCATCTAGCTGGGGTCATCTAGACCCAGCACTCTTTCCTGCCTATGCAGGGGGTCAGACTCAATGATCTATTGAGGTCTCTTCCAACCCTAACATCTATGAATCTATGAATCTATGGTAAAAGTAGCAGTTTTCATAAAAGAAAAGCAGTATTTTCAGCCTCAGAGCAGAATAAACTGTTAAAACAATGAAAGGGCAACATCCAATGAATGACTTTTTTACCTCCCAGTTTTCTTTCCATTATCATTCTTAGGTAGAAGAGTTGTTCTCCTGTAGCACTTCAAAGCCAGATCCAATATGAAATTTGAAACTTGGAACACTTCAGCATCATATACACATACAGTTACCTCCTAACTGAAGGGGTTCAAAATAGCTTTGAAGTTAAAGATCTGGGGAGCAGAGATCATAGCATGCTGTTTAGGCCCAAATCTCCAGAGATGCCTGGGGATTGTAGAATACAAAGGATAGACTCCACTGTCAGTCTGAACTCTCCCTACAAGCTTATTATGGTCAGGCAGAGCAAATTTCACTTTAGGAGGGCTTTTCATCCACAGGAGCACAATTGTTACCATAGGGACACCTGCCACTTCCTTCCCCTGCAGTCACCAGGAAACAATGGAATGAGGTGTTGTCCCTCTTACCCTGATCAAGACAGATTCATAGCTTCTCCGGGCATACTTGTATCCTTTTCCAAACCCTTCTGCCAGCTAGTGGGCTATGGTATGGCAGTAAAGGACACCATAAATGGAAAGTGTATTGTCTGCTCTGCTCTACCAACAGCAACATGCCCAAGGGAATGCTATATGGGACACCAGGGTAGTCAGCCTTCTCAGCCATAAACCAGGCAACAGCATTTCTGGGCAAGGGGGATGAATGACAGCTGGTGGGGGTGTATAGCCCGGGGCCAATGAGAAGATAAGCAGAGCTAGCTGAGCTTTAGAATGTCATGGCAGATCTGTTCTGAGCTGACCCCATCATGATGAGCTACAGGTCCCCAACATGATGTCAATCCTCATCATGGAGAAATGCATGGCTGCTGCCATTTGGAAGCTGGTCACCTCTGCTAACCTCTGGTCCATGGCCAACCACTTCAGGAAGTCTACAGCAGGATTAACTGTCCAGGAAGTGTGCAGTGTCATCCAGAGGGTGCTGGCAACACAGTTCCTCTGCCTCACCAACCTGAAGGAAGTCATTATTGGATTGCCCTCGTGGGCTTTCTGAAATGCATCAATGAAGGCTGAGGAGTGCAGCTCTCTCCATTATGCATCACAGAGGAGAAATGAGCAAAATAAACCAGGCCTTGGTGAAGGACTGGGTCCAGACTGAGGATGGCACTCCTGAGTGGGTGTCCCACAGGTGGTGGCTGCTGGGTACAATTGAGGCTATGGAGAAATACATGGGAATGGGGGCAACATAAGGAATTCCCTGAATGGTATCTGCATGCTAAATGCAGTTATCATAGCCTGCTGGGCATTTCTCTTGACCCACAGCAACTTCATAGTCTGCCTTGCTATGTGCACTACCTTGCTAATGGGCTCAGCTTTCCTCCTGATCTGGAACATGGATGAGCACCTTCAAATCCCTCACCTCATCAGGTTGGCACAATGGTCCTGGGGAACCTCTGTTCTGAATCTCTATCTCTCTGAAGCAGCAGCAGCAGCTAGCTTTTCTGATGACTCAAGCAGGTCAACAAGCATCTACACCTTCTCTGTCTTCTCTTCCTCCTGTGCTAGGTCACTCTCCGACTTGCAGTCTCAGGTTGTGGCCTTAGGACAGGGGTGGGCAACATACCACTTCTTTTTTGCCAGGCGGGCCAGATCCAGTCCACCACACACTTTCATCTGACCTGTGGCACTCACCAATTAATTGTACACTGCCCAGCCCTTCCACCCACGAGGGTGGGAGTGAGGCATACCCACCCCGCACCAACATACCCTATTACACCTCACTCCCACCCTCATGGGTGAAATGACCTGGCCTGGCCAGAATTCAGCTCCCAGGCAGGTCTGGTGCTGCCACCACTGCAGCTGCTGTGGGAGCTGCTTAGCTTCCCTGGCATCCTGCTCACTCCAGGCAGCAGGTAGGTAAATGGCAGGGACAGGGGTGGCAGGGGAGCTGCAGCAGAGTGACAACACAAAGAGTGGGGCTGGGGCCCCTGCCACCACCAGCAGCAGCAGAGACGCTCAGGGCATTTGTGCTCAGTGCAGGCGCTGCCACCCGGTGGCACATGGCTGTAGCCAGTGCTGCACATTGGGGCGAGAAGCTCAGCCTGGTCAGCTGCCTCAATCACTGACGCTCCTAGATGCACATGGGCAGAGTCCACACTCGCATGCCACTGGAAGGAAGCTCCATGCACTGGTGCCAGCTGCCTTTGCCACCCCCTGCCATGCAGGTCCCAAGACTCCACTGGAAGTGGAGGGGAGCCCCAACCCCTGCTTCCCCGCAGACTCCCAGGACCTCTGCAGCAAGAAGCAGTGAAGGCAGCTGGCTGCAGTGTGTAGAGCTTTCTTCCAGTGGTGCACAAGTGTGGGAGATGTCCATGTGCAGTGGGGAGCCCTGGCGATAAAGGTAGCTGGCCAGGCTGTGCTTCACATCATAATGTGCAGAGCTGGCCAGAGCCGTGCACCACCAGGCAGCAGTGCCTGTGCCAGGCACAAGCATCCCAAGTGCCCCTGCCTGCTAGTGCTTCTCACACACTCCCACCCTCCCTCACACACCCACACCCTACCCTCACCCCCCACACACACCCCTAACATACACTATTGCCCCCACACATATAACCAGACCCCCTCACAACCCCCATATACACCCTCCCACCATACACAAACACTCCCCCCACACCTCCCCTTGACAACAGCAAGACTAAAACTTTATTTTATATTTATTAGGCAATCATCTCTATATACAGTACACAAAAACAAATCATGACAACATATCTTTTGTAATAAAATTAAAATACGTTACAGTAGATGTTTGACTTTTAGTGTATGATTTGAGGTGGGGGTTTCTGGTTCTAAGATAGCAACCCCCTTTCCCAAAAGGAGTATTTCTGCAGGGCAAGGGGAGGGACTCCTGATGCCAAGTGTCAGGGGCTGGGATGGGACTTCCAGTCCCAAGATGGTGACCGGGGAAGGGGCAAATGTCAAGGGGCAGGGCTACCCTTGCAGCCCTTGACAGCTCATCAAACCTCATTAAGCAGCCCTCCAGCAAAAATAATTGCCCACCCCTGCCTTAGGACCACCAAACCCATTGACAAGGAAGTTCCATTTGTGATAGGTGTGGATTCTGCGATGACAGCATGGAAGCAAGTGCCCACTGTGACTTTTACAACATTAAAGTGCTGAATTCCACAACATGCCCCTGTGTTCTATCTCAGGTGCCTTTTCACTTTTGGTCCTGGGTCCTGAGATGGTAAGATCCCATGCTCAGATGCTCTCTAGCAAGGTACGATATCAGGCCCAATCACACTCCCCAGAAACTGCCTCAGGGTACAATTTTCATGTTTTGGTGGATGAAATCCTGGGTCAGATCTCCTCCCTGCCCATTCACAGATGCATCTACCCAAGAGGGAGAGATTGGCAGGGGGTGTCAGTTAGTTCCTTGGTCAGGATCCACCTCACAAATTCTCCCCAGTATCTCCCCTAACTTTAACAGAAGTTTTTTCTATGGCAATAACCCCCTGCTCCACACAGTGGTGTCCTACAGATGAGGTCAGCTGTTTGGGTTGACTTAGGGCAATGCCTCCATGTATACTCCCTGTTGAAGAAAGATATAATTCTTCCTGAGGTCCTAATGTCCTGGGCTAGGGACAGAAATCATTGGCGACACATAGGGGGTGCATGCAAGTGCTCATGTGCCCCCTGAGCTTGGCAGTGCACCCCTTGCAAAAAGCACCTTCAGGCAGTCACTGCTTGCCCGCCCCCTCCCCACACAAATGGAGGACCATTATATGGAATATTAGCATCATTTCTCACAAATTACCAGGACATAACCCCACTAATGTCAGGAATCATCCCTCTCCCACCAGTGGTTTCCTACTAAAACCCCACCGGCTTCTTTGCTTCGAATCATTCATGTCCCCCACCCAGCTTTGCACACCCTGAAACCCTGCCTCCGCAAGAGAGGTGCTCAGGGTCACCCAGGTCCCCATTAAGCACCTATGCAGGGGTGGGTGGGAGTGGGGAACAGGCAGCCTAATGATCCCAGGGTATTGGAATTGGGTTGGAAAAACACTAGTGTTGTCCCAGTGATAGAGCAGATAAACTTACTAGATGGTTGAGTGGGCTGTCCGTGCTGTCTGTGTCTCCTGGCAGCTGGTTCCTGGCCTCAGGAGGAAGAGGTCTGGACTGATGTGGGACACTGATGTAGGAGGACAGCCAGCAGTAGTGGAAGTTATAGTCAGCTATGAGGATGAAGGGACATGGAACATGATGATGATGGGCCAGTCAGGAATGAAGGGGACCATCAGATGAGATGGTTGATGCCAGTGCTATCAGGTCAGTCATGTCTGGATGGCTGATAAACCTCTTAAATCATCACTTCCAAAGAGGAGGGACTCTCCAAAATCATTCTGTTATCCTGTGTCTGTTCTTCAGCTGTGGCAGGGCTCTGAGCTGATCCCAGAGTCAGCAACAAGGAAAATTCTATCAAGTTATCCTCTACCAGAATCTCTGATGATTCCTATTAGTAGGCATAAGTCACCCTTAAGCACTTATTACCAGAGTGACATCAAAGCCCTCTAATAAACTTTCAGTACCTTGGCACCAGTCACAGTTGTATCCCTGAACAGTCATTTCTGAGGTTATGTGCTCATAGATGGCCTGGTTGTGGTGGTTCATCCTCAGTCAGCACTAGGTGGTCCTGTTGCCCCTAATAGCAAGAAAGTCCATTACCTTTGCACATCTCCAGTTACTTATCCACCCCTGCAGATATGACAGAGGACAGTGGCCCTAACATGCTGAGTAAATGCCACTGTTGACAAGCTCTGAATGGTCCTTGACACTGTTCCAGTACAGGCGAGGGCAAGTCTTTCAGGCAGGGGTCCAGAAAAAGAAGGGTGTGACATAGTGTCATGTCTGGTAGTAAACAGGCAAAGTCACGTGCCAGTCAGGTCCTTTTAATCCAGAGCAGTACAGTTTGCTGTGAATCACAGAGGTGGCTCCTCAGAGCAGTGTGAACTGAAGAGGAAGTGAACCATTGTGGGACGCCAGAGGACCAACTATTTCCCTATCACACTCTACTGGTGTATGTAATCAGACATGAAATGCTTCACAATGAAATACTTCAAAGTTGTTTCTACCCTTTTTTTCCCCTGGGGTCATCTTGAGTCAGAATAGCCTGATTTGAATTACTTCACCAGCTTCATATGTCTATGCCCTTACTTTCTTGGAGCACTTTTAAAGCACTTGAAGCATTTCAAATAGTTCACACCCTTAGTCAGTAAAAGAGAATAAAAACTATGGCTATGTCCCATGGCTGGAGATTCCCAGCTCCTGGTACATCAGGTGTTTTGGGTTCAATGCACACCGGTTACTTCACTGGGATAGTCCAAAAGTCCTAGCAGGATGAGAGTGACAGACAAGAACGGCTTAACATGTTGTTATATACCAAAGTACACAGATGATATGAGAATAAAGAGAACATGAGAAATGTAGGCAGGTTTACAAACCAACGTGTCACGCGGTCAAATAATTTATCTTGCTAAAGCAAAGATTGTTTCAAAATCTTAGAAACCCTGTTTTCAATTCTGATGCACATTTCTTTAGCAATCTCTCATGCTTGCCCTTTACTCTAGTACACAACATTCATCACACAAAACATGTGACCCCCGCTTTTGCTTTAGACAAGCTTTCATCACATATAAGGTTAGATCTGTCCTATTGTTTGAGTTCAGCACCCTACAGTTACAATTGGCCTCTGAAAGAAGTGAGTGTAGACAATGGCCTCATCATGTAATGCACCGCATTTTGCAGTGATCCTTCTTTGGTGGCAATTCTGTTAAGGGTGTATTATTTGGCTTTGTTCATATCAAGGTATAAATCATCTCTCCTTTATCTTAGTGATAAAGAATTCAGATTCATCAGATTGGAATTTCACTTATTTCTCCAGTTTTCTGTTATCAAAACATTTAAGGGAATTCTATTCCCCAAACTATACTTCTACATTATTTTCTTAACAAGCAGGAATGTTTGGAGTCTTTCCAATATGGAATAGTCTTGCTTGCCATATTCTTTCAGGTAATGGAAATGGGCCAAAAACAAATTTAATCATGGAATAAATATACTTACAAGAAGCAACTGCAATATTCTAGAAAAACAGATGTTCTGAGCAGCATTTAAGAGTCTTGTGAAATTCATTGTGAGAACCCATCAATTTGAGAAAATTAGAAATTTAAGGAATAATTGGCAATAAAGAATCATTTTAGCAATAACTGGCAAACAGTAGATGAAGTTCATAGCTTAAGGTTGTTCAGGCTGCAAATTGCTGCAGTTTTACCCACTATACTATTTACAGAATGATGATAACTTTTAACATGTTTCATTAACCACTATAATGGTAATCTCACATATGGCCTAATACTTTGTGGCCCATATAGCTTAACTAAGTTTTCATAAATTTAAAAGACAACAATGCTTTCCAAATATGCACGTGCACACACACACACACACACACACACACACACACACACACACTGTAAATAAGAGTCAGATAAAAGTTTGCAAAGTAAATAAAAGTCTGAGACAACTATTTGTATGTGGGGTAATTTGTTAAAAATGTGCACCAAATGGATTTACTTCAAATTTTAATGAGCTACTAATATTTCATAGTTGCAAAATTTTCATTATTCACTCAATGCTCAATCAAGTCAACCTAATTTCCTCTAAATCTAGAGAGGGCACAAAATAAATATGCTCAGAAGAGTTTTGTAACAGGTGCTTAAAAAAAGGAATATAAAATTGTTTATTATTATTTGTAACATCACAATATCAAGAAGGCCTACTCGTGGACCAAGGCTTCTTTGTACAAGGAGGGTCACTGTACAAGCAAGCTAATTAGCACACTTCAGCAGACTCAACTGAGTCTGCTCCAACCTCCAGCATCTGTATAGGTACCCTGAATGCTCAGATTCTCAAAGGTACTTGGGGTCCTAACTCTAACTGAAAACAATGAGAATAAAGTACAAAGTTTTCTGAAAATGTAGGCCAAAGTATCCAAGTCATTTTTGACAATGAGATCTAGGCAAAGCAACTCTTTTAAAACAAAATACCAATCACTATATAGTATAGTGATTCTTACCCATGGTACTGTAGTGCCCTAAAGTAGCTTGAGATCCCTTCAAGGATGTCATGGGGTGCCACACAACGTACTGTTAGGTGGGTCATCATAATTCAAAAGATAAATTCAGAGATTTCAAAAAGGGGTGTAGTTTGTAGCTGTATTGGTCTAAGGACATAGGGAGACTAGGTTCTTTGGGTGAATCTGATATCTTTTATTAGACCAACTTAAGTAGTTGGAAAACAACTATTAAGCAACCTTTCAGGTTCAAAAACCCTTCATCAGGCTAAGGAAGTTACAGCAGTTGGTGTGTGCTCTTCCTGGATGGAATGAAAAGTAAAGAAGCCAGCGGGTGGTCTGATATGCATACAAGACAGGCAGTCAGTAAAAATGTAGACTGAGGAGTCAATTGGTGAAAGACAGGCGGGGGGGGGAGGGGAGGGGGAGAAAGATTTATGACACATTATAACCTGCCTGACATCTGACTCCCCAGGTATCCCTCTACTATTCATCCCCCTTCTCTCTCTCTCTCTCCCCCCCCACCCCTGCAGCCTGTCTCTCACCCATTGACTCCTCAATCTACATTTTCACTGACTACCTGTCTTGAATGCATACCAGCCCAGCCGCTGGCTTCTTTACTTTTCATTCCATCCAGGAAGAGCACACACCAACTGCTGAAACTTCCTTAGCCTGATGAAGGGTTTTTGAATCCAAAAGTTTGCTTAATAATTGTTCTCCAACTATTTAAGTTGGTCTAATAAAAGATATCAGATTCACCCAAAAAACCTTGTCTGAGATTTCAAAAAGGAATCCATAGTATTAAAAACATTCTGTTACTATGATGTTTCTGAGTTCTCTGCAACAGAAAAAATGCTCTAATGTTTTTTCTGCAGTCAAAATAAGAAGTGAAAACTAAAAATGGAATTTTCTGAAGGATGGTTTGAGTCTAAAAAGGTTGAGAACCACTAATATAGCAAAACTAGAAGCCATCTCTGCAATTAGTACATTTACAATAATTAACATTGCAACTGCACATAAATAACAATAATGAAATACTTATCACACCTTGAATATATGTAGCTTTCCAATTACAGAAATAAAACGTCTCAGACAACCTCTTCCCAGACATTTATAAACTTTGTCTGAAAGGTTAACAAATTCAGGTACTGGCCAGCCAGAAAGGAAACAAATCCAAAACAGAGTGGCTTTCACACTAAACACCTCTATGTTACCTTCTACTCCATTACAAATCAGACTCTTCAGATCACAATTTTACCAATGTGGTACAAGGCAGAAGACAGTTTCTCAGGTAATGTTATAACAAGTCATTTGAAGCCAAATTCCATTCAACCTATAGAGCACATTAAGTGAACTTAGGAACCTAAATACAATTTTATTCTACCCTAGTCAACCCTTCAAAAACAGTTAATAAAAATGATGGCTGGTTCCCCCTCATTGCTTTTTTGTCACCTTAAGGGTAAAATGGCAGGATGTTACAAAAGTAGATCCATTCATGGATTTTTAGAACTTGAACAAGGTGGAACAGATTTGCACTTAGGCTTCTAAGTGCACTTAGATGCCTAATAGTCGGAACAGAATCAGGCCCCTGGGTGTTTAAGAGTTCAAACCAACATCTCAAATTACAACTTGAAACTAAATGGCAGCCCACATTAAAGTCAGATGATCTATACTCTGTGAATACCTTCTGAAATAAAAGGAATGAACCCCTCTAGTGCAATTTTTTTCCACGGTTTATAAATCATAGACACACAACAGAAATCAAGGGCTGCAAGGTAGATAAAAATCAGCACAGAGCCTTGATACCAGACAATCACACTGGCATAAAAAGGGAACAAACAATGCATTTCCCCCCAGCAGTGTAACTTACTCAAATCTGGCATAGAACCACATACATACCCAATGAAAAATCAGGAGTAAAACTATACCAATTAGCCCAGTGTAGGTATTGTCCACTTGCATCTACCTGGGACTGCAATGTGCTCAAGACAAACAAGCTGTTACCTACTCCACCACCACTTAGTCCAGGGGTGAGCAATTATTTCGGCTGGAGGGCCACTTAAATTTTGGTGAGCTGTTGAGGGCTGCAAGGGTAGCCCCGTGCCTTGACAGGTGCCCTGCCCCCTGCTGGCATCCCTAGCCTCTGACCTTTGCCAGTGAAAGTCCCTCCCCTTGCTTCAGAAGTACTCCTTGCAGGGGAGGGGGGGCATCTTCAAACCGGGAAAAAAAATCATATACTAAAAAAAAATCAAACATCTATTATAACTTATTTTAATTTTATTTAAAAAAATATTTTGTCCTGATTTATGAGTGTTTGCACAGTGTATCTAGAGGTTATTGCATAATATCACAAAAGACATTTTACTCTTGTATACAGGGTGTTTATAAAGCCCTTGTACAAATTTAAACTTTAATAACTTTGGATATACACATTGTAGAAGCAAACTGCAAACGGTGATTGAAAGCATAATTCATTAAGATTTTAGCATAGTGTAAGCTATGCATAGGCTAAGGATCACAAATGCAATTCATGAAAGCACTCAGCAGCAACTGAAAAATGTTTTCTATTAGTTGGAAAATCAGATTGAACGATGTATCACAAAAGACAGTGGTAATGTTGAAGTCTAGAAATAGGAGCTGTATTGTGTTAAAACTTAATGAATTATGCTTTCAATCACCATTTACAGTTTTCTTCTGTCATGTGTACATCCAAAGTTATTAAAGTTTAAAGTTGCATAAGGACTTTATAAAAACCCTGTATTTGGGGGGGAGGGGGTGTAAGGGTGTGTACATGTGGGGTATGTGGTTGGAGAGTGGGTGTGCATACATGGTGTGTGTGGGTGATTGTATGGTGGGGGTAGAGAGATGGGAGTGAGTGTGGGGTTGTAAGAGGGTATGGGTGTGTTTGGAGGTATGGAGGGGTGTGGGATGTGTGGGAGGGTGTCGGTGTGTGTGTGTGTATGTTGAGGGTATGGGAGTGTTTGTGGGGCTGTGGGGTTATGGGGGCAGGGTGGGAGTGCGTGTATTGTCTGTGAGATTGTGTGGGTGTGTTGGGGGTATGGTGGAAGGTAGGGTGTGTGGGAGGGTGTGTATGTGGGGGGTGGTCCTTGGAGTCCCTAAAGTGTGCAAGTCCCTGGACCTGCATGTGGTGGCAATGAGTGGGGCCAGCCCTGCCCAGCCCCATAGTGTGTAACTTCCTGCAATCCCACCCCAGTCTCCAGCTGCAGGTGGCAGCAGTGTGCAGGGTCACCTGGACCAATAACACTCCTGCCCAAGTCCCCGGCCACACGTGGTGGCAGGGTGTGGGGCCGCCTCCACCCAGCCCCATGGTGTGCAACTCCAACAGTCTCACACCAGTTTCCAGCCTCAGGTGGCAGCAGCATATGGGGCAGTCCCACCAGGCCCCATAACATGTAGCTCCCACCCAAGACCTCAGCTGCACATGGTGGCAGTGTGCAGGGCCAGCCTCACCCAGCCCCATAATGCACAGCTCCTGCTCTCCTGCAGTGTGCAGGGCCAGCCCAGCCCAGCCCTATAACACACAGCTCCCACCCAAGACCCCAGCTGCACATGGTAATAGCGTGTGGGGCCAGCCTAGCCTGGTCCATAGCACACGGCTCCCTGTGATCCTGCCCCCTTTCCCCCAGCAGGAGTTCCTGGCCCCAGCCCTTCATTGCTTCAGTGCAAACCTCAACTTCATTCCCACGTTCTCAGGCAGGGAAACTGGGAACAGCCCGGGTGACCAAGCAGAGCCTTCTGGTCTCCAGTGCCCCCTAGCTCAGGGCTGGGGCAGGTCAGGACAGGCTGCAGGGGGGGAGGGTGTTGCTTAACAACCAGAGCCATATGTCCTGCATGGAGGTACCAGCTTGCAGATGGCCAGCAAGGGTTTAGAGAGGGCTTATGAGGGGGCCCCACAGGCCAGTAGGAATTGCCTGGTGGGCCCACAGGCTGTATTTTGCCTGCCTCTGACTTAGTCACAAGGTACTGTAATAGCACCTACTGAAAACAGCTACCTTTGGATAGCTGCCCCTGCATCTGTTCTGGATGTCTGGCAATTTATGCCGATGTTAAAAAATAAAGATGTAAATGCATTTAATCCCTTAGATATCACATTATCTGCATTGCTACCAGAGATCACCAACCAGTATGAATAAGGTTGTTCTTCATAGTCATATGTGAAACTGAATAAGCCAGGATTAGAGAACTGGATATTGCCAAAAGTTCCTTTGCTAGCACTCACTCAAGCAACCTCCCCCCCCACCCCACCCCGCGGAAAATGTGACATAAGTAACATAGTTTGCAAGACTCTGAACACTAAGTTATAGTTTATTATTGCATGAAAATCATACTGGTGCTTCTTGAGAACACTTGGCTCCCTGCCCACAAGAGTAAGTATTGAAAATGTCATCTAAAAACATCTCCTTGTTTGTTTAATTGGCCAGGAAGGACGTGTATCCAACACACAGAGAATGTTCCCAGAGGCTCCCAATACTAAACAACACTGGTATCAACCAGAAAAACAAAACCCTTTGTGTTTGTCTAATCAAGATATTGCTTTGCCAACAGAGGCACAGAAACAGGTTTGGGCAATCTGTGAAGCTAATGGAAAAATTCTCAAAGTCAGTAAAATTTTATTTCCTAACCAGATTGAATCAGCCTAGATTTTCTGGGCTTTTCACCAAAAGCTCTTTTGAGGGTAACTTTGCAGATACTATGATAAAGACAAGAACCCTTTCTTTTATATAGCCTTGGCATAATACTAAAAAAGATCCTTGTTCTGAATTAGATCTATTGCTAGACTTCTCTTACCAGCACTCCACTAATAATCTTCCTCACTTCAGCTGTTACAGATAAACTAGGGCAGGAATTCTCAATCACAATGTCACAGTCGTCTAGGTTGGTGCAAGATCCTTTAGGGGTGGCACACAATACTAGCACTGTTAGGTGTGCAAATACCTGCACATGATCCACAAAATAAATTGGGAGCTTTCAAATAGGAATTCACAGTGTCAAAAGCATTCTGACCTGTTGTAGTCAGTTTCTTGCAACAGATTTGCTTTATTGTTTTTCCCTAGTCAGAAAATGAGTGAAAGTTAAAAGCTAGCATTTTCCGTGGGATACCTTGGGTCTAAAAAAAAGGCTGAAAACCACTATATAGTGACAGTAAAAGTGAGGAGAAAGTATTTATAGGGCACTTGATCAGTCACCCTGAACAAGAGTTCCTTATAAACTGAGACCATCTATGGAGCAGTTCACTCTCTGTTCATCACTTTTTCACAGATAACGTCAGTCGAAAAGCCACAAATTAATAGCACCTAATAGGAGAAAAATGTTGGTCTATTATAAGAGGTCAATTTTTAAATCATTAACACCTACCTGCAATCCCATCAAAATGCTACATACAAAATGTAGCCAGCTAAAAGTTTAATGACAGTTGTAGGGCAGTACCATTCTTGTAACTGAAAATTTAAAGCTTTTCTTTATACCTTTCTCTTTTTCTAGTGACACCTCTGCTATTATCAGATTTACAATGAACGTACTGTAATAAATTCAGATCAGCAGGCCCCAACTGAATCATCAGGGCAACCCATCCCCTGAGGCTACAGGGAAACAAGCCCCACCTGCAGCAAGCCCTGAACACAGCTGGTCCTAATTGGGCAATGAGGACAACCAATCCCCTGAGGCTGCAGTCAACAGGCTGCACCTACTCCAGGCTTTAAAAGCTAATCCCAGCCAGCAGTATGTTGTATAAGCAAAGATTGTGGTGCTTGCTCCTGACTTCTTTTTCAGTCCCTTGACTTGCTTATTAGAAACTCTGATTTTGATTCCTGGCATAGCCCAGCTTTGGCTTAGGTGCCTGACTGATCTGGATCTTTTGTCTTGACTCCTGGCTCTCCCTGTAAACCCAGTTCCTGGACTTCACCTGGCTACCCATGTCCCTGGTCCCTAACAAATATGTCACTTTATAATATGAAATCACAGGATGTTCCAGCATTGTAATATGTCCAATAGAACTGGTAAAAATTGAAAAACAGAAAATTTTTGGCTGAAATGGAAATGCCAACTGGACCTCAGCAAAACTTATAGTTCTGATGTCTCCATTTTCCAGTACTGTTAAGTTTCACCAGACATGATACTTCTCCCGTGATGCATTATGGTTTCCTTTCTTGAGGAGCTGATGCAGTATATTACACTACACTGCATGATCATGGAAGGACAGAAACACAAAGCACTCCATGAAACACTGTAACAGCCTGCCAAAATATTTTAGTTTCACTTTGTACCTAAGACAGTCTCTTCACCTTTCAGGCATTCAATTTTTTAATGAACTGTTGATATTTTCTGCAAAAAGCACACACCTGTGAATGTGATGAAAATTTCTGGTTCCACTGCAAACTTATTATTCTGTCCAGGAAAAGTTCCAATCAGCCCTAGTCATGACTAACTTTTCTTGCCTTCAAGAGATAAATAATTCTGTTGCAACCACCTGACTGAACACGCGCGCGCGCACACACACACACACACACACACACACACACACACACACATATACATATATGAAAGAAGACCTAGAGGAAGGAGTGGTCAATTCAGCGTTAGCATACTGGTGGCTTTGTTCAGAAGTCAACAACATTTTCTGGCAGTGGAATGAAATGTTCAGCCTGGGTTCAAGGTGGGCCTGTGCTTGGACCAAGCCACCTTTGGGGAGAAGCCACCGCTTCTTCCCAATGCGCAGCTGAAGCATGGCATGGACAAAGCTCCCTGCCACCCACCTGCAGCACAGCTGAATGGCACCTCAGCTCCCAGGCTCTGCAGACTGGATCCATTGGCTCCACAGGCTGACCCCCGATTTAGCACAATCTCCAATTTAGTAATGTAGTACTTCAGCAAGAAAACAAGTTGATACTACTGCTGAATAATAAATAAGTATACCATATTTTCTTGCATACAGCACACACCTTTCCCCTAAAATCACCCCTGCTCCTTCCCCCACAAATTGGGCTGGATGTATTAAGCAGGGAAGCTGATTTTTTTTTTGTCTGAGATAGAAGAACCTTGCTTCAATTCCTGCTCCAGAGTGCAGCAGCTCTGGTATTACTATTAAGCAAGTGAGGGGAGTCAATGGCACATGGTTCTTCACTTTACAGGTGTTAACAATCATCTCTCATTTTTAATGGTCATTCCATTAATCAAGCTAAACTTTTTTAGGGCAAATATGCTGTCTGCTAGGCCTTCTGGTTTCTCCTCCTATTTCACAGTTCTTTATCCCTTTTCAAGATCATAGGCCCACCCACAAAGACCAGTTTCAGCAGTAGCTACAGTTTTAGTTTAGTAGGAAAGGGAGGGTGAGCTGGCTGAAGATTAGGCTCTGTCTCTCCTCTCTGCAGCCATAATTCTGGGAAAATATTCTTCATAATGCCTTTCAAAGACAAAGTGCATATTATATTTGGGGGGATACTATATGCAAGAAATATACAGTAACAAGACCATCTGATAACACTCAGTGCATTCACTTTATCTTGCTGGATAAAGGCACTAACATTTTTGTGCACCTTGTGCTATTTAAGGCAAGATGTTGTAACATAAAAGATGTATCAGAAATAACTTGAAGGATTTATATTATAAAACATAGTAAATCAGAGTCAAGAAGAACATCTGTTCTTAGTATTTCAAAGTGAATATATTCTTTATGCTTTAAACATTTAAGGCAAATGGCTGATGTCAATGTATTTGTTTTAGATCAAAGTTTAAAACATACTTTTAAGTTATCCAGCCATAAAAATAAAATTTCTAGGATAGGGTGTCAGCTGCTATAGTCAGTGCTGGGAGAGGAAAACATTTTCTGGAGATTATAAATTATAGCAGAAAACATGGTGATTTCTATTTGAGAGGAAAGAAGGTGAGGTCAGTGGAAGGCTGACTGATTAAAACAATTAGCAAAAGTGATTCCGAAAGGACATGTGTGTCAAACATATGGCCCATGAGCTAGATACAGCCCAAAAAAGGGGCCATCCAGTCCACCATCTTCTCATGGGGCTGGAATAGAGGAACCATAGGAGTCTCACACTTCTTGGATTTGCATCACCTCATCAGCCTCATGCTGCTGTGGAGGAAGGCATTAGCACAGTGCCTACTGCAGCCACCTACCATTTCCCACTGCAGGTAGTCACAAGCAGGGCTGGATCCAGAGGGGATGCAGGTGTGCAGTCGCACCCCCTTTCTGACCACGCTGCTTGCAGGAATAAAAATTTCCCTCCCTACCTTTCCCTTCATGCCCAAAAACATCTCCCCTCCCCTCTTCATTCCTACTCCTCTCGTTGTCCCTTTCCCAGCCTGCTGTTGCCATGTCCACACTGTGCTGGGGGTGAAAGGAGCTCCTGACCTGCTCCAGTAGGGCTGCATAGGGGCTGCACTCACACATGACCATAATAGCTAGTGTGATGATAGGCAGGCACATTGCCCCTCCCTGCCTGCCTCCTCCCCTACCTGTTTGTTTGTTTGCTTTTTTTTTACCAGCCCAGCAACAGGCAGTGGGAAGAGGAATGTGCCTACCTGTCACCACTGAGGCTGTCACAGTCCCAGGTGAGTGCAGACTGGTTGGAGCGGGTCAGGAGCTCCCCTTGCCTCAGGAACAGCAGGGACACAGCAGCAGTAGATAGAAGAGCAGAGAGCGGGGAAGGGAAGATGTGGCAGATGTGCCTCTGAGTCCAGAGGGGAAGGGAGGAGGAATTCTTACCTTCCTTGAACTTAAGTCCCTGGCTGCTACTCCTACAGCAAGGTCTACCCAGCTTGATGGGGAGAGGAAGGGCACAAGAAGGCTGAAAGTGGGGGTGAAGTCACCCCCTGTAGCCCTGCTCGCTGCAACTGCAGCCTCATTTGTAGAATCCTGGATCCCTTTCAGGCCACAGGAATCTGCAGCATTCAGTGACACCTGTAAATGGTAGCAACTGCAGTAAGAACCAGCCTGATGCCTCCTCCCACAGCAGTGAGAGGCTGACAGGGGAATGTGAATCCACATTACCTTCTGGCTGTAGGCTACACTGATTATCTCCCTGTGCAACAGCAGCTGCAGCTACAGTGACAGGGCTTCTTGCTGCGGCTGCTGGAGCTTCATAGATTGTAGAGTCAGAAGGGACCACAATGGATCATCGTGTCCAACCCCCTGCCCCTGGCAGGAAATAGGACTGAGGTCAGATGACCCCAGCCAGGTGACTATCTAGCCTCCGCTTGAAGACCTCCAAGCTAGGTGATAGCACCACCTCTCTTGGAAGCCCATTCCAGATCCTGGCCACCCTTACTGTGAAAAATTTCTTCCTAATATCTAACCTAACTCCACTCTCAACTAGTTTACACCCATTATTCCTAGTCACTCCCTGGGGCGCCTTAGTAAACAGTGCTTCCCCTATTCCCCGTTGACCTCTCCTAATAAATTTATAGGCGGCCACAAGATCTCCCCTCAGCCATCTCTTGTGAAGGCTGAAGAGATTCAGCTCTCTCAACCTCCCCCCACAGGGTCTATCACGAAGGCCACTAATCATGCGAGTGGCCCTCCTCTGGACTGTCTCGAGATTCCCCACGTCCCTCTTGTAGTGCGGCGCCCAAAACTGGACACTGTACTCCAACTGCGGCCTGACCAGTGCCGCATAGAGGGGGAGCATCGCCTCCTTTGATCTATTAGTCATGCACCTGCTAATGCACGACAAGGTGCGATTGGCCTTGTTGATGGCCTCGTTACACTGCCGGCTCATGTTCATCTTGGAGTCAATTATGACTCCAAGATCCCTCTCTGCCTCCGAGCTGCTGAGAAGGACACTCCCCAACCTATAGGTGTGCTGGGGGTTCCTCCTTCCCGGGTGGAGTACCTTACATTTATCTTTACTAAACTGCATCCTATTTCTCTCTGCCCATTGATCCAACCTGTCCAGGTCAGTCTGAATCTGCTCCCTGACCTCCGGTGTACTAACTTTGCCCCATAACTTGGTATCATCAGCGAACTTGGGGAGGGTGCTCTCCACGCCCTCGTCCAAATCGCTGATGAAGATATTGAATAATATCGGTCTGAGGACCGAACCCTGCGGGACCCCACTGCCCACCTCCCTCCAGGCCGAGAAGGAACCATCCACCACCACTCTCTGGGTGCAGTCCCTAAGCCAGTTGGCCACCCACCTGACCGTATAGGTGTTCACTCCGCAGTCTGCTAGCTTCCCAATGAGGATAGGGTGCGAAACTGTGTTGAAGGCCTTCCTAAAGTCCAGGAAGATGACATCAGCCTTGGCTCCCGCATCCAGGCAGTGTATGACCTGGTCATAGAAGGCTACATGGTTTGTCAGGCAGGATCTACCTGTGACAAACCCGTGCTGGTTTCCCCTCAGCATCGTTTCCCCTGCTGGGCCTGCACAAATGTGTTCTTTACCAAGAGTGGAACCTCTGGCAGCCTCAGCAGCACTGTAGGTGTGGCCCACAGGCACCTGCAAAGCAAGAATTACAGCCCATGGGCCAATTTGATTTTGACACCCCTGCTATAGGCCATTATATGTAAAGTAGGAAACATATTTGCATGTCTCTTCTTCCACTTATTTTCAGTTTCTACAAATGACTAAGCTTCAATATTTCTATTCAATGCTGAACCTTTGCTTTGGAAAATTTAGGAAAAAGCCACATTTCTTACATGAGAATGAACTCTAAAGGTTCTCATTTCTTGTCCATCTTCTCTGCTGTCAAAAGTCTCTTCTCCACTTTTGAACAGTTTTGTTTTCATTTTAATGCTGAACAAAAATTAATTTTAAAACCTTGAAATTTGTTGCATAATGGACTTGTCAAATCCCCAGTTCATTTTAAGGTGTCATTGCCTTAAATCTTTTTACTGTAGGCAGTGACAATTATTTTGGCAAACACACACAAAACATAATCTTCAGAGGATAGGCTTTCTGAAAAATGTATATAAAAGGATACTTATAAGAAATAATTTTGTCTTCCCTTCATTTTAAACAATTAGACCTGAATTCAGGAAAAGAGTTAAGCACTTACTTAATGAAGCTAATGAGTCACAAGCATGTGCTTAGAGATATTATGTTGTTAAGTGTTTTGCTGCACTTTTGCACTGGAGACCTCTTTCTTCCAGATAATGCAAAGTTAGGGCCCAATCTTGTATTATAGGATGTCAGTGGGACTTTTGGCTGAGGACAGGATTTCTTCTTTTTTATATAAAAAATATTTTGGAACAATAGTTTGTTACAAATCAGACAAATTATGTAGCTGCCACTGCTGAGACACGATAAAGATCTAGCATTATAATTATGATCCCAAAATAATCAGCACAGCACTAAAATCTTTCAAATGACAAAACGTGATTCTTCTTCATTTTCATGTTTCACACTGCATATTAGCCATCAGTGAAGTTACAGCTTGTAATTTTCTCTATCCTCTCTCTGAATGATTTAAGAAGAGGACTCCATTGTAATTTGATTGAAAAAAATTGTCGATGAGAAGATACAGGATGTCACATGATTAGTCCATTAATGCACAGAATGCATACTTTTTCAGCTATAACCTGCAGTATTTAATTAACAAAATTAGATAAGCTAAAAATGTAGAATGTAGTTTTATTACTGTTGGAGATCTCTGTAATGATAGTATGGCAGTGGCATACACTGTTAATGTATTCATAGCATGCAAAACTCATCTACTGCGATATGGAGTACAATTTGCAGAGGGGTTTTTCTCTCCAAATGTGAAGGTTATACCTCTAATTTTATTAAAATCACAGCAGAATTATCTTTCTGCTAGCTCTTTCTGAATACCTTAAAAATATTAGCCATTAGAAATATGACTTAGTCATTGTGGCCCAAGTAATTTATTTCAGTGACCCCTCATGTCTAATTAGGCAGAAGTTTCAAGACAATTTTGACAAATGACTAGAATATAATTATGTACTACAATTTTAGGACTCTTGTCCCATATTATAAATCACATAGAATCTTGTCAGATTTTTGTGTAATCTGAAAAAAAAGATATCTCTTGTTCAATTTAGATACATAACCATACAGAATTGCTAAAGCACTCTAAGCAAGAAGGTATATTTGTGTGTGAAAGAATGTGAAGAAAAGACAGAGACATTTCTAAGAGGGGTAAATAAAACATAAATTCTTTTAAAATGAGCAGTCTAGAAGTAGTACAACTTTTAAAAAAAATTGATATTCTAAGCACATTTCAAATAACCTGCCCTCATTTTGAGGTTAGAGAGCCCAGCACTGAAAATACCTAAGACTAATCTATATGTCAGCTTCTTCTTTTCCTTCAGTTGCTATCCCTTCTTTCATCAGGCATGTCTCTTTCAATCTTTTTCTTAGAAAGTTTAACAGTAATATGACCTTGGGAGGGACAAGAAGAAAAAAAAAGTAACATAAAATGGTTCATTCTCAAGAGAAGCAGTCATGGGATTGCTGTTACTGAACTGGACCAAACTAGAAACATCAGTTATAAACATAAAGTGGTTCAGATGGCTAAGCTGGTGTCTCAATACTACTCCCAAGACCAGCCTCACCCTCAATAGCAAATTCTAGGAGTATTTAAAACAGGCATAAATGCAGTGCTTTAAAGTATCTCATCTCCTACCATTTTTTCCTTTCAAGATTATCAATAAATTAGATAATAGTCATAAAGACCATTTTTCCTGGTACTACTTTTATGTTTTCAGTCCAAAGATAGCTTTATTTGCAAGCTTTACACTGATTTTTTCAGATTGCAAGAGTTTGGGAGATGTAACCATCAGCAATCTGACTGGATTTTCTGGTCTCTGCATCTCAGTGGCTTTGTGTAACTTCATTTGTCCAAAAGGAACTTGATTGTTTTCCTATTATATCTCTGAATGGTCCCAGTTACAAGATAACATGTATCTGCCTTCCTTGTTCCTCCTTTTTCATTGTATTGCAGATTTAAATCTAGTGTTCTTCTCAAAGTGTTTTCTTTTGCCTACACTTGCCATCAGGTCTTCACTAAACTAGGGCTTTTTTACATATTAATTCCTTTTTATTTTTCTTTGTATGAAAGTGTTCCTGTAACAGTAACTCCCTTAATTATTTTTTGATATAATATCTTCTCCTCTCCCTCAATCCTACAATTCCCTTTTAGTCTCAATTCTCTTGTGCAGAAGCATCTTCCTGAAGATATTATGTTCCTTTCGAGTTCTGCTTCCAGTGCAACAGATTTTTACAGATTCTAAGTTGTCTTCATACCACGGTTATGCGTTCAGTTTTGCCAGTGTTAGCATGGTCTTCTCAAATGGCCACTATCTATAGTTTCTTGCTCCTTGCCTATACATGTGGCTTGTCCTTACTGGATAACTTCAGCTCAGTGGCAGACAAACGGGGGGGAGGGGGAGGGGCCATGGCCCCTGGGTGCCGGCCTGGGGGGGTGCCAGTCAGGCCTTTCAGAGTTCTTATCACACAACCTGACTTTAAGTATTTCTACGAGAAGGGCAAGGGGCAGGGCACAAATGCAGCATTGGCCCCCGGGCACCGGAGACCCACTGTACATCACTGCTTCAATTTCCCTAGTTGAAGAACATAAGAAGTGCCATGCTACATCAGACCAATGGTCCATCCAGCCCAGTATCCTGTCTCCAATAGTGGCAGGAGTGGGTGGTTTAGAAAGAGAGCATTGAACAGGATATATCTATGATCTATCTAGAGTGATTCATTACTCTCCCTGGCATCCATCATTATTAGTGTAGAGATGCCAGAGGAAATATCTCTGACCCTTCTCTTAAACAGCTATTAACAGACCTACAATATTTACTCAAATAAAAGGTATTTTCTCCATTTAACATGTGGAAAAAACTGTCTTGTTGCAGAATCAAGTATGAGAGTGATATGGGGCAGATGGTCTCTCCTGGTATGGCACCTGCTACATACCCCTGATCATTTTCTTTACCCTTCTCTGTACCTTTTCTAATTCGATTACATTCTTTTTGAGATGTGGAGAGCAGAACTGTACAACAGTATTCAAGATATAGATGCACCCTGGATATATATAATTGCACAATGATAGTCTTGATTTTGTTTTCAATTCTTGGTGCCATGCAGCCAGCATGCAGTGTCTTATAGAGATGGCTACACAGCTCCCAGACTTGGAGGCAGATCATCTGAGGGTGCCACTGCCTGACACAGTAAGTCTGTGGTCTAAACATAGCTTTAATCTTCTCTCAAAGACAGATGTGCCACTACTCCAGCTATCCCAGTAGCCTTTCTTTCACATAACCCAGTTTGAATTTATCTATCCTGAACACAGGTGACCAGAACAGAACAAAGTATTCCAACAAAAATGTCTAAGCCTTGTATACTGGTATTAGTACTTTCCTATCTCTATAAACAAATGCTGGAAATACCTTGTCTGATTGCATTTTCCATTTTTACAACCACATCACCTTGGCAAGTCATAGGCATCCTGTGATTGACTAATATGCCATGCTCTCTCTTTTTTGTCATATCCAACCAACAAGCCCCCAACTTGTAAAATAATTTTTTGTTATTACTCTCTAAATGCATGACCTTATACTTTTTACTGTTGCATTTTACCCCATATCTATTATGTATAACATTCTGATATTCCTCTGTATTGGAATGCTTCCCAACATTACATCACCAGCATACTTAATTAGCACAATTCTAATTTTGTGCCAAGGCCATTAATAAATTATTAAATAAGACCAATCTCAAGACTGATCATGGATCAGTTTCTTAAGCAACTTACTTACAGCCTAATAGCTTCCTCAGGAGAGTATTTTGAACATACTCTTATTCTTCCAGGGATCACAGACATATGTACCTTTAATGCAAACAAAGGTTGTACTATATTTTCTATATTCTGAAACGAAACTATTCCATTGATCTTCCAATATTTGACAGAGCCATCTCCAATAGCAGTAAACAGTCTCATTGGCTAGGGACAGAAGTTACACATTAACAAGTTTAAGTGATCAGAAATCCGTTTAAACGTGTAACAGAACAGACATTGAGTGCAGATGCACTAATTTCAAAATGGCTGAAACTGGTTTAAGACAAATCTGGTTGGATGTAAAATCAGACTTAACTGATTTAGGTCAAACAGGTTGATGGAACTTTTGTCCCAGATCCCCTCGTGGTTCAAGTTAACTCACAGTCCCCCAGCATCCCATGATGCTTTACAGCCCTGGGCTGTGCTGTCTGCTCCAGTGAGCAGGGTCTGCCCTGCCCCTCTGCTCCCTAGCCAGAGCACTATCTCTCTGGGTGGCTGAGGAGTGGGTGGGGGGAAAAACTGACCCCACTCACCTAGCACCTGACTCCCAGCTGGGTGCTGCTGGTGGTGAGGGGAGAGAAGGGAAGCAGAACTGCACCTGGGTGCTGCCAGCCTGGGGAAAGGAAGGGAGTCTGTAGTGAGGTCTTGATTCTGCTCCCCAGAGCAGGGAGCTGGGAGATGAGAAGAACCCTGCACTGAGGCTGGATGCAAAGCCAAGCCCAAGTGTAGACTTCCTTCCCCCATTGCTTCACCCAGCTGGGAAGCTGAAAAGAGATCATGTCTAGGAGATTCCAGCCCATTTCCCATGATTGCCTGAAGGTCTGCTTTTGAGTGAGCACACATGTAAGTATCAGGAGGAAGAAAAGAAGTTTTCCTCTAGCACTGATGTTAATGTCTTCCTTTTAGCCAACAGATTCCTTGCACAGATTATTCGTGGGTATGTCAAAATTATATTTTAACATTATTTAAATAAGTATAGAAACTACCTGTAAACCATGAAATATGGCAGAATTTAGGAGGAGACACCCTGTGGTCTCATTGGGCAGTTTCTCACAATCATTTTCTTTTAAGTAGACAAGGAAAATCTAGCGTAAACCGAATGAATGACAAGTACAGTTGATGAGTTCACAGCTTAGAAACGATAATAGATGTTTTGTAGTGTCATGTATTTGCTGTGAACAGAGTTGAAATAGCAAAAATAACTACATAAATTTATCTGCACAGATCAATACACTGCTGACTTTGCCAAATAACCAAGCTAGTATTGGATGGGTGTTTCTCAGACATACATACAAATAAAACTGTGCTCTATATATTGAAACTACTCTACCTGGAAAACACAGTATTGTTTTCACCCAGCAGTGGTCAACTGTTTTGAGTGCACTTCTGTCACAGTAGGGAGCAGTTTGTGAGGCGTAGCCAGAGTAATGATACGCCGGGAGGTGCCCTGGTGATGGTCAGGGGCCAAGTGCAAGCTCGATATGGGCACAAGAAAGTGTGTACTTACCCGCAAGGCTGGCAATGACACAGACAGCAAAGCCGCAGACACAGCTGCAGCCCTGGTTTACTAGCTCATGCCAGCTGCAGATTGGCCAGCACATTGGGGCAGACAATGTAGGTGAGTGCCCTACTCTGACAGAGAGAGGGCTGCAGGAGAGTGGAAGACAGGGCATGGAGCCCGGCTATGACAAAGCCCCGACAGGGGCAAGTTGAGTAAGTGGAGGAACCTGCTCACCAGACTGGAGGCTCAGAGTAGCCTTCAGCCCCATGGGTGCAAACTCTGTGGAAGAGTGTGAGGAGCTTGGCATGGAGAATCCCCCAGTAGTCATCACTTCACCAGGAGCACCAAGGCAGTGGACATGAATTTCCCAGGAGTGCTTGGGATCACAGGCACCCCATTAGTTTGCCAGTGGAAGACTTTGCTTTTTTGAGCCTGGCATTTGCTTTAGTTGGAAATAGACTGGATTGGCCCACTGGTCAGAGCCTTTAAAGACTGTGCTGGAGCTGAGGTAATAATCCCAGACCATTGAATTGGTTAGAGTGCATACGAGCTGTTTATGTTGAATGGACTCGGCCTACCTGATTTTCCTGGGAACGGCAAATGACTTGACAGTGACAGTGCGGGGGATGAGGGGCTAAAATCCATTGTTGGCCCTGATACGAACTGTGAATTTATTGGATCCCTGAGCCAGAGCCAGTTGAGGGGCAATTAATGAGCCATGGTCACCAGACAGCACCCCTGAATTGGATGGCTGTAACACTGTGTGGACCTTTTTGTTGATTTAAGAGAACTCAGGTGAAGACTTTAGCCTAGGGGCCTTGCCAATCTTGGCTGACTGCAGTGAACCAGGCTGTTTATGAACTGTGTTATTGTCCTGGGACCCTCCCGTGTGAAGGACTGTAGCCTAGAACCTAGTGAGATCCAGTAGATAGGTGGATGGAGTGCAAAGGGGAGGAGGAGCCCTGAGAACCATTAACACGAGCCACTCATGGGAGTACCCACAGATGACTAAGGACTCTCCCACAATCTTACAAGACCACAGCATGGCGGGCATTTTGTGGGGGTGTGCCCTGTCAGTGGGACATACTAAGGGTCAAACTATCCAGCCCTAAGAGCTGGCACTCTAGAGGCTGGAATGTACGGAACTTGTGACAAAATCGGTTTGGGCACTGCTGCTCACAGGTTCAAATAATGATTTGATACAGGTGACCAAGTAAATCACCAAATAAAATCCCCAAACCTGTGTGACCAAATAAATTTAACAAAGCATAGTGTATATGTGTATATCTGCATGTATAGATAGATATCTATCTATATACACAGACATACATATATACAATATACTTTGTTGAATTTAATTTGTCACACAGCTTTGGGGATATATATGCTAGATACATAAAGGTTCATCAATAGCTTCACTATTTCTCTATTTTTTGAGAATTCCTGTACATGAACAAGGCAGCAAATAAAAACTAGTTGCAAGTATTATAGATATTTTTCTATCATTCAAAGTATTCTTTAAAGTCTGCTATATCTAATGATAATTGTCTTGCTATTGACCTAAACTGTTTTATTTTTAAAATAAAAGGCCAAATATTTTAACACGTGATTGCACCTACAAAAAATTACGTTACTGAAGATCTGAACAATCTTTAAGAAGTGTCTATCCTAACCATGCAAATGCTCCAGTAAAACTATGTCTCCCAGAAAAATCAGCCCTGTCTTCTTGCATATTTTCTGGGGCGTTCTAGCTACAACATCTTTCCAATACTACTTTACAAAATGCATTTATCTCAGACATACTCTATGTATTGTGAAGCTTCAGTAAAATGTACTGTTCATCATTTAAACATTTTTTTTACATCTCTGGTATGAAATGATTTTTACTAAATTGTGGGTTGCTCTTCTGATACACACACACACACACACGCGCGCGCGTGAACACGCAAATTGCCCATCAAAAATCATGGGGGAAGGGGGACCAGTGGGGACAGAGCCCTGCATCCAGCCCCACGCTGCCCCTCCTCCTGCCGCTTCATGTCCAACCCCACTCCCCTCCCCCCCACTTTGGGTCTGAACCCACAACCCCCTCACTTCAGGTCCAACCCTGCTCCACCCTCCTCCCCCGACTTTGGGTCTGCCCCTGCCCCCCCGGTTTGTGTCTGACCTCACTTCACCCTCTCTCCCCCTGGTTCAGGTCTGACACCATTCCCCCCCCCAGTTCAGGTCTGACCTGCCCCCCTTCCTTCTTGCTTTGGGTCTGACCCTGCCACCCCCAGTTAGAGCCCTACCCTGCTCCCCCCCTCCCCTGCAATTTGGGTCTGAACCCACCTCTGCCTTCCCCCCAGTTCAGGTCTGACCCTGTTCCTCCTCCTTCCTCCCCCTTTGGGTCTGCCCCCGCCCCCCCGCCCAGTTTGGGTTTGACCCTTCTCCACTCCCTTTCCCCCTGGTTAGGGTCAGACCATGCTCCCCCCCGTTCAGGTCCAACCCAATTCTCCCTCTTCTCCCCTTCCAGGTCCGATCCTGCCCCACCTCCCCCCTGGTTTAGGTCCTACCCCACTCCCCACAGGTTTGGGGCTGACCTGGCTCCACCCCGCTCTTCCCCATTCAGGTCCAGCCTTGCTCCCCCTCCTCTTCCTCCCTCTGAGTCCAACCCCGCTACAACAGAGGGGCTCCTGCTTTTCCTCAGCTGGCCCCAGTGCTTTTAAAGTGCTCTACCCAATTTTATTTTTTTTTTGCCTCTGTGGAGGTGGGGTGGAGGGAGCCACCACACCAGAGGCTGCAGGAAGAGGCTGGGCCAATGGAGGGGCTCCCATTTTAACTCAGCTGGCCCCACCCACAGTTTGCGCAGTCACTCGGCACATGCACAGTTGGGCAAAAGTGTTATGGAAAGACAGACAGACAGATAGACTAAGACTTTTATTATATTAGAATAAAATAACCTTGCAGCTAAAGGTATGCCTGTTACAATTATATATATAATTGTTGGAACAGGCATACCTTTAACTGCAAGGTTACAATCTTGAACAAATGAGGAAATTAAAAATTAAGGCCTGACAGTAACTTGATAACCTTTTCTATTGCTGCTTTACTTTCTCTCTCTCTCTGTGTCAGATATATTTTAAAAAGCAAATAATATAAGAATGTGGTGTGTTATTCAGCATACATCATTGCTCTACAATTTATCTCTTGGCTTCAGCCACATCCATTGCTAGTTGCTACCCCCTGCTTTGTATGCTATTCTCAAATCTTTTGCCCATGATGTTACATTTATTACAAAACAAAAGCCTGATAAACTAGAGAAATTACATATACAAAAAGTCTATTTATGATCTCATCCCTAGGGAAGAGAAACAAAGAAATATGTGACAGATGACAGCCACTTTGTTGGAAGTAGACTAGAAGGTACTAATAAACCACAATGGTGGGGGAAGCATAAGAAACTGAAAAGAATGGAATAAATGCTTTTCAAATAAGTAAAAACATATTTTCACTCTAAAAATACGTACTATTCTAATTTTATATGGGACACGATATGTACTATGAAGGACACCAGTTTTACAAATAACATAATTTTTTTCCCTTTTAAGAGACCCCTTCAAGAGACAGTTTCTTACATTTCATTAATCTGGTATCATGTGTCATTTTGCCACAAAGAAGATTTCTCCTAGATAAATGTAGGAGTTGCCCCCTTGTGGCAAAACATTAGCAGCACAAACGAACAAAAGAAATTGACTTTTCAACTATTCCATTTGTTTCTTCATTTGTCTCTATAGCAAGAAGTGAGGTACTCCAGGATAGAACACATGGAAAAATTGTGAGGCCAGTCCATTTGAGACAGGGTGAGTGATCAGGGCACATACTCTGAGCACCACCTAAGATAAGGGGCACCAGAAAAATGAGGAGGAAGCATCTCACCCTTCTGTCCTTGGCTCTGCCAGCATGGAGGATTCTTAGGAGCAGCCTGCACTGGCAATATGTGTAATGGAGCACAAGGCATTCTGGGAATTGTAATTTTGTAGAGCAGCAGTGGAATTTGCTGCTGCTGGGAAGAGAACTGTCCTCCATTTCTACCACCAAAATTAACTTTTTATTTGTCCTCTCGTCACGGGCTTCGATGGCAAAAATTTGGAGTGAAAGTTCTCTCCAGTAGTAGCAAATTTCATTTCTGCTCTAGAGAACTGCAATTCCCAGATCACCTTGTACTGCATGACAGACACTGTCCAGCCATGCTCCTGCCTGCTGCTCTGTACTGAAGCTAGGAAGGATGTGGGGGCACAAAGAGTAAAAGTGGACTGCCCACACACATTCTTTGGACATTATCTCTGGGCCAGGCACCAAGAACTTTACTGTCATACAGGAAGTGGATTACGACTGAAGATAATGATTATATTACAAGTTTAACATTTGACATCTTATTAATGGAAATAAAGTTGCATCTTTTATCCAGGTATCCCAACGCACTGAAAAAATTCTCTTTGAAAGGCTTGTACAAAGATTCTAACTATTGCCTTCACCTTGATAGTTCTGTTTTCAAGACTACATCAAATGTACATACTAAAATTTTGCCCCTCATTTTTCTTTTCCTCAGATTCTCCTTTGGGTTAAGCACGTTAAATGCTTTTCCAGCACTGTATCATTCAATTATGCATAAAACAATTTTTAAGGATAACTAATTAGAAAATGTAAGAAAGCACCCAACATTTATAGATATCAAATAATGCTCCTGTAATACGTACAACAATTTGCTCATGCTAATATAAATTTTAAAACCGCCTAAAATTTTATTTAGAAAAAAAAATTAATACAGCACATGACTTCTGTGGCCTGAGATTTAAAGGGAAATCATTAGCTTGATATCTATGCAAGGACTGAGGTGAGGCTGACTGGTCTGTAGTTCCCCTAACCCTAACTCTACCCACCCACTCCCTTTTTTTTTTTTTTTTTTAAAGATGGGCACTATATTTGCTATTTTCCAATAATTCAGGACCTCTGCCAATCACCAGAATTTTCAAAGATAATAGCCAGCACCTCTGCACTCACAATGGCCAGCTCCCTCAGCACCTTGCATCTGGCCCCACGGACTTGTACACATCCAACTTTTCTAAATAGTCCCTAACCTGTTTTTTCACCACTGTCAGCTGCTTACCTCCTCCCCAAACTCTGCTGCCAGGTGCAGTAGCCTGGGAGCTGATCTTGCCTGTGAAGACTGAGGTAAAAAAAGGCATTCAGTACTTCATCCTTTTCCACATCCTCTGTCACTAGGTGGAAATGGAAATTTCCATTTTCACTGACTGACTTTCTTGCCTGCATTGCATGCTGGCCTCTGGCTTCTTTACTATTCCTTCCATCCAGGAAGAGCACACACATCAACTGCAGGTGCTTCTTCAGCCCGACAAAGGTTTTTCAACCCAAAAGCTTTTTAAGATATATTTCTCCAACAATTCAGTTGGTCTACTAAAAGATATCAGAGTGACCCAAAGAACCTTGTCTGCCATGTCCTTAGACCAACCCAGCTACAACTTACACCCCTAGCACCTGTCCCCAGTCAGCTGACCAGAAGGGCATGTCTAAGCCCCAGGGCTGGGGCTCGCAGGGAGAGTTCTCTGGCAGCTGCTGGAGAAAAAGTTCCTGCAGGAAAGGAAAGAAAGGCTCTGTGACAGTTTGGCTGCCTGAGATGCTAGTGCTACTGTGCTGCTTACCTGTTGTTATTTAAAGTGGTGGACTAAACTGAGGCTGTAGGGGAGGAGGTCTCCTTGGGGCACACTACAGTGCTGTGTAGAGGCCCCAGCACCAGTGAGGGTGCAGTGAAAGGGGCACAGAGAGCCTTGCAACAATAGAAGGGAGAGTGAGACTGAGACCTCATTACAGGGATGATATCAATATACTTTCTGCGAGGCATGGGGTGTGGTAAGGAATGGTTGGAGCCATGCATCTAGCCCATAAGGATATCCCCTTGAGGCACCTACTTAGAGCGGGTCCCAGCAAGGGGTCCAAGAACCTACAGGGTTTAGTGGAGTCCATTAAGACCATGACTGAGCTGAAGCTCGAGGGCTATTATCTTTTCCAACAAGACATGTCAGTAGGCAAGAAGAGAAGGCACCTGCAGGGCAGAGCTGGCACAGTCACAGGGCCCTAGGTGTATCACGGCCATCTCTAGGGACCCTACTCCATGACAAAGTGCAGTTTCCCAGAAACGTGACAGGCTCCATTGCCTCAGCAGGGGCTACCATGCCTGCTATTTTCATCAGGATTAGGCAAGAAATAACTAAGTTATAGGCATTTTAGTCATTCCCCATTATAGCCTATGGCCAAAACACCAAAACAGCATTGAAACAGCATCAAAACCTGAAACAGTTTCAGCCTTAATGAAACAAAACAGCAATTCGAAATGCCGAAATAAATCACGGTCCCGTCAAAATGCCAAATCCAAAACCGAAACTAAGCACAGGCATTTTGCACAGCCCCAATCAGTACTGAAAGAAGGAGGGAGGGAAGAGAAGTCTGGGTGGGGAGGGGATTGGTTTGAACAGGAATCCACTATAGTTTACTGGAATTGACTCTGAAAGAAGTTACCTACAAGACAATAGAAATTTTAATTTGAAGAACTATAGGATTGGTCTGTTTTATACACAAACAACTAGAGTATGTTTTGCTTTTACTGTAGTTTTCCTTGTCCTAAAATTAACCTAATTTTTATTCTAGAATTACTGAGACATCAAAGCCAGATAATTTTTTATTATAGAACAGATTTTGTACAGAAGTTATAGATATCTGTGGGACTGGCAGGAGGCACTAATTGGGTCTTTCAGCCTTGCTCTTGCAATTGAATTAGTCTACGCCTTTTGGGTCTCTGCACGAGTACAAGGCTTCACAATAACAGATCCCTTTACAGGACTAAAATATTGGAGTGAAAACACTACTAGGTGTTTTTTTAAAGCTGACTTCTTTTTCCTATCATTATTCCAAATATAAAAACCTTGCACTTCTTAGCAATGAAAAGGTTGACAGAGTTAGAGTTATTTAATCTGGAGAAGAAAAGACTGAGGGGGGGATTCGATAACAGTCTTCAAATAGCTGAAGGGCAATTACAAAGAGGATGGAGATGGACTCTTCTCTGTGGATTTGAGGACAAGACTAGAAGTGATGAACTCAAGATGCAGCAAAGGAAAGTTATATTTGAGATTAGGAGGAATTTTTTGACTCTGACGGAGGTCAAGCATTAGAACAGGCTAGCTAGAGGAGTTGTGGAATCCTCAACCCTGGAGATTTTCAAGATAAAGTTAGACACTTGGCTGGAATGATTTAATCAGAGATGAGTCTGTCTTGAGTAGGGTGCTGGACTAGATAACCTTGTGCGATCCCTTCCAGCCCTACTTTCCTATGGTTTTATAATCCTGTGCTGTCAGTAGAATTTAGTTTAATCACCTACTCATTTTCTCTTCTAGTTTTTCTGATAAAGATTAATTTTTCTGAAATACTTAAGTCTTTAAAATTTGATCAGAGATACTATTGTGTATACATGCAGTTTTTCATGCTCCCGTTATTTTGGGTTCGCTCTTAAGCCTTAGGAAAAATCTCTTTACACCTTTTTTCCTAAATATTGTTTCCTCTACAAGGTTTAGTATTCAGTTTTTAATACAGAAGTTGTTATAGATTTGGATAAATTACAGATTAGCATACAGTTCATTATCTCTTCTCCATCTTAAAATTAGACAGAACAGTGTTAAAAAGTAGACACAAGATCAACTGTAGTGACTTTTTTTCATTGTTCCTCATTTTGGACAATAGCATTTGCTAAGATATAATGCTGCCATATCAACTTTATCATTTACAAATAATGATATTTGGCTTCAGAGCTGAAACTTAACAAAAGTAGAAAACAACAGAGAAACTTTCCCTGCTGGTCTATTTAGTGAGGAAAATGCTAAAGCCTCACTCTCAGCTCTTGTCGTCTATGATATTCACTCACATCCCCAGGCCTTTTTAATATCAGTATGGCTTCTTTCTGCCTACTTGCTACTTCTCTCTCCCTAACCCGTTTTGAGGTTTATTTGCTTTGGGTTACCTCTACCATGAGTGAACAGAACTCAAAGGCAGCTCATCACACTCCCTTAATTCTCCCTTATTCATCTCCAAGATTTTGCTATACATAAATCTGAAAAAAACCCACGGAAATCAATGGAGCACTTTTTGAAACAGGCTATGTGTACTGAAGCCTCACATATTTCAGCACATTAACAGTGGAACTATTAATCTAGGATAAATGTACAAATGGATCATTTCCCACATATTCTGCACTTCCTTATCTTTAATGTCTCCATGCTAACTACCTTGTTCATATGAATAGTACTAATAATTCCATGAGGACCATTCCAGTAAGTAAAGACTGCAAGTAAAGGCACCTTTGCACATGCCTTTCTTTGTCAGTTGTTTTCTTTTTGGATCATTTTGCTTCTTTGCAGGTACTCTTCTTAGGGTCTATAAAATATTTCCATACTGTGGCAAGTTCCAGAAAAGAGTGACAACTTACTGTTGGGTTATTATTCCCTGTAAAATGGAGTATAATAAATGCTGCAAGGCCATCTTCTTTATCTTGGTTTTACCAAACCTCACTGAACCTAAGAAAGGATTTCCCTGCTGCTAGGAAAACACAGTGCTGATCTCTACCCACTTTTTATTGGTTTTCTAATTTTGTGCTCATAGCATCCAAAGACAATTTAACAAGGAGTTGAAACTGAATCCTCGAAGTAAGAAAATCTGTAAATAAGCAAAACAATATTACTGAGCTGTCAAATCCCCTTTTTACTATGATGAATATATTTTAAAAAATAAACTCACTTTTCAAAAATTACCCTTCAGAAACCTCATGCTATGCAATTTGTGCCCAGATTGATTAGCTATCTAGCTTTTGTAACTCTGAGAAGTGTCTCTAGTCAAAATCAACTGAAAGTGTCAGAACTGTGCATGTTTTTAAACATATATATCCCATTGCTTTCAAAACATGCCTTGTGCAAGTAGTTAATATAAATGAAATAAGGAAGCAATTTTAAAGTTAAAACAACCTTTAGGCTCAAATCCCTTCTCAGAAAAACATTTATGTGCAAGTTTAAGCTTGTATGCAAATCTCCTTGAATCCAACAGGCCTTAAACATGCAAAAAAAATAGAGAAATAAAAAATTAAATTATGTAGAAAAGGTAAATAATAGGGATCATTTTTGTTAGGTTAGCCACAAATAAAGATTCTCTTCTCTCACTGCTGGAAGGACCTGAGAAGGCAGAGATTATTTTCCTAGCTGTCACATCAACATGCAGAGAAACTGGAAAAGATTCAGAGGTAAGGAACAAAGATGATAAAGGAATGCAAGCAGTATGAGGAAAGGTTGAAAGAACTGTAGAGAACTCATTTAGAGAAAAGGAGATTAAGAGGGAGGGTACAGGATGATGTGAAGGTTTTCAAATATTTGAGACCCTGCCATGAAGAAGAGGGAGAACCACTGTTCTCTCTTGCCCTGGAGGGCAAGACATGAATCAATGGGTTTAAACTTCAGAAGAGGCTGGCAAGACGTCCATCTAGTTAAGGAATCTGTGCAGGGTGTTGGATAAAACTTTGAGATCCTTTCCAGGCCTATAATCTTATGTTTCTAAGGCTTAGAAAAAAACTTGGACTAGAAAAAGTCTTTAATGAAGAGCAGTACAACCTAATTTTAAGAGAAACAGGTTTTTAAATTTGGCTGAGCTGCAAGTTTTGAAATCAAGTATCAAGTAACATTCAGAATTTTTTTTCCGACAAGCCTATTAGGCTTTAATCCAAAGCATATTGATGTTAATGGCCTTGATTTGAATACTCTTTAGTAAGCCTGCATTATCTATGGAAGTGGATAGTCAATTGGATGGCATCAGTATTGAAAGAAAAGTTACTGAGGCTTTTGTAAGTCATGATATGTGATTCTAATTATTTATGATTTGTATTGCAATATCACAAAATAACTCGTTATAAACTCCAGCCTCATCCCACATGCTAGCTATAGTAGTAACACAGAAGAGAGACAAAATCACCGCCCTGAAGAATTTAGAATCTAAATATCAGACAAGAAACAATAGGTGGTACAACAGACAGGACAGCATAATACTGGTCAGCTTGATAGGCAAAGTTTTCACCATAGCAGCTGCCAATCAACTTATAACATGAAAGACTGCCTTTTTTGATATAACTGATATCAGTGGAGGTACCTCAATAATTGTTCTCTTGATCTAAAAGTTCAGTTGCTCAACTAGGCTCACCCCCTCCTAGGCTTCCAGAGTACCTCTGTCAGATTCATAGATTATGAGGCTGGAAGGGACTGCAGAAGATCATTGAGTCCAGCCCCCTGCACCAAGTAGGAAAGAAAACTGGGGTCAGGTGACCCCAGCAGGGTCACCGTCCAGTCTCCTCTTGAAGATTTCGAGGGTAGATGATTGCACCACCTCTGGAGGGAGCTTATTCCACAGTCTGGACACCCTGACTGTGAAGAAGTTTTTCCTAAAGTTGAGCGTGGAATGGGTCTTTTAGGAGTTTGTGACCATTACTCCTGGTTTTCCCCAAAGGTGCCCTGGTGAACAGTTGTTCACTGAGCCCTTGATTTACACCCCTGATGTAGCAGTAAGCTGCTACCAAGTCCCTTCTCAGCCTTCTCTTTTACAGGCTGAAGAGTCCCAGGTCCCTCAGCTTTTCCTCATATGGCTTGCCATGCAAGTCTCTGATCATATATGTGACCCTTCTCCGGACTCTCTCAAGCTTTACCACATCCTTGTTAAAGTGAGGTGCCCAAAATTGGATGCAGTACTCCAGCTGTGGTCTCACCAAAGCCGAGTAGAGTGGAAGAATTACTTCCTTGGTTTTGCTTGAGATGCATCAATTGATGCCTGCCAGAGTATTAACTGCGCTGTTGGCTACACCATCGCACTGCTGGCTCATGTTCATACCGCGATTTATTATTACCCTTAGGTCCCTTTCATTCATAGTGCTGGTCAGATTGGTGTTGCCAAGCCTGTAGGTTTGTAGGGGATTGTTCATCCCCAAGTGGAGCACTTTACGTGTCTCACTGTTGAACTTCATCTGGTTCCGATCCGCCCAACTTGCCAGCCTTTCTAGGCCTGCCTGTATCTGCAGCCTATCTTCAAGCATGACCATGCTTCCCATAACTTGGTGTGATCTGCAGACTTGGCCAGTGAGCTCTTTACTGCCACATCCAAATCATTGATGAAGTTGTTGAATATCACTGGATCAAGCACCAACCCTGAGGGACCCCACTGGCCACTTCTCGCCAAAATGACACACATCTGTTCATTAGGACTTCCTCGGTCCTACCCTACAGCCAGCTTCATACCCACCTAACTGTCTCACAGTTAAGCCCACAACCCTCCAATTTTGTCATGAGAACATTGTGGGATACCAGATCAAAAGCTTTTTGGATGTCAAGGTATACAATGTCAACCTCCTCTCTCTTATCCAGGTGGCAAGTTACGTAATAATAAAAGGAGATGAGGTTAGTAAGACAAGACCTGCCCACGATGAATCCATGCTGGCTGTTGTTCAGAATCCCACTTCTGGAAGCCTATCACACAGACTCCTTAATGATTTTTTCCAGTATTTTCCCTGGGATACAAGTTATGCTAATTGGCCTATAGTTACCCAGGTCCTCCCTTCTCCCCTTCTTGATGATGGGCACAACATTGGGCACTGTCCATGCTGCAGTGTCCACCTGACATATTTCATTGCCAGCCTTGGCCATTTTCAAGGGACCTAGACTGAGCTTCAGAAGTGTTGTTAAGAAGAAGGCCCAAAGCCTGTTTCTGAGTGACTGTAGTATGAACCTTTGCAGATGTGACAATCAGCTTGGTCAACAAAGGAAAGGAGGGCATCAAACACAATTAAATTAAACAAGGTCTGGAATAAGATAAGGGAGGACCATAGATTAAATAATCCAAATACATGATATCATAGCTTTATCTTAAAATATTAGTAGTAGGGATTGATGTAACCAGATGCATTAGATGTTATTTTCCTGTAATAGATAACTTTTTGTTAAGAAAGAGGGAGTGTTTCCTTTAGAAGAAATTAGATAGATAATTAGCTATATAATTTGTAAAAACAAAAACAGCCTTGTCAGAGAAGACCATAAACTAAGGTAAAAAACAAAACAAGACAAAACAAAACAAAACAAAAATGGGCCAACAATGGGTAGGGCCCTACCAAATTCACAGTGGAAGTGGGTTGCACTGCAGTGCCTTTAACCTTGCAGGTTGAGCTGTGAACCTGTTTCTACCTCTTTTATCCATAACCAATCCAAAAGATTACTGGTAAACCTTATAGAAGCTGTGGGCTAAAAGGGGGACAGACCGTATGTGTCCTGCAGAGGACTTATCTTTATACAATGTCCAATATTGTATGTGTAGATATGTCAACTGTGTTGTTTTGTTTTGGATTTTTTAATAAAAGCAGGTTAATGTACTTAACTTATGTAGTTAGTGCTAGTTGCAAGTTAAAAACATAATGACTTCTTTCAAAACCTACTTGAAGAAGTTATAAGATGATCTGGGTGGGAAATGATTTGAGATTACAAATGTACTCCAGTTCTGTGTCTGTGTCAATTCTGTGTCAGGATGATACATTAAAAAGTACTTAACCACAAAACAGCTATATGTTCTATACTCATATGGGAGACCTTGGCTTAAGGCCCTAGCCTGCATCAAGCAAACAACTTGAAATTGCTCTATCCACCAAGATCCTAGCTACAGTATGGCAAGTATCACTCTTGTTCCTCAGTTGTAACTAAATAGCCATTGGGCCAGTGACTGCCCATATAGCCCAGTAACTATGACACTTACCTGGTACATAGGAAATCTAAGTATAACCAATAATGCAGAGCAAGAATGTGGGTGCCTGTACATGAACGTGGAGGGAACTTGAATGTGTTGTAATTACATTACATTGGAGCAGATTCGATCAATCAAGTTTGCTGGAGCATGGTAATTACCACACTCCAACAGCCTCCCAGGTTCTATGAATCAGTGTCCCTGCACTTCAAAATGGTGGCAGGGGCACTTGAACTAAAGTTCATTTGACCTTTAGTTCAAGTGCCCCCCACCACCATTTTGAAGTGCCTCAGTGTCACTGATCATTTGTGCATCAAAAGTGCATCATTTGAGCTTTAGTTCAAGTACCTACACTGCCATTTTGAAGCACTGATACTGGACACACTGTGCTGCTTTAATTAGAGCGGTTCTTGAAAGAGCTCTAATTAAAGTGCTGCCTCCCTTACCCCCAGAGCATGTGTAAAAGTGCCCTTGAGCCTAGGATTCCAACATCCCATGTCACTGTTCTAACTACCTGGCTTATAGCTATTCTGGACTAGTCAATCTCAGTTTCTTTTTACCAGAAAGTCTATCCTAGACCTTTTTCCATCAAAAGGTTTGTCAAAACCAGAAACTGAAACTTCTGTCAGAAGTGTCAATTTAATCAAAACATTCTTCACTTCCCCTACTATAAAATATCAAGTGAATTACTCTGCTACCCAACAACCCATTAGAGCATCAAGGGGCCATTACAGCTCATACAGAAATACTATGCAATTCAAGCTGTCCATAATTACTTTTATTATTCTACAGCATTGTACTCACTATTTTCTCAAGGGCCCCTGCTGGACATATTCCAGAGTAGATTATAATACTTATGTGCATACCCAAAGATGATAAACTATACTCATATCCCTGCCAGCCTTCTTAAATTCCAAATTTCTTTGCTAATGTAAGTTTGAATCAGACTTGGTTAGTTTGTTATTATATATTTTCCCTGATATGTGTTTAAATAAATGTTTCTAAAACAGAAACTCTTTGGTAGATTTGGAAGGTAGAAAGTGATATTTTAATGAGACAGCTAGGGCATGACTCCATTTTAAAAAAAAATTGTGGTGCCAGATACAGTCCAGTAAATAATAAAGGAGGAAATGTAGTTTGTGTGTTGCTTAAATGCAGGATTCTGTCTTGTGATTACGTATAGATTTGCATGAAGATCCTACAAGCACGGAAGCTAGTGTGGCAAGGTACTGAATAGGTTTTTTTTCCTTATTTTGGCTGATTAACTGAATAGGACTAATATTCCAAAACAAACTCTCCACACATATCCCATTACTCAGCAGAATCTGGTGAACTGGGGTAGGCAAGGAAGTACATTTTAGAGCAAAGAGCCCTTCTGTGAAGATGGCCAAACACCAGGTCTATGTGTCCCTTTTAAGCAAGGGAGCTTTCAGTTTAAGCAGTTCCATTGATCATGACTTCTATAGCATCACAGAGGGAGAAGGGATTTTTCATTTAGTCAGCTACCTTGATTTACTGGAACAGAGCAAAGGAGATGTGCCATTCTGGTGAACCAACTGCATATCTGTTGGCTATTTTTTGGGAAGTAATACTAAGCTTTTTTGCTAAAAGAGAATGAAAGTGTCAGGAGAGAGAATTTTCCAAAGAAAGTTTCTTTTTTCCTTGCTAACAATAATATCCCCTAACATTATACCATGCCAGTATACTATTTTTCTATAAAATTAGGTTTTCTATATACAACAAAATACAAAGAAAAACTGTACCTTTTAAAATGATCCTGCATGATACCTCAAAATAATTGCCTGGTGAACATTTTATATCAGTTACAGCATTTTAAAAAGTTTCACTTCTAGATACACCAGTAATGATGTTTCAACTGCATCAGCTCTGGGATGTTGGATTTAACAAAATTTAACCTGATACCTTCTCACTTTTAATATTTTGACCTTCCCAACCCACAAATTATAGCCCATGGACATAAACATATGAACTGATAACCAGATTAGACTTTCTTCTCTAACAAGAAAAATCATTTTTGGGAGCTAAAACGAATTTCTACTTCACAAAAGCACTAGGTTATCAATTACCTTCTCTGTCTGACCAGAATAGCCTTATATGATTCTACTGTTCTACACCTATAAAACAAAAAATATTAATCATTACTATAGTAGTATATACCAACTATCTTTCAGTTTTGCTAACACATAGGAAATGAATTCATTTTTTACTGAAACCACAGTCTTGCTCCATTGGGACTGTTTGTCAGTTCCTGTAGAGTGACACTAAATCAAGTTGCAACACACTGTAATGTAAATCACAGTCTAATTTGCTTGTCACTGTGTTGTGACTCTTGGTTAAAAATGCTTTTTAATTGTAACTATAAATTATACATTAACTATTCTTAGCGGCGGTTTCAATACTACATCAGGTTATTTCTCTCCTGGGGGTGGGGGAAACTGAACAACTGGTGCAAGCTATGATAGAATATTTTTAAATTGTAATTTTCTGTGGATTGATGATGATGATGATAATTTTTATCTCCCACTAAAAACCAAAAAAAGGATAATCAAAGACTTTTCTATTCCAGAACACATAGAGGAAAATTTTCCTGTCTTTTCGAACCCTTCAGATCGCTCCAGCTTCTCACTCATGGATTATTAGTCAGAATTTCTAAAGTAATATGAAGTGGTTTGCAGTCATGCTGAGAAATAAGCTTTTCTTTTCATAATCTAAGGCAAGGAAGTGATTGAAGATAGAACAAACTAGATTTTTTTAATTAAATAATTTTTGATGCTTTAGGACTTTGCCATCACTGAGAATAGAATTCTCTCTTCCCCACACAAGTAGCTCAAGTCATGAGAAAAACAGGCTATCCATGTGACTCAACTCTCTGTGCCCAAGCAATGTTGACCTTTTTTCCGGTAGGTATTACACTTTTGTAATATTACAGTTTAAGGGCAGAGGCAGGCAGCTACCAGGTGCCTGATGAGGGCAGCCATTTTGAACAAGGCATATAAAGGCTGCAGTTTGCTGCAGCCAGGAGAGGCAGAAACATTGTCTAGCTGAACTGCAGCAGGAACAACCTTGGAGGTAAGGGTAGGAGCTTATGGGGCTCATTTGGAGGCTTCTGGTCCTGGGCATGACCTAAAACTGCACTGTGCTGGGGAAGGGTGGCCTGCAGGGCTCCTGATGGTGCAGGAGTCCCCAAGAAATGCCAGGCCAGTTACCTCCCAACTGAAAGGCGAGGAGGGGCAACTTAACCCTAGCCCCCATCTTCAAGTGGGCTTTGGAAGGAGCTGGGGAAGTAGTGGGGGGCAGGTATGTCCACATGTAGGCACCTGAACCTAGCAGGGAGTAGGGCTGAAGTGCATGTAGGCCTGAAAGGCTGTGCGTGTGAGGGGGCTGAGTAGGGCTGAAGTCAGAGTAAGTCTGAAAGACAGCCCAAGGGACATACTGAGTAGGGTCAAATGAGAATAAACTTGAAGGACAGCGCAAGGGCCAGCCCTGTGAGTTGTGCCCAGTGAGAGGCTTGGAGCAGAATTAGCCCAAGACTTGGCATAAGGCTAACCCACATAGAGTAGGGTAACACATAGGAATTGAAGGTTCTGCATGGCAAGGCCAGTATGAGAGTAGTGAAGCCTGATGGCCCAAGAGGGGCCACTCAAGGAGGAGCTGAGCAGTGGAGTGTGGCCCAGTAATGGGCAGTATGACAGAGGCCCCAGTGAGAGAGGGGTGGAGTAGAAGAGGCCTCCTGTGGTGGCCTGTGGGGAGGTGATGTGAGTGTGAGTTTGAGTGCACCCAACTTTAGACTCCATTTGCTCTTGTCTCAGACTGGGAGTAATCACTCCAGCAAACACTTCATGCCCAGTGGGAGCTTTGCAGACTGGTGCTTCCTCCACCGCGCCTGCCTCACCTGCCTGCCTCTGAATGGGGCCATCCGCTTTAGGCACTAGGACAAGAGGTCCTGACAATGTGGCTACGTGGCAGACCCTCCCTCACATGCTATGGAGCTGCAGGCCACATCCCAGAGCCTGGCAGCTCTGCCACAACATTGTCCAGGACTGCCTGGTGAGGGCCATCCCAGACACAGCGGGGGAAATCTCCATGAACCGCACCATCCCGGGCTGCAAGAGCCAGATGTGCCCCAACATCGTGATCACCAACAGAGGCCAAGAAGGTCGTGATTGTGGATGTGACCATCCCCTTTGAGAACCAGTGCCAAGCCTTCACTGACGCCCAGACTCGCAAGCAGGAAAAGTATGCCCTGCTGGCCGACATCCTGAGGGGCTCCACCTGAAGAGGACTCCCACAATGGGACTCTATATGAAGCGAGACACTTTCTTCAACCTACTTCCTCCACCATTGTGGACCATTGTACGGGTTTGTGTGTATCTATCTTCTTTCTCTCTCAGCATTGCGAACCTCCTTCCTCTACCCCCAGGCTTAGTTGGCTAACATTGTATTTTCTGTAACCTAGTTGCGTTCCCCTCCTCACCCCCATCCCTCTAATGTTAGTCCCTCGCTCATGTGATTTGTATTTCCCTACTGGCTTTGTCATCTTTTTGGATTCACAATCCTAAACATCTAATAAAATTAATCTGGGTGCCATCTGTGAGGCATGGGTTGCAGTGTAGGAGAGGTCAGAGCTGCAGATAGCACCCCCTGACATCGGGGCAGTAATGAGCTGTCTCCCACACATACCATCCATATATAGGAACGACAAAGTCATGACAGGCAGGATCGGGTGGATTGCCCGTCAAGACAGGTGGGCAGGCCGATGTGAGACCCAGCCCTGAGAATTGCCACTTGTTACATACTAGAACCTGGAATTTATTTTCCTCCAACCCCTGAAGAGCCATCAAGCAATGACCTGGACTTACCTGCACCATGATGTGAATTAGTGCTAAACAGGTGAAAGGCTTGGTATTGCATTACCGACCCCCATTATTCAATGCCAGAAACAAATGCTTCAAAGAATTTAAAAATCAATTGCATAACTCATTTATGTTATTCATTACAGTTAAACTGTATAAAATGAGTATCTACATTAGTAGATAAGGCTATACCTAAGGGGTCTATTTCTCTGTATATAGTTTCATAGTTAGTAGGGTTGGAAGGGACCTGAGCAGATCATCAAGTCCGACCCCCTGCCATGGCAGGAAAAAGTACTGGGGTCAAACGACCCCAGCAAGGTGTTCGTCTAACCTCCTTAAATACCACCAGGGTAGGAGCCAGCACCACTTCACTTGCAAGTTGGTTCCAAGTCCTAGCTGCCCTGACTGTGAAGTAGCACCTCCTGATGTCTAGTCTGAATCTACCCTCTGCCAGCTCGTGACCATTATTTCTAGTCACTCCTGGTAGTGCTCGGGGGAACAGGGACTCCCCCAATGCCTGGTGGTCCCCCCTGACTAGTTTGTAACAGGCCACTAAATCTCCCCTTGGCTTTCTCTTGTGGAGGCTAAACAGGTTCAGGTCCCTTAGCCTCTCCTCATAGGGCCTGCACTGCTGCCCCTTGATCATGTGGGTGGCCCTCCTCTGAACCCTCTCAATGCTGTCCACATCCCTCCTGAAGTGTGGCACCCAGAACTGGATGCAGTACTCCAACTGCAGCCTGACCAGTGCTGCATAGAGGGGGAGGATCACCTCCTTGGACCTGCGTGGGATGCATCTGTGGATGCATGACAAGGTGTGATTGGCCTTCCTAACCGCATCCCCACACTGTCAGCCCATGTTCATTTTGGCATCAATAATGATTCCAAGATCCTTTTCTGCCTTTGCACTGATGAGAAGGGAGTTCCCCAGCCTGTAGGTATGCTGCTGGTTCTTCCTCTCCAGGTGCAGCACCTTGCACTTGTCAGTGTTGAAACCCATTCTGTTCTCATCTGCCCACCCCTGTAACCTGTCTAGGTCCAATTGCAGCCTATTCCTCCCTTCTAGCGTGCCCACATCCCCCCACATCTTAGTGTCATCAGAAAATTTGAATAGGGTGCTTTTTACCCCCTCATCCAAGTCACTGATGAAGATGTTGAACAGTGCGGGTCCAAGGACTGAGCCCTGGGGGACCCCACTGCCCACATCCCTCCAGGTCGAAAATGACCCATCCACCACCACTGTCTGGGTATGGCCCTACAGCTAGTTAGCAACCCATTTGACTGTGTAGGTGTTGACGCCACAGTTCCCTAGTTTTTTTTAATGAGAATGGGGTGAGAGACAGTGTCAAAGGCCTTCCTGAAGTCCAGAAAGACTACATCCACTGCTACCCCTGCATCTAAGGATTTTGTGACCTGGTCATAGAAGGCCACCAAGTTGGTCTGACAGGACCTGCCTCTAATGAACCCGTGTTGGTTGCCCCTAAGCATAATCTCCCCTGCTAGCCCCTTGTGGACATGCACCAGGATAACTCTCTCAAAAAGCTTACCTAGGACCGAAGTAAGACTGACTGGCCTATAGTTTCCTGGGTCCTCCTTCCTCCCTTTTTTAAAAATGGAAACCACATTGGTCCTTTTCCAATCCTCTGGCACCTCACCAGAGCACCATGAGTGCTCGTAAAGCTGTGCCAGGGGTCCCGCAATGACCTCTGCTAATTCCCTCAGCACTCTGGGGTGGAGGTCATCAGAACCAGCTGATTTAAATATGTCCAGTCCCTCCAGATGTTCCCTGACTAGCTCCTCACTGACCCTAGGCCTGGGTGCACCTCCCCCGGGGCCTGAGGGGGTCCCAGAGGATGGGCTGATCTGGTCCCTACTCAGGAAAATGGAGGCAAAGAAATCATTAAATAGGTTAGCCTTGTCGTCTGGTGCGACAACCAGATTTCCTAGTGTGTCTTGCAGAGGCCCCACGTTACCCAGTACCTTCTTTTTGCCCCCTATGTATTTAAAAAAGGACTCCTTGTTGTCCGTGATCTGGGTAGCTAATCCCAGTTCCATCTCCACCTTGGCCTTCCTAATTACCCCCCACCCAGTCCTGAGCAACCAAGGTATAGTCCTCCCTGGTGATGGCCCCTCCCTTGCATTGGGCGTACACCACCCTTTTAGCTAGGAGACGTTCCCGTATAGTTTTGGTGAGCCATGGGGGCTTTTGCGCCCTCTTGCCCCCTTTGACCCTTGTTGGGATTACCTCCCTTTGGGCATGGAGGATCATCTCCTTAAGGAACGACCACTCTTCTTGGACACCCGACTCCCCTCCCCTCTGGGACCTCAGTACTTCCCCAACTATTCTTCTTACCTCATTGAAATCCACCCTCCTGAAGTCCAGGGCTGCTGCCTTGCTGCAGGCTTTTGCCACCTCGTGCTGGATGGTGAATTCCAGCAGGCGATGATCCCTGTCACCCAGGTGGTTGAGCACCCGCAGCCCCCTCACAAGGTTGTTGCCTGTGGCCAGCACCAGATCCAACAAGGCGTCTTCCCTGGTGGGGCTATGCACCTCCTGAGTTAGATGGAGGTCCTGTATCTCGGCTAGGAACCTACGTGAGCTTTCAGACCTGGCTGACTGCTCTTCCCAGCAGATGTCTGGAAAGTTCAGGTCGCCCATGATGACCACATCTTTTGACCCAACTACCTCTGTGAGCTGACTTAAGAATTCCTGGTCTAGCTCTTACCCTTGGTTGGGTGGCTTGTAGTAGACCCCCACCGTTAAGTCCCTTTCCCCTCGACTCCCTTGTATTCTAACCCAGAGCACTTCAGTGTGCCCTTCATCTGACCTTGTGCTACTAGATGAGGATGTGTAATCCTCCTTGATGTAGAGCACCACACCCCCACCTTTCCTCCCTGTCCTGTCCCTCCTGTACAGCCTATAGCCCTTGATATTCACCGCCCACTCATGCGTTGGGTCCCACCATGTTTCTGTGAGCCCCACTATGTCTGGCTTGGTGTCAGCTAGCAGGAGGGTAAGTTCATCCTGCTTGTTCCCCATACTACGAGCATTTGTGTAGACATTGTATAGGCATTTGAGGCCTCCTGAAGATGTGGCTATAGCTTCAAACCACAGAGGGTTTGTACATACTGCAGTCTGCAGCATAGCATACAGCAGTGATTCTCAACCAGTGTGACATGGCATCCTGGGGCTATTTTAGATTGTTTAAGGGTCCTGTGGGATGTCATGCAATGTTAGCATGGGTGAGTGTGTAAACATGATTCACAAGTTAAAACCAACATTATACTGGTGCTTTGGGAATCTCTCATGGACTCACTGATTCTTCTCAAACAGATTTACAACAGGTAATATAGTTTTGGTGTTGACCTACACAACCACAAATCATTTGAAATCTGGTCACCTGAGAGATTTCCTCCTCCTTCTGCATATTTGAGGGACAGACTAAAAGTAACTCGTCTGAAGGTTTTAAAAATGCATTGAGTATTATTCAAATGTAAATACAACTCTCTAAGTCTTCAGTTACTGACATGTCCTTAACTACCCTAGACCTGCAACTTGCTCTGCTGTAAAAAATTTTTTGAAGGAATGAATTCACTGGAACTTGGTACAGGCACACAAGTCTGACTCCATGCGGAGACTGAGAAGTGGTGGATTGCTGAGACTATAATGGAATTTGTTTTCACCTTATTCATATATCAAAACTGCTTTCACAAGAGAAAAATGTTGTGTCTGCCCTATACGACTCATTTTTCACATCATCCCAGAAGAAAAAGTAGTATAATTTAAATCTAAACTACATCAATGCCTTATCAGATTAAGATGATTCCCAGATTTTCCTCCAGTGATGGCAACATTCCAAAGAGAATACAACCATTGAGAAATTAAATTGTCTCCCAAGATTTTTGTTGTAGTTTCCACTTGAGACTGACTCTGAATATTTAAATTTACTTGTGAAGTTGTGCTGGTTGTTGCACCTTTTAAAAATGTTTTCTAAAATCTTTTACAATCTGCCCTATGACATGTTGTTCATCCTACACATAAGTCAACAAAAGGCTGATTCAATTTATATATCCTTTGTTTTGGCTAAAAAATCAATTTATTTTTTTTTTTTTGCCAATTGTATCCAAAGAGTATTAGGATATTTTTAAGCTAAAGCTGCCCTACAGCACATAAAACAACAAAGGTTATACCAGCAGTTTTCAAATGTGAAAGATTTATATTTACTTTAATGTAACTAAGGGCAATATTGTATCTTTTTCCAGGAGGGATTTTCAGATTCCATTTAGTCTACATACTGGTGAATCAATAAATATTGATAGCATACTTTATTAGAACAACTCAATAATTCTCGAGGTTTGCACACCTCTCGCCCTTCTATCCACTGACTGTTCAAAGCAAGTCTAGAGGAATATATTCCTTTTCCTACTCAGAAATCATTATTATAAAATGCATGCCAAAGGAGAGTGCGAAGAGGAATCGCATGGCTCAGAGTTTTGCTAACAGAGTATCTTCTAGATTCTAGCGATGTGACCCCACTCCCATAAGAGTAAGCAGAATAAAAAAATTCCCCAATGACTTCAGTGGAAGGTGGATCATGTATTGTTTGAATTGTTCTGACAGAACTAAAGATTAGGAATCCAACCCAGGTTGTGAAACGAGATGCTGGGAAGGTGTCTACATCCAAAAGCACCATAAAAATTTGCAAGATTTGAAACTCTTATTTGGCATTCTAAAATGTTGGAGTATATTTTAAAATCCAGAAATAATCCTACTTCCATCCAACACATGGGCCCAGATCTAGCATACCAGTTCCAATCCAGTACTGCACCCAGTGTGTAGTGTCAGTCTAGAGACACTATCCAGTGTATGGGGTTAATAGAGACATAGGAACAGGCTTAGCTCCCTAGCTGCCGCTACTCAGGGTAAAAACAGACATCAGGTTTATCCCAGGTCTGAGTGTCCCTTTGACATCAAAACAGACATGGGAAAGTTATTTGTACATATAGCTTGAATGGCAATTAACTCAAATTAGCCTTGATCATCCCAGAGAAAGTGTTATCTTGATAATTCACAGATATTTAAAGCAAACCAATGCATTTGTATGTCTTAATTTCCAGAATAAAAGGCTTTGTCCCACGAGAAATCTGATGTCTTTTTTTAGCCTCCCTTACTATAAAGAAAGATTTTTCTTTTCCTTCCAGATGGCCTTCAAAAACTAGGTGTGTACTAGATATGGAGGTGTGCTGTATGCAAGAAAACACAGTAAATATGTTTGCATTTAGACAAAATCAGAACATCTGATTGTGCAACTCATGATGCACCACATATCTTAATCAAAGGTCATGGGACATGTACACTAGCTAGCAAATCTTGCTTACAGGGAGAGTCAAGGGTGACTTCAAAACTTTAATGACCGCAAAAAGGAAACAATTCAAATAAATGAATAAAAAATTGAAGTCAGATCAATTTGTATCAAAATCAACTCAAAACAAAATTTTATTTACCCAACAGGTGAGCAATTTTAAATCAACTAAACTAAGATTTTTGTACAGAAATAAAGTTTAATTTTATGGAATATTAATTTTCTGTAAACAATTACCACACAGAAAATGTTTGACCAGCTCTGTTTAACTTGAAGCATGTGAGAAGTCCCAGTAAAATCAGGGAAAAAAGACCTTGAAGTAGGTTTAATGTTTAATAATAAGGCTCCTTTCCGCTACCGGGCTGGTATTAAAGAGCATTAGTGTAAATTAAAATCGTTTGCGAAGTACGTTAGAAGAATCTGCTGTAGGCCTAAAGAAATCACTTTGTAAAGAAAAGTCATTTCAAGGAGTAGAAACTATACTAAAACACATATTATTTACCAACACAGGGTCAAAAATATTCAAGGCGTGGCTTCTAATTTTGCATGTTTTTATTAAGCAAGACAACAGACAATCACAGTGATCAGTTTTTGGCCTTTGAACATAAAACTGATAAAAATGGTAGTGTAAACTAAATCATATATACAAATGTTTCTACATATAATAATCACTACGAAGAAGGAGCAACTAATAAAATCTGCTAGTGACATGAATATTTGGGGCATCATCAATACAGAAAGGGATCAGAATATTATACATGAAACTATGAATGATCTTGAACACTATAGACAGAAATAAGATGGAAAGTAATAATAAAAAAAGACAATGTCACATATTTAGGGACTGATAACTAACCATGTCTTCTTGAAGCTGATAGTTTATCACAGTTGCAAAAGAAATGAAGGACTATATGACACAGTAGCTTGTCTGAAATACCAGGGGACTATCAATGATCCAGAGATCCCTTCTAATCCTATGTCTTATGTTCCCATGGATTTGTTTTTCATGCTGCAATCACACTGAAAAAGAAAGGAGGAAAAAACCCAGGTTTTCAAGTCCCTAATATGACAGAGTGGTAAAAAAGCAAATGCAGTCCTAGGATATATTATGCAAGATATCTCTGAATGGGATGAGAGAGTATAAATGTCATTATACAAGGCTCTAGCACTATCTCACCTGAAATAGAAAGAGTCCAGAGGAGAGCCATGCGCATGATCTGAGGGCAAGAGAACAGGCCTTATGAAGAGAGGCTGTAGCTATGGGACTCTTCAGCCTAGAGAAGTGAAGGCTCAGGGATGACTTGGTAGCAACCTAGAAATACATAAGAGGGGTGCATCAGGATCTGGGAGAACACCTGTCCACCAGAACACCCCAAGGAAAGACAAGGTCCAGCGGTCACAAACTCCTGCAAGATTGTTTTAGGCTGCACATAAGGAAAAACTTCTGTACTGTCCAAACCTCCAAGACCTGGAATAGACTAGCCCCAGTGGTGGTGCAAGCACCTACTCGGGACACGTTTAAGAAACATTTGGATGCTTATCTTGCTGGGACCCTTTGATCCTAGCTGACTTCCTGCCCTTTGGGCAGGGGACTGGACCCAATGATTTTACAAGGTCCCTTGCAGCCCTACTGTCTATGAAATCTATGAAATAGTATGATCTGGTTATCCATGTTCAAGAGAACATAAGTCAAACTAGAGTGTGTGCAATGTGTACCAGGATGGTCTTCATAGAATGAGACTAAAGGACTTGTTTATTCAGCAAAAGAGTGTCTATTCAGAGAAAAATCAGTTCTGGGCATGCCTCCCATATGCCCCCCACACATGCCTCCACTGACATCAAGCTGCTCTAGGCTCATTTTCAGTGTCCACTCAGAAACCCCCAATCTCCAAAAGGCCTAAGAGTAGACACCGAAGAGAAAACTTATGGAGCCTCACTGGTGAAATTCTGGCTCTAGAATGTGCCTGTGGATGAGCTTAGTCTCATATTCCAAGTGACACACTACTGCATATAGAAAAGCCCGAAAAGAGTCTGGTTTGCTTAAAAGCTTAGCAGAACAAAGGCTGAGAGGGAACCCAATTGCCCTCTAAAAAATGCATCAGCAGAACAAATATGAGCAAAGGAAATGATCTCTGGAAGGTAAAAGGACAATGTTGGCACCAGAACAAATGGGTATAAGTGGATTATAAATTAATTTAGTTTGGATGTTAAAAGGTTGCTAACAGAGCAGTAAGGTCAGGAGTAGTAAGGGCAAACAACCTAACCACTATCAAGATGGAGTTTGATCAGTTTATGAAGAGAGTACTGCAAAAGCTGGAAACTGAGCTCAGTGATCCCAAGATCCCTTCTAGACCCATGTCTCAAATTTCTGTGTGATTGTTGTGTATATGAAGGTCACAATAAAAATAATCTCCAGACAATTTTTAGGCATGTCACAAAAATATCCCATATAGAATCACAGAAAATTAGGGTTGGAAGGGACCTCAGGAGGTCATCCAGTCCAACCCCCTGCTCAAAGCAGGACCATCCCCAACTAGATTATCTCAGTCAAGGCTTTGTCGAACCAGGTCTTATAAACCTCCAAGGATGAAGATTCCATAACCTGTCTAGGTAACCTAGTCCAGTGTTTTTACTACCCTTCTCATGAGAAAACTCTTCCTAATATCTAACCTAAACTTCCCTTGCTGCAACTTGGGACCATTGATCCTTGCTCTGTCATTTGCCACCGCTGAGAACAATCTAGCTCCATTCTCTTTCAAACCCTGCTTCAGGTAGTTAAAGGCTGCTATTAAATCCCCTCTCAGTCTTCTCTTCTCTAGACTAAATGCAGTTCCCTCAGCTTATCCTCATAAGTCATGTCCCCCAGATCCCTCACCATTTTTGTTGCCCTCCACCAGACTCTCTAATTTTTCCACATCCTTTCCATAGTGGGGGGCCCAAAACTGAACATAGTACTCCAGATGCAGCCTCACCAGTGCTGAATAGAGGAGAATAATCACTTCCCTTGACTTGCTGGCAACACACCTACCAATGGAAGCCCAGTATGCCATTAGCCTTCTTTGCAACAAGGGCATACTGCACTGTAACCCCCAGGTCTTTATCTTTAGCAAATATCTTTTGCTAAAACTTAATATACAATATTAAGAATATACAATATACAATTTTAGATAAGGAGCATAATTTTTAAAAGCCAAACAAGATATGCATCTTACAATAAATTAAGTGAATATAATTGATATGGTGCTTGATACAACTTCAAATGGAATTAGGTGCCAAGCTGCCATTAACTCTCAATGGCAATTAAGTGCCTAACCGACTTACATGCTTTTGTATATTTCAGAAGACACCTATCTGAATTTTTCGGCATGTGAATATTGTTGTAAATTAGTCTTCTTACTTTCACATGTGTTCAGTGATTAAAATAAAATCCACCAGGGAAATGAGAAGGCCAGAATGCTATCAGTATAACCACTACAATGAATTTCTAAGAGAGAAACATTCTGATTGCTCTTTATGACAGAAAAATCAAATCATAATATAAATCTGTATATTGCTCTGCAGCTTATGGAGCCAATCTGATAGAAAGATCTCATAAAAAGATTTCAGTCTAAGTGATCAGAAAGGATACATACAGTTGTGGAAATTTTAGGCGTTTTATACCATGCCAGTAATCCTCTGAAAAAGAGTGTTCTTTATCATGTCAAAAGCAGACCAGTTACAACTGCATATGTGACAACCAACTTCAATAGAGCCATCTGCAACTTCATTGTTGTGTACAGTACCAGTATATTATCATTTGGATGAGACTCAGACTCTGTAGGGAAATTACAGAGATCTCTGTGACACTTTTTGCAAAAACAGGCTGTAGAGCTCTTGTTTTACCTCCTCAATTGAAAAGCTGACCTTGATATATTAACTCTGATGTTTTATCCAAGTCCCTCCTGTGTATTTGCATTCTGCCTAACCAAAACATTTATTTCTAATCATGAGGTTATTCCTTACTTTCTTTCTCAGCTGTTAGTTCTGCTAGGGACAATACAACTGGTGCCACACACACAATTCTGTGTTGAGCTACAGTGCTTGGGAAAGAATATACAACTCAAATACAAAATATTATAGATGCAAATTATATTTATACTAATGACCATTAGCCTAGATCAGAATTTAGACTTTCCATCATGCTCAAAGGTGCACAATACTTCACAGTTTAAATTCAGTAACCACTTCACTTAGAACTGGGTAAAGTTTTATCAGTGAAAATAATATACATTTGTTAGCACCATGACATGTCACAAATCTGTATTGCTCTCTCTATAAGACACAAATTATTCTCTCTAGAAGACAGAACTGAAAAAAATCTCCAAAATAAAAGAAATGTATTCTCATTTGACACTAAGGCATTTAAATTTTCCACTTTGAAAAGACTTTTAATTTTAAATTTTCCTTCTGATTCAATTTAAAAAGCAAAAAATGGTCAAAACTAAAGCAATTTCCATTTAATTACATGAAAAATTTCCTTCTACCTGCAACTATTTTTTTTAACTTTAACTGTTTTTATATTTTCAAAATACAGTTTTGGTTTAGTCTGAAACATTCATGTTTTTCAACTGCCAACAAGCCAAACATCCATTATTTATACCCCTTTCAAAGAATGAAATAGTACAAGTAAAAGAAACCAAATTTCACCAAAAAGGGAACCTAATGATAACAATAGTTTGTAGGAGGGTCTGGAAGGGTAAGGGAAATAAAGACCTGGATTTAGAATAGCTCCAAAAGAAAAAGTCTAGGATAGCAAAAGACTGAGGAATATAGAAGTGAAACCAATTGACATGACCAGGAAGGGTGCGTATACATGTGCAGAGAAGCTGCTCCAATGTGTTGTAATTACAATGTGACAGAGCAGACTCAATTAATTACAACACTCCAGGAGACCTCAGTGTCACATGCATCAGCATCCCCGCACTGAAAAATGGCAGAGGGGGCACTTTAACTAAGTTAAAGCACCCCTCTTCCCCCACCCCCTGAAGCATGTCTATAAATGCCCAGAAAGTACAGAGAAATCTGAGCAAGCACGTGAAAATGGTTAGCATATAATGGGATAGTGTCAAAAGGTCAGATAGCACATATGCCAGTTTTCCACTATTATCTGATTTAGACTAGCGCAATCAAGTCTAAGTGTCCAGGAAAGCAGTAAGAGAAGAGGACATATAGGCAAAGACAAGAGTAGCTGTCACATGACCAAAGAGCATGGAATCATAGAACCAAAGGGCACATGCACATGTTCACAGGACCTACCTTACAATCATGAAGCATTTTAGGTTTTGCAATCATAGATCTGGTCCCCGCTTGTGCTCATGTTTGCTGCTGCTAGGAACCATGCTGGGAACACCATCTAAGTAACTTGGGGTGGGGGAGGGGTGGGTGGAATCGGGAAGTTGGGGAGAATGGGTCCGCAGGTAGGAGGTGGGCTAAAACTAGTCAGGTCAGAATTGAGGAGAGGAATAGGAAGAATGAATCCCTGAGGCTGGGATGAGGTGTGCTGGGCTTTCCTAAACCCAAGGCTGTGCTCTGAACATGTACACATGCTCTGTTAGATTGGGCATAAGTTAGTTCAGTCTATATAATGCACCTTCTTAAGTGAGCTCATTTAGATGGGACCAGCCATATCTTGCCCAGTCTAAACTCCCCAAATGTATGTACAGTTTTGCACTTAGATTGACCTAACCCTAGTTGCATTGATCTAAGTGTAACATATGTACATACCCATAGGTTTTAAACAGACCTCAAGGGTTATCTGGTCCAACCCCCTGTGCAAATTCAGGAATGCTATTTCTAAATTTTCTCTGTTCAACGTTTATCTATAGTGGACAGTACCAAGAACAGATAAATTAGGTCAGAACTGCCCTGGTTAGATTCAGCATTTGCAATGTCACAGGGAAAGCCAAAGTAGTTGTGGGATGGAGAAGATAGTGGAAATCTGAGTACTTAAGATGGGATCTAACAAAAAGACAAGACAGCCCAAAGGAAAATGCAAAGTAAACACTGAAACAGATAAGGGTGCATAACAAGGACAGGAAAGCAGACAAACTTAGTTAAAGTGGCCCCTCTGCCATTTTTCAGTGCGGGGATGCTGATGCATGTGACACTGAGGTCTCCTGGAGTGTTGTAATTAATTGAGTCTGCTCTGTCACATTGTAATTACAACACATTGGAGCAGCTTCTCTGCACATGTATACGCACCCTTCCTGGTCATGTCAATTGGTTTCACTTCTATATTCCTCAGTCTTTTGCTATCCTAGACTTTTTCTTTTGGAGCTATTCTAAATCCAGGTCCTTATTTCCCTTACCCTTCCAGACCCTCCTACAAACTATTGAACTATTGAAGCAACCACTGAAGATTCACCCTGTTCAACAGAGTTCAGTTAATAGCATTCCTAAACAGGAATAATTGGTGTCTTCAAACACAAAGTGCACTTAAGATCAGACAAGCTTTTGCATTTTAGGGAACAGGAGTTTTTTTTTATTTTAAAAGGGCTTGATGTGATGCTAAGCATCCATTGGCAAGAAAGACCATACACAGACAAGACGGGCAACAGAAGAGCTACAGTTCTGTTGTTGTTTTAAACATTTGTAGCAACATTTAAACATATGAGAATCTCAGCAGTAATTTGTATTCATAGACTATGCACATGTTCATACCCAGATGATCAAAATATGTCTCTATGGAGGCACAGTGCATTTGGTGAAGAGTGTGCTTTGTAGCATTTTGGCATCACAAATACCCCACAGATGACAGATGCCACCTATTGCCTCCTTCTCTTCCCAAACCTCAATCAGCAAAACCCAGAAGATGACAAGGTGTTTCCATCATATTTCTTGTATATTTTCTTGTACTGGTACCATGCATTTCAACACTAACAAAAACAGGTAGTCACCACATTTTGATAAATACGGGAGTTCTCACCAACCAATGGTTCATACATTAGAGCAGGGGTGGGCAATTATTTCAGCGGAGGGCCATTTACCGAGCCCTTGAGGGCCGTTTAGCAAGCCATCAAGGGCCGCAAGTGTAGCCCCACCCTTTGACAGGTGCCCCGCCCCAATCACTATCTTGGGACTGGAAGTCCCACCCCTAGCCCCTGACCTTTGCCACTGATACTTTCTCCCCATGCCGTCCCAGAAGTACTCCTTTCAGCAAGGGTTTGACATCTTGGAACCAGAAAAATACCAAATGAAATTCTAAAAATCAAACATTTACTACAACATTGATTAATTTGATTTCAAAAAATATTTTGTCCTGGTTTACATGTGTTTCTGTAGTGTACACAGAAGTGATTGCACAATAGCTTAAAATGAAGTCTTACTCTTGTATATTGTAGCGGGGTGTGGGTAGGTAAAGGTTTGTGGGTATTTGGAGTGTGGGGAGGGTTGTCGGCGGGGTGGATAGGTGTGGGTGATGTGTGTATGTGGGGTGGGGAGCATGTGGGTGTGGATATGTGGTGTGGGTGGGTATGGGGTTTGTGGGGGAATGAGAGTGTGTGGGGGGGTGGCTAGGGAAGATTTGTTGCATGTGTGAAGGGGGAGGATTTGCCCACTGCCCCCTCTGCCGCTCCCATGGCAGGCAAAACCCCCTACAGCGCTCCTCCAAGCCTGGGCTACACACTCCTGCTGCTCCTGGCCCTGGGGCACCGGCACGGCCACATGCTCCCACTCAGAGCCACTTCCCCCCGTTCGCCACCATTGCCCTTCTGCCACTTCCCTGTTCCTGCCACCAGCTCACTGCTCCAGCACCATGTCCCAACTGCATGGCTATTACTGCAGGACACAGCAGGAACTAGGACACATCAGGAGCTACACCAGTCCAGCCAGCACTGCACAGAGCCAGCCAAGAATCACAGGGGCTGGGCCAGCTCCTGCTGCATCCTGCAACCTGGCACTACAGCCAGGAAACATGTGGTGCCAGAACAACCACTGGGGGCATGGAGGAAAGTGGCCGCAGAAGCAGGCAAACAGCTGTGGCAGGCAGGGGGAAGTGGCAGTGAGTGTGCACACTGAGCACAGTGACAGCTGGGCAGGAGCATGGGGTCTGCGCAGTGCACTGGGACCAGCACCAATGGGGCCCAGAGTGAGGTGGTGAGAGCATGGGGTATTGGCTGGCAGGCCTCTATGGAGCCCGGCTCCAGAACCCCTGCCAGCTCAGCCCCGTGCTCCCACCACCCTGCCCTGGGCCCCTGCTAGCCACAGTGCACCAGGGAAGACCCCATACTCCTGCCCAGCTGTCATTGAGCTCTGCATGCCTGTTCACTGCCCCTTCCCCCCTTCCCCACCCACCTGCCTGCTGCCACTTTCAGCACTTCCCTGTCTGTGGCTGTCGCCACTCCTCTCCACCCCCCACACCAGCCACTCTGGCATTACATGGCTCCTGGCTGCAGCATCAGGACCACAGCAGCTGGCTCACCCCAACCCTGAGGACTGGGGGCAATCACTCGCAGTCCTCCCCTGCCTCTCCCCCTTCTTATCTGAATTCCCCCCCAGTGCAGGGAGGCAGAAACAGCCCCAGGGGTCCATGCCACAAGTCTCTGCTCTGCAAGAAGCTTCTAGCTGGGGGTGGAAGGGGCAGGGCTACTGGGCCTTGCTTCTGCAGCCATTTGATCCTGCCAGCAGCTACCCCTAGGTCAAACTGCCCCTGGGTTCTGTCAACCTTGACAGGCAGCCTGGGGCAGATACATTACTTTTTTAAAATTTTTAGGGGCCCCGCAGGCCAGATCCAGCCCACAGGCTATATTTTTCCTTCCCCCCAAGTTAGAGTCTCTGTTTGTTTGTTTTTTCTGCATTTACAAATTGGGATGACTTAAGCTTGGTGTATACTAGTTTTACCAGTATAGCTACATCAAGTAGGAGTGCATGGGGGTGGAGGGGGGGGGGGGCCTTATAACTCAGACAACTATATCAGCAAATCCCCTCTGGTAGATATTGTTATGCCAGGATAGGGAGTCTGTTGTTGTAACTTATGTATTGCAGGAAGAAGACAGTTATGTTAGCATAGCTGCAGTGGCAGGAGTTGTGCAGTGTTTGTGGATGAGCCTTTGCTTCCATCATCCCTAGACTTCTACTTTTTTGCTGTAAACTAAATTGATATCCTCCTTATTCTTTTAGAAAACTATATATTATCAGCATCAACTCTATCTTAAATTTTGGTGTAGAAGTGTACTGTTGAAACAAGATGCATGTTCAGCTCCAAATCAAACAAGAGACCTTGTACTCAGCTATCCGAACTAGACATGAGAATTCATCACAGATGCAGTTATAATTCATTACTTGTTTAATCCAGGAAAGCCAGTCTATTAAAAAGCTAGCATTCAGAGGTAGCGAATCATGTCATTAAAATCTGTACAGATCTTCTGAGCACTGTGGGGATAATGAAATGGTCAAGAGATGCACCTTTGTGGATTAAGCAAATGCCTCTGCACTCACACACTCTGCAGAATGCTGACAAGGGAGAAGGGAGATTTTCTCCATAAAGAAAAGCATGAAGTTTTCTGAACAATTACAGAAGAAAAACATACATTTCTTCCAAATATGCTTTTTTCTAATATTTATGCAGTAGGCATTGAATTTCTACAGGGTAGAGAAACCAAAAACAGAATTTGGGGAGAAAAGGAAGAAAAAAAAATGAAATGCATTAGCACTGAGAAATTCAAATCAAGGACTTTTAGTGTGACTGAAACTATTTCAACTTAAACCCCTTTCCAAACAAAACCACACATTAACTTAAATTCACAAATGGAACAAAAAAGCTTAGAACAGACATGTGACTTTATAAATACAATCAATGCTAAGAACATAATGTACTACACAGGATTTGTAGAGGCAACTTAAACTTTGATATCCCTCCCTAAATGTATTTCACCTTGTTTAACTTCAGTCTGCATTGTAAACAACCTGTAAGTTATGGCAAAATGGTTGCCACTGACTTCTGGATGACTTTGAGCTGAATTTCAAAAAATTGTGGACCTAGTGTCATGTAAATCTGAACTGAGCTGTGGAGAATTTTTAGACTATTTGAACTATACGTAACTGTAAAACAAAATAATAGTGTGTATTGAAGTAGTTGAAGAATAGGTTAGGGATTACTTGGAAAAGCTAAATACTTTCAGGTTGTCAGGGCTGGGTAGGCTGTACCCTGCAGTATTTCAAGAATTTACTGAGATTGTTTCAGAGCCATTAGCTGTAGTCATCAGGAGCAGGCAGCATGGATTCATCAACAGCAAGCCATGCCAACCAATTTGATTTCCTTCTATGACAAAGTGGCAAGTTTGGTGGATAAAGGGAGATCACTGGATTTAATGTGTCATAATTTTATCAAGGTTTTTGACACTGCTTCCCATGACATTCTCATTTGTAAGCTTCAAAGCTATGCATTAGATGAAATTACTATAAAGACGGATACACAACGAGTTGGATCATCATGCTCAGTGAATAGTTTTCAATGGCCCAAAGCCTAGTGGGGTGGAAGTACTGAGTTCCCCAGGGTCCAGTATTAATATATTAATATAGTAATGATTTTAAGGATGGGCTCAAGTGCACATTTAGCAAATCTGCAGATAATGCCAAGTTGAGTGAAGCTGCAGACACTCTGGCGGGCAGAGTTAGGATTCAAAATAAACTGAGAAAGTGTTCTGAAATTAATCAGATGAGATTCAACAAGGACAAGTGAAAAGTCCTGCACTTGGAATAGAACAGCTACATGCAGAAATACAGACTGGGGAATGAATGGCTAAACTGCAGTATTGCAGAGAAGGACTTGGAACCACAAACCAAACATAAACCAACAGTATGCTCTTGTTGCAAGAAGGGCCACTAGCATACTGTGCTTTATTAATATCAGTGTCACTTTCAAATCAAGGAAAGGATTCTTCCTCTATATTTGGTAATGGTAATGCCTCACCTGAAGTACTGGGTCCAATTTTGGGCCTCTTACTTCATGAAAGATCAGAGACAAATTAGAAAGAGACCAGCAATAAGAAACAAGAATTAATAGAAGCCTGGACACAGGACTTATAAGGGAAGGCTGAAATAACTAGTGTTATTTTTAGTCCAGAGAAATGAAAGCTGTGGTGGGATTTGATAGCAGCCTTCAAGTTCCTTAAAGATGATTATGAAGAGGATGGAGATAAACTATTCCCTGTGGTTCCAGGGGACAGCAAGGGTCTTAAATTGCAGCAAGGGAAATTATGAAGTACTTTCTGACTTTCTGACTGATTAAGCATTGGAATAGGCTAGCCAGAAAGTTATGAGATTTCTACCTTGGAAGTTTAAGACCCAGTTAGACAGACATTTGACAGGGATGGTTTAGTCACTAACTAGATCTTGTACTAGGAGGAGTCTAGCCACAGCAGTATAGAGCTTAATACAGTCCCATTTAACATTGTGGTGAGTTCAGTCTGGCTATGGCTACACTTCTGCTGAGACCCAAAATATCTAATTTAAATCTAGCTCTCTCTGTTACAGGGCAGTCATTGAGTTAAGGCAGGGAAGCAATTATTTTGGGTGGAGGACCACTTAACAAGTTTTGGTGAGCTGTCAAGGGCCACAAGGGTAGCCCCGCCCCTTGACGGGTGCCCCGGTCCCTGGTGACCATCTTGGAACAAGAAGCCCCACCTCTAACCCCTGACCTTTGCCATGGGAAACTCCTCCCCTTGCCCCAGAAGTAGTCCTTTTGGGAGGGAGGGTGCTGCTAGCTTGAAACTGGGAAAAAAAAATCATATACTAAAAAAGAAACATCTACTATAATTTATTTTAATTTTCTTTAAAAATATTTGTGTCCTGATTTATGTGTGCTTGCATAATGTATATTGTGTAGGTGCTAAGGGGGTGTATGTGTGGGGGGGTGTATATGTGGTAGGGTGTGTGGGTGTGGAGAGGTTTTGGGGATATGTTTGGGGTGGGGACTGTGGGAGGGTGTGGGGTTTTGGTGGGTGGTGTGGGAAAGAGAGAGACATGGAGCTGGGCCGCTGGCTCCATCACATGCAGCTCTCGCGGACTGCATGCCAGCCTCACATGACGCAGCCAGGCTGACCTCACACCCAGGCTCTGCATTCCTGCCACCACACCCTGGTTTCCCACTGGTCCCAGGGCACCAGCGTGGGCTCTGCATTCCTACCCACTGCCACCACTTTTCTGCTACTTTCCAGCTTTCCCCCTCATGTGCCCACCCGCCACTGCTGCTGCCACTTCCCACACCCCCCCTCTGGCCAAAGCTTTCTGCCACTGCTCCCCACCACCCCCGGGCCCAACGTCTGGCCACACTGACTCTAGCCCATCCCAGCCATCACCATACAGTTCCTGGCTTCATGGGCTGATCATGGTGGTTTGCCGCCCCACCCCAACCAATCTTATCGGACTTTCCACTTGGATGGAGGGAGGGCAGGGAACAGCCAAAGAGTCACCAGGATAGAAGCCACAGAAGTTGCTGGCTGGGGGGCTGGGGGTGGGGGGAGAGGCTGGGGCTGGGGTGGAGCTGGGTGGGTCTTGCTGCTCAGGCAATGGGTCCCACTGCCAGCTTCCCCTGAGTCCTACTGCTGCTGGTGCCTTGTCATCCTTGACAGGCAGCCACGCGCAGATAATAATTAATTTTCTAAATTTTTAGGGGCCCTGCAGGCTGGATAGAATGGCCTGGCAGGCAAAAATTTTGCTCTTGTCCTTCACAGCTAGGTAAGGGATACATTAACAAATAAATACTTGGGGACTATTCATAAGGAAAAATTTTGTAGCGTTCTTTAGGAGCTCATTTTCAATAGGAATAGACACAGATACTTCTGAAATGCAAACCAAAAAACCTAGAAAACCAAGTGTTGGTATGATGACCAAGCATATCACATATAGTGATATGCTTGCATATAGAAAATTCCTTTTAATTCAGAAATCAAATGTCCCATAAGAAAGGATTAGACAGACATATTAAAAATGTCTAAAGGATAAATGGAAAAAATAATCTAACACAACAACAGAAGTAGTAGATAAAATTCTTGATCTTTATTTGATTAAACTAGAGTTTAAATCATGGCAATACATTTTTTCAGTATTAAAGCACTACCTGCATAAATAATAGATTATAATATTATAGGCATTGTAAATTAAGTATACAAAACAAACAATTGAATCCTGTGTGTTTAAATAACTTGTTTTTTAATATATTAACTAGACTGTTAATTTAAAAAATTCAATCATTAATATACAGTAGTTAGAAACTGTTTAAATGCACTTACCTGAAAAGCTGAAGTTTTGGAAATAACACACAGTACATACAGTCTGGAGAAACCTACCCTGGATTTTACTTGAGAATAAACTAACACCAGTGTCTAGAGCAGACATGTGGCCAGCTCTCCAGGGATAGTTTTCATCAGTATAAACTATTACACCAAGTAGAATCCAGGAATGGGGCAAAGGGGGTTTGGACCCCTAGTTTGGCTGTGCTGCACATGTGCAGTGAACTCTAAGATTACTGCCCATTTGGTCTGCCAGACCTCCACATGAGCATTGAGCAATAAGGTCACCAACTGATTTCAACAGGGTCTGGCCAGAGCCTCTGCTTTCATCTGCCTCAGGAGCCCAGGGAGTGAACACTGCTGCTATTTGCTTTTCCCCACTCTTCTCCCCCCTCTCCTCCCAACTTTATTTAGCAGGGGGCTAAAGGGACAAGTGATGGTGACAGTGCTTACACTTAGGGCTTCAGGCACTACATGAAAGCAGGGGCTCTGGACAGACCTTGTCCCAAAAGCTCACATACAAAACAGGCAAAGAGGAGTAAGACTGCCCCACTGTACTCTGTCTGGATCCTTCCCTGATGGCACCTCACCAGTAGATGTTTGCATTAAGAAAATGGCTACCCAGCGATGAAGCTGGCTACAGCTATATACAAACAGAAAAGTTATCATCTCTAACTTCTCCTCTTCTTGCAATGGAAGAGTGAGGATGAAAAAGTGTAAATTGTACAAGTGTCTTCTATACATGAGTTATGTAATTATATTATGTTTGAGGACACGGTTTAAGCTATGGGCTTGTCCATGCTTTGGCAGTGGCCTACTTCAGGAAGAAAAAAACTAAACATGCCCCATCCACACAGGTCCACAGGCAGGATGCAGACCTGAAAGTTCGCCATTGTCATTGCCTCCCATCATCCATTCCCAAGCCTTCAATCCAGCAGATCTGAGAGTAGCCATGGGGATGAACTCAGAGCAGTCTTAATGATGAATGACCAGGTCTGGGATGTGTCAGCACACTAAAGTGGATGTGGTGTAATGTAGGAGGGTCAGGTTGTAACCCATTTCCCTGGGACCAGCTCTCATAGCAGCATAATCTTCTAAAAGGACTCTGTTGTGAGGTATAAGGAAATTGATATAATGTGTATCATTGTTTATCTCATATATGTTCTGACAATACTTTTCTCAGGTAAAATTCTCCTACAAACTCAAAATTAGGTATGCATTACCTATATGGAAACAGGCTGCCTAGACTGCTAGTTTCTATAGGTAGGTTTTTCTTCATTAGGTGCTCCTCAGCCTGTCCTCCCAAATAAAAGACAGGCCTTAAGCAACAAAAATCAAACAAAAACAAAACAAAATAAAAACAGATAAATAAAAAACCAACCCCTTTTGCCCTATGATAGACACTAGGGCTAGGAACAGAAACTACACATAAAGTGGTATAAGTAATCATAATTCAGTTTAAACCTGTAACACAACAGAAGTTCAGTGCATGCAGACCGATTTCAAAATAGCAGAACCCAGTTTAAGATAGACCTGGATGGGTTTAGTATCAGATTTCATCAGTTTAGGTTAGACCAATATATTGAGCTTTCACATCCAGATCCCCACACAACAAAAGTAGGTCGTAGTCCCCCTGTATCACAGGATGGTTTCCAGCCCCTGCTAACCGCCCCCTTCATGACCCGCCCCCTCCAGAGCAGGCAAGCTAGTCTCTGCCAGTGCTCCTCTACCCCAGTCAAGCCAGGCCAGCCCCACCTTAGGCTGTCATAGAGCTGAAGCAGCAAAGCCTCTGTTCCCAGCCCAGCTGGTGAGAGATCTGGGGGGCCAGTGAAGAGGGAATGGAGCCCCCACCCCTCATCCCTCCCAGCTGCAGTCTGTAAAGCATGGGGCCCCCCAGCACTGGGGGCTTCCCCACCATAACCAACTCCATAATCATCCCAGCCCTGGACCCCCAACCTCCACCTGGGAGGCCAGGTCTTGTGGGAGAACAGGGCTGAGACAACTGCAGAGCTCAGCTGTAAGAGGGAAAACTGGGATGAGGTGGGGAAGCGCCCACAATGGAAGCCTCCCCCCACACTGTGTAGACCCCAGCTTGGGGAGGATAGGGGCCAGGGCAGGGGGCTCCATCACCCTCTTGCCTGGCCCCTCTGGGGCCACCTTGGTGAAGCCTAGCTCTGGAAGCCTAGGGCTGGGCACAGGGGAAAGTCAGCAGTGACAGCAGAGGATTGGGGTCATGGGCCTGACAGCCAATCGGGGCAGCCCTGCTTGGCTGGGCTCAGCTGCCCTCTACAATGTCCAGCATGCTGGGGGTGTTTGAGAGTCCTCTCCATCTTCTGGCCTAGCCAGTGCAGGCATTTGCCCGCCTCTCACATGAGTTTTCTTTGCTCTCAATCCAATCTTTGCAGCTTAGAAAAACCTGTGAAGGTTGGATTAATTCTGCCTCTGGCTTTTTGACTGTCTATACTTAGCTTAGGACAGGAGCCATAGAGCAGCCTGGCCCCTCCTTGTATCAAGCTGTTCTACTCACAGCTTTCTTCTTCTTCCTTTGCTTACCCTTCTTCAGTGGTGATGTGTAGGGAGTGCACTGGGGTACACATGCACCCCCGGAGAATGCCAGTGCATCCCCTGACAGGCCACACTCTCCGCTTAGGCGACAGCTGGGGGGGGCAGGCAGGAGCACCAGTGCCCGCCCTGCAAGCACCAGCCAGGGAGTGGGAGCGCTGCAGCCACTTCACAATTGGCTGCAGCCCCGCCTCCTTCCCCCAGTCGCTGATTGGTCGTTGGGGGGGGAGGGGCACATGCCCCCCCTGACTAAGGTAGCACTACTTGCCCATGCCTTTCTTGGAGCTTTTTAAAGCTCGTAGTGGAATATTTATTGCCTATCCAAGTGCCCTGCAGCTGGGTTTTCTCAACAAGGTTGACTGTTCCCTCTTAAAGTGGCAGATCACCCTGTTGCAGTATGTAACAGTGAATTGTTTTAAGCTAGTTTGCTGTTCATAAAAAAGTATATAGAAATTTCTAACCTCAGTGACTTTGAAAAGTCTATGAATATGAAAAGTCAGTGCTGCTTGTTTCAAAGCTCCGCACGTGACATCATTATTCTGATTTGGTAGCATTTAAGTCCGATTTTTAATAAGTGGGAAAGACTATAGGTGCAAAGCCTAAATTTTCTCCCTGTGTTTAAGTGGCAAGGGAAAACCACTGCAATTACATGGCCCAGAAGAATAAGAAAACAGTTTCTGTAATTTAAAACTATAAAATAAAAATACTATTATATTCAAAACACCTGATTAAATATAAAAACTCAACCCAGTCACTTTCTTTCTAATCCCTTAGTCCTGATATGCCAGATAAATCTTATGTTTCTGTCATCTATATAAATCCAAATAACTGCATTGCTTTATTGTATGTAACCCAAACATAGTGACTTAACAGTATGCTTGATAAAACACTGGCTTTCCCGTCATAGCATCTAGATCTGAAATTTTATTATATTTCAGTGCATATAATTGTAGGAATTATAATGACTCTTGGGCAAACTTGTTCCCTCAAGTACTGTAACTACCAAAAATAAATATGTGAAAGATATGAATCATACTATATCCCATTACCTAAAGTATTCAAATTGTAAGTTGATGGTTTAAACAATGTTTGAGACACAGAACATTTCCTAAGGATTGATTTATAACAAGGAGTGCATGACTAGAGGCCAAAAAAAAAAGATCTACTAACCCCAGAGCTAGTAATTAGTCATACCAAATTTCCACTCCCAATTGCTGTCAAAATTGCTATCAGAACACAAAAATTAGATCAAACAGTCCTGTATAGATTTTTGATAGGTGAATCAATTTCAGTCATTATCTGCAGAGTGGTTCAAGAAAATTAGGATCCTGTGGATTAACCAGTTATATTCTCGTCTCATCTTGCAACATTCCAGTCAAGTTTTACACTCACTATGTTATTAAATTATCCATCAAAGTTACATGTTGCAAAAAGATAATCCACAACATTTAGTCTATTTTCTGTATGCAACTCTTAGATTCATTATGCGTCATTTCCAAAGCAGGTCTAGTTTGTAAGAGTCTGTCAAATATTTTGGACTAGTACATTTCATTTGACTTTGTTAATTATCACTTTGACTCTCTGTAATTCATGGTGAAGAACTGGACACCCAAGATATATATTTCTCTCTACTTCGATGACCAATTTTTAAAAAATAGAAAAGCACTGAAATATTGCTGGCTATTAGTCATTTTTTTATTACAAATAGTTCTTCAATTTAATTCTCCTTGGGCACAGAGTAACTTTTAGGAAACATAGTATATTTTCATCCAGAACTCAGTCTCCTGAGCAAATCCTCTCTATCACCCAAAATTGCAGAACTCCTTAATTTTTAGGTGGCAGAAGGCAATGGAGCCACAGTGAGAATAGAAATCCACTGTTTTTGGTGAGTTAGGGAATAGGAGTAAATACTGGTATAGAGAAGGACTAGTCACCAATGCACAAGTAAAAGTTAACCTACTAAATATTTATATGAGGTAACATTTTGGACAGCTACAAATGGAGGGGAAAATTTGGAGCACAACACTGGGTGAAAGGGTAAAAGAAAGGTAATTACTCTTTAGAGCAGAAATGTCAGACTATCAAGGACTACTCTAGAAGTGGCCATGTAACAGTTTCACTGCCATTCCATAATCTGTCAGAAAAGGCTCCTCCCCTACAGCATCCATTCAATATGACTTAAGGCAGGTAAGAATAACAGCCTTCAGCTGTAAAAATCTGGTAGGGTTTGAGGTCCTGTAGAACCATATGCTGAATCTCTCTCTCATTTTTATTCAACTGTTTAGGCCTTTGTTTAGGACCTTGTTACATGTTAATTTTGGGTGGTTCCTGGAGCTCTTAACCACTGGATTGTCTACCTTTAAGTGACTTAAAGCACTCCTTATATGGCTCAAAGTTATGCCGCTCCAGGGGAGGATCTTCTTTTGTTCTGCATAACCCAACTCCTATTCCATTAAGGTGTGGCCACTCCCCACAGATGTGCTGCTCAAGTTGAAGATGTGATTGCAAGCTAGCACTAAGTTGATCAACATTTGTGCAGCACATAACGTAACCTGTAACAAGGCACTTAGATATTCAACTGATTTTCTGCTGAACTCATTGAAGCCCATTGCCTGTTGCCCTCTTAAGTAATTTATTCTATATCTTTATTGCCCTGTTTCCTAGGCGTTTCATTTTTTCTCTTAAACTTCTTTTTTTAAAATGGTATAATTTTGACTTTGTATTAGTGTATCCTTGGCAAGAACCCACAATTTACTTTATTAAATATTATTTCTCTTTTTCATCTCTTTAAACACATCAGTAGATTCACCATGATGCCATTTTCTAATAATGAGAAGGCAAAACATATCTACACTTTCCCTCAGCAGCTCCTAAAGTGTCTGAGATTGGACATTATTGGGGTTACTCTCCTGTGATGATTCTCTGTACTGATCTGCATAATCATCATGGCTTTCAGGCTTCTGTGACTAACAGTCTAAGCATACTGTCCCTATCTTTGGTCTACAGAGGTCTTGCATCTTCAACTCCTGTTTACTTCATGTAGGAGAAGCTAGTCAGCAGAAGGTACTTATGTGTGACAGCATTGAGCCTTTATTATACCTCTGTTCTCAGCTCTGTAGTGTCACTCCTGTCCACCTTCCAATCAGTCAAACCTACTCCAGGCCTCAGGACACTTGAGCTGCTCCAAACCCCAGTGTGCCACAAGGACCAGTGACTGGCAGACTCTACTGCAGTGGAGAGCAAACCTAAATGACAAGGAGACAGTGAGTATTCCCAGGTGTAGACAATATCTTTAGAAACTAGTACAGGTTCTTAATACTAAGAAACACTCACTCACATTGCCATACAATCTCATGCCACATACTTCTTCTTTTTCCTTTTAAGAGGTGTAGTCTATTAAATGTATAATGTTGAGCTCTGAGGTTTAAAAAGTTGCAATCACTCTAGCTTTCATTTTCATAGTGTTCCTCCGGCAGTACAAAAAATCGCAGCTTGTTTTCCTTCAATATGGATGCATGTTAGATATAAGGCTTTAGGGAAATTCTTATACCTCTGAAATGTCTGTCTAAAATTGGAAATCCTGTTTTAATCTTATAGGATAAATTGGTCTGACAATTTAACATCAGAGCTATCTTTTTAATGTACCATATTTCCACTTTTAGATACTTTAATAAACTGCATTTTTGCAGATTTGGAAATATCACTTTAGTGTTCAATATTCAATTCTTGCACACTTTTTTAACTTTAAATTTATGAAATTCATCAACAATAGTTAAACTGACTTTATACTTTGGAAGAAGGATAACCACCAGAATGCTCACTACCTCCCAACTCTCTCTTTCCTTTTTGGGGGAGGGGGAGGAAAGAAGGGGAAGCAATGGTAGCTTACTTCCTGAAAGTCCTGTAGAACCCCTCAAAGCTTCTCTCCCAGACATCTCTTAGGGCTTATTTCTCAATCAGCCATGCAAAATCTTCCTTGATTTGACCATCACTTAGATCCCTAACAGGCTACTAATTACTCCCTCCTCCTTTGATCCCCCAAACACACTTCCTTTGCCCTCTTTTCTACGGTTTCTTCCTGCTCCTCCCTTGACAAGTCAAGATCCCTCAGATTCAGACAGACTGACAGTGCTATTTCTCCCACCTGAAGAATTGCATACATACACTTATACTACTTTCAGTTAAGGAAACAGGCTGTGCAGAGTAGCATAGAATGTTTGCTTGGCATGGCAAATTTGCCCTTAGGATAGTCAGTACTTGTGAACACACTACATTGAAAGCATGCCACATGGAAAGAACAGAGCAGCAGGCTTTATCAATGTCTTGAGACCCTGCATTAACAGGGGATTTGTCAGATGCCTACATGTCATATGCCCTCATGATTGAAGTGCTGTCATGGATGGGTCTCCCACAACATTTTCATTAACAAGCTAAAGAAATACAGACTAGGCAAAAGGTACCATAAGGTGGATACATAACTGGATGCATCATTGTGGTCAACAAGGAGGTATCCATGGCTCAATGTCTGTTGGAAGGAGGTATCAACTGGGGTTCCCCAGGGATCTGTCCTGGATCTAATATTATTTAATATCTTCATTAATGATTTGGACAAAAAATTGAGTGCACACTTAGTAAATTTGCAGATGACAGCAAGTTGGGTAGAACTACAGACACTGCAGAACAGGTCTAGGATCCAAAATGATTTCAAACCATTTCTCCTGTCTACCCAGGTCAATCAGATGAAATTCAATGAGAACAAGTGCAAAGTCCTGCACTTGGAATGGAAAAAAAATGCACAAATGCAGCCTGGAGAATGACTGGATGTACTACTACAGAGGACTTGGGGGTTACAATGGCCTGTAAGTTGAGATGCCTCACCTGGAGTAATGTTTCTCCACACTTCAAAAAGTGTGTGGACAGATTGGAAAGTTCAGCAGAGTGACAAAAAAATATTAGAGCCCTGAGACATAAAACACAATAATTAAAGTTATTTAGTTTGGAGAAGAGAAGACTGAGGGGATATTTGATAACAGTCTTCAAATACCTAAAGGGTGATTATAGAGAAGAGAGGGATGCGTTTTTTGGGGGGACCAGCAGAAGGCCTGAACTACATAAATATAATGATGGACCATCAAGTATGGCATGACTATTACAAATTCAAGAGGAAGGGGGTAGAAAAACACCTAATTCAGAAAGGGTGATCACAACTAACAAGTCCAGGCTCCCTTACTTGGAAATTATCTCCCGAAAAAGCGACATAAGTTCAACTCTTGGTAAAGTTCTTCAACAGAGAGGAATTAAAGCTTAATATTCTATGTATTCCCAGAACAAATATTTCAATGAAAGTGACAGAATAAACTGTAGTACAGCCAAAAAGGACATTATTTTGTGTTCTATAGTTAATTTATACCATTTAAATTGTCTGAGAAGTTTTTTATAGAAGCAAGCAAAAAAATACAGCACAAACCAACTGGTGTGTCAGTATAAATGTTGCCAGTTTCAGAGCTATTCTAAACTGGAACCCACAAATGTTCAGGCATACTTTAGGATAACTATTCTTATCATTTGAGAGCAAGACAGAATTTTAGATTAAACTTGTTTCCCTCAATTCTACTAAAAGTTTCATTTAGAAAGGACTGATTAAAATGCTTCATTTTAAGCACTTCCTATGAGCCACAAAACCCATCTTCTTTCTTGACTAAAGCTAATGTGAATATAGGATAAACAATCAACATCTAGGCAATCTTCATTTGGTCCCCCTGTCTTTAATTACGGGTTTTTTTTACAGGACCCCAATTCCATCCAGCTGAAAAAAGGATGGTAATCACTAAATGAACTATTCAACGTTTTGTCATCTTTGTTCAATTTGTGGCACACTGAAATAATGAATGGCATTCAAGCTGTTCTATGTAAAGAATGCTTAATTATTTCTATACTGGAGAATGGGGGAAATCTGGAGTAGACCTAGAAGGGGTGGAGTTGGGCCAGGCCAGCTGAACTAAGTAGGTGTAAGGGTTCAGCCAGGACATACGCAGCCGGGTCTGTGGATAGGCCATCAGGGGCAAGTAGGAGGTCAGCAGGGCAGGGGCACAGGTTACCACAGCGTCACGTTGGGGTCTGGGTCAGTAGAGTGGAGAGAGTGTGGACCAAGTTCAGAGAGGAAGCTGAGAGGGGAGACCCAGTCTGAGGTGCACACCATGTTCAGGAGCTAGGGGTCCAAGAACCAGTGTCGAGTTTCTGGGAAGATCAGAGATCAAGATCAAGAAAGCCAAGCTGGGTTAGGATGCCAGAAAAACCAGAGACAGGAAGGCCAACACCAGGTTCCAGGGGAGATCCAAGATCAGGGTCAGGAAAAGCCAAAGCCAAATCAGAAGTCAGAAGAACCAGGGAGAGCCGTGAATGCAAGGCTTGCCAGAACAGATTGAGGTTGCATGTGTGTTTAAAGGGGGTGAGTGGTGCTTTCAGTAGCCAATCTAGTCGGAGAGAACTAGGGCAGTCTCATTAGCCAGGGATCAGGGGCAGGTGTGATAACTCAAGTGCTTGGCCCAGGCAGTCCTGTTTGAACAGAGTCCCTGACAGTAGGAGCCTGCAGAGAGGTAAGAAAAAGCACCCTAGCAACAATTGATTGTTTGGGTTTTGATTATTGTGAGCAAATACGCTACAAGGCTTAGGAGTGGCTGAAGGGGAGAGAGGAGGACACAACTGATGCCTGGGGAAAGATACTGCAGACATGACTAAAGGGACTAGCCAACAAACCCTAATTGTACACTCTTAGAGGGGGCTAGTGGCTGAAACCACTTGAGAGACTGAGAACCGTTGTTTTGAGGGCCAGCAACATAGCCCCAGTTGAGGACAGTTCTCAGGGAGAGAGAGAGCGAGAGAGCCCTATGTATGGTGAGCAGGGTACCTGAGTCCACACCCCAGTACTCTGAAGGCAAGCTCCCAGAATTCATAACAACATCAAAAGCCATGGCAGGAAAGAGTAAGGCCAAAGCATTGGCAACATGTAGGGCAACCCCTGAGCTTGGTGGTGCATTGGCGACCCCTGAGCTTGGCAGTACACCCCCTGCAATACACACTGACAACACTGCCAGTGGCTCACTGCTTGCCATTGCCCCCCCTCCCCACCCCGCCAACACCGCCAGCTGCATCTGCGGGCAGTCCCTAATCTCAACATATGGTTACTGATTGCTTAAGCTTTTTCTTATTTTTGTAATAAATCTTTTTCCCATCTTTTATAATCTACTTGTTGTCAGTGATAACTCTGATTCCAGAGCATTTGACCATACCAGAAAGCCTCCTGGGGGAGGGAGCAGCAGGAATATGCACTTTATGAGTACATGATAGGATAAGGATGTGATTTTTCTGACTGGCAAAATCCCCTCTGCACAGAGTTGGCAAGATCTGGGTGAGACAGGTACGGCCAAGGTACTACGGGCCATGGAGTTGGCCCCTGGTATATGTCATCTGGTTCTCAGTGGTTCTCAAGCAGCACACAGCAGGGATGGTTTTGCAGTGTGACAACTCTGAAGGGGTGAGAGCACCTCAGAGGCTCACCTGGCTGCATCTGGATTATGCCGAGTCACAGGTATATTAAAAGGAGCCTCGCAAAATGGGAACTGATCAATGCATGGACCACTTCAGGGGAAAGGTACCAAAACATCAAGAATCACTGCACTGTAGAAGTGGCCATGGAACAGCTAGTCATTTCATCACCTAGAAGCACGGACTTTCCAATAGATAAGCTGTCATAGAGCTGGAAGTAGTACATAGCAAGAAACCAAGATTTCAAAACCTGGTTGGCTGCTGAGTTTCCAATTAAAAGCCCGCTTTAGCTTTGGTAAAATATTGTTGAAATCAAACTTTCTCCAGAGTGTAGTCTGATGAATCATCCAATTTCAGAGATCAATGCTTTGTTGGAATTTTTGCAACCAATTCTAATTAGACCCTTTAGATCCACAGAATAGATATGCTACTTATTCTAGTGCCTACTGTTGTTCAGAGTCTAACACCCACTTTCAAGCCACATGTGATAAGAGCTTCTGTATAAGCAAAATTTTGCAACTTCTGATTGAAACAAGGCCACCCAATTTAAGCCCAACCAAGTGCTGATAATTGCTTTTCTAGAAAGAGTTACTAATAATTAAAAATATCAATTGTAGTAACTAGATACTTTGCCCTTATATAAGAAAACAAATGAATTCTGTGCAGTCAGCTAGACTATGACTGAAACAATGTATTGATTAACTAAACATGGCAAGATGAAAAATATGTTTGGTTTAGTTGATACACACACATATGAGAATTAATGGACTAAAGCCACAGTGTCCAACTCATCTCACTCTGCAGGATGGATGAGTGATCTTGGGGCAGTCTGACAACATAGTTTTGGCTTATGAGACTGGTCCATGGGCCTAATTTGGCATGTGAAGCCATATCTTGATCACCCTTGAACAGAAGGATCCACAAAGAATAGTTACTGTTCCTCCTCCTCTGCTCCCAGTAAGTGGTAAAAATAACTTCCTTCACTTGCTGTAGTCTGTAGCCTACTGATGTACTGCTTACCTGCTTGAATCTATCATTGTGTTTTGTAATAAATAGTTATGTTTGTCTGGTCCTCCAACACTCTCCTCAGCTTCCTGACCCTTGGGGGTAGGGAGGAGGTAAGGGAGAGAAGAAGAAGAGAGAGTAGGAGCGGGAATGGATAAGTTGGAACACTATGAATGGCTGTAGTAAGCTACACTAATTGTTGGACAGTCCTCCTGTTCCCAATCTCATGGCCCATGAGCAGTTCGCTTGTGGCCCATGGGCTCTGGCTCAGCTGCCACTCCACCCACCTCTCCCTCTACTGCTGCTGCTAGGGTCCCTGGGTTCCTTCTCCTGGCTACCACTTCTTGCAGGTAAGGTGGTGGCGCAGCATAGCCCAAGAACTGTTGAAAAAGAGGAGCAGAAGGAAAGGCAAGATTACAGCACAGGAATCTGAAGAAGAACCCAAGAAACTTCAGGCTATATTCTTCCACTGCTAAAGAATGGAAATGGAATAAAATATTAACATATTTTTAACACAGACAAAACTGTGTGTATTTTCTTAATTATATTATTGGAAAGCTTGTGACTTTTTTTTAAATCATTCTCAGAGGTAGAAACCTAGTATGAAATATTTCAACTTGAACAGCTTACCAAAGTTATGAGCAACTAAAAAAACATTTCTTAAAATGGAAAGCATCAGGCAACCTTAACTATAGGTGGAACTAGTAACTCCACCTAGAATACACTGCCTTCAAGTATCAAGCTATCACAGAACTTTCGATGGCCATCATCTAAAGTGTACAGCATACCAGAGTTTCCACCCAGCTGTTTCATCCTTTGTAATAACTGTTCAAGATTCCAGTATGTACATTCCCTTTATGTTTCAAAAAAGGAATCTTCTACAACAGCTCATTCCAGTTCCTATTCTTTCCTTAATTACACTGGTGTGGCCCTGTTAATGTCACTGAATCACACAGCTGTAAATGAGGATACAATTTGGCTCATTATGGATATACATTACTTAGTTGATGGAATATAATAGGCTATGGTGGAGATTGACTGCTCTTCATAAAATAACTTTGCAATTACCAAATTTGATTCTCTTTCTAACCTTGTGACAGGAAGCTTTGACAAGCACATTTTTGTTAATGGATTAGAGTGAGAAATCTGACAAAATATACTGTAAGAACAGAACAAATTGGGAGTTTTGACACAATAAGGTTTTTCAGTCATATCCAGTAAGGTCTTCACGATGAAGATTTTGTTGATACATATGGTATGACACGTCAGATTTTGCTGTTGACATACTAACTGAGAGTTTGACATCTATTACTTCAGTCAGCAATATTTTGCTGTAGTGAATGCTCAGTAGGAGGCAAATCCTGCTCCCCCAAAGTCAATGGGAGGGTTACTTAAACCTGAAGTCCAGAGCTTTCTAGACCACTTAGAAGCCAAGATACAGTTTACATACACACATTAATATATTTTATCATAAGGCACTGTGAAGACCTAATTTTTCAGAGTTGCTGAGCACCAACACTGGAGCATTATCATTAATTTGGAGCTTTGGAAGCTTGCACATCTGAAAATTAGGATATTATACCTCTATAGCTATCTCTCTGTACATACCACATACACACACCATGCAAAGTTGTCCTCCTTGTCACCCCACTCTTCCCCCCACCCCAGCCACAGCAGAGTGTAACAACCAAGCTTGAATTCTTTTTTGCGCGCTGAAATGGCTTTAAAGAAAAATGTAGACATCGTCCCCAAAGAAGAAGTGCCACTAGGCTTTAACCATACAACTGTCCGCAGCATTTCCTACTAGCTAACCCCAGGCAGCTCTCCACTCTGTATATATCCAACTTTGAATCCTATTCTGAGTCACCTAGTTCTTATAATGTATTGCATACGGAATCTAGGTACCTAACACAATGTCCTGGATTCTACTCCAGGAAATACTAAAAGTCAGGCACTGCAATACTCAGCACTACAGTGGCTGAGTCTTTTTTTGGTCTAGCTTTAAGACAACTATGTCAGCTCCAAAGCTCAACCGCACTCCAATGACTTCAGTGGCATATGGATTTCATTTCAAGAATATTAATAGGTCTAACTTAACAAATAGGGTACTAAGCTCCTGTTTTCATCATCTGGTTCAAGACAAGGGCAATACTGGAATTTCAAATCTTAAGTAATAATTGTGATGATTCACTTTAGTTCAGTGTCCCTAATTAAACCTTGAGGTTTTCCTACAGAATTAGAGAAAACAGGATGAGGAGACCCAACTATTCTGACACGCTTCTGTTACAAACTTTTCTTCAGAAAAGCCCTTTTTACAAGCCATAATCATTTACATGGTTCCAGAAGAATTAACAAATCAGATTAATGTAAATTCAAGATCAAATATTGTATCTGTCTACCACAGGGTGCTACAACAAGCTTTATACAGCTTATATAGGGAATAAAGAAATGGAATACGAAAAAAATATCAGAAAAAGACAATTCCAAGGGGAAAAAAATAGACTTGAAGGGCTTAAAAAATTGAAGTTTAATATAGCTGGAATAACAAAAAGCCAGTAGTCGGCTTTTTTTCCTATTACACCTTCATTTTGCAACCTAGTCACCCTTTAAGTAGTTATTGAACACACTGTTTAATTCCTACTTTTAAAGCTGTAGTAGATTTCTGACAATAATCTAAATTTACTATGTCCAAAAATCAGTGATTCTCAAACAAAGATCCCTTCTGTCTATAGCACTAAATCACCCTTACATTTCCTTTTAAATAGTTCTGTGTTGGTTGTTAATAAATGTTAATCACAGCGTCATTGGTAAGCACAGTGCTTTGGATTGTTTAGATGCTGTTTATAGGTAATTTGGCAGATATTATGATGTGCCAGCTTTTGCAAAGCAGAATAAGCAATGATGACAACTTTATTTTCTGAGTTTTTCCTGCTTAATCGTGCTTCTTTTTCCCCTCCCTACAAACATCCTGTAAAAGGCTTATCTATTTTGATACATGGTATTTTGAATATGAAAGAAATAACAGAAAACCACGTATCTATTTTATATATAGTAGACCATATTTTCTGTTTGCCTGAGCCTCCTTGATTCAGAAGTGGAGCAAAGATTTTGTTAAGGTGGTCTTAAGCCATTATTGTAGCCCCTGGATCATTAGACCAACTGCTTAGACTGAACATTCAGTACAATTTACAGCAACCTAAAGGATATGTCAGCTTACAAAACCTACCCATATCTACCGCAGTCCCCCCAACAAGATCCGAGAAGGCTGGGGTATACAAAATAAATTTGAAAATACACCTTGCTAGTATTTTTTTCCCCCCTTACATTCCCACAAGTGCTCAAGATGGACGTGATTAGAAGTTGCTATAATGGTTCTACATCACTCCAGGATGCTTCTAAACAAAAATCAATCCTAAAATGGCTAGGTCTGTTGGTTGTGCATGTGTGCAAGAGAGTGTGTATATAATTCATTTAAATTAATGGGTGCTGAACACGTGCGTCTGAGCAGAGAGTTTAGCTGTCTTATTTTCAATACATTTTCAAATTACAGAATTTCAGAAGAGAGAGCACATGCAACACAGTCCACCCTTTTGCTACCTTCTCCTATGACTATTTAGATTTCCTCATTTGTTGGCCTTCCTTTCTCAACCAATTTCATCAGACATGTTTCTTGAAGCATACATTAATTCAAGGAAGGAAAACAATTACTTCATATTATTTGAAGATGGTGATCCCCAGAATCAAATAATATTTCAAACCATCTGAAAATAGACAAAATGATCAGGGTAGAGAAGTAAAGGCAACATAAAGTTTCATAATTTCAGGATCTGAACTTTACTGTTATTTTATTTGACATGAACATAAGTGATACTTGTAAAGAGAAAATACATCACAGAAATGCAATTAAATAACTGGAAAGTGAAAAAAGAGAATGACAATTTAACAAAACAGAAATAACATGTGCTACATCCTAATTTCACCATCATTGTGCCATTTTCAAAAATGTTTATGCTAACAATCATCAACCAGCTTATACTTATAAATCCCAAGTTACTGATCTTCTGATACTGAGACTTAAGACTACCGGTAACTTTTTGGCTTCTCCAAAACCCATATAAAATTTCCTGTGAATCAAAACATGTTTACCAACAATCTGTGTTTTCATCATATTAAAAACAAGAAAGTTTTCTGATGTGCTAGCTATTAGTCTCTACTAACTATAAGAAAAGTTCAAACCTGCTAATTAAAAAGTTGATCGTCTAGCCAATTAGCTTTAAGATATATAAGTTTGTCTGTTGAAGTCTTACTGGAACTAGACACTTTCCTCAGAAGATTTTATCAAGAAGAATTGCAGAGTAGATCCACCTCAGAAAAAAATAATTCTGAAATTAAATTAAAGATTTTTTCTATTCAAGCACTGAAAGCCAATGATTAAAACCAGTGAGAAATATTTGTGTGTCTTATAAATGCCATTAATCTGTTAATAAAAGATGTAGTGTTTTTCAATCCAAAGCAGGCAGTGATTCTTGCTTTCTTCCACTGCAAAAAGTTTATTTTTTAAGTGATATTTCAGGAGACAATCCCATATAACAAGAGAATGATGCAATGTCTTACTTCCCTAAATATAAGCACTGTTTGAAAGTGTTATTGCTTTCTTCAAGATTCAGACCAAGTTTAAAAAGAACAATAGTCTCTAAAAATAAACATAATGTATAACAGTCTCTCAGGCAATGTCAAATACAATGGAAAAAGAGTGATGAGAATTCTTCAACATGTGTTTTAATGAACCTCTCCTCTCCTGTGTCAGTACAAGTATCATTTATTTTTAAAGCAATTGGTCACAGCTTTCTGTTAGAATGATGGCTTCTTGACTGATTTTGCCAAAGTGCAGAACAATATGGAATAATAATATTCCTGTGCTGGGAGTCAGTAATGAAGAAAGTTTGAAATCAGCTAAAAGAATTGCACCAACTTAGCTCTAAAATACATGGAATATCAATCCCCAAACTCCAGGACATAAGCCAACCACTAACTGGCAGAAGTTGGGGAGAAACCTTCCCTGTAGTAAGCTACTCAGTAGATGTCCCTTATAAGAATTCTAACAGTTACTTATCACCATTATCATACCATCTGAGCGCTTCATTATCTTTAAAACATTTGCTTTCAAGGTATACCTAAGAAAGAATAAAGTGCTCTTATCCCAATTTTACAGTGGGTAAAATGAGACACACAAAAAAGACTTATCTAAAGTCACAAAGATATCTGTGGCAGAGCAGGAGGTGAACCTAGAGCCCCAGTTAGTGGTTTAACTATGAAATAATGTTATAAAAGAGATTGGAAGCATTATATGAATGAATGCTTTAGGTTGACCAGTTGTTGGGATATTTACTGTATGAATATATTGGTTTACTTTAAATCAGGAGGATGTAACAAGGAGGAAGGAATGGATCAAGATATACCACTTCTCCTCAAACACTTGAGGACAATTAAAGGACAACGGGAGAATTACCAGCCCTGAGGACTCAGGCTCAACTTTCTGCTAGGAATACAGGATTGGTTTACCCAGGAGGACCAGAGACTAAGAATCTAGACTAACAAAATAATTACAGCAGGATTTTAAAAAGGTAGCACTGGGTGCATCTACATGAGACGTTTATTGCAGAGTTGACTAATTAGCTCTGCAGGATAGTCTCAGCATCTACATGGGCGGCCCTATGAGGCCGCAGTAAACTAATGAACTCCACTGCAATGCATGTGTAGATGTTGATGGGGCTGGATGGGGCACGAGGATGCTTCAGTGTGGGGGCTGCTTGCTGGCTAGTCCTGCACTGGAGCTCCCTTGTGCCTTAGCCAGCCCCTCCACAACATGTTGAGCTGGGTCGGAGCAGCATCAGGCTGGCAGGCCGACTCCCAGATCCCCTGGTGCAAACTGCATCAGAGTTTATTGTGTTGCACTAATTGCACATGTGGATGCACCCACTGTATGTATATCTGTGTGTTTCTCTCCCCTTCCCTCAAATAACTAACCATCAGAGAGAATCAGACTGAGAAACAGGAACCCAGTGGGTTATCTAAAGAAATTAAGTCTGCCCGCACTACTATCAGAGGATACGAGGCTTTAAGTTAGACAGATATGTACATAGACTATTGTTTTAAAAATCTCTCTCTCTAAATGCTTTGTTATTACGGTTAACCACCAGCACTCTGATTTTAAGGAAGTTTCTGCTCGCTGTATTTACTATTGGTCACAGAATCCAGAAGAGAAGAACTGCAAGTGTCTGAAGTCAGTCAGAGCCACCAGTAAACAAGACATAATGTATACATAGGTCACTGTAGTTCAGCACTGAGTGTAAAAATGAGAAAACAGCAGAATTCTGCCCAAGGAAAAGTATCAGGACATGAAAGGGTGCATTTAGAAAGACAAGGAAGCGGACATGGGTGGAACTAGGTCTCTAAATGCTGGTCTACCAAACATGTTGCTCCATTTGTTTTGTTTATAAGCAGAATTTTAATTTTTACACTTGCTCATTGTCTGATAAAATCCTGTGCTTGAACTGTCTACTCTACTTGAATTATGACATCACAAAGTAACTGGCCAAGCAAACAAATGGTAGTACAGAATTAATTCAACTGAGGAAAGACAAGTACATAACAACAACAGAAAAATTAAAAGAAAATGATTTCTGCTTATTTTAATAGCAGTCAAGAACAGAGAATCTGAATTGGGCAAAGAGTGCATGAGGGAGTAGCCAAACTGAAGAGCTGCCAAGCCTCAGTGTGACAAATCTGAAGCGGAGCCTCATGAACCTGCTGAAATCTGACATAATAGGGCCAAATTCTGCCATCCTTACTCACACAGTGAGCAGTCCTATTACTCTGAGCAGTGTCTCTTCTTTCACAGTCAACAGGGCTGTAAAGAGTTCTATTATTTTCTCTTCACATGTATTTGTCTGTGAAAAATGACAGTTTTCTGTCAGTAAAAATTGCTCTTTTTTGTTTGGGTGGAAACTGAAGAGATTTAACTTGAGAATGAAAAATATTTTGCTTTGTCACTAACCTGCAAGAACAATTTCTCACTGGCTTTGCTGGCAGTGAGAATTCCTTCATTCATCTCTGAAGCTGAAGCAGTAAAATAAGTCAGTCACAGCTAGCCTCTCAGCCTGGAAGGTCAAGACAGCCTCAGTCATCTTCAGAAATAAAAAGAAAGCAAACTCCCACAGATGTCCAGGGCAGAGAGGGTCTTGCAGTAGCTAGAAAAGAGAAAGGATATTACCCCACCCTCCACCCCATACCTTCCCACAGCAACCACAGGGGACAGTGCCACAATGTAACAATAATCAATATGATCCACTCATCATGAAATGTGATACATGCAAAGTTTTAAAATCAAAGGAGATAAGTAAAAAAAAAGCCTCAAATTATACATAAGGAAAATGAGTCACAGAGCTGTGAAATGGACTGCTTAATATCAACCAGCAAGAAAGTTTTTATTTTTTATGTGGAGTAACCATTAGCAAGTGTGTGGTTTTATTGGAAAGCCTTTGCCACTATGCACTTGCTGTTTGACACTTTTTAAACAAATAGTACACATATGGTAATTTGTAAAATATATATCTTTAGTTCTCCTTGTCCGCTACATAGTTATCCTCTTAAGTCCAATTTTTAATCTCTCAAAAAAGTTCAGCAAGAGTTATGGTACTTAGATCTGTATGCACTGTTCAATTCAAAATGAAAAAAGATCCCAAATCTTCCTTCAAATTACATCTATGATCCAATATTGATCTGCTCATGTTTTGTTTGGATGAGCCATTCATTCAGGCTTCTTAGGAGCATGTCTGCTTTATCTAGAGATCCTGATGCTTTTTCCAGATGACAGTTTTGGTGCATTTTAGTTCAGTTTAGAAATTGCCAGGTGCACCAGTTAGCTTAAGTTTACATTAAAAAATAGAATAAGTTATTTTCAGATGTTAGTTTTTGCTCTTATATTTCAAGGCTAGATAATCACTCAGTTGTGATGTTTCTTTGTTCTGACTCTTCTAAATTCACTGATACATATGATGTCCTTTCTTTTAACCTCTCAGAGTTTGGGGTATAATCTAGCTCTTTTATTTGCTTGGAAAGAACCAACCACACAGTTCCTCCTAAAATAGACATAAAAGCACAACAGAATCTCTGAGCAGGGGAACTAATAGCAAACACCACCTGAAGACCTGCCCATCCCCCACAGCATCCCATGGCAGGCAGGGGAATGCTGCTGCTTGGCAGGGAGGAGGGCAGGGAAAGATCTAAAGGGTCTCTCTCCCTGCAGCTGACCCTGCTGGGCTGCACGGCACCACAACCTGGGCAGGAGGGCTTCAGGGAGAGGGGTCCAGGATCTCTCTCCCTACAGCTGTCCTGCCAGGCCATGCTGCAGCACAGCCCAGGCAGGGGGGCTGCAGGGAGAGGGGTCCACGGCCTCTCCCTCTGCAGCAGCCCAAGCCAGCAGCAGCATACCACTGCTTGGCAGGAGGGGCTGCAGGGGGAGGGGGAGGGGGCCTCTCTCCCCACAGCTGTCACTGCCAGGCTGCACTGCAGCACAGCCCGGGCTGGGAAACTGTGAGGAGAGTTGTCTGGGGTGTCTCTCACTGCCCCAACCTGCCCACCCCACACCTGCAGCAGCCCTGGCCAGGCAATGGCAAGCTGCCTCCTGGCTGGGGGGGCATGGGGAAGGGGGTCCAGGGTTTCTCCCCACCCAGCCGCTGCTGATTGCCCCCAGCTGGCAGAGGAGGAGGGGCCTAGGGCCAGGGGCCACTCCAGCCTCCTTGGGAGCTTGCAGGACCACCCACAACATCCAGTACAGGCAGACTCCAAGACCTCTACAACCAACAGCAAACATCTGTTTGGTTTCCTCGCACTCTAACTTATAGTGGTTTAATTAAAGTGTGATAGACACTTCCGTTAGGGGCTTTTTGAACATCTGCACTTAGACAATATGTTTCACATTCATGAGTGAGAACAGACTGACAGAAATTGAAATCTTGCATCGATAGGAGATGGACAACAAAACGTATGGTACTACAATGATTTCCATATCCAATTATTTCCATATTTCCTTCTCCGTCATTCAACACTTGCTCTGCAGGATCTCTTGTAAAGGTAAGAATTTAGTTCAGCATCCATTCCATTTAGTCCTCAACCTCTTTGCTGAAGCTGGTATGTTTTGTTTGGGTGTTGAAGTAGTGGTGATAATTTTGGCAATGCATGCATTTATCAGTTCAGTTGCCAAGGATCATCAGCAAATTCATTTCACACAAGACACTGAAGGGCCATCAGCTAATAACAGCATTTTGTCGCTAAAGCAATGGGCCAGTCTGGAAGCATTAATCTCAAGATAAAAGGCTGTGCAACCCAATACTGATTTCCTAACCAAAACTACCTATATTGCATTATTACTGGAAAGGCCCATCTCCCTCAGTCACAGATTAAATTATTCTACCATGTAGTGGTAATGAAAATACCTATCTATCCCCAATACCATTTTATGGTTTACTGTCTGTTCATTAAATAGTACAAGGGTCCCCTGTCTAACTCAACAGAAATAAAAAATATAATGCTCTGTTCAGAGAGTTGAAGCCAAATGAACAATATTAAAACTGTGCAAGTTAATACAGAAATGTATACTAAATTCTGCAAGTGCTTTTCAGAAGAACTACACCAAACATGTTGGCATGTCCTAACCCAAAAAGCTTGCAGTCCATGGGAATAATATAATAAAGGAAATACAAACCAAACCACAATATGATCCAATCATGGATGGAGTTCATTAAGTAAATGATTTTTCAGCATTTATTTGGGGGGTAAGAGGAAGCAGGAGGTTCAGAGAACAGAGATAAGGGAGATTGCTTCAAGCACAGTGAAAGATATGAGAGAAGGTGCAAAGATGGGAGCTGGAAAGTAGCCAAAGGCAGCAGTCAAACAGATGGTATTTGAGAAAGGAAGAACTCTAGGATAGGTAATGAGTTTGTACACAAAAAAAGAAAGCTAGCTCAAATGGTGACTGACAGTAATGATTGTAAATGTCTCTCATTGAAGGCAATGGAAGTGTAACACTGACTTCAGTAACAACAGATTGAGACCAACAGCAAGTACTTTTGAAATCCCCACTTTCAATTGTTTTGGCAAGAAACAGACTGAAAGTGCTAATGAAACTAAGAAATCCAAGTCTTAGAAGTCAGGTCATTCAAAAAAAAAACAGCTGCAAGGTGGGCACACTATCATACTGGTAATCAGTGATATGTAAACTATAAATTTGTATCCATATGTTCTAAAAAAGAAAATATAACAAGTTTTGTACTGTGTATAGAAAAAAAACGTTATGGGCATTGTTGTAGAATAGGGGTAAGCAACCCCTGGCATGGGTGCCAGAGCATGGCACAAAAAAGGCATTTTGCTTGGCATGCATATCTCAGGGTGGATGGCAGGGAAAGGGCCAGGGCTGCACTGCCACAACAAAGATCAGTCCCCTCATGCCTCTCCCACCATCTGCCCCTGGCACACCAACATCTTATAAGTCAAGGTTGCAGGTGTTTTTGGCACTCCACCCTAAAACATTGCCGATTCCTAATGTAGTATATTACAACCCAAAGTTCCAAAATGGGTGTTGAAAAACTTATACAAAAAAAAAGATGGGCACAAATGGGTGTTGAAAAAGATATACATTTGTGCATTAGCAACTATCCAATTACATTATTCAGTGATAAAGTATCACCTTTTATATAAACCAGTCATGTTAGGAAGCTCTAAATAGTATTTTGGTAAGTACCTGGCAAATCCTCTGACACATAGCACATCCTAAAGAATTCAAATGAATAGAGTTTGCAGTAAGCAACCTGAACTTAAAGGAAGTTATGAAAAACTTGTTTTTCTTTATTGTTGACCTGTTAACCTGCACATGCTACTAGAAGTAGGTAACATTTACACTGAAACCCAAAATAAGTACAATATCAAAAACAGATTTTAAAACTGAGGAAAAACTGTGTGCAAGGCAGAAGTAGCAGAATATCACATATATTTATGAGTCCAAGCTACAGAGGCATGTGTGCACAACTTTACAGATGTCCCTGAGAACAGACTAAAAATTCAGAAAGCAAGCAAAACCTGTTTAATGGGAGTGACTAGATGGGGCTTGTTTCTTGGCAGTGGCCTTGGGATTACCAAGAAAACAGTTTGTCTCCATGATTATTCACATATCTAGGTATAGTTGGTGCAGCCTGTATAGGGAACAGAAAACCTGTCTCTCTCTATGCCATCATGAAAAATTTGATGAGTCTCTAACTTTGACATTATCTGCATACCTATTCTTGTGCGACTTTGTACATACTGCATGGAATATCAGAAGCATAAGGAATTGCCACCCAGAATCCCTGCTTAGTTCTGATTTTAGCAGAAGCTTATGTTAAACTTTTACATTAAAAAATTACATAATCTTACTTTTGCTTCATACTGTACCTACTACCCAAAGGTATAATAAACTACTTAAGCTATTTGTCCTATTGGATGAGAAAGATGAAATAAAGAGCCTGTTATTTCTGTTTTAAACACTTGCAATTTGACTGAGCGGGCGGGGGGAGGCAGTCTATGGAACTAGTGAAGTGTGGCGATACCTAATTGACCATAAACAGCGCCTGCACCTCGGTAAGTTTGCCATTTATATCAAAATGATAAGACAAACCCACTTTATTTATGGAATAGATGCGAACAGGGCAACCATCCATATACCCAGAATAGAATGAGACCACATATTCTGCTCTCTAAAAGCTAATTCTGAGCAGTGATTTCAAATAAAAGCACAGAAAACACTCTAATCACACATTCTGAATTCAATACAACATTAAAAGCCCACAGGTCATGTTTGTATGATGTGGTTAACATAAAACTAAGAGCTTACTGCAATCAAAATAAAATATTCCTCACTGGCACTACTTCAATAATTGACCTAGCCTAGGGTCATTTTAAAGCACTTTAAATGCATCATTAATCCATGGTATTCCAAAACAGCTTTACTAATATTCTGCAATAAATTACAGTGGAGAAGTAAGGTGGCTCTGAGCTGTGCACACAGAAAAAAAAAAATCAGAAAATGATGGTAAAAAACAAATGAAAGAAATGTGAAAAAGGGAAGGCATGGAAAGCAAGTTAACAACAGGATTTGGGGAATATATTGTATTGGCAAGGAGGAAGGGGAGGGAAAAATGTATCCCTACTCCTGAGAGTGCTTTTCCTCCACTTCCCTGTGCCTGAGTATTTCTCTGTGCATTCTTCCTTGTCGCTCTGATCCCAGCACTCTCACTTCAACAGCAACTTCCCTTTCTCTCCTCTCTGTATCATTGAAAAGAGCAGCTTGTCTTTACCAAAGGGCAGGTCACTAAATTGGAGGTCAGTCTGTAACCTGAAAAGGGTAACTAAGCAGAAGAGAAGATCAAAGTCAATTGATTTTATTAGAGCATTCACACCAGGAAGACAGCGGGGTTGGCAGACAAGGTCTTTCCAGCCTTTGCATCATGACCAAAGCCAGAGCCTGGCTTCATGACTGAAGCAGAGAAATAAACAGAAGTGTGTACATCCAAATAGTAGAGAAAACTCAGTGACAGAGTGAAGCTGTAAGCAAAGTGATATGGATGACTGAGAAAAATCAACAGGTCTTCTAGGGATGATTAGGCTCTTCACAGAATATGCTAACACTGTAAGATAGCAAAAGGCTTAATTAATGGCAAAGACCCATAAGCATAGTGAACAATCCAGACAAGTCTCCAAAGTAACCCAAGTAAAGTGGAAGCCTGTGCAAAAGGTGCATAAACAAATATTTCCAAGCAGCAACCATATTTTCCTATGCATTTGTACAAAGCAATCCACTTCTCATAGGAATTTGGGGTGCTTACCATTTCAGTTCATATAAGGACCATGTTACATCTTGCACTGTTAGCCATACAAATGTTGAGGAGTGTTAGTGCTAGTTCAAGTTTGGAGCAGTTACCCTTCGGGCCAGCAGGGGCCAGGAGGGTGGAATTCTTTCAGTCCTCCGACCATTCTGGGCTTCCCCACTACCCCCTGCAGCTTCCCTGCTACCCACTTTTGCCTTCATCCCCACTCTAAGTATCTGTGAAGTATCCAAGATAACACAATCCAAGCTAATTAAGTTAGCCATTTATTCCAGGAACAAACCTCCAGGTTTTGACTGGGATCAATAAGCCAACTCAATATGGTCTATTTTACCAAGGGTTTATTTGACTAATAGATCTAAAAAAAGTTGACAACAGAAAGCTTCAGTCTGATTTTTCAATCCAATATGACTTGACTTTACTTGCATGAGTTGCTATGCAAGTGTTGCTATCATGTAAGAAAAAGAAATACCCCACATATCTGTCCAAGGAGGCCACATCCAGACAGGGTGGCATGTGGTTTGTGATGCCATAAAAAAAAAAAAAAAGCACCGGGAAAAAAAGGCAGCACAGAGCATGCTACAATAGCATGTGCCAGAATAAAGAGAGGCTTGGTCCTCTGGTGAGATGCTCTGGCTGCCAGCCAGAAAGTCTCTAAGCTCCATCTGTGGAGCATAGAGCATGCTGGAAGCTAGGAGGAGCTGGGCAAGGGCAGTTTTCCCACTGTCGGACAATTTGTACTACAACAAAGTGCATGTGCCGGGGTGTGCGCTGAGACACAAAGTAGAGGCGCAAATTTGCAAGCACATGCCCCTGATCGTTTGGACACAACCAGAGATCACAGTGCATCCAGAATAAAGTAAAATACTGTGTTAGAGGCTGATCTCATGCATCCAGTTATTGTGGCTGACCATTCCTGATCTAGTGGCAGGTTACTACTTAGCACAATGTCATCTCACCCTCTCCAACTGCCAATAGTTTTTCCTTAGTACTTTTGGCTAAAGATATCTGTTATGTTTCTTGATCCTCTGAGGAAATACTTTTTTGTCTCGCTTCCTCACATAGGAACAGAAATCAGTCTCAGTTTCTCCTCTGGCAAACTGGATGCACAGTCTATAGGCTTAGGCTGTGCTTTGTGCCTCACCATTTCTACCTCTGGTCTGTGCTAGTTAATTTGGTGAGAATCAGCCTTAGTTTTACACGTTTCACTGTTGTGAGGTAGCCTGCTAGGTAATATTTCTGGACAGCGAATTATAGCAGGCTGGCTTGTTGCTATGAGATTCATTTTTCCCAATGATTTCTCCAGTGATGATATGGCATTTCAAACATCTTTTAGTTTTGACTATTTGTTCTGCAGCGTTTGGATTTGTGGAGGCTGGCAAGTGATGATATACAAGAGTGGGTTGTGTTTTCATTTGATGGAAAAAGCATTCATCATTTTGCCTGAAGTGGCTCTGTATTTCAAAATTATTTTCTACATGTTGCTTACCACAGGATGTTGGTCTGGTATTGGTCTCTTACTGTTTCAGACAGGGTTCCTGTACACACGACATATGCTTGCAAAATCACAGATGATGGGGCTTTATTGGTATCTTATTCCAGTTGGTTTTATCAGGTATTCATGTTGGATAGTTATTTCATTTTCATGTAGGAAAATAGGAATTCTGGGAGTACTTTTACTAGAGGGTGTATCTATCTAGTGGGAATGGCAAGGGGGAAGGGGAAAGGTGGATAACCTGAAGGATTTTTCTTGACATGCTCTGCTGGACCAAGAAAGAAAATAAGATTTAAGCATGATATGTTGGAGCTTCTTGACGTCCTACGTGGAGAAAATTCTCTACTACTAAACATCTGTTAGCAAAATATGCTTGATAATTTATTTTTTTTTACCCTATGGATGTCCTTATTCTGCAGCTGGGTCTACCTACCTACTATTCTAAACAAAATTAATTTTGTATGCAATGCAGGCTAACAAAATATTCTTGTATCTTTATGATGCTTTCACAGGGTGCTTTTGTAGATTTTAAATAATTTTGGAGATCATCCAAAGAACTCTTTATATTCCTTCAGCTTTTTTATGCTTTGAGACTATTTTAGTATTTCAGTAGAATTTTTTTTTTTTTTACTTACTTTTTACTTACTAATTTTTTTTACTTTTTTACTTACTTTACTTTTTTTTTTACATAAAAGGTCTGGATTTATATTTTTATATTGATGTTATAATTGCAAAATTTGACCAGTCATTTGACTGTCACTTTAGTTTATATTGAAGCATTCTGGATAAATAGCATCCATTCAAGCTTGTCATTCATTATGTATTCACTATATACATATAGTCATTTATCAGATCCTGGAAAATAGCAATATATTTCTCGTAGGGTGGCATTACTGTGCATTGTTCATCCATGATCCACGCTAATGTGCAACAATCATTTTTAGAAGGGTAACCTAAAATGTTCCAAAGTTTAAAGAATGAAATATAATAAATTTTCATGGCATTCAAATTAAAAACCCAAACAATAATTAATAGACTGCAATGTGCTTCTCTATATATAGAGTCTGGAACATCATGAGGTATAAGATGGAAGATTCTCCTTCTCCCTGCAACCTGACCAGTCTGTATTTAGTTTCTCTTAGAAATTATTACCACATTCATAAATTACCATAAATGTGGTTAATAAATCAACATGCATGTTAGGTTATGGCTTGAAGATAGACTCTATCCTGGAAGAATATAAAATAGCTGACCCACTAAAGAATGGCACCGGTAGCAGGTCCCTGAATGGTTGTGCAGAAGAGGGTAGCAGGATTTTTCCAAAGAGAAAGCTCAGATATGCAAAAGACAGGAGGGCTGTCTCCGAGACCAGTGCAGCCATGGAACAAATTCCTACATCAACTAAGGTCTATTATAATACTTCCATGTATACATTTCTTTGATATTGCTTTATTTAATCTAAATGAATAACAGCAGCATTCAAAGAACACACACACACACCACATACATACACCCCAACCATTCTCTGCTAAAGCACACACACCAACTATCCTCTACCAAAACCTTACATTGCAGAGTTTATATTTTTTGGAGATGATGACAAAAAATAATGTGTGACAGAAGTTGATCACATCCTCTAATGTATTAGTGGAAGATGCGCTCTTTTTACAGCAAGCATGTTTACTAAATAATCTGTTATTGGTGGTCCAGTTTACCTGCTTATGAACTGCTCATGATTAAGTTCCGTTTGCCTAATTTCACTATATAGTTTCTGTGAAGGTCTGCTTACTTTCTACCCTAAAAAAACTATATAATACAGGTGCGGGGCAATTATTTTGGGCAGAGAGCCACTTACTGAGTTTTGGCAAGCTGTCAAGGGCCGCATGACAGGCAGCCCAGGGCAGATTAATATTAATTTTCTAATTTTTTTAGGGGCCCTGCAGGCTGGATAGAATGGCTTGGTGGGCCGCATCTGGCCCACGAGCCACATTTTGCCCACCCCTGATATAATACGATCATGCATTGTTGAAAGAGCTGCCCTCTTCCACAACAAAGGTGAGTATTAATTTGTGTATCCATTACAGTGACAGGATGGGCAAGAACCTACATAAAATTAAAATCATCCTCATCTCATATATCCTGCCCATTTTGAGAACGCTAGTATCAACCACCAAAAACATTAGTATCAACCACCACTTGAACATTAGTATCAACTACCAATACAGTGTCTGCACTCTCTAGCCACATGGTCATTAGAGCCAGGCAAGGTGGACAAAAAACACAGCTTTTTCCCTATCCTGTATTACCATGGAGGGCCAGTCAAAGTATGTCTATGATTTTTAATACCCATTTTCTTTGTAAGAGAGGGGACAGATTGGAGGAGTGGGGAAGAAAGAGAGGATAGCAGAACAGCAACTGTCTGAGGCTGTACAAAAGCCAAAAAGTCCATTTCACATAAACATTAACCACAAAAGCCTACAGCCAGATGTTGGGGTGCCCTGTACTTGAAGTTAGGCTGACAGATCCATATTTAGGCACTTCAGTAAGTGGCTGGAGTTAAAAGTGCTAGTCATCATCATAAGCACTGATGTCTTGAACAAATTCTAGTTCAGGTAACTGTAGTCTGTTTAACAAAATTCCTCTTAAATATTCCATGTTCTAACTTAAATAGTTGTGTAGCATAGATACAGGTTATTAGAAGTTCGGTCTACTTTAGCAAAGAAGTGGCTGCTTTTCAGTAGCTGACAAAGGAATGTTTTAATTGGTCCAGATTCTCTGATTCGCAAAAGTCAATGTGCACTGCAAAAGCAGTACGATGGGTCTTCAGAAGCAGAGTGAAATAGATAGCCATATTAGTCTGAAGTCAAGCAGAAGGCAGGGTAGATTTGCACCATATAGATTAAATCAGAGATGCCTAGCATAAGCTTTTGTAAGCCACAGGTTTACTTCATCACACATTGAAAAAAAAATTATCCAGTTCAACTGCTACTGATTTGGTTAGTCTTTAAAAGCAAACAGACAGCAAGTGAGGAATCCCCTTATACACAAAAACCTCCCAATGGCATAGATTTGGTGGAGATGGCCATCTCACGTACCAGCTACTCACTCATCTTTGTTGTAAGAAGGAATAGAGGCCATCTCAAGGGCATTCCAGAAGTAGTTTTAACTAACACTGGGACCAGAGAAAGTTCTGAATCACAGTGTTGTTTCACACTTAAATACACAAGCGCACACACACACAACTCTGACCTGCTTTAGTTTTATACAGAGTTCAGATTCTGTGCACTTCTTCACCTGACAGGTACCTGGGCCAAAAAAACAGACCCACCAACCAGTTCAGATTCTTTTCTAAGAAATGTTTTGGATTTTTTTCTAGAAAAAAAGAGTCTGAAACAGAGGGTTGGGGGAAGAATGTAATGTGCTGTGTAATAGACACACAATCTAAAAAGGGACTGAAGCCAGAATGCAGAAAACAGTAATTTTTCATCCTCTAAATTGTACTCTATTTAGTAACATCACTTTGAATTGATAGGTATTGAATTCACCACAGGAGGGCTCTCTCTGGTATACAGAATGCAATAGAAAAATGCTGTTAATTGCCACAAACCAATGTTTTATTTTAAAAAGTAGTAAAGGGTCTAACATTTTAAAATAATGCTTTCTCAGCCCACAGACATTAGCAACTTAGCTGAAAAGTAAAGAGTATTAACTACTATTATTGCACTGAAATTCACTTGAGTAAAAATATCCAACATGTAGCACTACACTATTTAATCTCTACATCGTGGCTGTGTGGAAAGGTGGGTCAAATGGATCCACAGTGGTCTAGTGTACATGCAAGTGATTAACAATTGTCAGTACAATTTTAGCTGATGGAACAGGTGTGCAATTTTAAAATATGGGCTTACTAAAGAAACATAAACAGGAAATTACCTAAGGCCATGTGTAGACAGAACAAGAGGCATATATGCACGACACTTTAAAGTGGGTTAAATGCTTTTGCACCGCTTTAATGATGTAGGTGTTTGCACATGTCGGCAGTATATTGCGCAATAATTCCAGCCGCTGTAGCAAATTCAGCCACATAATGCGCCTTAAATGACTTGGGGTGCAGCAACCTAAAACTCCTCCAAGGAATTTTAGTTTGCTGCCCTACAGCCACAGAGCAAAGTGCCAGCCTCCATGCTTCTCAGGGCCTCTGCAGAAAGCCCGTGCAGGCAGCCTGGCAGCAGTCCAGGAAGGCAGGCTCCACCCAAGAAAAGTGGCAAGCCTGATCTTTTTTTATTTTTTCCCCTGCCTGCCTGCCTGAGCTGCGCAGGGGCCTGGTGCTATCCTCTGCGGCTCTGGTGCCCCCAGGACCACCCAGGCTGGGTACCTGCGGGTAGGTGCCACCTAGGGGGAGCCACTGCTGTTCGAAAATCTTGTTATGTCATGGACCTTTGGAGAGGATATGGATCAATCTAATATGACCTAACCTAGATTGATTTAACACCACAAAATATTCACACAAATCTCCAACATGGAATCATTTGTAAAATTCCATATGGATCTTTAGGGCTGATACCTAGGGCTAAGGGTGAGTTATTGCCAGGCATTAAAAATTCACAAATTCCAAAGATTTGAAGGGGGATTGATGGTAGGAGTCAAAAACTGGGAGACCTGCCCTCTACCTAATTTGAGGCAAGTCACACAACCTCTCTGTGCCTTCTTCCTCAGCTGTAAATTGAGGATAACAGTTTTCCATCTCACTTCAGAGTATGATAACAGAAATAACAGGAATAATACAGTGAAAAAGGTGAGCTAAATAATGTGCCTACTTATTAGGACTGGAAAAAACAATAGTTCAATGTTCTGCCAAATGCTGCCAAAAGCTTTAAGCAAGCAAATGGCTGAATAGTTTTTCATGCTAGTAGTGGTGAGGAGCAAAACTTTTGCTGTAAGTGGATGTAGAAACCAATCACCAACTTCAGCATGCCAAGTAAAAGTGGCATGTGCTAACCATACTTCCTCTATGCTAAACACAAATAACAAATGGCTCTTTTTATGTTTTCTATGGACCACAAAGATAGGGATAAGTGACCTTTTTACTCAAATTGTTGGTTTACTGTGGTGCAGCCAGAACTACTTCGTAGGACTTGTATAAAACTTGTTTCTTTTGAATGATTTTCCTCAGGGTTAACAATAGTATTCACTATTAAAAAGAACAGAAAATAAAAATTAAGTTTGTGTTGAAAATCTGGACATTTAGGGGAATCTCAGCAATCTTTCTACAGGTGAATGGAAAATATCCTCTTCTTGCATAATCTCTATACAAGCTGCCAGCTACTGAATTACCATGTTTTAAACAGAAGTCAGACAAAAATCAAAAGCAGTTTGGGGAAAGGGAACCAAAGACTCATCTGCAAACAGTTACACTGTCTAACTAAACACACAAATTTAAACTAATTTATTCAATCCAGGGCAAATGTGTGCATGACCACTCTTGAATTAATTTAAATCTACTGTTACAGCATGAAAGGAATAGGCCACATATTTTCTGGATGACTAAGGCTGAAAAAACTGTCCAGCAGATAAGAGAACTAGCCTTGGGCTTCAGACACCCAGGTGCTACTCTACCACAGATTTCCTGTGTAACCTTCGACAAAGTACTTAGGGCCAAATCCACAGAGGCTTTTAGGGAAACCAGTGGGAGTTATCCATTTAAGTACCTTGGTGCATCTGGGCCTTAGTTTCTCTACACCTCCAGTGCAAACCTATAGTTCTACTCCTCAGGGGCACTGCAAGAAAAAATGTAAAATAACTGTGATGTGCTTAGGTATTTCATTCATTTAAGTACCACGGACAGATATACGTGTTTATCTTGCCTTAAGCTAAACTGACATTACCAGTTTTAAGCCAAAATAAATGTATCCCCTCTGGACTCTGCACCAGTTGAATTAAACTCCTAGTGTTACCTAAGGAAATAGAATGGCTGTGAGAACTGACTCCTCAAACAATCTGTGCCAATCCATCTCCCTGTCCTGTTTTATTCATGACAAAACAAAGCTAACTACTGCACTGGTAAGCAAAGGAAGCATGCCATGTCTATGAAGGATTTCTGATATTCTGTGTTTTTGGGAACAGAAAAACAGTGTGGATGACACATTGAAGATGAACCACTACAGCATCAAAGAACTGAAGTACTCATCTCTAGAACATGGGGAAGCCATGCAATGGCAGGATAGAAAAGTGGGTAATATCTGTGAACATGAGCAGATTTAAGAAAGGGTGGTGCAGATGGTGTGGCACAGGGGTCAGTCAGATTTTTAGGCAGAGTGCCAAAAAAACCCAAAACTTTGACTTGTAAGATGTTGGTATGCTTGTAAGATGTTGCCAAGATGTTGGCATGCTTGCAAGATGTTGGTAAGATGAAGGACAGATGGCAAGGAAGCCATGAGAAGACTGATTGTTGTTGTGACAGTGCAGCCCTGGCCTCTTCCCCAACATCTGCCCTGAGTCGTTCACACACTTCCCACCAGCAAGCTGGGGCTCTATAGACCCTGGTGCAGCTGCTTGCAGTTTCCCCACCACCTGCTGGAAGCAGCCTGGGCTCCATGGCTAGCAGCAGGGGTCTGCCCAGAGCCCAGGATGGCTGTGGCATGCCAACTAAAAGGCTTCATATACCATGCTCTGGCATGCATGGTGGGGATTGCTGACCCCTGGTGTGCCACATCATCACATGTAATACAAAACTAGGTTTTCTCCTATTAAAGGGAACCAAGTTGATTTATTAATATGCTAGGGGATAACACTATATTTTTCAATTTAATATCACTATTGGAGGCTAACTATTGGAATGCGCACTAATTTGCTAGATTATATATAAAGTTAAAAAACCCAACAAAGTAAGCAAAAAATAGTGGAGATAAGCCAAACATAGTATCATTAGTCCTCTGGTCCTTATAGTTAAATGTAGATCTCTTATTCAGATTCATAAAATAAAATCTGGTCTTCTTGAGCATCTTGACTGTGGCTCCAATACTTCACTGTCAGTCATTTCTATACCCAAATAAATATTATGGTTAAGAAAACCCTTAGATTTTTTTGTCAGAGCTAAAAACAGCCTGCAGGGCTGTGAAATAGAGGAAAAAGATTACTGGAATGGGTAACAGACAGAAAAATTGCAGAAGAAAGGATAGTCTGAAGAGTGGAACATCAAGACCATTAAAAAAGATAAAGGGTCCTTAACACCTGTGGAAGGGAGAGAAATTAAGAGGAATAAATCAGGTGATAATAAGCCATGAAGTCAATTGGCTTTCTCAGAACTGAATGAATAGAAATGCATCTGCCCCTTCCAGGGAGTTGGTTTTAAAGTTTGGGTGGAGCAGGAATCAAAGAGGTAACTGCACCACTGCACCCCACAATACCCTCCCCATCCACCTATGTCTGTGCAACAGAAAGGGGAGAGATTTGGGGGGGGGGGGGGAAATGACAATATAAACAGCTAATAACAGGGGTGACAAAGAAGGCTTTTAGAAACCAGCAACAAGGCAAGGGTTTGTTTTACTTTGTTCCCATAATAGTTTGCCAGTCCATGCAGCCTCCCTCCCCCCACCCCCATCAAAAATATATTCTCAGTGATTTTCACCAGCCACAGATATTTGGAAGGAGTTTCGTATGCTTTAAAATAAAAGGAGCTTCAGGAAATGTATTCTATCATACGGAAACATTTTTCCTGTATTAAAGAACAGTTTATAGAATAGGCTTGGATAAACTGTTCTGTACCTGCACATGGTGTTACACAGCTATCAGCCAAACTAACAAGCTCTGTACTAGGACTACATCCTAGTGGCTGCAAAACTAAGCAGCAATCAGCACTACAACAGGGAAGGAGAACTGAAATTAGAAAGCACATCAGTACAACTTAATAACCCAACTCCCTGCCAGAAATGATCAGACAAGATGCTTAAAATCATGTATATGAACATTTCACTGACAATAAATAATATGAATGGAAGGAAACACTTCAAAAAATAAAACCAAACATAAAAATTGCACACAGAACTCAAAACACACCATGGTATCTTAGGGAATTTACAAGGCCATTAAAAAAACAGAGTGAGGCACATACTCTCTAAAATTCACCTTGTTTCCATAACAAGGAAGCCAAACTTAGTAAATAAAAAAAAAACAAAGTTTTACTCTGAATTTTATATTGTTAGTTGCTGACAAACAAAACTTTTAAACTGAGTTGAATGTTCTTTTGTGTTGTCACAGGTCATTTTAGAACCCTTAATCTGTACCATTGTGCCCTTGGAAGGTCTGCTTCAATTCTGTAATAAACCAAAGATAAATGTTTATTTGCAAGGGGTTAAGATAAGGCTACCAGAAACATAAGTAATTTCTTTAGGAAAATATAGTTAAGCAGAGGTAAAAATTGTATGGAATATTCAAGGGCCAGGTAATTCATATAACATGAGTGTATAATGACCTAAGTGATAATTTTCTGCATCTACATAGCCTGTACCATACTTGCACCCAGACTCTGGGTTTTCCCTTTATGAAAAAGAGCCTTTTTATTTATAATATGTAGACAAGATATGAGCTGATTCAATTTAAATGATTTAAATTTTAAAATGACCTGCTGCAATTCTATTTTTAAGAACTGTATAAATCATCATATTTCATCATTACATTATCTAGCTGTTGAAATACAGCTATTCTAACACTTGTAACCACACCTTTGAACAGGGACACTTTCCTACAAGCTGATAAAAATAGATCCCTAATTTAACCCGTGCGGCCTGTTTTGAATAGCTGCAGTTTAGTGCCATCATGTCAATGACTAGCTCAGCCTCTCTCATTTCTTACCCCCTATTCACTAACAAGCAGATTAATGTGGTAATAATAGCTGACAGAACATTCACTCAGCAGTTAAGTTTGAGGAGGTCTTCTTTAAAAAATACACCAGTAAATTTAATTTTTATAGAGCATACAGTCAAAATGTCATAAAACTACACCATACCCTCCAGTGAAGAATAGCTGATGCTTATTCCACATAATAATGTTAGTCTAATTGTCATAAAATAAGATGACATCTCTATAACTAGTAGTGCCAGTGTCAACATACTGTTGGACACATGTTTTATTAATGACAGAAAGAGTCACTCTTGATTCTGTCAATTGCTGGCAGACTACTTTAAAATCATCATAACTCTCTCCCCTGCTCTCCCTCTCTAGTTATGACCATGTTATGTAGTAACAATGCACTTGAGTACCTATCATATAGATTAATTTTTCTAGCTATCCATGCTTTGCTCTAAACATCACAACTCAGATAACAAATTCCAGCTGACTTTTTAAATATATTCTTAATTAGGCTTAAAATTGACTTGCAGAACACATAAGAAGTGCTGATCACTTTAGTTTAGAAATGTACTTTCCTTTTCCATTGGAATTCTAGCAGTCATTCTTTCTGTGTAACAATGAAAATGGTTCAATGAATTTTGACACTACTTGTTAAGTCTCCTCCAACATTACAGTTTTTTCCTTATTGTTTTCTATTGGAAGTAATTGGCATTTTTTAGTTGAAAAATTACTTGCATACATACATACTCTTACTGCTTTTATGTATTTTTGAGTTAAAAAGCACCTTGTCATGATCTCATGACATCAACTGAAAGGTATGTGTACTGTATTTACATTAGTCACCCTCACCTCAACCTGCTGCCCCCATTGGCTACAATGTTTTCACCAAGAGCCTTAATTTTGACAGTGATGTTAGATTTAAACTACAGGAAGTTGAATGGATAGATAGTTTTTGCAAAGCAAAAGTTAAGACTAAAAGTTTCCTTGACAATTGTTACTGCTTTTGCCATTAGCTGCACAGTCGTGCTGCTGCTAAATTAGCATATGGAAAAATACTTAATTTAAATGTTGCTAAGATCTTATTAGTAAGATCTCAGCTCTTCACATATGTTCCATTAAGCGATAGATTCTCTCTTATTTCTAGCCACAATTATTTAGAAAAAGCAACTCTCCCCATATATCAAACCCAGAAAAGTGGAACTCACATAGAACACCTTACCTTCCATAAACCACCATCTGAGGAAGAAGCTGAAAAGACTTATGTTGGTGATATATAACTTACAGTTGTGATAGGCACCAATTAACATGTTTTCTTTACTAAGGAAAAAGTTATTCTGCCCCTCAAATCTGAGATCCAAACCATTTAAAAATAACTTGGAAAAATAAAGTAGAAGAGCACTGACCTTTCATTATACATGAATTTTTCATTCAGAGCATTTCAGAACCATTCTTAACATGTACCACAATCTGAAGAACAAACTTCAATCATGCAAAAGCTGTTTGATTATTATTAATTTATGTCATTGTTCAATTGAACTGAGTGACTTAATACCTTCCATATGTGGAAAGTGCATTATATACATGGGTGATGACCCTTGAAATTAAGAATATGAATACACTAAGATGATACATGAGGCTGTCTAATAAACTCTGATATCAAGGCTGTGCAAGTAGTAAACAACCAAAAAGATCAAACAACACGATAATTTTTTACTAACTACCTATAAAATATTTATATAATGTTTAAAATATGCGGAAAATAACACAGCAGGGGAACAGCAATGTTTTGCAAAACAAATAAAATGTTTGGGTTTTATTACTAGCAGGGCTTTAATATGTCGCATTATAACAACTCTCTAAAAATATACTTAATTTAATGCACATTCTATTGAGATTTATGAGTAATACATAAACCTAATGAGTTGAATAATTATTAAGAAAAACAGGTTATGTCAGCTGCTGTTAATAACAGATGATGATGAAGGGGACCACAAACTGGTAATATGTGTGTGCACACTGTGGAATGAAACCGGCAGAGTTGTCTAGGTTTACAGTGGCCAGAGTTGTACCAGGTCACATTAACAATGTCCAAAAGACAGGTGATAACTGCCAGTCACTTCTTTCACGTTTCTAGAGGAAAAGGTGAAATTACTTCCTAACATTAAGAGAGTAAACTTCTGTTAAGTTAACTGGTTGGAGGATGATGGGCAGCTTTTAATGGATACTATGCCATATCCGCTTTTACAAAGTGCCACAGATTGCAGGAAGGACAGATCAAAGTTCTGGGCACAACTGCACTTTTCCTCCCCTCCTTCCCCCTTGAACATTCAAGACTTCAGAGACCAAATCTAGCCCTGATAGTGCAGCGTGCCTGATCCCAGACCTCCAAAAGATCATACTATGCCTACACGTGATTTCCTGAGAAACCAATTTATCTGTAATACACAAACTTTCTCCTTTCAGCAGTGCATGCTTTCCTGTCCTCTGCTTCGCATCCTTGTTACCACTGAGAGACCCCAGACATCTTCCTAAACTATTATGTAGCTGTAACCCTGCAACCAAGCTAAAGTTAAAAGGACACGTCAGCATCACTGTTCTGGGCACGTATATATATATATTTTGTTTAGTTGTCATTCATTAAAGATTAGACATTAATATGATAACAGATATCATAATAATAGATATCATTATATAATAGTGTACATATTATACATACTATACATTGTATATATTAAAGTATATGCACTCATATATATATTATAAATTATATTTTTATACATACTATATAAATGATATATAGTATATATTTTGATCTAATATGTATAATGTATATAATTTAGAATAGTAATGAAATTATACAGTAGGTATGAAATATTTTAAATTACATACATTATACATGCTAAATCCTATTATATACATACTACATAATCACAGGTAATATAAATATGATATAGTATGTATATAGTATACATTGCGTACATCACACATGCTATATATTCGATACATACTATGTAATCATAGATAATATAAGTGATATAGTATGTATATAGTATAAATTACATACATTGTACATGCTGTATCATATTATACACATACTAGTCACTGATTATAATATAAATGATATTACATAGTATGTATATAGTATATATTATAAGTTATATACAGCCTTATACATGCTATATAATAGTATATACATACTACATAATCACAGATGTTATAATATAAAAAGTATATAGTATGTTATATTTTATTATATAATATAATTATACTGTTATAGTACACTACAATATAAATAGTATATAGTATATATGTTATACATACTATAGATCATATATATACTACATAAGCATGTATTTTATAAAGCGTAGGCATGTTACATGCAATATTATACAGCCTATACATGATCTGTATTAGGAAGCACATGTCACATGAGAGAGTGCACATAGCAGCGGGTACTGTACACTATTCCAGGGGGCATGTTTTATCTATCATGTTGTATGCCCAGTGCTAACTCCCCGGCAGCAGCCGCCAGGGTCCAGCTGAAGCCCGCTCCCAATCTCAATGGTTACTCAGCAGAGGCGGCCACCCCGCGCCCCCGCCCCCGGCGCAGCCTCGCCCTTACCTGCTGCTCTCCCGGCTCCGCGGCTTTCACCAGGTGCTTCTCCTTGTACAAAGCCCAGAGCCCAACGTGAGGCAGGAAAATTAAAGCCACCGTGAACACCGCCGTCATCTGCAGCACCCGCTTCTGTTTCCTCTTCATGGCAAGCGGCAGCGAGTCCTCAGCTCCGGCGCCTCCGCCGCCCGGCGCCTCCGCTCCCCCGCCCCGAGGCCGAGCCGCCGCCGAGAAACTTTGCCCGCCGGCCTCGCCCGGCCCCCGATGCCGATGCTAATGCCGATCCGCCCCGCGCGCGGGCGCCGCCGGCAGCTGCGGAGCAGACGCGAGCCTGGAGTCAGCCCGTGTCGGCCGCCCCCTCCTCCTCCTCCTCCCGGCCCCGCGGGCAGCACAAGTTGGGGCCTGCGGGCGACAGCACGCGGGGACACTTTGCAAGGCGGCGCCGGGGGGTGGGGGGAGCCGTGGGCAAGCAGCAGCAGCCACAAGGTGCAGCGGCACCCGGGACTGGAGGAGGAAAGGAGGGAGAAAGGGAGGAGGGGCGGCGGACCGCACTTTGCGAGCTCCGCAAACTCCTCCACACCCCCCGCCCCGCTCCCGACTGCCAGGCGGAGCCCGCACGGCGCTGCCCCCTCGCCCGCGGCTGCCCCTCGCTCCCCCGCGCCCACGGGGGGGCATCCAGCAGCACGGGCGGGCTGCGGCGCTGCGAGGGGACAGCGAGCGGGGCTGAGCGCCCATCCTCCCCGACACGTGCACGGGGGCACCCCCCTCCCGGCCCCGCGGCTCTCGCAGGAGGGCGGCGCTGCAGGCGGGGCGGCTCCGGCCTCACCTCGTTCCCTCCGGCTCCGGCTCCGGCTCCGGCTCCGGCATGGTGCGCGCTGCGGGAGCCGGGGAGGCTGCGCCCGTGTGCGGCGGCGGCGGGTCCGGCGCGCAGCGCTCCCGCCCGGCTCCTCGCTGCAGCTCCCCGGCAGGAGGAGGTGGGGGATGCCGAGAGCCCTCCCCGGAGCGGGGGCAGGCGCCTGCTCTCCAGCCGCGGAGTGATGAGGTGCAGCAACCCCCCCGGCCGGGGAAGGACCCCTGTGGTGCAGCTGAGGGAGCCGCTTGCCCGTGCCCCCGGGGAGAGGAGGGAGCCGGCGCTGTGGCCGGGCCTCCTTGGCTATCCAGGCACCCCCTTCCTCCCTGCCTGGGCCATCCTCTCAGCACTGGGGTGGGTCCTGTCCCCACTGCATCCCAAAATCCATGGGCAACTGGTGCCACCTGAATTGGGGGGCACGTGTCCCACCCAGAGGCCAGTCAGCGACCAGTGGGGTCCCCCCTCGGCTGATCTCACAGACCGGGAAGTGCCAGTAGCTATTCACCTGGTACCCCCACTCCCTGGCCAGCGCTCCCAGGGAGGGCGCTCCCGCCTGCCACCGAAGTGGGGAGCACTGCCTGTCGGAGGGTGCGCCAGCACTCTCAGGGGATGCACCATTGCCAAAATAACCCCCGCCTGCATAGACTGTGGAACAGGGTGGACCACCCAGGCCATGGCCTGACCAACTTTTAGCACGTTAATGTCTATAACCCATAAACACACAATTGTCATTCCAGTTAAAACTGTATGGCTGTTTTTTAATTTTTAACAGCACAGCTAGCTAAATAGTAAGCTACGCTGCCGCTTCGTTTGTGCCTGACGTGACATTTCCGATCGATGCGTGTCGTTACGTAAGTTGCCTGTGCGTACGTCTCAGCTAACCTCTCAAAAACATGTTCAGGACATCGGGAGAAAAAAACGTTAAGCAAGGAATCGGTGGTGGGAGCTGGAGGGGGCAGGGGTTGGTTGGGTTTTTTGCCCCCCCCCCCGACCAAAAAGGCATTCCGCAGCCCCTGCCCACCTGAATGGGACAGATGCACCCCTAAATAAACTGGGGTTGAGAGACGCTGCTGTCCCCAGGGTCGGTTCAGACACGGGAATAAGAGGCTTCCCCTGCTCAAGAAACCCCTCATTCCAAAGGAGAGACTTGCTAAGGAAAGATTTGGGCAGAGAGAAGGGGGAGCTGTCTATGAAGTAGGCCACATTTCCCACCCCCCAACCCATCCCTGGACCCATCCCGGCTATTCCCTCCCCTCAACTGGTCCCTGGGCTTCCCCCATCTTGGAGGAGGAGGAGGAAAGCTTTAAATTTACAGGGGAGATAAAAGTTTTTGGGACAGCCTCTCGGCTTCTTCTTCAGAAGTCCCAGTTTTCAACCCTCCCATAACACGCCTCCCTCTCCCTGTGTGTCTACAGTGCATATCTTCCAAGCAGGCTCTTTTGTAGAAAAGTGTGATTGTCCATAATGAGCACAAACTTAAGCCTGTGTTAAAAAGGCCACTGGGTCAGTTGTTCTTCTTTTTTTTTATATATCAGCCACTGAGCCAGTGAACAGGTTCCTGTTTAGTTTCTGGAACTGCAGATGTAACTCCTGCAACAAGAATCAGCCGACTCTTCCTCCCTCTGAACACTGGGCATTTCAAGTTGCTGAAGGTTTCACTGGTGGAACTGAAACAGGAACCCAGAAGCATGAACTAGGGCAGATTCAGCTAGAAAGGAAGGCTCAGTTGTACTGGCTTGAGGGGGAGGGTGTAGGAGGAAGAAAAGTTCTTAGGAGTGATTTGAAATGCCTTTTCCCCTCCTCCAGATTTGGAAGGAGTCCCTAGCTCTCTCCTTGTGTGAGGTGACATTCTTTGCTATGTCTTGCCATAGAAGTGTCTGCTGCAGAAAAATAGTTCCTAAATGTACATGAGAGAAGCAGCTCTAAGTGTCTTTATCTGACAAGAAGGTGGAGACCAAAGGAAAAAAAACCCTCCACTGTAGAAGAAAAGCCCAGAGATTTCAAGTAAGAATCTGCGATGTCACAAACAGTCTGACCTGCTGTGGGTTTTCTGAGTTCTTTGCAACAAAAGACTTGCTCTATTATTCTTCCATAGCCATACACAAAAAAGTGAAGGCTAAAAACTGGCCTTTTCAGAGGGGCACACCAAGTCTAAAAAGGTGGAGAACTGCTATTATAGAATCATGATTCTCTAGTTCAATGAATATTCAAGTCTTTTAAATTTACACCTCCTCTCTGAGTCAATGAATAATGTGCTATTTTAAATACCAAGTGGAACAGCATCAACAGGAGTTATTGAGAGCAATCCACCCAAGTATAACATATAGCATGGTGTTTAGGGCACTCTCCAGTTATGAGTTCAAATGTCTTTAGGCAGAGAATTAAACTGAACCTGGACCTCCTGATACATAGTTTGACCACTGTGCAGGGGTTGTTCCTCCTCTGTTCTGTGAAAATATCCAGAAAGAATCTTGTTTTTTTTTCCCCCAGCCTAACTGCTTTGACAGCTTTGAGTTGGAGTCATAAATAGATTCTGGGTAATCAAATATCACAAGTTTCAGTTTAATAAACTAAAAAATTCCACCCAACTCTAAATCAACAAGACTGAGCTTCTGAACATACGTTTGTTGTTTAAAAAAAAATGAAATCTTCAGCTGTTATTGCTGAAGACAGAAACAGGTAATTCAAAGCTAATAATGTAGTGATGTCTGCCTTGATTTACAGAACTTCCAAGAGGAGAGGTACACACTTAAGATATTAGCCATCCCATCTCTTAAATCAATAAGAAATCAGAGAGAAGCTATCTGGATCAAGATTTGTATAGTCTGAGAGTTATACTGTATTTACTTGAATCCATTCAACATATGGGGGGAAAAACCTTCATTTTGGATTTGAATACAAGGCTGGAGAGGCAAGTGGCTGCTGTGGCTCCAGCCCAGCCTAGGCTTGGGGTCAAGTCACAGCCACTGCCCCCCACCCCCCAACCCCACCTGCCTAACCTGCCACTGCTGCTTTCAGGAACCAAATTGTGAATCTAGTCCCTGCCTTCCCAGGGAGCTGTAGTGGCAGTCCTTCCTTGGCTTCAACCCTGCGGCTGGAGCTGCAGTTGCCACTGCCTGGCTGGATGGGGGCCAGAGCTGGAGCAGTGATTGAGGGTAAACAGCAGGGGGAGGGCAGGCAACAAGGGGGAAGGCAGGTGTCAGGGAGGCAAGTGTCAGAGGCCAAGGTGCAGGGCAGGGGGGCAGGCACTGCAGAGGGGGCAGGCAGTAGGGGAGTCAAGTGGCCTGACCCCTGTCCCTTACCCCTTTAAGCTTGCCCCCTTGCTGCTACTTGCCTTCCTGACACTACCTGTCCCACCGCAGTGGTGCAGAAGGACAAATTTAAGACAACTGTCCAATAATTATATTCTATGCATGGAAATGTATGACAAATTCCTAAATTTCCTATGTATAGAATCTAATTATTGGGGAGTCATCTTAAATTTGAAGTTGTCTTGGCTTTGGGAAAATGTGTCATCCCAATTTTGCACTAAGTGGGTTTGGAAAATCTGACTACTTCCTCTTCCACAACCCCAAATTACACATCCTTTCACAGCCTATTAGGGCTTCTGAGACAACCAAGGGCCAAAGGGAAGTCAAATTTAAGAATCTGAGTGGGACATGTGGTCCACAAAGAGAATTCAGGTGAGGGCCCATGGAGGAAAGCATGAAAGGTACTATCTGAATATCTGCATGCTTTGATGAACAAACACATAGCTGGATCTTCAATAACCTCTATTTTTCTTTCTAATCTACTGTCATCACACTCTCTCTGCCTCCCTGAGAGTGAACTGAAGTTTTCATAAAAACAGATAGGACCTGGCAGGTGGCACTACTGCTGTACAATAGTTCATATGGCAGCATGCACCAATCATCTTGACCAAGACTTTGCACACTGGTTTAATTAGTCTGAATAGTACTGATGAGCCCTAGTTTGGTGGTAGCTTTTACCCAAGGAAATTGTACTCCAAAGGACATATTCTGTTGCAGGAGCTAAATCTTGCATTTGTGAAATCACAAAAGACAGGGAATCTGGTAGTAAGGAACATTGTTACAGCCTGCAAAGAAGAACTTGATTTACTACAGTTTGCTTCAAATAATGAATTAATCCAGTAGAGTTATGACTAACAACCTGTAATATGGCTATATAAAATTGTGACTAAAGGAAATGGGAAAGGAACGATCATTGTTTGCAGTATTTAGCCCCAAATGATCCTTCCAGTCATGAGAGAGGGAACTGACTAGCCTGTTCCCATGTCTTGCTGCAGCCTGCCTCGTTTGAAAAAAAAAAAGAGGAATGCTCTGAAACACTTTCACACACATTTTGGGGCCACTATTGCACATGTCTGAAGTGACATTGTTAGCAGCCAATGATTTTGATATTTCTGGGACTAAGCTGTCTATTAAGACAGCTCCTCATCTTTCAGGTGCTTGAAAGTTTCCTAGTGACCCACCATACTAACTCCATTATTGTCCTAAATTAAATTAAGAGGATAAGTGAAAGGATGCTTACAGTGGCAGATGGGTAATAGGGGATGGAAAGTCAGGCTGATATGAAGGTAGAACTTTTTGTAATACTTGAAAAAAGATCCATAATCATCCACTATGAGATACAGTTACTAGTTATACTAGACATTTGCCTCTATGCTACTTGGACCAATTCTTGGTATACTATTTCAATAAAGCCTCCTCTAACTCCTAACTCCTTTGAATCTTGAGATATAGTCACTGAATTTGGCCTATTGTTTCCATGTCATTTAGGCTTACTCTGCTTCAGCTTTGTGGTTCTGTTTTAAAAACCAGCACTACATATTTGAAGTATTGTCAGCTCTAGCAATTTCCCACCCTTCTTCTTGAAGCTCCAACTATTGGGACATGTCCCCATGAGCAGGAACATGTGTTTCCTTGGGAACAAACCACAGTGTCACAAAGTGTGCCACTGCCACTTGTCTCCGGGAAACACCCATGCCATTCATGCTCTGGTGCACAGCAGGTTGACCCAGGTTGGGTAGGGGAGGCTGGGGCAACCTACCTGTCCTGGGGGCCTCTGGGAGTTGCAGCTGTGGCAATCCTGCAGCAGGGAGGCTAGCCAGCAGCCGGCCAAGCTCTGGTTTTGGGCAATGCATGCTGCTGCCATGTGTGCCACCCCACATTTTTAGGCGTGGGTTTTTGTGACCCCAGGATTTCCCAGGGTACCCCCTCCCTCCACCCCATGCTGCAAATCAGCAGTGTGGTGAACACCTGCATGTGTGCTATGTGCAGCACCATGCATCCCATGTCCGCATTCATCTGGATGTGCCCTGGGTGTCAAATAGTTGACAGCTTTATTTTATTTTATTCTTTAATTAAAAGTATTAGCTCTCCTAGTTATGAGAGAAAAAGCATGAAAACTAAAGACTACAAATATAGTGGGAATAAATCTGAAATTTCTCTTTTCTTGGCACTCATACTTTCAATCACATGACCAGCATGTAGCAAAAGATGCAGTGTAGTTGAAAGTCTACTCCCTTAATTAAAATGTGATAATTTAAACAGAATTGGAAACAAAATTTTCTAAATTTTATTCTACAGACAGAATATATAAAAGAATATGATCGATCCCTATCATAGAATTCTAAAGGTTCATTTTTAAATAGTTTTATAGAGAAGTTATTATGCTTTTAAATTCTATAGGACTCTTACATGAGTAATGCTAAAGCCAAAAATTATTTCCACGTTCCAATCTTTCTTCTATCTGACAAGTGGGATGATAGATGATTGCTGTTCCATTGTTGCTGTGCCACTATAAACTCAAAAAAGCAAACAAAAAATGTTGATAGATCAGATTCTTTTCCAGTTACCTCAAGCTGTAGATTCACTAATGCGCAAAAAAGAAAGAAAATAGTTAAAATACAGGAGTAATTAGAAAAGTTTATTTTGTAAAAGACTATAAGTATGATGTCAAATATTGCTAAATGGCACATTCAGTAATCACAAAATGCTGATTTCTGTGGAAAAAATAGTTTCCTATTCTTCTATTGACATTCAAATTCTACATGCTGATTTTGAAGCTAAATCTGGAGCATGAGCGCAGTGTTTTAAAAAAAAAAAAAAAGAACAGTTCTTGCTAAGAGTGTCAGTTACAAGAAGAAAATGGTTTTGCTAACATGCACACAGTAAACCTAGTCTGGAATGCAATTCACCAATGTAATACCTAGGAATAGGGAAACTGAGGAACAGACATTAAGTAAAAGCCACAAAGTCTGAGACAGCAGACAGAAGGAGTTTGTGACAGCAAACAAAAACAAAGGAAATGATTAGCATCCTCCCTATCTTGACCCATTATAAGATAGCATTGCACAGTAGCAATGAAGTTGGGAGGACCCCAGGTTAAAGCAGCCAGACATCTTGAATCCAGTACCTTAGGCTTAAGAAGCTCTATATTTAGAACATTTTTCTGCAGTCTTTTTCATAGTAGCAGTTCTCATTCATGAATGTAGTTCTATAGAAATCAATGCTTGTATGAATAGGATCAGTTCACATAAGTCACAGTATCAGACTTCTATGTAAGCCCAATAAATTTACTTTTTATAGGAGGTGTGTTAACTTTATCTCTTACATTTATGGAAAATGCCTGATTCGAAGCACTACAAGCTAAAGACTTCTACCCACAAAAGAGATCTAGGGCTTGGTCCATCAAAGCACTGACCCTTGCTACTTTGTGGAAACTAACATGATGAACAATTTGAAAAAGCAGACATGTAGAGGGGGGTGGCTGAGCAAAAAGATGGAGAGCAAGAAATTAATGAGTTCTAATATAAAATCTGTCTCGAATGCCTGAAGCAAGTCATCTACGACCAAGTCCTCATTCCATTCAAGTCATTTGCAAACCTCTACCCATTTCAACATCTGCAAACTAGAAATAATATTTACACAGAAAAAGAACAGGTCAAAAATGATTATTTTTCTGGTCACAAAATACAGGTTTATTCAAAAGTTTTCTAGGCTTGTCAATTTCAAGAAAAATCTATTGATGGAAAAAATGTAAAAGTATTTTGTTTCAACAAGATAAAAGCATTTTTATTGCTGTTTGTTTCAATAATATTGAAACAGGATGTTTGTGCTTTAACTATACCATATAATCTGAGAGAAGTATTTCTGCTTCCAAATCCATTGTGTTTGTTCTTTGAGAAATTGACCTTTTTATTCTAATTCATAACAAAAACATTTCAAAGTGGCAGAATTTCCCATGGTATGGAAATTCTATTTTCTGGCCAGCTCCATGCAGCAATATGAGGGGCTTAGGTTCTGGAAACATTTGAAGATTAAGAATGAAATGTGTACTGGTGCTTATTAAGAGAGCATGTACAGTAATAATCCCCATTGTTTCCCATGGACTTATACCATACCTCCATTTCTGAAGAAATTCCCTGGCAGCTAGATCTAACAATTGTATGGCATACTTGTGCCAACATAATTACTATAAAGAGGCCATAGGGCAATGATGATTATGTTTCTACAGTCAATCCTGAAATATTAAACTCTTTAGCTTGGAGGCCACTTCTGAGAATTTGATCCAAGTCACATAGAAAGCCTGTGTCAGAGCTAGGAATAGAATTCATCTCTATTTCAACCACAAAATTACCTTTCTTTAAGGTCCATTGGCTCCAGGTATTTTTTTCCTGCTCCTGAACCAAAATTCCCAGTTAAGACCACAGATGCAATAGGGCAGGTCCATGCCCACAGTTAAATAGCCTAGACCAGCAAACTCTGAAGTCTGTTTTGAAATATCCATTCTAGCAAACCTCAGTCAAACAGAAAATTAGGGAAGGTTGTGGTGTTAGCTCTTAGAAAAGACTAAAAGGAACAATTCTAGAAGCCATATGCTACTTAAGTGGCAATATTACTCCATCTGAACAAAGGTAATTTTTTTTGTCCAGTACCTGAGCTACCTGGGTCACTAATGCAACTATTCAATAATGTTAGTCCCCAAACCTGTCCTTGAGGAACTTCACTATAACGTTGGTCCAAAAGAGTCTGTATGCAGTAAAGTAGGAAGCCCATCTTTCAAGAGAAAAGTGTGTTAATTATGACCTGGAACATCACATAGCCACAGTAGTCAATCATCTTAGACTTTGCAACCCAATCTGATCAACCCATGGTGAACAGTTCATGCATGGGGTTGAGAGAAAATTTGCATTGAACAGGGCATCTAAGCGAGAAATGAAATACTTCCAGATATAGGAATAAATGTAAAATTAATCTCTTTTCTACAGCTTTCTTACATTAGAACAGAATATGTCATTCATACTTTCTATTCAGTGCAAGAGCCAAAAGGATTGAAGTTTAAGGTGGCTGTGTATTAGCTTTCTGTATTATTTCCTCACCAAGTCTTCCTAGTGCAGCTTCAGGGATGTGCTAATTTGGATGGCATAATGCTTGCTAGAGACTGGTACATTTCCATATTTTCTAAATTATTGAAAACTAACTGAGGTTGATGCAGATTTGACTACCTCAGTCTTACACTACATTCAGACTCCTCTTCAGATAGCCCTTAGTAAGAAGATGCCGTCTTCCTAAAAAGCAGCAGGTATATAAAAAAAATATAGATGCTACCTAGGCATAGATAGGCACTAGGTTTTCTCGTCTTTCTATAATCTCCAGCTCTCAGGCACCTAGAATGTGCTTAACAACATTCAGTCTTGTGTATATGTCCTCCGGGAACATGCCATTCTGCTAAGATTTATGGGATAGCTTCCCAGATTTTCCCAAGTTTACTCACACAAACACTTGACCGGTTTTGTAATTGCAGCAGCTTAAACATGGTCAATAAGTAATTATTGTATGACAAAAGCTGCTGTGACACCACTAGTCTACCATGTTTATAAAACAGTTCAGATGACAGAACTTTACCCTGGCTATAAAGTATTTGTGCTTATAATGGAGACAGGGTCTTAGAGTACCCCAAGTCTGCAGTTATACTATAACGGACACAAAAACTGAATCATGCATGATAGCAACATCACCCTCACTCAAAGTCAGGCATAAAAGTGACACCCAATTTTTTTTTTTTAAACACTGGGGTGGTTATTAATAGGGCTATGCAAAGCTCTGGTCCCTGATTCGATTCAGCAGAGATTCAGTCCAATTTGGTGGCCGAATCTCCAAATTCAAATCGAATCAGAGGACCCTTTAATCTCTCCAAATCGAATCAGAACCCTCCAAATCAATTTGGAGAGATTCGGAAAGGTTTGGACATAGACACAGCTTTAAATGCTTTTTCTACATACCTCTAGGTAGCAGGCGGCTCGTGAATGCTGTGATGCTGGGGCTCATGGAGTGCCCCACAGAAGCATGGGGGGGCTCCCCAGTGTGCTTGGCAGCAGACCTGGAACTGGACCAAAAGCACTTCCGGTCCACTTTTGGGTCCACTGGAGAGTGCGCTGGCCCCCCCTGCACCCCTCCAGCTTGGTGACTTGGGGTCCCTCTGCAGCTGGTTGCCATGCCAGGGAGGTGCAGAGGGGGCCCCCAGTGTGCTCTCTGGTGGGCCAGGAAGTGGACCGGAAATACTTCCAGTCCACTTCTGGGTTCGCCGCCAAGCACGTGGAAGCACCCCCCTGCACTCCTGTGGGATGCTCCATGTACCCCAGCATCGCAACATTCACAAGCCATGCTGGTACCTTGAGGTATATAGAAAAAACATTTAAAACTGTGTCTATGTCCTAATCGCTGATTCTCCAAATCAGCATCCAATCTTCAGATTCAGCCAAATCAAATCAGGGACAGTGATCCGAATCAACAAATTGAATCACTGTCCCCGATTCTGGCCAAATCTGAATCAAATAGGGCCTGCTTCACACACCCCTAGTTATTAATAAAATTGGCTTTTTATGAGATATAAGCGTCATGGAATTCACAGAAACTATCAGGCACCTTAACTTTTAGAAAATGTGAAGGTAAATGACAGAGGATAACATTATTTTTGTGGAGAAGCTCTTCATTAGCAGAAATCCAAATGAAAAAGAAAACTTGAAAGAACAAAGCTTAGGAGTTTAACTTAGTGTGTTCTTACTAGTGAATTACATAAAAAATGCACTATTTTTAAGTGGTCTGAGATGTCATGACATGTTTGTTAAGTTCCCTAAGTTTTGGATTGATGCTCACTGTAATCTTGTACTCCTTAAGACGAGAAAGACTCAAAACTCGTTATTTAGACCCCATACCAAACTAATAGTAATTTTGCTCCAATGGTTTACTCAAAGCATTGAACCAGTTTAGCACATCTGTGATATCTAAGAACATAACATGATTCTTAAGGTTTTATAAGAAAATTTTACATTCTTACCTGTTTCTTCAGTTATTCAAATTCTAATAAATCATATCAAGATGAAGGGTGGGTTTCATTGCCTCCTTGTTAGGGACCTACTGAATCTGTGATTTTGCAGATTTTGCAGAATCTATGCAATCTGGCATTGCCCATGAAATCTGGGTAATGCCAGCACAATCCATGGACTCAACAGGAAAAAAAAAAACAACCTTATTGAGTGCTGTAGCAGCTCACCAGGTTGGGGAAGGCGGGAAAAGGGGAGTTGCCCACTGGAAGGGCTACCAGCAAGTTGGCTCCCCACCCACCCCTCACAGCTGATTGACTGTGAGCGCTGCCTGTTATGTGGCCCCACCCCTCTCCAATTGGTAGCAAGGGGAGGGACTGAATGATGCACAGCCCTCACAGCCAATCAGTGGCAAGGGGCCACATGACAGGCAGACCCTACAGCTAATCAGTGGTGAGGGGTGGGGCACTGGGGCTCCTTGACCAATCAGAGGTGTGGGGGCCTGCCACACTCCACCCATGAAATGGATGCCCTGGCCTATGTTCTGCTCATGAAATCAGGGGGCAGCCCTCACAAATTAGGTAGATCCCTGCTCTTTGTCCACTTTGGATTTATGAATTGTTATTTTTTTGTACTCAACTACTGTTTTACCAAATGTGTACAAATAATCATGGCTGACTGAGATAAAGACTCAGACAGTACCCCCCCAAAACTGGAAGTGCTATCTTCTTCAATGAGGTCTAGTAAAGTTCATCCAGAAGTACCTAGCCAAGATATGAACTCACTCAACCCTTTCCCTTGGTAAAGTATGGTGGACAAGTCCTTTGTAGTAATGAGAGATCCATCTGTCTGAATGGTTACTTGCACTTTGTTGGGCAAACGTTGACGCAAGATGAGCCCTGTTTTCTCATTGATACATGCCAGACTTCTATTTATATTTGCTCATAGGAATTGTCCTATCTCACTCAGCATTGGAACACTGAACTTTTAGAAGAAAAAGATCAAATATAGTATTGCATGAGGAATTCCATATAATGGAATAAGTTCATTATTTGATAGTTTCACCCCAAAGTTTTAAGTGGTATAACTGCTAAATAATCATTAGAGTTCTCTGTTCCAAGGCCCCTTATAATTTCACGGTTTATATCTCCTCATGAAAACAATTCCCCCAATTGATATAACATTCAAAATGTTTTGATCCAAGTCTGAAGTTTTGGTGAAAAATCTTTTATCTGAAGCTTCTCCCAGCTAGAATAAATATGAAAGAATGCAGTTGGGAAGGAACCCTAGGGAAATCAGTGCTTACCACTTCACTAGCCAAGTTCTTAGTTACTAAACTGTTATAACTTCAATGCTGTTATTCTTATAGGGTCACTGAAACCAATACTAAAAAGTTCTCAGATGCTTTTGTCTCTGCTTTTATCTATCCTCTAACATGGAAAAGCTTCAACTTTTCAATAAATTAAATTTTTCTTCACCCAATATTTGCTTGAAGTGAGAAAGTGTTTTCTAGCTCTAATTATATTTGCCTCTAAGTAATATGAAAAAAGAGCAAAAATCTAATTTATATTTACCAAAATTAAATAAAAACCTTGATGTTAGTTCAATAAAACAGATGTTGAACAAAGATTTGTTGTAAAATGTTAGGTATTCTTTTAAATTCAGCACTCCAAGTAGATAAAAGGTAGTTTTCTGTGTATAATTTAAGTGTAACTTTTATACTCTTAAATCCTGATTCTTCTCTCTCTTTCACCACTTCAACACCACTGAAGTTAATGGAATTATATCTGTTTTATACCAGGGTAACTAAAAGGAGAGTCAAGTTGCATGTGTGGTCTTGAACCCTATATAGCGTGCAGTGTTCCATTTGTGGTTTCAGTCATGTGTCAACTGGTCTTCATTTCATAAACTGAAATAGGCAATTCTTTATATAAAATGCTAGTTCACATAAAATTAAGTTCATTAAGTTTCACTGCTATTGCATGTAGAACTAACTTGCCAGAGACATATCCAAATTCTAGATAAGAAAATACAAATACAAATACAAAATAAGCCATTTCCACAGCTTTTTAGGATACAGTGCTGTATGAGGGTGCTGCCTTTGTAGGGCAGGCACAAAAGCCATAAGTGTGATTGCCACAGCAGAAGCCAGTACTGTTATGTGTAGTTGAAACTACAAAGAAATATTGTTTCATCAAAACCCTATAAAGATATTAGTGTGGTTGATATGTGGCATTCTTTCCGGCTGTGAGTGGGCTTTGATTGGGTATGAAGGAAGTTATACATACAGACCTACCTAAATTGTGGTAAGACAGGTTATTAGTGGCCTGCTCACAACATGCAGGACCAATTTTGTGGGAGTTTGTGGTAGCCACACCCCTCGACACTGATTGGTGGAGACACCTGTGTGGGAGAAGGGATGAGGAGGTGACTGCCACTTGATTGCTGGCTGCCCTTTTTGCCACCCTGCCCCTCTGCACTGATTGGCAGATAGGCCCTGGTGGAGGAAGCAGGGACGAGAGGGTAAACGCTATCTTGTCTACTGCCCTTTATGTCACCTTACCAGTCGGCGCCTTCCTCTCCCGACAGAGAAGACCCCTGGCTTCCCTGAGAAGCCACTATTTTATTGTTAAATTTGGGGTGTTTTGGTCGATTCCACAGATTTCACAGACAATCCCAGATTTCATGGTTTCCACGATATCTTCAAAACCATGAATTAAGTAGGTCCCTACTTACACAGTTACGCAGACCAAGACTACTTACTTCCCCTGTCTTCAGATGAAAAGTCCCTAAAAGAAGGAGAAATAAATATCAGTGAAATATGGCTTGGTAGTAACAAGCTGTGTAACCTTGTTAGAAGGACTTCTCAGAAGAACTGAGAACATTGACCAAACTCACCTGGTTGCTCAGTTCTTTACTGGTCCAAAGTTCAGCCTAAATTTGCTAAAGTAGGCCAAATTCCATTTGAATGTTTGGCAGTTTCAGCTAAACCTTCTTTTCAGTAGGTGCTGAGAAGAAAGAGATTTATAGTTTTATCATGAAACCATTTGAAATTCTGTGACCAGAGATGTGTTTGTTTTACTTTTCAAAGAATTATATAAACTATACTCAGAATTATATGAACTATGCAAGCCAACAGCCAGAGGATGCTCCATGCCATGGGCAACCATGTAATGTCTGGGGCAGTGTCTACTGCTGGAATTTCAATCACAGCAGCACCATCAACCTTGCTGACCATAGTGCCCAGGGTTGCTGTCTCAGTTGTACCTCGCCACCTCCCAATTACACAAATGCCAGGGGCCTACTCTTGCCATTCACCAAATGTATACCTTTTCTACAGATCTTGCAGAATCAGGTCTCAAGCCATTTTTAGCTGAACTCTAAGCAAAGTTAGTGAGTTTTACAAAATTCTACTCTTACAATCATGATCCCTGAAAGAAGTTGCACCAGTGTGAAATAGAGCAGAATCTTGCCCCCACATGAAAATGTTCAGTGTACTTGCTGCTAGTGTTGGATTCTTGGATTCTTCTTCTAAATTTAACATCCTAGATGTGAAGGGGATGTGAAGAAGATGTGAAGGGGATGTGAAGAAGATAGAAAGTAGCTGTCAGACACTGGGAATATTGGAAACTATTTTATTATTCCCAGAACTGATTGGATGTCCATTCCTGTGTGTGCTTAGTTAATCATGATCTCTGGTTAGTCTGGGAAGAAATTTGATATCACATGGGAAGTTTCAATGCTCTTCCTAAGAAAAGAAATACTATTCTGAATAGTATTCTCCTCCATTATATGAAGACTTATGGCTGAAATGAGTTGTAGACAATGGATGTAAGTATGACCCAGCGTTCTACATTCATACATGATGAAATGCTAAGTGATGGGAGAGCATATGATGTGGTCATGTATTATGTGATGATGGTTACTTCTGAATTTACACAGAGCTGGGGATCTTCTTTCATTGTGAATTTGTGAAAGAAGAGAAAATGGCAGGATTACTGTGAAAGATAACATAGAAAGAATTTAAAGTTGAAGTTCATGTGGAAAGAAGGGCAGATGATGCTTGTTTTAAAGGTTAGGTAAGCATGGAACTGTTGCTTCTGAAGCAGGAAGAAGCTGTGTGATTTTCAGCCTACACCAAATTGGCTCTACTGAGAAATCTGATTCTGTGCCTAACAAAAGCCCATAGGAGGATAATGCTGCTGAAATAAAAGAACCTTTCTTCAAAGTAAACAATGACTGTTTAGATAAGTATATGATGGAGTAGCACCTTCCTTAAAAGAAATCTTTAAAAAAATTGTCTAACTGAAAGGCTATATACAGATGAATTTTTAATTTGGCTTGGATTTTCAAATTAAGGTATCAATGCATTAATCTTCAATTGATATTTATAGTTTTTAATGATTTACAAATCTTTTTACCTTGCGTGTCTGTTTCTAGATATAACATTGCATGCTCTGAAAGCATCTAATGGCTCACTATACTTACAATATGCTACAAATTGGCATAGTAGAAAATTATATTAGGAAGTTTAAGTTTGAAACAAAATATCTACTTCAAAATAGGATTTGTGTTACATGGTGACTGGAAATATTGCACTTGCAGTTACACTTGGCAGCTCCATGGTGGAGCCAAAAGCATGATCTTTACAAAAATGTTTCTCAGAGACAGAGAAATATTTTCTGTGTTTGAAAGTGTTTGGAAACTTTACTCTCTGCATAAATGTTTTATTTAGAAGTACACTATATAATATGCAGTGTTTCCTGTAGATCCACTTTCGGTTGCAATAATGTTTCAACTAGTCTTTATTTCATAAACTGAAATAGGCAATTCTTTATATAAAATGCTAGTTCACGTAAAATGCCAAATCACTAAGTCTCCCTGCTGTTTCTTGTAGGCAGAGATCTACTTTGCAAGGGACACATCCAAGTTCTAGATAGGAAATAATACAAACTAAGCTATTCCCACAGCTTTTTAGGATGTAAAGCTGTTTGCCAAGGGAAGTCAATGTTGATTTCCCTTTGCTTTTAAAGTGACAGTTATTATAACAGTAATTAAATATATCTGAAAATATAGACATTTTAAATTAAGTGTCCTAGGGGAAAATAGTTGAACCTTTAAAACAGGATCCCTAGTCAAAGCAATGCTAACATTTAGTAGATAAACAGAGAGACAAATCTGTACCTCCCCCTCATATTTAAAGAGAAAAAGAAGAAGAATTAAAAAAAAATCACTGAGGTACATCCCATGTTTTGACAATGACTGTAAGTGTGAAATAGCTGTTAAGGTGCACCTGGTAAAACACTGCTACATGGACAGTCTTCTTGTCAACAAGCCCACAGGTAGGTGATGCATACACAACAGCACAATATATATATATATATATATATATATTAAAGTAGGATGGCTGGTGACAGAATTCAGGCAAGTTGCAATAAATAGTAAGATAAAACAAAACCAAAGGGACTTGCAGAATCAAAAGTCAAAAGGTGCATGCTAATTGTGGTCCTTCAATTTGCTCCCCTATCCATTAATTGAGGTGCACAGAGCTTTCAGGTGTTCTCCTGGTCCTCTTAATCCAAATTCTTGCCAGAAGAGAACCTCTTCCCCTAGCACTTTGGATCTACCACTCTCAGGGTGCATCTACATGTGCAATAACCCTGATGCAATAAACTCTAGTGCAGCTCATGCTGGAGCCAGCTGCTCCTGGGTGTAGCATTTACACATGCACCCGGGATTGCAGCAATTCAAACAGGGGCAGAACAGCCTCTGGATGGCAGGGGGCCCAGCAGCTTAGCCCCAGGCTCTGGGTAGCGGCACCAGGTGGTGGAGGGGCAGACCAGGGAATGGAGGTGCTACGTTGCAGGGGCTAGCCAGCCGGGGTAGATCCCTTGTGCCCCAGCCAGTCCTGGTCACCATTTACGTGTGTGTTGTGGCAGCTTAAATTACTCTGCCATAGGATGTTCAGGTCCTAAACAGTACTATCCTATGGCAGAATTAATTTGCTGTGCCATAATATGGGCACGTGTGTAGACGATGACGCTTTACAGTGGAGAAAATTAGTCAACTCCACAGTAAAGTCACATGCAGATGAACCCCAAGGCTGCATCCACACAAGCAGGGGCATGTGCTTACAGCTGCACAAATAGCAGTGGCACAAATTTGTGCTGCAACTTGGTGTTGCAGTGCACACCCCTATCCTTAAGGTTTGCAGTGGGACACATTGTCCTGCTGCTCCATGTGCTGCAGGTGGGAGCTGGCTGGGTAACAGGGTGCTTCAGTGCAGGGCTAGACAGCAGGCAGCCCCTGCACTGAGGTACCCTGTGCCCCAGCCAGCCAGGGAGCAGCATATGGAGAAGAGGAAGCAGACAGCCCAGCTGCCTGCTCTCTCATTTCTGAGTGCTGCAGAGCCCCAGTAATGAGGTACCCTGCACCCCAGCAAGCCACTCCTCAACTGCCTGGATCTCAGGGTGCCTTGAGACAGCGGACCAGGCATCCCTGGGCTGGCTGCTCCCCTATCTCCACATGCCTCAGCATAGGGACTCCCTATTGCAAAGGCCCCCACTAAAGCATATGGAGCCCCCATGCTGACACACACTGTGCTCCAGCCAGCTACGGAGCAGCCAGTCCGGGGATGCTTGCTCTCCCATCTCAAAGCACACTGTGCCCCAGCCAGCTGGGAAGCAACTGGCTGGAGTGCAGAGTGCCTCTTCACTGAGTGCAGAGACAGGGGAGCAGGCATCTCCACATGCTGCTCCCCAGCTGGCCAGGGCACATTGTGCCTCAACATGGGGGACTGACTACCGGCTAGCCCCATGCTTAGGCACCCAATACCCCAGCCAGCCCCTGCATCACAGCACATGGAGCAGTGGAGCCCCCATGCTGAGACATGGAGACTGGGGAGTAGGCAGCCCTGGCTGGCTGCTCCCCTGTCTCGAAGCACACTGCGCTCCAGCCAGCTGCTCCATGCCTAGCTGGGGCACAGTGTGCTTCAGTGTGGGGGCTGCAGAGACAGGGCAGCAGCCAGGGCAGCCAGCTGTGCCCTGGGCTGCCTGATCCCCATTTCTGCATTTGTCCTGATGCAGGCCACTTTGACGTGGTTTGCATTGCATTTTTTCAGGGTTTATGTTTTTGCTACCAGAACATCCCAGTAGCAAATCTTGCCCTGGCACTGCACGGGACAAGCACCTGGCTGAAGTTACTTAACCCCAGTGCTCTTTCCTGCCTGGGGGTCAGATTTGATGATCTACTAGGTCCCTTCTGACCCTAGAAATCTATTAAATCTATGCACAGATTAGCATGCAACTTGTGTGGTTTGTGGTAGCACAAAATAGCACAAACCACACATGCCTGCACATCTGGATCCAGCCTTAGAGTCCAATGCAGAAGAAAGAAACTCTTCTCCCAGATTTGTTCTAGAGGGGATTCTTCCACAGAAAATCATCAGCAACCCCACCATTGAGCTCACTTTTTTTCTTGCTGTTCATAAAGCCAGAGGGCAGATGGTACCCTGCAGAGTTGTGCCCAATTTAAAGACTGATCTATCCACCTTAGCTTACAGCAGTAGTGGCATACTGCTAGTCTCCTAAGTCATTTAGGAAGTATGTTTGAAGGATGGGGCTTGTTGTTGCATAGCACTAAACAAGGTATAGTAGGACTATTTTTAGACTTGGCAGGATTTGAATTGTATTGGTTAGTGTTGATACACATTGATTTTACCTCACACTCAGAGGTAAAAAATATTTCCATCAATAATAAAAAAAATTATAGAACTGGGATGTAAAAAAATGATAGTTGTACAGCTCAGCTGTTGACAGTCTTACAGTAGGTATACTTGTCATTAATAAATTCTGTCTTCCACACCCCTAATTTTGTGCAATCCTTAACATTACATCAATAAAAAATCAAATAAATGCTCAAAAATAAACATTGATATTAACTGTCAAAATTATTAAAAAATAACAATTGAATTCTGCCAAGCCTAACTATTTTCCATCATGAGTATGGCCTTTCCCTTGGAAATCTTCACAAAGATTGCTCTGGCAAGTACAGATGTATCTCAGGATCCCTTGTTCTGTTATGTTAAATATAGAGTAGTTTTAGTAGAGGGGACTGGAACTCAGCTAGTCTCATAGAGGCAAGTTGTGGGTCAGGATTCCTGCGCTCAATGATAAATGCAGTGTGGGGAAATTTCATAGGTGTTGCTTGATTGCTGTCTTCCTCACTTTAGGGGCTACCCCATCATCTTTTACTTACAGTTAAATGAGCTCTCATTCCCTGAGTCTCAGTCTCACTTTTAATCTCCAATAGAAATCAACTTTGATTGATGTGACCTTTTGAAGCACCTCTGTTAGTAGGCAACATCAGCTGGGAACAGTCCTTCTGCTATATTTTGGGACAATGAGACATCATTTGTTTAAATTTGCTTGGAGGAGCTTTCAGGGCTGTGCCAGGGAAATGTGTAGAGGCAAACAAGCCAATAAAACCTTCAGAAAATAAGATGTAATTTGTGCTGAATGGCAGGGGTGGGGAAGGAGTATATATTTAGGGCTCGAACAAATTCCATATCAAATCTGTAGCCCTGTTCCTCTTGCTGTACCCTTAGTAGAAATTAAGTCTTCAAAACAGAAATGTTTACATTATGTGAATTTCTACAGATCACATCATATTCACATGCTACTCTCTGTAACACAATATACCTGCAGTTACTAAAACGTGTAAGGAAAAACTATGCCTAAAACATAAACCCAACTTGGCATCCACACATTTCTTAGTATCAAAGGTTAAATCAGCTCTGAAAACAAGTTCATCTAGGATAATTATTTGAGGCAAAATATAACCTCTAGATCAGAGGCTGGCAACCTTTACAAGCTGTGGGCCAGAACAACCTAGTTCAAATCCAATGCAGACCATGTGGCTTTGGCAGGGCACCATTAGCAGAGGGCTTTCCCTGTGTTCACACCAGGGCCAGGCAGTTGCCTGTACCATTGCTACTTCTCCCAGCCCCACACTTCCCAGCTGGGGCATGAACACAGCATCCAGACATCGGGGAGCAACACCAGGGCTGGGAAGCTAGGTGCTGTATCCTAGCTGCCACTGTTTCTTGCTGCCCTCACCCCATCACTATCCACCTGCAAACTGAGCACAGGTGGAAGCAGCCTGCTCTGGCACCAGCTCCCCACTGACTGGAAGATGCACCCAAGTCACAGCCTTGAGGAGTGGGAGTGGGGTAAGGAGAAGTGGCAGTGGCACGGGTGCAGCTTACAAGGTAGAGATCTGTGTCCATGCTGCAGCTGGGTAGCGAGGAGGGGGGCAGTAGCAGGCCGGGTCCACTGTCTCTGTGGACTTCAAATTACCACCCCTGCACTAGCCTGCAGGTTCTCCATGACAAGGACTGTTTTACATTATGCGTTTGTATACAGAAATGGAGAGAGAACTAGAAGCCTTTTGCTTATTAGTCTTGATGAGTGTTGAAAGCCCTCTGTATTGAATACAAGACAATGTATCCACACAAGGAAAAAAAATCTGACTGCAAATCGGATGGAATTACAAGAAGTCAGCTAATGAGATACAAATTGGAATTAGTAGCACAGCTTATACAGAACTACGTCGACCACAGAAGACTTCAGGAATCTGAGAAAATAGTGAAAATAGCTGAAGAGAAAAAGGAAAAAAACCATTATTCTTGAAGATACTTTTGCTACTGTGAGTGAAAGAAGTAAAAAAAATGCTGGTGGTGAACTTCTAGGACTATTAGCTGCATGACTACCGTGAATTTGAAGGTTTAATTTTGTAGACTACTGGTCCACATTCCAATGGCAGCAATGATTATATGAAAAGGATGGATTGCATTTCATGGGCAGTGTGGGCTAATTATCTCAGTTAATGATTAGCTGGATCAACCAGGAGGACATTAACCTATTATCTAAAATGGCAAATGCTGTGTAAATTTAGGCTTGGCATATTGTAAGCATGTTGAACTGATCTGACAAGGAAAGTAAAGGGAAGAAATATTTGTATTTCTTTGCTTAGGCTGCAAATGCCAGTAAACTAGGTGAAAAGCAAAAGGCATTTACAATTCTTTTGAGAATATTTTGAAACAACTGGCATTATCTGAACTTGATGGGACAAGTCTCATGAATGCAATGTTAAAACAAAAAACATTGTAGCAAACTGAATTTGGAAGTGTAGAATGAATAAAATGATGTTAGGTGGCACAGAGCTTTAGCAATAATACACCTTTGTTTTAGATAACTTTGTTTAGTTATCAATAACTGAAACACAGAACTCTGCATACATATTGATCACTATGGGTGTATCTACTCAATACATTTACTGCACAGCTGACTAATTTGCTCTGCAGTAAATGTCTCATGTCTACATGTGTGCCCCTATTAGGCTGGAGTAAACTAATTAACTCTGCAGCAGGGTAGTACAGGTATTGGACAAGTACTGACAAGTATTGACAAGTACTACTCTGCTGTGGAGCTTTTTACTCCACAGCAGTGCATGTGTAGATGCTGACATGGCTGGCTGGGGCACAAAGGCACTTTAGTGTGGGGACTGGCAACTTATCTCACACTGAAACATCCTTTTACCCCAGCCAGCCCCCTCGCAGCACATTGAGCCAGAAGGAAGCAGCCCAGGACTGGCAGGCTGACCCCCCAGGCCTCCTGCCAGCCAGGGCTGTTCCAACCTGGCTCAACATGTTGCAGTCCCAGGTGCACATTCAAATGGTGTGCTCCAGAGTTTATTGCTTAGCATTCATTGCACATGTAGATGCATCCTGTGATAACAAAAGACTTAAGGAAGGGCACTTGCTGCCTGAAAGCTTGTCCATATACTCTCCTAACTAATAAAAGATACCACAAGCAATCCTTGCTATTGGGATAATCAAGAAAGGCCAGATAGGGTGCCAGGGTAATACTACTACAGATCACCAAATTGAACCATAAAACTGGACAAGTTCTACCCTAAACAACTGTCTATAATGGGGGGGAGATGTTTTATGAGAGAGAGGTATGTATGGGGGCAGAAGTCAGGAGGAGAGTATTGGATTTCAGTTTGCCCAAAAGCCATGACTGCAATAAAGAAAAAGGACAACTTTGGCTAAAGGCTTAACCCTATTCAGTGGCAAAAAATACAATAATAGAAGTAAATAGGAAAAGGGGAATACACAGTACTAAAAACATATTCAAAATATATGAAACAGAAAGCTGATAAGGGAAATTAATGATATAGAAAAAACTTTGGCAGGTAAGGTTAAGGGCAAAAAGATTATTTTGGAATAAAAATCCTAGCAATGTGTTAGACCTTTCTGGGTGAAGATGTTAAATGATAAATGATGCAGAGGAGGCAGAACTGTTCATTAAATATTTGTTCTCTATTTGGAAAGAGGGTTCATAATTATGCTTTAATTTGATATGAGGATGCAGTAGGTTCTGGTCCACATGTAACTAAGTAGCAGATTCAGATGACTGCTATCCAGGGTCCTGAAAAGGAGATCTAATCCATTTTAAAAGGGACATGGAAAAATTGGAAAGGATACAAAAAGAGGCACAGAAGTTACTAAGGATTGAAGAAGACTTTTCAGTCTGCATCTTAAAGGCAGAAAACATTGAGTGGATATTTTCTTAAACTCCCTATTCAAAATTTAAACTCTCCTTCAGGGCTGGACAGGAAAAAAATAAGTTCAATAAAGTTCAAAACAAAGCCCTAAATAACAGGAATCGGATGAATGCTCTTTCATGCCACTAGCTCCAGTGCATGAAAAACATATATTTATTGGCTTTCAAGGTAGTGAATCCATGCTAGCTTTGTATCAAGCCTTCAGACATGCTTCCAGTCATCTAGATTTTAATTATTTCCAGAATTTGCTGAAACCAAGAAAAAAGGCCAGACCGCAGCTACCTGTAACTCTTTAAAATGTGTGTACTTGACAAGTTAGCTCCCCATGTTGGATCTCCAAAAATCTGGCAAAAATATAATCTCTATAAATCTACAGCTTTATCATATTCACTGTTTCTTCTTTCTGGGAGGTATATTCCAAAGAATGCATGCCCACATAGGAAAAAATAGTAAGACATAAGAGATCTCAACAAATAATGTTTTGCATATATTACTAATCTCTAATTAATAAATATTTACCCTTTTACATAGCCAAGATGTTATGCACAATAGAAATCATTACAACATTTACATTTCAACAAATGTTGCCATTCTGAATCTTCCTCTCATTTTCAACCCCAAAAATGTCTTTCAGAGTGCTGTAAAGCTGGACAATAAATGTTCTCTTTTTAACAGGGTATTAGGAAAATGTCCTTAGAGAAATAGGTTACAGCACTCTCAGATGCACCCAGTAACGATTACTTTGTTTAATATAGAAATTTAAGCATGTAAAGCTTCTCTCAGTTTGGAGCAAAGGTTTAGACATGATGATCAGTATCCAGAATGATAAAATATAGACCATGTTATACAAGAAACCCACAGACCAACATACATATCTGCACAGAACCAGTAATCACCCTAAACATACCAAAGAAGCTGTGATATACAGCCAGGCCCTCAGATACCACCGCATTTGTACTGAAGAGAACACCTGGGATTGCCACCTCACCAATCTTAAAAAGGCTTTCACTCAACAAGGTCACTCCTCCAGACAGATAGATCGCACGTTTGAAAGAGCCACCCGGATACCACGTGAAGAACTGCTGCAGTACAGAAGAAAACCCTCCACAAATTGCACACCGCTGGTTATGACCTATCACCCCTCCCTTGAACCTGTACAGAAAATCCTCAAACAATTGCAACCCATACTAGAAAGAGACCCGATTCTTAAAAAGATCTTCCCAGAGCCACCCATCCTAGCCTTCAAACAAGCACCGAACCTCGCCAACCTCATCACCAGAAGCAAACTTCCTCAAGTCCAGAACACACCAAAAGGATCCAGACCGTGCCAGGACAAGAAATGCAAAACCTGCCAACACATCTCCACCAGCCCCATTATTACTACACCCCACAACAGAGCCATCAGCATTCTTGGATCTTACAGCTGCACCTCCAGAAATGTAATATATCTTATCCAATGCACCAAATGCCCTGATGGAAAATACGTAGGAGAGACCAAACAACAACTGCGCACCAGAATGAACGCACACCGGAAATCTATCAAAGACAGAAATACCCAATTACCAGTGGGGGTACATTTCTCACAAGAAAACCACTCTCTCTCCAATCTCTCAGTCCTGATCCTCAAAGGAAACTTACAAAACTCTTCCCAGAGACGAGCCTATGAACTCCACTTCATCAACCTCCTGAATACTAGAGATCATGGACTAAATATAGACATTGGATTTATAACACATTATAATCTGCCTGGCAACTGACTCCCCAGCCCAGCTGCTGGCTTCTTTACTTTTCATTCCATCCAGGAAGAGCACACACCAACTGCTGAAACTTCCTTAGCCTGACAAAGGGTTTTTGAACCCGAAAGCTTGCTTAATAACTATTCTCCAAATATTTGGGTTGGTCTAATAAAAAATATCAGATTCACCCAAGGAACCTTGCCAGAAACAAGATGAAACACTTCTGGGCAATGATTATGGATCAGAATAACTAGCACTGAGGAGATGCACACATTTTTCAAAGAAAGATCCTGATCAGGCATGAGTTGCAAGAAATAATGAATGTAGGATACTCCATATGTCTTGATAAGAAATTGCAAGTGATATTTCTCATGAGTGACATACAAGATTGAGGATTACCTTATTTTTGTGCATATACCCCGCCCACGGGTATAAGCCACACACACATATAACCCACGGGAAATTGTATTTTTGTAAATAAATCCATGTATATGCCACACCCATGTATTCCCTGTGGTGGCGTATACATGGGAGGAGGCACAGCCTGGCCTGCCCCAGCAGCAGCGGCACAGCCCGGCCTGCCTGGGCCCAGCGGGGAGGCTACACAGCCCAGCCCTCCATGGACCCAGTCCCTGCAGCAGTGGCAGTGCAGCCTGGCCTGCCTGGGCCCAGCAGGGAGGCAGCGCAGCCTGCCCCGGCCCCCACAGCGGCAGCGGCAGCACAGCCCGGCCTGCCCAGGGCCCAGCAGGCAGGTGGCACAGCCAGTTCCGGCCTCCACGGCAGCAGCAGCACAGCCCAGCCTGCCTGGGCCCAGCAGGGAGTGGTGTGGCACAGCCCAGCCCGCCCTGGCCCTGGCCCTGTCCCCTTGCAGCGGCGCAGCTGGCCCCAGCCCCCACAGGAGCAGCAGCAGCGGCACAGCCCGGCCCCAGCCCCCACGGCAATGGCGGAGCAGCTGGGCCCCGGCCCTGGCCCTGCGGGGGAAAAAAGTTTGTGGATAGCCCGCACCCCCATATAGCCTGCACCCATCCATTTTTTTTGTAAAATCATGTATACCCCATGGGATATATGCGCGAAAATACGGTAGATGTATTTGTTCTTGGTAAAAAAAACAACAATAAAAATACAAGGATGTGTTCACACATTCATTTAAACAAAAAGCGAGTGTCAATGAAAAAGACATCTTGAATTTAAGAAATAGACATGAATAGTAAATGGCTAAGGAACTTTACCTTTGTTTAAAAAAAATAGCTTTGAAGATCATAATCGATATATGAACTTCCATATTGCTTGTTGGAACTATTGAACTGAGACGTGCTGTGGATTTGTAGTCTGGGATCTTTTAAAACTAACCCTTTATGACTTAATTTTAATAAAGTATATGTAAAATCAATCTGATAAAATAAAAGCTGACCTAAACCTGGCCTCAAGTTGCACTGAAATGGAATTTTTTTTAGCAAAAAAAAGCCAGACAACTGAATTAGTTCAATATTGAAAAATTCAACCACTTTCAAACAGTTCCATCTAATGTGTTAAATTTGTGGAAGAAAATCACTAATTTTCATGGGTCACTTGTTGGCTAAAACCTTTCATTTTATTTTATTTATGGGAGTACTTTTAGTGCTGGAATCTTTGCTATTCTGTAACTTAATGTGCCAGCGTACTAATGTGCTCAGGGGACCAACTGAAATATAAAACTGGTAAAGACCAGTTAGGCTTTAAAAGAAAGCTCAGTCCATCTTACTTATAGAGGTCATTTACATTAATATTCTATCTTAATTAGCGTACCCTCAAACTGGCACAGAGTCTTATGCATTAACTTTTCACATGAACTCTAGGACTTAAAAATTGTTTATAAAAAGTATAAAAGCATGATACTTTTTAATAAAAGCATACTATCCTGTGCTGTCAAGACTGATCTTTTACTATAGCGAGTGTCCTTTTAAAATGCAGGCTTTCCTTCTCCTAGTCTTTTAAGCTGAAGGTGAAGATGTGGAAGAAAAGATTTAAACTGTTTTAAAGGCATTAAAGTAAGTCAAGTCTTTTAAAATAAAAGCTTGATTTTTTAAAAATATATAAAAACAGTGAACACATTAAACACTAATTTTCTAATATACCTTATTTAACTCCCTCTGCTTTAGGTCCAAAAGGATTGTCAGAACTTACCAAAAGAAGAATAAATAAGAGATTACTCAACCACAGCTGCTAACTTCCTGATGCTACCACAAAAAACCCCTCCCCCAGCCCCACCGACCCCTGCCCACTTATCCAGCACCCCCTATGGCTGCCCCCGCCCACCCCAGCTCTGTACTTTAAAGAAAAGCCCCTGTGCTCACCGCGTGCTACCAGGTTGAGGGGTGATCCCTGCTGCCCCCCACTGCCCCACACTGTATGGGGGGCTCTGCACAAGCCCCACAACCCCCACGCAATCCCCCAGCCCCCCCACCCAGGCCAGCTCCGGCCCTTTAAGAAAAAAAAAGCCAAGAAAAGCCCCAGGACTCATCACTCCTGCAGCAGCCTTGGGGCTTTGGGGGGCTCGTGCAGAGCCCCCCACGTGGTGCAGGGCAGCGGGGGACAGTGGGGATGACCAAATCGAATCACTGTCCCCTGAACTGGCAGAATCTGAATCCAAAGAGAATACTAGCCTCTTCGCACAGGCCTACTGCTAGGCTAGGCAAAGATGCTCAAGCCTACCAAGTGTGTGTGTGGCAGGACCAGAACAAATTTTATAAATAGAATAGCGTTTGTATATGGATACAAGTAACCATAATATGACATGATAGGTTAACATGCTCATTCATCCTCACAGAAGGCATTTCTGATACAGTAATATCTTTATTTGAAACTTGTTTAGGTACATATATTCTGATTGCTTGTGGAAAAAAAGCTAAAGACTTCTAAAACCATTAAACTATTCTGCATACGAGAGTCCTGCATAGGACCGTCCTCATAATGCATGGACCTTTGCAGGGGAGCTTAGGGAGTGATAAAACAAAGATCAGCAGATATACTTCATTTTTTTATCTTGCAACACCTACTGCCATTCATTACCCAGAAATACCTTCTCAGCATGGCAATCCTTAGGCAGCTGGGTTTTCCAGCTTTACAGCTACTTTGTGCTATCAAATCAACACAATGTAGCCACAACACAGACCAGGATCTGGCCCTCATATGTTTGACTTTGAAACTTTACATACTCGCTATGATTTCTAGGAGCAGCACTTCACTAATGAGAATGTAAAACTTGTATTAATAGCTGCTAAGCACCACCCACTTAAAGGAAACAAAACCATGTTGCTTATGATTTGCATGCAAGTATAAACATGTTATTTTTAGTCTTGTTCACACCATGAGCCGTTCAAAAAGCATTTTAGAGCTCCAAAGTAAAAATGAAAAAATGCACAGCTCCTTTGAATATGAAGCTTATAATCTACTTGTTTGCCCCTCCTTTGGAAAACCTTTCTACACTTTAAACTTTTGAATTCTCCAGTGTCTGAGAGCCACAATAAAAAACAAATTAGGGACCAGTCTTGCAAACCTCTGGATTTAAAATTTAATCATGTGAATGGCCCTGCAGGCTTCTCATGCCTATAGTTTTGCAGTAACAACCTCAAGGGGTTCAAGCACATGAGTACCTTCAGTCACTACACTAGGGTAATTAACTACAGTGGGACTGCTCGGCTGTGTCCAGACGAGCATGGCCATGCGGTATGTGGCATCACAGACACATTTGTGGCACTGCATACTGCATATTCAGTTGTTCTCCACACTGCAAGGAAACAGCCGGGGGGGGGGGGAGGGGAGGAGCTGACTCGAACAAAAAAAAAAAAAAAAGGTGGAGTGGGCGCACGCAGAGGCAGAGCACTCTGCTCAAAACCAGGGTTGGGCTGGCCAGAGTCACACTCCACTGCTGGCCAGGCTCTGTGAGGCAGAATCACCACTGCTACAGCCCTAAGAGACCCCCAGGACCCCAATTAAGGCTGCTGGGGCCAACCCAGTGCTTCACCAGCCTCCCTTACCTCACCCGGGGTAACCTGCCATACAACAGAGGGCCTGTGCCACAGGCATTCCCCAGGGACAACTAGTGACAGCACAAGTTGCATTGCCTCTAGTTGTCCCCAGAGAACCAACTGTCCACACACGTGTGGACATAGATGGCCCTCATGCAAGTGAAGTTACTATGTAGCTGATCCGACAAAAGATATCAAAAAGATACAATTTCTTCTCATAAATTTCCTGAATGATCACAGCTACAACAACACCGCAACCCTACTGTAAAATCAGGGCCAGAATCACACCCTACCACTTAGTCTTAATATATGGAACATTAAGAAAAGAACTGCTACTGAGAACATGGTTACAAGAACATGGTTACAATAAAATAAAGTTAGGGAAAGAATAATTAAAACAAGACACTAGCATGCCAGTGTTCTCCCATGACACCATATTCAAGTATGAGACAGAACTCAGAAAACATCCTATTCTGGTAACAATGTAGCAGGTCAATACTGGAATCTCAAGCCTGAACACTGTGTTACCTGAGGAAGGGAACAGGAAAAAACAGTGCTTACAAACAAACATAGAATGCATCAGCACTGAACTTTTCTAATGAATCAAGTGCCTGATGTAACCACAGGATACCCAGAAGGTGTCTGACTAAGGCTAAACAGAGAGTTTCAAGCAACAGCTTGGCCCTTAAATGTACATGAGGAAGAGCTCATAAGCTCTAAATTCAGAGCACAACCTCATGTTCCTTTCTCATGGTGCTCTAATAATATCTCTGAAGACAGCAGCTTGACCCACTTCCCTTCATGCAGTGTCAAAGTGTGTGCATGTGTATAGGCAGAAGCAAAATTGGTATGTGGTGCATAGTTCCCATGTGGATACATATTATAGATTGAATTTTATTATTAGATGTTTAGGACTGTGAATCCAAAAAGATGACAAAAGCCAGTAGGGAAATACAAATCGCCCGAGCGAGGGACTAACATGAGAGGGATGGGGGTGAGGAGGGAAATACAACTAAGTTACAGAAAATGCAGTGTTAGCCAACTAAGCCCAGGGGAGTGGGGGAAGGTGGGGAAGGGGAGGGAGGGGTTTCATGATGCTGAGAGAGAAAGAAGACAGATACACACAAACCCGTACAACGGTCCGCAATGGTGGAAGAAGTAGGTTGAAGGAAGTGTCTCAGTCCATAAAGTCTCATCGCGAGGGTTCTCTTCAGATGGAGTGGGGTGGTCCATTGATGAAGATTCCTCTTGAAGTGAAGTCCATCATGTGCAGAGTGGGGTTCAGGTGGTCCCCTCTGGGTCCAGTGGCAGTCGGTCTGGTGGGGTTGGAGTACTGGTGGTGGCCCATGATGTGCTCCACATAGATGTCGCAGGACCAGCGGATCATGTCAGACACCATGAAGCAGCGCACCAGCTTGGTGTTGCAGTGGGAGATGTGGCAGGCATGCAGGACATTCTCGTTGCTGCAGTCCCAGGCTCCAAGCGTTCCCATGATGAGCACATTGACTGTCACATCATAGCCCAGGATGTTGGCCAGCGGGGTGTACTTCTCCTGCTTGCGAGCCTAGGCATCAGTGAAGGCTTGGCTCTGGTTCTCAAAGGGGATGGTCACATCCATGATCATGATCTTCTTGGCCTCTTCATTCATGATCACAATGCTGGGGCGCATCTGACTCTTGCAGCCCGGGATGGTGCGGTTCACAGAGATCTCCCCTGATGTGGCCAGGATGGCCCTCACCAGGTGGTCCTGGACAGTACTGTGGTGGAGCTGTCAGGCTCTGGCGAGCAGCCTGCAGCTGCACAGCACATGGAGGAGGGTCTCTGCTGTATAGCCACACCGTTGGCACCTCTTGTTCTGGTGGCCAAACCAGATGGCCCCATTCAGAGGCAGGCAGTTGAGGCAGGTGCGGTGGATGAAATGCCAGTCTGTGAAGTGCGTGAAGCTCCCGCTGGGCATAAAGTAGTTGCTGGAGTCCCACTTCAAGGTGCCCTGGTTGGGTTTGGCCCTCAGGTGGCCAGCGTACTTGTTTTGGACGGTGTCCTTCAGGAACCACTCCAAGAAAGTCCTCGTGTGGGATATCATGGTGATGCAGGCAGCATGCAGGGCTAGTTGCAGGGAGACTCCCAGCTCCTGGTGCTCCTCAGTCCAAGTCCAGGTGCAACTGATACACTTCCCAAGACAGCGCGTGGCACTGTGGGCTCAGCTCCATAGCAAGGCAAGGTCCCCATCATCTCTGCCAAAACTGACCCTCCGGCGAGCCGCTGAGGAAGATGGCCAGGTCACATCCAGTTCTCTTCCCAACTGCACAACAGACATCTCTGTCCGGTTTCAGAAGAGGGACTTAAGCACTACAACATTCAACATTTTGATACCTACAAATTGAAAATAACATAGCAGAATTCAGAGTATCCAAGTTAGGAGCCACAGCTACCCTGTACAATGCATGGGGTGAGTTAGGTGCCTACGAATGTAATGACAAAAAACCAGCATGCAGGCCAGAGAGGGACAGGTAGTAGAAAATGTGGGTGGCTTAAGTTTTTAACACTAGACTGGAGGGAGGCACCTACTTTCAACTAAGTTTCAAAGCTACGAACATTTTCCTAGAATTAGAAGCTTAAACATTTTTTTTTCCACAAACTCAGAGAGTTTCAATCCTTTCAAAAAGGGAAGTGTCCATAGTCCCCTTCTTTTACCCCCCAAAAATCAGCAAGTAAACCATTCACTTGGAACGTAAGAGAAAATTCCTTCCCTGCCTGATGGTAACTGGCAACCCTTGAACTGTGGACCTCAGCAGTCAACATTTTGCTACCAACCTTATCATAGTGCACAATTTCAGAGAACAATGAAAATAAAATGTCTTCTAGCTCTGTTACATGTTAGATTAAACTAAATGACGTGCATTAAAAATAATTAATTTGTTCTGTTTTGCAATAAATCACTTGGGAGTGTTTGCTACTTTTAATTTGCCAGAGTTTTGCTCTTCTACACATCAAATTAGTAATTGTGTATCTTGTTAGGCATAATTCTAAGGAAACTGCAATTCATGGGCAGTTAGGCAGAAATGCCCTAAGCTTTTTGTTGTTGCTGGGGGTCTGCTGCTTGCTAACAAGATACAATCACAAGATGACTATGCCTAAGGGTTCTGATGTAAAAAAGTGAGAATTATAGATACTATGAAGCTCATTGAACATCCAAACACTGTGCTTTATGAGCATAGTTGCATCTCAGCCATGTAGTGTTATTCTTTGGATTGTTTCTCATTATGCAGCTGTACTAAAATTTCTGACTGCTGAAATCTTTCTTTGATGTTGAATATAAAGCAAATACACAGCTCTTTATACTTTAACAACTTAGAGAGTCAGCTTTTCTGCAGAGAGCTTGTTTTACTCTATCATGCTGATCCTGTATATTCTTTTTTACTTGAGTAGTCTGCTCGATTAAGGCTAACTTATACTGTTAACATTTGTAAGACCAGGCCCCAGGTTTGTAAACCACAATTTAAACTAATCTTCTTATAGCCATTAGGCACAACCACAACATCCCCTGGTTAATTAACGTTTCCTTTAATGAGGACTAAGTGTTCTGACATGCAAGAACATTTGCTTACACATAAAACCATAAAACCACTCGTCAGGAGAAAAACACTATTTCTAAAGGGTTTTTTAACAAACCAAGGTCAATCTTTTTATTCACTACATGTATTTCTATTGCATAAGAGAATATACAACAAAACTGAACAACAATGACAAATTCCCATTTCTGCTCTATTCATTTTTATTTTGAAAGCTCCTGATCCTCAGCTATTCACTGAAAGGATAATATGGGCCAAAAAAAAGCAGACCGTATCATCTGAACAATTACAAAAATCAAATTAACCCCTGATTCTTATACACGCAGACTTATGCTACCATGGTTGAGATGCTGCAGACCCTTCCCTGTCAAAACTTATATTAGTTTTAGGAATGAAATATACTACAGCCATACTGAATTCAAAATAATTGAAGTGATATAGCAAACAACAGAGCTGAATCTAATAACACAGTCTGACTGGGGTTTTATATTAGCATGAAATACTTGTAAAATATGCACATTGTACATATATTATTTCTTTTAACTAGTGTTTGATCTTAATGTTAAATCTTCTGTGACATTCACAGAAAGCATAATAAATGTACTTAGGTGTTTTACAGGGAGACCACCATTGTTATGTCTGGCATTGCCACATGGAGTCAGCTTATAGACTTGATGGCATGGCAGTCTTACCTTTATGCTGCAGGAGGCATCATTTTTAAATCAGTGTCTTCAGAAAGCTAGCTTAGGCATTTAGCTATTTAAACAACACAACCCATCTGATCCAGGGAGAAAGAGGGCAAGGAAAAGCAAATTCTCCAGCTCTTCTTCCTTTCTACGAAACAGCAATGATTCTCATGCTCCACCAAAGGAACCTTCTGTCTTCTAAAAATTACAGGCTTGGTTCCCATGTAAATGAATGAGCATCAGATCTAACCCCAAACTCTTTTCCTCAATACAGGCTGCATTTGGCTCTCTGAGGCATGTCCCTGGCTCTCCAATTACACAGGTCCCACTCTTTGGGAAACTTTATTTGGCTCTCTAGGTGCATCTTCAGGCTTATTCCATAGTCTTGAAAGAGCAAGGCAATCAAAATACAACAATCCTTTGACCTCCCCCCCACCTATTTATATAGAGCCTCTTCCCAGTATTCATGGATTTATGGACTACAAATTATACATATCTTTTTGACTAATGGTCCTAGAGCAATGCTAAACCACAGGAATGTCTTACAGGGCCAATATATTTTGTTGCAAAATGATAGGTATGGTTGAAAGTTTGAGTAACTGAGGCTACAAATGACAAATGGTCCACGTAATTTGAAATATAAGTGTTTTCCTCTAATGGTGGTCAATAAGTCATTAAATAAAAGCATAACCACCAGTACTACCCTCATGGCTAGGGACAGAAGTTACACATAAACTTTAAGGGGGTTTAAGTGATCAGAAACTGGTTTAAACCTGTAACAGAACAGAAGTTCAGTGTACATAAACCAATTTCAAAATGGCTAAGAACTGGTTTAAGAGAAATCTGGTTGAATGTAGTATCAGACTTAACTGATTTAATTCAAACTCATTGATGAAACTTCTGTCCCAGACCCCTTCCTGGTTCAAGTTAAATCACAGTTGCTCAGCATCCCAGGATGCTTTGCAACCCTGGGTTCAGCTGTGCTGTCTGCTCCAGAGAGCAGAGTTGTCCCTGGTCTCTGCTCCCTAGCCAGAGGAATGAGGGCTGGCTGACAAGGGGGAGGGGGTGGGAAACTTGGCTGGGGCAGGGCAGACAGGCTCAGATGTGGGAGAGGGAGAGGGGTTTAAACCCCCTCTTGTGCCAGCATGGGACCCCATCTGGTGTCTGCTTAGCAGGGGCCTGGCATGACACCAGTAGAGTCTACTTCCTCCCACCCCTGGCAGAGACTGAAGCAGGCAAGCAGGCAAAAAGTGGAGGCAGAGGGGACATCATTCCCCACAGCTCCCCCAGGCAATGGGAGAGGCAGAAGAGGCTGGGGTACTGGGGCTGGAGGGACTGGTCCCCTGACACCTATAAGCACAGGGCCAAGCTCTGCAGGACCAGACTGAGAGGTGGGAGATGTTGGCAAAAACCTGGCACAATCATCACATGTATATGCTGGAGACAGAACTAAGGGAACAGGAGAGGGTCCCAGACTCTGCTTGGACTGGTGTGACCAAAGGAAGTAGAGAACTATATTTACATTATAAAGTAGAACCTGTAAAAGGTAGGAGACTGGAATACCTAAGCAGAGACAAAAGACACTGAATGCATGAGAGTGCTGCCGAAGGTGCTATAGGGGACAAGCATACTAATGTCAAGGCACCCAAGGCGAAGGGGTGCAAGTGCTCACTTCAGAGAAAGGACTGTTCTTGGTTCAAGTCTTTATTAATTCAATGCCACTACCTTTTTTTCCCACGCACCTCCTCCTGAGCCTGGCAGGTGCTGTCTTCCCTCTAGCTTGAGAGGGAAACAGTGGGTGGGGGCAGAAGCCTGGAAGGCACTGCTCCCCGCCCCTCCCCTGGCAGACCCAGGCTTGGGTCCCATGTGGGCCAGGGAGGGGATTTAAACCCCCACTCTCCAACATGCTAGCCCCAGGCTGGGGCCTGGGCATGACCCCTCTGCTTAAGCACAGAAGGGGCAAAAGCCTTGGAGCATCAGTCCCTTTGCTTTGGCAGTGGCTGGTAGACATGCTCTAGTTCCCCCAGCTTCTGGCCTGAGCCACTGTAGGCATGTGGCTGCATTTCCTGAAACAAAGGTAAATGTCTGTTCACTTGTATCTCTATTTAATCTGTATTACCAGCCTGTTTTTAAGCATGACAACACTGTCCCATAGTTTGGTGTCATTAGCCCACTGGTCCCTAACTCTTGGCCAGATTGCTTGCTTCCTCAGCCCTTAGAGGTCCCTGATCCAGGCTAGGTTGCCTGATGCTGGGTGCCATACCAGGAACCCTTCCACAGCCTCCTCACTCTCCCCATAGGCACAATCTGGTCCTCTGGTGCCAAACAAACATAAGCATCTGTATAAGAGAAATATCAGCAAACTACTTCCTCAAAGTTCTGGTTTAATACCCTACCCCAAGCTATACTTTGCAGAGCTATGCTCACTTTTACAGGTAGCTTGGATATCCATGAGCCTGCTTCCTGCAATCAGCTTCCCTGGGGAGCTCTTCTCCCTGCAGTGTGCAAGGTCTGGCTGCCTGCCTTGGCTCAGGCCCTTGGCTTATATGCCTTGATATACCACCCTCTTTCTGTTGTGTGGCTCTGCAGCCACACACAGGAGTTTCCCCTTTTAATTAAAGGGCAGCCTGCTGTGCTCCTGCTGCTGCAGACACACATAGGTAGCTTAGGTTGCTGCTTTCTCTTCAAGTAACAGGAGCCTTCTGGCTCCCTATTACAGTCATTGTTAAAAATGATGCTTTAACATGATAATTTCAATTAATAGTGACTAATATATTCAAATTTAATACGTTGCACCTTATGCTTTCATTTAAAGTATAATATAGCTTTGTTACTGATTGTATGAATGCATGTGGAAAAAGAGTGAGATGTCTGCCCTCATGAAAAAGTCCTATGGCATTTAGTACAAAGTAACATTTGTATAGCTTTTTTAACCATCCCATAAAATTTAAGACAAAATTATAATCTAGATGTAAAATTCTATATCAGTTCTAAAACAATTCTATATAAAGAATATAATTTTGTATTAAATGCAATAGGTTTTTCAGAATAAAGTCTAAAGAAGTCTACTGGGTAATATTAGACTATTCCATATGGGTATATAATTAGAAAGGTTAAATCATCCAGTCCTGCAGCTGCCTGTACATGGACTCAAGGAGACCTCTATACTCATGCAAAGTCTGGAAATCTGATTTATGAAGTTTGTCACTAGTTTCAAGAAGTGTTATTCTATTGATGTCTGTTCCATCTGTGTTTTTCTGCCTCTATGTGTCTTTGTTTAAAATTTCAGCTTTTCCCTGAGGCATCTGCCACAGTGCCATCCAGGATGTCATGCAGTGTCTTAAACTGAAGAAGGATCTCAATGCAGCATAGGAAGTGCCACAGGTGGCTCAAAAGCTTCAGGTTGTGTATCATTGTTTTAAGAAAGCAAAAGGAAACACCTCAGGCAATGAGAGACTGTTTGCTATGAAACAAAATAATTAACTGGTTATGAACCTGCTTTTTTGAGATCTGCTCCACTGTGTATGGAAGTCATTGTGATAGACTGTTGAGGTAAATAGCATTTTATTAATCCTTTATCATGAAACAGCATTGTTTTTCTTATGTCTTTCCTTTAAAATACCATTTTATAAGCTCTATAAACTGGATCACAAATCTGTATTGTGAAATGTTAACATGTCCTTAGATGACACATCCTAATTTAAATGGTATTTTGTTACCCAAATTATAATTTCAAGCTCGTGTGTGAAATACATGATTTGTAAGATTTCACTGGCTCCTTTCCTGTGCCCTCGTGTGAGGAAGTACTTGGCAGAATTCACAGATTCATTAAGAATTTGACAGGGTTGTGCTATGAAGGTTTTTGCTATGGCCTCAAACTCTTGATCTCTGAGCTGTCAACCATGCACCTGAAGCACCTGTACCACCTCAGCCCCCTCCAGAAGACTGAGGAAGGCTAAATGTAGTATCTGTCTTTATAAGAAGAGCACCCAGAGGATTATAGACCAGTGGTGCTAACTTTTATTCCCAAAAAGATGCTGGAACAAACTATTAAACTATGTATAATCACCTACAGCAAGAGTTGGCAACCTTGGGCTCGGGGGCCCAATCCAAATCAAAATGTTCCTGACAAATAGGAAAAATGATCCCAAAATTAACAAGATGAAGTTCAATAAATGCGAGTACAGAGTACTAAGAACATAAGTGCCATACTGGGTCAGGCCAATGGTCTCTCTAGCCCAATATTCTGTCTCCAACAGTAGCAGAAATGGATGCTATTGACTAGAGGGAGAACACTGAACCACATATGTTTAAAGTGAACTATCCCCTATTCAATATCCTCCCTGGCAATCATCGTTATTGGTTTAGAGTTGCCAGAGAAAACATGTTCAACCATATTTAATACCCATTAATAGACCATTCATCCATGAATTTATCCAGTCCCTTTTTAAAACTTGCTATGCTATCAAATATGCACTATGCTTGGGAGGAGAAATCAAGTGCATACATACAAAATGGGGAATAACTGGGTCAGTAGCCATACTCCTGCAAAGGATCTGGGAGCTATAGTGGACCATAAACTGAAAGATCCAATTTGATGCTATTACAAAAAAAGGCAAATTTTGTTCTGTGCTGCATTAACAGGAGTGGCATGTGTAAGTCACAGGGAGAAATTATTCTGCCTTTACTCACCACTAATACGGCCTCAACTAGAGGGCTGTGTCCAGTTTGGGGCACCTAAATCCAGGAGAGATGTAAAGAGCCCAGAGGATGGCAAATAAGAATGATAAGAGATTCAGAAAATATGACCTGCCAGAACAGGATGAAAAATTATCTTCATTTAGAAAAGGAAAGATAAAAGGGACATTTCCAATAGGTTAAAACAATGTTTGAAAAGGACAGGGATCCACATCCATCGAGGGCAAGACAAGTAGTAATTGCCTTAACTGGCAGCAATGAAGATTTAAGTTGGATATTAGATAAACTTTCCAATTATAAGAATAGGTAAGCACTGGAATAGGCTAGATACACAGGCTGTGAAATCCTCTTCCAGGAAGGTTTTTAACAGGTTAGAACAGGGGCGGGCAATTATTTTGGGCGGAGGGCTGCTTACCCAGTTTTGGCAAGCTGTTGAGGGCTCCATGGGTACCTCCGCCCCTTGACAGGTGCCCCACCCCCTGGTCACCATCTTGAGACCAATGTCCCAGGGCCAGCACCGGTGGGGCCCAAAGCAGGGCAGAGGCTGGCAGGGGTCTGTGGAGCTGGGCTGGGCTGCACCAGCAGGGAGAGTGGGGAGCTGGCCCGCTTTCATAGACCCCTGGCAGCTGGGACCCCGTGCTCCTGTCACCCTGCTCTGGGCCCTGCTGGCACTGGCCCCAGGACATCAGTGCAGGCCCCATATTTATGCTGGCTCTCGCACCTGTTCACTCCCACTGCCCCTCCAACCCCATAGAACAGGCGGGGGGCAGCACACAGCCCGGACTCCCAGCTCCCTGGCAGGGAAGAAGCTGGTGCTGAGCATGGAGAAAAGCAGCCCTTCCCCCACCCTGTGGCCGGCACTCCCTACTGCAGCCGCTTGCAGCCCATGTGGGGCTGTCCTGAGCAGGCACAGGCAGCCCCACGCAGGCTGCGAGCAGCTGCAGTGCGGGGTGCTGTGGACGTGGCAGGGTAGGGGCTGCTTTTCCCCGTGCTCAGCACCAGCTTGCAACCTGCCCCATTGTCAGCCTGGGCCCCACTGGCTCCAGGCTTGCCTGTCGGGGCTGTGCGTGGTAGCAGCAGCTGTGCCTCCCCCACTTGCCATGCCAGGCAGTGTTTGCTGCTGCTGCCTGCCTGGAGCTCGTGTGCTGGGCAGCCCAGACATGGCAATGGCAAACATTGCCCAGTGTGGCAAGTGTGGGGTCTGCAGTGGCTGCCACCGTGCACAGCCCCGAAGGGCAAGCCCAGAGCTGGTGGGGCCCAGGCTGGCAATGGGGGCAGGTAACAAGCTGGTGCTGGTTGCTGGGGGAAAAGCAGCCCCTCACATGCCCCATGGCCAGTGCCCTGCGCTGCAGCTGCTCACAGCCCATGTGGGGCTGCCTGTGCCTACTCAGGACAGCCACGCATGGGCTGTGAGTGGCTGCAGCAGAGAGCACTGGAGATGGGGCAGGGGAAAGGCTGCTTTTCCCCGTGCCAGGAAGGAGCAGGGAAGGAGCCCAGGGAAAAGCAGAGCACGGGGAAAACTGGCCCCTCCCCAACCCTGTGGGCCGCACTCCCTGCTTCAGCCACTCACTGGGCTGTCTGGAGCAGACATAGGCAACCCCACACAGGCTGTGAGCGGCTGCAGTGCAGAGTGCTGGCCACAGGGTGGGGGAGGGGCCACTTTTCCCCTTGCTCAGCTTTTCCCCAGACCACTTTTCCCCGGGCTCTTTCCTTGCCTGGGGTCTTCCCCTGCCCTTCCCCCACCTCCCCACCCCTTACCTGAGGTTCAGGCACCGGGCAGCCATGTGGTCCCAGGCCATAAGCCCCTGCTGGGACTTCTAGCTGGGGGGGGGCAGGGCCAGGTGGGCCCTGCTGTTGTGGGAGCTCGCCAGGGCTTCCCCTGGGTCCTACTGCCCCTGCCTCCTGTCATTTTTGACAGGAACCAAGGGCAGATAAACATTAATTTTCTAAACTTTTTAGGGTCCCCACAGGCCAGATAGAATGGCCTTGTGGGCTGGATCCAGCCCGCAGGCTGTATTTTGCTCACCCCAGGTTAGGTAAACTCTTTCAGAGGCTGTCTAGCTATACCTATCCCTCAGATGAAATGGCTAGAACAGGTGACCTTTTGGGGTGCATTCCAGCTTTACATCTCTATGAATTCCTGTGTTCAAACAAACCACTGTATTCAAAAAATCTTTTGTTTTATTATTTTAAAGAACATATTAGTTGCTATTTCTTTTCTAGGAATTTTAAAATTAAATCAATGTGAGAAATGTAATAAGCTAGGTGCTTCATGAAATCCATAAAAAGACTTCACTAGTGATTATGCTTATATAACTAAAACAATTTTAGTTTAAAATAAATATATTATATAATGTAATCTTATATATTGGCTAAAGTGGCAACAAATTTGTATTATAACCACTTATTTTCATATATTTGTCTCTTCCCAGAATACTTTCCTCCTTGGTTAGAAGTTTTTAATACTGTGGTAAGTCTTTTAGAGTAATACACACTATATTTGAATTTGATTTGTTAAAATTCTAACTTCTCCTCTGAATGCACTGATAGCTAAATAAAAAAAATGTACATGCTTTAAAGATACTTCAATCAATCAAAATCTATCACCTATGCAATGGACACTGCTGCCCTTTAAGAAAATTGTCTCTTTTTTCTCTCATATTATTTTAAACCAATTCCTAATACCATTCCCCTCAGAGGATTGCCTCATATTCTTCCTTTGTTGTATATTGCTGACCAGGGATCCTGTTTTTCCCTGATAAAAAGAATCACAAATTCTGATACCCCCCCCCCCCCAAAATCCATGATTAAAATGAAAGGCCCCTCACTCCCCCTCCAATCCCCAGCCCTGCTGGTGCCCCTCACTCCCCTCCCCACAGCCCCAACAGCCCTGCTTGTACCCCTCACTCCCCCCACAACCTCCTCAGTCCGACTTGTGCCCCTCACTGCCCCACAAAATGCCCCTGGCCCTGCTCATGCTCCTTGCCCCCCATCCACAGCCCCTTGTCTACCCAGCCCTGCCGGAGAGGGCCTGTGTTCATAGCCCCCTGCCCTTGGTAGGATGTGGTGGCTGCTCTCCATCCTGCTTCCTGCTGCCTACTGTGGACTCGGATGAGGTGGGAGGTGGGGGTGGGAGATGGGGGGTGGCTCCCTACTGCTGCATACAATCCTGGGGGGCAGGTGGGACCCATGCCCCCCCAGATCTGTGCACAGGACAGGGGCAGTTTGCCCAGTGCAGGCTCAGGCTCCCCACCCTGCTGCCCTCCCCCGGGGCCTCTGCAGCCCCATGTGTGTGATCCGGTGCTGCATGGCACAGTGAGGCCGCACAGTAAAGCTGCTTGCTGCTGCAAGCTAGGCCATGTCCTGGCGATGCATCCCCTGTGCACATGGTAGCAGTGGGGATGGCAGTGCAGGATTGTGCCCTCACTGTAGCCATGTGCACAGGAGACATGTTGCCATGGCAGCACAGAGCTTGCAGCAGCAGGCAGCTTTCCTGCATGGCTTTGCTGTTCCCTGCAGTGCCAGGTTGCACCCACCAGACTCTGGAGGCCCTGGGGGAGGGCAGCAAGGCAAGGGGCCAGAGCCCACAGTGGGCATCCTGCCCTGCCCCCACCCACCCTTGCCCTGCACACAGACCGGGCGGGGGACAGGTCCGCCTGACCACTCCCCCGGGAGTGCACAGAGTGGCAGGGAGCTGGCCCCACCCCCCACCCTCCGGACAAGCTGTCTGCAGCCCCATCTCACTCTGGAGCCCTGCAGCCACACAAGGCAGACCGAAGCCCCAAGCCCCATGCACTGCCCAGCTGGGCAGCAACCCCAGCCCCGTTCAACTCCTTCTCTCCCTATGGGGGGCGCTCAATCCCCCTCCCCTGCAACTTACCTGCAGCAGCTGCTCCCCAGGCTGCCCAGGGCCATGCACATGGTGCCCCCTGCCTGACCGCCTTCCTCCTGCTCCCTCCCAGCCCCTTGCAGGCTGGAACTCTGCCAACCTGCAGAAAGCTCATGGCAAAACTACAAAATCTATGGGTTTCTCTAGTAAAATGAGAAATTCACATTTTCCTCCAGTAAAGGATAAAATCTGTGGTTTTCTGTTTTTCCATGGGAAACGGAAAACCCGGATCCCTGTTGAGGATCTCCTGTAGTATCATCCTTCCTTTCCATTGTATTATGCAGCCTGCAGCACATCAAGCTATGCATATTTTCCTAAATATTTGGTTGAAGATCACCACTGCTATCTGTAAAAAAATGAACACATATAACTGTAAGCATAACTATAATGTTATGCTTCACTTCTAAAACCCAGACCTGAAAATCATTTTTCTAGCATGCTGCTGCTAATTTGCAATATTAGGGCATTCAAACCTCTGATTCTGGAGGGTGGCAAAAATAACATCCGGGTGCAGGATGTGGCTTGTTTCACTTGGATTGCAAGCTGACAGAAAAGTGGATTTGGCAATAAATCACAACTGAAAAAAATTCTGTTTACCTCTAGTTAGTATCTTGTGATGAAGCTACACTTGGAGATGTGAATTAAATTCTGGCCTCTCTGAGGTCAAGAAAACTCTCATGGACTACAGAGGATATCTTCCATGCAGTTCAAAAAGAGTTTCTTGAAATATAGAGTGGAGGTCTAGGGGTCAGATCCAGATCTGTAAACAAAACATATTAACTTCTGCCTAAATCCTGTTCAGATAACCAGGAATGTTATACCTGATCCTAAAAATCACACAACTTTCCATGCCAGACATCCATGGAAGGATGAGTGATTTTTTTGGATCTAGAATAAAATTCCTTAAATCCTAATCGTGTGACTGCCAGTGGGCAGGGAGTCAGGGCTGCCCCTGGCTTAATTCACTTGATCAGGGTAGAGCTTCAGCTTTCCACATACCCTGCATGCAAGCTACAGGGGAAGGCTTCTCAAAGCACCAGTGTGCAGGAATCTACAGGCTCCCCATACCTTTCCCTGCACATTTCAAATAGGCACATTTCCTACCTTTCCCTGCATCCTGCATGTGGGGCTGCAGAACAAGGCATTTAGAAGTGTTATGGCATGGGAGCCAAATAATTTGCTCCCCTCCTCCCCCATGCCAACACATTTACTTAATTTCTCTGTGAGATTGCAAAGTGAGGTATGTTTTCATGTAGGTCTGCAGAGCAAGGCAAGAAATGTGCCAGCATGGGGGGAATGCAGGTGGGGCTGCAGACAAGGCTGAACATGCCACATGGTCAAATGCAAGTGCCATACAAACCAGCCACAAAGTTGTTCTACATTCAATAGAAGGTAGCTGGTTTACCTTTGTATGGCACCATAAACTGATTGAACATGTGGCATGCTACAGTTTATCTCACAATGGACGCATCTACACATGCATTTACTCTACTCTGGTGTAAACGTTTTTAGGCAGGTGTCTATGAATGAAGGAATTAGGGAGAAGATTTGCACCTAGTTTCCTGCAGCAGCGGGGAAATCTCCAAGCTCTGGCTGCAGCTACCAGCACCTGGCAGCCATCTTTAAAAGCCAACCCCACTCTCTGACCTCTGGCCAGTCACTTCCCTGCCCAGAAACAGCATGCCCAGCATAGAGGGCAGCTCCCTCCTTGCACACTCTGCCTCCCTACACCATAGCTACTCCCCTGCCCCTGGTAGTGATGACCAGTGCCCTGCACTCCTTCTGGCTATGATGCTGTCCCTGCTGACCCCAGCAGGCCTTCCCCACCCAGGCTCCAGGAGAGCCACAGACCTGCCAGTGGGAACCAGGCCAACAGGTGTCAGAGGCCCTGTCTGACCACTTCCTCCAGCACTCCCCACTCTAGCTCACCTACATCACCACCCATGGACCACCAACCCCACCTTCCCACTCCCTGCACCATGCTCACCACAGTCAAGTGTCAAAAGAAAAAGTCTCTATTTCCCTCACATCAAACAGACACCCATCCCTCCCTCCCCAACAAACAGAGCCCCTCTACCACCCATTCCATCCCATTCTACCCACCAACCAAAAAAAAGCCCTCTTCCCTGTGCAAAGTATGTACAAACTTATTTTTGTTGTTTCCTGGAGTTGGGCATTACGGGGTGGAGGTGCTTAGGAAGCAATGCCCAGAGGCAGATGGCCATAAGCCTGGTTTCTAGCTGTTCCCCCATGGGTGCAGATGCCACAGCAAGTATGGTGAGTCAGGGGTGGGCTCGCCCAGGAGCGATGGCAATTGGTGCTCCCCCAGAATGGGCAGCTCCTCCTCTTCCAGGTGGAGTCCAGACTCAGCATGGCCAGCATGCAGTCCTGACACCACTCCAGGCAGCTGTGGCTCTGAACCCACATGGAGCCAGGGTGAGCATCAGGGCTGCGCCTAGGTGGAGGGGTTGGGTGGCAGGGTACCCAAGGTGGGGGCTGGTCCAGGGGCTCCTGGTGTCTGGAGGAAGCAAAGAACCTCCTCCCAGGCCCACACAGGGGCCTGCTGCAGAGTGGCGGGCTGTTGCCAGAGGACATGCTGGACTAGGGTTGGGGGGGGAGGGGGCTGGGCAGCAGGCAGCATGAACACAGCTGTCAAGAAGAAAATGATGTTTAGCACCTGAAGGTTATCATCTGTGGCCTACGCTGCCTGGCCCAGAATGAGATTCTTTTCCCACAGTACCTGGGGCTGCTAGGGCTCCAAGGCCAGGAACTTGGTCCAGAACTCCCAATCTGCTTGGCCGCATTCCTCCTTGCACTGGTCCCTTTCCTCCTTGTGCCAGTCCTATGCATCCTCCTGGGCAATGTCCTCTGCCCACCAGGCTTTTGCATCCATCAGCCAGTCCTGTAATATTGTCACCAGCTGCTGCAGATGAAGGGTCCAGTCCTGGGTCTGTAGGGCCCAGGCTATGGGAAGTGATGACCCTGAGGCCATGTCCCAGCTGCCAGGGGTGGCTTTTCCCCCATGTGCAGCTGCGGGTCCTGTGGAGCCATGAAACAGTAGCTGTTTGGAGTTTCTGTTTGGTTGCATCTACATGTGTGCTAATGTGCATTAACTAATCCCACTTAAATTTACTACTTGCAAGTGGGATTAAGGGTTTTTACTGCACAGTAAACTATGCTAATGCACAGTAATGCATCTTATGTGGACATGCCCAATAAACACATTAATCACGAGATGAATAACATGTAACATGTCTGAGAGACCTAATTCACAAAAAGAGCATTTGAACAGCTTCCCTTCTGTGGTTGCAAAACTTCTCAGTGCCTATAATTTGGGCTGAAAGACCTCTAAGACATTAATTTATGTTTCTCTGTATCCTCAAAAGCTATTCCATTCTAAACAGCTAGGCACTAAACTTCCACTTAAACTGTGCTATGATCCAAAACAAAGCTGGGGTAGCAACTAAACAACTAAACTGTTTAAGACCCCAATGATACCCTTTTCATTAAGCGTGATCAGAGAACGTGTCTTCCATACTCACAGCATGAAGATCCATACACAGCACCCAAGGCTACTGTTGTTCAAACCACAAAGAGTGGTAAAGCTTTCCATAAAAGCTAAGTGGTTTGAGCATTTTCCCAGTGCTGTATGGTTCTAGGATGTCCACAGTCTGAAGAGATTCAAATATATCTCTGTAAGAGAAAGGCCTAATTATTAGTCTATAGATCAGGGGCCAGCAACCTATGGCCTGTTGGCCAAATCCAACCATGAAGAGATTGGATCTAGCCTGCAGCAGCATGCTATGGTCCAACCAGCAGAGGGGTTATGCCAAGGGTGCTCCACCTGTCTCATTCCATGTATTCCCTCTGCAGTGGCCAGGGCCCCAAAGAGGATGTGTAACAGGGTGTATGGCTTAGGGGCTGCAGCCCAACTGCAGGCAGTTAAAAGGGGATAGCCTGCCTGCCTAGGAGGACTGGGCTAACTGTCAGAGATGATTGGCTGGCCTTAGTAGAAGTTAAAAGCTTCCAGGGAGAGGAACTGAGGGAGAGAGGGAAGGCTGCAGAACTGAGGAGGTAGCACAGAGCTGGGCTTACCCTCTCAGGGTCTGGGAAAGGACTGTAGGGTTTGATTTAACCATTCATTATTTATATATTTGTTTGTTTATGTGGTTGCTGTGGGGACACATTTGACCCAAAGAAAATAAAACTCTACTGTGAAAAATGAAAACCCGCTACGGGGTGTTGGTAGGGTCCTACCTTTTGCTTTGTTCTAACTCTTCCCTCCACAGTGTCTACTTACTGCCTAGCCTTCCTTGCTCTGTTTCCATGAGTAAATCTAATCCTTTCCATCACCACTGGCCACATGAATCAGTGGCAAAGATGAGTACAGGTTGTATGGGCACTTCAGGATGCCAGAGATTTGCAGTCTGAAGTAGAGGTCTAGGTTGCAGGCAGGAGCCCATAGTGGTAAAAAGTTGCCAAACTCTTCAGATCTGTCTACAAAGGAGGCATTTTCTGCTCCTCCTGCTAAGGCTGGACCAGTGGGCAGAGAGAACATGTCATCATGTCAAAAAAAGCAAAAGCAAGAGGGATTCCGATTCTGGAGCCCTTCCATAGTTCTTGTTCCTTTCTCCCTGGACTGTCTCCATTTTACATCAGTCATTAGATTTAAAAAAGCAGAATTAAACTTGGGAACCATTAGATTCTCTTGATCCAAACAGATAGAGATTCCTAGTGCATAGCCCTGAGTCAGAGGTCTAAAGTCCTGTGCTCACTGTTTCCTACTGAGTAGCTCTAGGTGCCTCACTAAGCAGTGCTTAGGTGCTCTAAATCACTCTTTGGCACTGCCTAACTCTTCCACTGACTCAAAAGGCTGTTCTGGGGCTAGGCAACTTTGCTTGAAGTATTCTGGACCCTAAAATGGAAGTGCTTATAAGGCCAATTTGGATATGGTTGTAGTGTTTGAGAGATGTGCGTGCCCCCACCCCCAAAAGGAAAATCAAGAAGAAAAGCCTGTGAGAAGAGTGAAGACTAGTGTATGTAAGCTATTTGGAGATGCATATAAAGTAATGTAAATACGGCAGCAGTAAGTTTATTTCCTTTTTATATTGCTGACATTGGAACAATCCCCAGCTTCACCTGTAGATCTGAAAAAGTCCATCTGTCAATGGAACTGGTGTATTTTTACTATGTATGGTGTGTGCTCCTGCACACCCGTCCCACCCTTCCCCCCCCCCCAGATATTTGCTTATCAGAAAGTGTTCATGTAAAATCTGACAGGAACAGATGTTTAGTAATTGCCCCATGAGTACTCTGCAGTGGAATGGGTGAATTCCACCTTTTAAAGCATACTTGTACTACCCTATTTTACCTGGAACTGATATTTAATAGTTTGGGTAAACTGGCATTTGTGTATATGCTAGTAATAATGGTAAACGTTTTCATTTACATAACACCGTGATATCCATACTATATACACACCAGATCAACAGCATAACTAGCTTTGGGTGAGAGGGGCACTAGTCGCTGGCACCAACTTAGGATGGGGCCAAAGTAGATCCCCACCTCCACAGAGTTCATGCCCTGGCAGCAAAAGCAGCTCCAGTGTTGTTTCTGCAGCAGCAGCTGGTGCATGGTCACCATGCTGCTTCTGCTGCTTTAAGAGCAAGAACTGGCCTGGGCAGAGCATGTTATGGTAGCAGCAGCAGCAGCAGCAGCAGCTGGGGACTGGGTACATGGCCACACCCAAACCTGTACACGTCTCTCTCCACTCTCTTGCAGGGTTTTCCCAGGCACTGGCCTGGTTTGTTAAATCACTGTACCAGATTGCCCCACCTGAACCATGGCTACTAATTCACCACACACCAGAACACCTTTAATTCTCAAATCTCTGCACAGCTTTTAACTGCTGTCATTATACTAGAAAATTGTTTTCTTTTTGTGCTTCATTTGTGGCATTTTTCCCTAAGCTACAATAGGCCATGGGCCTAGAATAATAATATATATATAATTGAGCCTGTGACCAGGAAGCCAGCAAACAGGGTCTACAAACAGGGGAAGCAGTTTGAAGGCAGTTGCTGGAGGTAAGAGGAGGAAGGAGAAGAGAAGCCAGGCACCAGATCCTGCCCAGGAAAGGTAAGTGATCCATCTGCCTGTGCCTTTGGTTTTGCTGAGTGTTTGTTTGGTAGGCTGTGTGTGTTTGCGGCATGTGCTCATAGAAGCTGGGAGTGATTGCTGATTGTTGAGGAATTGTTGACTGCTGAATGAGTGATTGCTGAGTGATTGATGCCTGGGCCTGACAGAAGCCCTAACAAAGGGGCTGAGTCAGCTGAGGCTCAGAAGGGTATAAAAGAAGGCTTCCAGGGAGTATAAAAAGTCACCTAGGGAGCCAGTGACTAGGAACTGCAAACAGGAGAAGCAGTTTGCAGGCAGTTGGCAGGCCAGTTCCTAGGCCAGTTCATGGGTAGTAGCATAGCCTATTACCATACAGTGGTGGGGACATGTCATACCCATGGCTTTCCACCTCTGCTTCAGCTGGTGTTCCCTTCCCTTGCACCACTGAGGCCTCCACCCAGATGAAGTCCCTGGCTCTGGGCTGTAGGGGCTGCCTGGCAACTGCAAATGGGAGCAACGTCACCCCCCACGTGTGGTGTATGCTCCTTAGTGAGGTCCCTGGAGTCCCAAGTGACTGAGTTCCAGGCACAGGTAGGCAGACCTTGTGCCATCAGGGCCCATGAGCAGGAGACTGATGACTACTAGTCAGGCTCTTCTCTTGAAGAATGAAAAGAGAAGAGTACAGATGCCCGACTGCATGAAGATGGATAACAGAAAGATCAACCGGGAGCCGTACCCAGGATGCTTGGAAGATGGTTGTCTAGGGTCCCAAAACATGCAGTACCAGGGTCACTTCTCCCTTAGAGCTGAGCAATAGGTATGCATCTCTCACATCATGAGCAGAGACATCAGCAAAAACACCGGCTCTGGATGAGGGGAAGCAGCTAACTGCCACCCCTAAGAGGAGACGCAGAGTGGTCATGGTGGGCAACTCTCTCCTGAGAGGGACAGAGGGAGCAGTCTGCTGCCCTGACCCCCTGGCCCATAAGGTCTTCTGCCTCCCAGTGGCCCATATCTGGGATATAGCAGAGAGGATTCCTAAATTTGTCCAGTCCTCTGACCACTACCCCATACTCCTCATCCACATGGGCACGAATGACATGGTTGGGAGCAATCCTGGCTGGGCTACAGGGCTCTGGGGGCTGGGCTCAGAGGGATGGGGGCACAGGTAGTTTTCTCCTCAGTCCTTCCAGTTATGGGTCACAGGCATAGGAGGGAGAGATGTACTAAAGATGTCAACAGAAGACTGCGGCATTGGTGCCACCATGAAGACTTTGGCTTCTTCAATCACAGTTCACACTTCAGAGAGAGAAGTAGCAGTTTGTTGGGAAGGGATGGCCTCTACCTCACTTGGATGGAAAAGAAGCTCTTCTTGACCAGAATGGCTGACCTGCTTGACAGGGCTTTAAACTAAGATGACCAGGGGACGGGCAGGCAATCACTAGTGCCAGCCCTGGAAGTGACAAACATAGAATCAGCAGGTCAGGTAACACAAAGGAACTCACCCCTACCCCAGCCCTAAGATGGGACTCTTCTAAGAGGACAGGGAAGCCCAGGGCTTCTAATGGCAGGTTTAGCTGCCTGTACACAAATACCAGGAACATGGGGGACAAACAGGAGGAACTGACCCTTCTGCTAAGCAAAAACTAATATGATCTCATAGAGATAACGGAGACCTGGTGGGACTCCACCTATGACTGGACCACAGGTATTGATGGCTATACCCTGTACAGGAGAGACTGTGTTTTAAGGAAGGGCAGAGGTGTAGCTCTCTATGTGAAAGAGCAGTACACTTCCCTACAAGCGGAGATTGACACCCAGGGAGGATGACTTGAGACCCCCTGGTTAGAATATGGGCAGGGAGAATGTGGTGAAGGGGATATAATTGTAGGAGTCTATTACAGATGTGACCATGATGAGTGGTCACACCTTCTAACCAGGAGGAAGAGCTTGACCACAAATTCGCTAGCGAACTGGCAGAGGCTGCATGCTCTCAGTGCATTGTCATCACGGGCGACTTCTACCACCCTGATATCTCATAGGAAGAACATTCAGCCAAATCTGATCAGTTGTGATGCTTCCTCACTTGCATTGATGAGCTCTAAATGACTCAAGAATTCTATGGGCTGACAAGAGGTAAGGCACTGCTGGATCTGGTTTTGGCCAAAGGAGATGATCTAGTTAGTGACCTGAGGATTGAAGGGAAGCTTGGTGACAGTGATCATGAGCTGATCACTTTCTCTATCCACCACAAAGCTGGCAAATCAGTCAGCAATGCAGAAATCCTCAACTTCAGGAAAGCTGACTTTCACAGGCTCAGGAGGTTGGTTGTTGAGGTGCTGAGAGACCGTGATCTGACAGGGAGGGGAGTCCATGATGAGTAGTCCTAAAAGCATAAGGGAAGTCCATTCTGGCCCGTAAGAAAGGTAACAAAAGGGCTGGCAGACCCCCTTGGCTCAATAGGGAACTCATGGACCTCCTGAATCTGAAAAGAGAAACTTATAAGGGATGGAAGTCAGGAACTACCACTAAGGAGGATAATGCAGCACTGGCCTGCACCTGTAGGGAGCAGACCAGAAAAGTCAAGGCTGAAACCGAACTCAAACTTGCTACAGGAATCAAGGACAGTAAAACGTTCTTCTTCAAACATGTGCTAAGTCAGAAAAAAGACAAGGGCAACATCAGACCCTTGCTAAACCAAATGGGGCAGCTGACAACTGAGACCCAGGAAAAAGCTAAACTCCTCAAAAATTACTTTGCATTGGTTTTCCACCAGGTCCAAGGGGATCAACATGCCAAATAAGATGCAGGACTACCAGGGTAAGGGCAATCATATGCCTATAAATGTTGAAGTTCTTGTGACGGAACAGCTTGAGAGGCTGGACATCCACAAGTTAGCTGAGCTGGACAGAATGCACCCAGCAGTGCTAAAAGTGTTGGCTGAAATCATAGCATGACCAATGGCAAAGATATTTGAGAATTCATGTCACTTGGGAGAGGTTCCAGAAGATTGGAAGAGGGCCAAGTGTGAGGTGGGCGGCTCAACGCAAGAGCGCCCCCTACTGGCCCACCACACATGGTGGCAGTGGTGGGATCCGAATACCCTACTGTATTTGAGGCATAATTTGGTAAAAGGAATAGAGTCACTGAAATCCCTTGAGCAAACAATTTCTAATTTGACATCGGGTCAACTGGATAGTGTAGAGAGTCAGGATGGCGGACGAGTATTTCCGGATGACTGTGCCTGAACTGAAGGAACTGGCAAAAGAGAGAGGCCTTCATGTGAAGAAAGGGCTAAAGAAGTTAAACTCTTGTGCACCAGCGAGTCAGGACCAGCATCAGCTTCACGCTCTACAACTCCTGAGTCTGACTCAGGACCACACTCCTGCTCGTCTTGCCCGGAGGCTGCCGGGAGATCACTCTCCGAGAGTGAGCAACAGAGACTCCATGAGAGAGAGATGAAAAGGATGGAGCTGGAAGAGAGGAAGATGGAACGGGAAGAAAAGAAGGAACAACGACAGCTGGAAAAGGAGCAGATAGAATTGAAAAGGCTGGAGCTCGAGGCCCAGCGCGAGAAGGAGCAGCTGGCAGCCCAGCATGAGAGGGAACAACTGGCAGCCCGGATGGAGGAAAAGAGGATGCAAATGGAGCTCGAGCAGAAAAAGCTCGATGCTCGGCTCCATCTGCAGACTATCGGGGAAAACGTGAACCCTCCGCAAGCATCCGGGGACCCCCCAAACTGGACGTCTCTGCCTTCGCTTGCTACTGAGAAGGAGACGATCCTGCGGTGTTCCTTAGTAACTTCGAAAGACAAGCCCAGCGGTGCAAGGTGCCAGAGGAAAAGTTCATGATGTACCTGTCTGCTCTGGTAGAAGGTGACATGGCAGTGATCCTGAACAGCCTGACCCCAGATGCAGCTGATGACTATAATACCTTCAAAGCTGCAGTGTCTAAAAGGTTCCAGTTAGGACCAGAGTATTTTCGAAAAAAAATCCGGAATACGCGCCCACAACCCGGAAAGTCATTGACTGATTATGTGGCCCTGTTGGATGACACATACATTAAATGGTTAACTGAAGCCAAGGTTGACACCTTAGATAAGTCACGCCAGCTCCTGGTGCTGGAACAATTCTATTTTTGGTGTCCGAGAGAGATTAAGACCCTGGTCAGGGACAGGGACAGGGACCCCAAAGATGCTTATGAGGCCGCAGACATTGCAGACCGACTGTTGCTAAACCGTGAGAGGCCTCCCTACTCTGGGAAGGAGCAAAAAGGGTTCCAAAGAGGGGGGAAGGGAGGGCCAGGTCAAAAAGGGGAAAGAGGGCCACCTCCTGCCGAGTGCAAGGCGGCCCCAGATTCGGACAAACCACCCAATTCGGAAAAGAGGGGGTGCTATAACTGCGGGGAGCAGGGCCACATCAAGCCCAACTGCCCAAAGCTAAGCACTAGATCCAAGCCCGTCAGGCGTGCAACAGCCATGAGCAGTGAGGGGGAGGGCCGGAGCCACTCTGAGGACAGTGTCTGTTGCTACCGGATCACAAACTCAGAGGAGGTGATGGCCCCCCACCGGACCATGATCACGGTGAAGGAGAGGACCCTTGTGGGGGAACTGGACACGGGGGCCAGTGTGACACTAATTAGTTCCAACCTGGTCTCACCTGCAGACATAATCCCGGGGAAGACCCTCACTATTCAAGGAGTGGGGTCCACACCCCTGAAGGTACCGGTATTCCGTGCCCCCATCGTGTGGAACGACTGTGCAACGTACCTGGAAATGGGGGTACTGGAAGGGGCTGCAGTCCCCATCCTGGTGGGACGGGATCTTATAGAGCAGGAAGCCCAGCTCCGGAGGTGGGAACAGACACAAGAGTCAAAGCCCTGCACCGTTCATGAGGTGACTCGCCTGCAGAGCAGGAAGGCTAAAGAAGGGGGGTTGGAAAACCCCCAAGAGAAAGCCAAACCATTGGCCGCAGGGGAAGGGACCCCTGCAGACGGTGATTGCACCCTGGTCCCAGAGGGAACCGGTAACCCCGAGGGTGGGTTAAGTGACAGTCCCGGGGAGGTGTGTATTCCATCAGTGGCAGAGGGAGGTGACACTAGCAGGGAGGAGACCCAGGAAGTCCCTGTGGGTGAGTGTGCACTCCCTGCTGATTGCCTAGTTGGGCAAGAGGAGTTCAAGCGGGAGGTTTGGGAGGACCCCAGCTTGGAGGGACTCCGGCAGATGGCTCGGGAGCAAGAGACTGAGTTCACTCCGGACAAGAGGGAACAGGTGGTCTGGGATAAGGGGCTTCTCTATCGGTTGTGGGTGCCAAAGAACCATGCTGAGACCAGGGAGCCCCAGCGCCAGCTCATAGTACCCCGAAAATACAGACAGCAATTGCTTGCCCTGGCTCATGATCTACCGTGTGCTGGTCACATGGGCAGGGAACGGACATGCCAGTGGTGGCAGGTGAACTTTTTTTGACCCAGAATTGCCCAGAATGTGACGGACTATTGCAAATCCTGCGAGACATGCCAGTAGACGGGCAAAAGCGGGGACAAGAGAAGGGCTCCCCTGCAGCCCCTCCCAATCATAGACCAACCCTTCCACAGGGTGGCAGTGGACATTGTGGGACCGCTGAAGCATAGGACTCATGGAGGAAAGAAATACATATTGACTCTAGTGGATTACGCAACGCGGTACCCGGAGGCAGTTGCCTTGACCTCCATTGAGGCACCCGTGGTTGCTGATGCCCTCATCAAGGTCTTCTGCCAGCTGGGTTTTCCCTCCGAGATCCTGACGGACCGGGGTGGGAACTTCATGGCGGAGGTAATGGAGTGCCTGTGGGACTGCTGTGGGGTGCAACACCTTAAGACCACAGCCTACCACCCTCAGACAAATGGGCTGGTGGAAAGGTTCAATGGGACCTTGAAAGGGATGCTCAAGGCCTATGTGGACTCCAACCCCAATGACTGGGATGAGAAACTGCCGCATCTGCTCTTTGCCTACTGGGAGGTGCCCCAGGAATCCACTGGGTTCTCGCCTTCGAGCTGATGTTCGGGAGGCGAGTGCGAGGTCCTCTCGATTTGGTGAGAGAGGAGTGGGAAGGGAAGATCGCTTCCACAAAGACCTCCGTGGTGGAGTATGTGCTTGACTTTCATCAGAAACTGACTGACATGATGAAGGTGGCACGGGACTCCCTGGGACAGGCCCAGGAGAAGCAAAGGTCCTGTTATGATGAGAAGGCCCGCTTACGTACCTTTGAGCGGGGTGAGAATGTGATGGTTTTCCTGCCACTAAAAACAGACAAGCTGCAAGCTGCTTGGGAAGGTCCCCATGCTGTCCTGGACAGACTGGATGATGTGACCTATGTAGTGGGTATTAAGGGTAGGAAACATAAGATGATTCATGTGAACATGCTTAAACCCTACTATGACAGGAAGGAGATGGTATTCTGGGTCCCCTCCGTTGAGGGAACTCCGGAGGACCCCGAGGAGCCGGTCATGTATGGAGACTGGGATGGCGAGGCAGGGATCGAGGAACTCCGCCTGCCGGACCATCTGCCCTCCCAGGACAAGGACCAGCTGCTCGCAGCACTCAAGGACTTTGAGACTGTGTTCTCTAATAAACCAGGTAGAACGGACCTGGCGGTACACTTGATAGAGACGGGCAGCCATCGCCCTATATACTCCCGACATTACCCAGTCAATGGAAGGTGAGGCAAGAAATAAAACGGGAGATCGCAGAGATGGAGGAGCTGGGGGTAATCCGGCCTTCAATGAGTCCCTGGGCCAGTCCGGTGGTACTCGTCCGGAAGCAGGATGGGACCATCTGGTTCTGTGTGGACTGCAGGAAGCTGAATGCCATTACCACCCCTGATGCGTACCCTATGCCCAGGATGGACACGTTGCTGGATCGCCTGGGTCCAGCCCAGGTGATCTCAACTCTCGATCTGTCCAAAGGATTTTGGCAGATGGCCCTGGACCCGGATGCCATAGCCAAGTCTGTCTTTACCACACCTACGGGGCTATACAAGTTCACAGTTTTACCTTTCGGTTTGTGCAACTTGCCTGCCTCTTTCCAGAGACTGATCAATAATCTGCTGCAAGGATGTGAGCAGTTTGCCATGGCTTACATCGATGACATCGCCATCTTCAGTCTGGATTTCGAGTCGCACCTGACTCACCTGACCACCGTGCTAGGTAAGATCAAGCAAGCTGGTCTTACGGTGAAAGCCAAGAAGTGCCAGTGGGCACTATCGGAGGTAGTGTACTTGGGTCATCGTGTGGGTGGAGGTCATATTGCTCCCTTGTGGGACAAGATCGAGGCCATCAAAGACTGGCCGCCTCCACAGACCAAGAAGCAAGTCAGAGCCTTCCTTGGCCTGGTGGGTTACTACCGAAGATTTGTCCCGGGGTTTGGAGCAACCGCAGCCCCGCTGCACGAGCTGACCAAGAAGGGCAGCCCAGACCCGGTGGTCTGGAAGCAGGGGTGCCAGGAAGCTTTTGACACCCTCAAGGTGGCCCTGGTCAAACAACCGATCCTGAAGGCACCGCTCCAGGATAAACCCTTCTACGTGGCAACGGATGCCTCCGACGTAGGACTGGGAGCTGTGCTCTTACAGGAGCACCAGGAGACACGGCACCCTGTGGCGTACCTCAGCCGGAAGCTAATCCCTCAGGAGCGAAACCTGTCCTCCATCGAGAAGGAGTGCTTGGCCATCGTCTGGGCCCTGAACAAGCTGAAGCTCTATTTGCGGGGACAACAGTTCACCGTCCTGTCGGACCATGCCCCACTGCAGTGGCTGCAGACCATGCACAACACCAATGCCAAGCTGCAACGTTGGTCCTGGCAGCTGCAGGAATTTAATTTTACGGTCCAACACATAAAAGGAAGCCAGAATGTGATAGCAGATGCCTTGTCACGAAAGGACTCTGGGTAGTGGGTCCTCGGGACTCGGGACTAGTGCGGAGATCACTAGTGTAAGACTACCATCAGGTTTTATGGTTTCTGTATGTTATTGTCTTAACTTGTTTCATGTTCCAGGTTTTTCCCCTTTCCTTCTTCTGGCATCCCGTGGGAACTCCCTGACCCGACACGCCCGGACCCACGGCCCTGAGAGGCCCCGTGTCCGAGCTTGTAAAGGAGTGGGGGAAGTGTGGCAGAAATGCCACCGTCGGTGCCCCTCTCCAGAGATCTGTCTCAGCCAGCCTGAGAGGCTGGTGTTGAATCCCTCAGAGCGGGAATCTCCCACCTTGTCTGCATGACAAAAGCCTGGCACCTGGGAGGTGATGCTCTAGTCACCTGGGCAAGGGGGGGAAAGACCCGGCCCTGTGCGGGCCCAGGTAGCCAGGGATGCTTTGTAGATTGGTTGGTTTGTGGCCAGTATTGGCAGCTTCGATTGGACCGGGCTGCTGAGGTCAGAGAAGTTATTTAAGGGCCCGGGCCAGGAAGAAGGAAGCCATTTAGCCTTTAGCCATGCGGTCATCCAGGTGAATCTGAACCTGGCTCTCTCCTCATCACCGCATGCTCCAAGAGTGCCCTGCCTCCAGAGGAAACAACAACCACCTCTGGACGATGCGAGTGAGTAAGCTATTAGAGATCCGATGAGATATTTAGCTTCAGTAACTCAGATGCGTGTTTAAACGGCTACCTCAGCCACCTTGGTTTGCTCTATGAGATTCCTCTGATATTCCTGTAATATTTCTATGATACTGTTCTACCTTTTAACCTGTTTCCGCCCTACCCCCTGTAATCAATAAAGTTCTCCTTTGTGACCGGTGTGGGAGACTTATTGAGGGGTGGGTCTAAATTATGCCAAGGAGGCCCCTTAGGTCTGTGGACTAAGGGAGACTATCCTAAATAACCCCTGACTTGGGGAAGTGCCCCAAGTGCTTATATTGGGTCTAGTACCTATTGGATGATCAGGCCTGTGTTCTCCAAGGTGCGCAGAGCCAGAAGTGAGTCCAGAGCCTTGGATGGTGGCAGCGGGAACCCCAGGCTAGCGAGTGTGCTCCAGGGAAGGGGTCGGCCGGACGGGAAATACCCCAAGGGAGGCACTCGGAGCCTGGAAGGTGGTTGGGCGCAGGGAGGTGGGCGGCTCAACGCAAGAGCACCCCCTACTGGCCCGCCACACCAATGTGGTGCCTATCTCCAAGAAATAAAGGAAGGAAGATCCAGAGAGCTACAGGCCGATCAGCTTGAACTCAATCCCTGGAAAGATCTTGGAAAAAAATCAAAGAAGCTATTAACAACAGGCTAACAGAAGGCAATGTTCTGAGAGATAGCCAACATGGCTTTGTTACGGGTAGGTCTTGCTTGACCAACCACATTTCTTTCTATGACCAGGTGATGCAACACTTGGAAAAAGGAGAAGAGGTTGATGTTGTATATTTAGATTTCAAAAAAGCCTTTGGCTTGGTCTCCCATTATGTCCTCATGGTAAAATTGGGGAACTGCGGCCTCAACAACCTTACAGTCCAACGGCTGGGGAACTAGCTCTGTGGTCGGACCCAGAGAGTGATTGTTGATGGAACTGAGTCAACATGGCACATGGTGACCAGTAGCATCCCCCAGGGCTCAGTACTCAGACCAGTACTCTTTAATATATTCATAAATGATCTGGATTCGGGTGTCAGAAGTGGACTGGCTAAGTTCATAGACAACACCAAATTATGGGGAAGTGTGGTCACTCTAGAGGATAGGTTCTTAATTCAGGCTGAGCTGGACAGGCTCCTAACATGGGCAGATAGAAACCTGATGACATTCAACACAGAGAAATGCAAGGTGCCCCACCTTGGGAGAAAAAGCCCACATTATACTTATAGGCTCGGCAGTGCTACACTCACTAGCACCACAACCGAAAGAGACTTGGGGGTCATGACTGACCACAAGATGAATATGAGTTACCAATGTGATGCCGCAGCTGGAAAAGCAAATAAAATTCTAGCTTACATCTAGTGATGCATCTCAAGCAAGCCCCAAGAAGCCCCACTTCACTTGGCCTTGGTGAAGCTGCATCTGGAGAACTGCATCCAATTCTGTACTCCACACTTTAGAAAGGATGTAGAGAAGCTTGAGAGAGACCAAACGAGAGCCACGTGTATGATTAGAGGTGAAGAGAACGAGCCTTATGAGAGGCATAGGGCTCTTCAGCCTGGAGAATCAAAGGCTCAGGGATGACTTGTTGGCAGCCTCTAAGTATATAAGGGGTGTGCATCAGGAACTGGAAGAACATCTGTTTCACCAGGGCACCCCAAGGGAAGACAAGTTCTAATGGTCACAAACTGCTGGAGGACCATTTTAGACTGGACATAAGGAGACACTTCTTTACCATCCAAGTCTCCAGAGTATGGAATAGACTCCCCCAGAAGTGGTGCAAGCACCTACTCCAGATACCTTTAAGAAATGCTTGAATGCTTATCTTGCTGAGATGATCTGACCCCAGCTGACTCTCTGTGCCTTGGGCAAGGTGCTGAACCTGATGATCTTGCGAGGTCCCTTCTAGTCCCAATGTCTATGAAATCTATATGATCTTGGAGCAGCTACGGATATGATGTGTGATATCTCCCTTGCCACCACCTATAAAAGGAAGCCAAGAATTCCATTTTTGTTATCATATGTGGTTTTTGGTTCTAGCCAATAAAAAAATTAAATCACCACAATATTTTAAACAACTTTTTTTACTAAAAAGTGTGTGGCATATACAGAATCCAGGGTAATTCAAAAGGCCAGAGCCCTAAATGGCCCATGAACTACAACTGTTTTTTTGGCACCCTTTGAGGATAGCCTCTAGAATTCACTATTCTATTTTTATGAACTGACTTTGGGGCTGTTCTAAATTCAATCATACAATCTTTGTACATGCCATCATGGTAGTCTTTGAATCTGTTTTGATATATACGTGCATTTTTTGTTTTTATGAGAATTGCGTGCTTTTGATTTTCTAAGTATTTATAAATAACTGCATCTTTTGTTCCTCCCCACTCTTGTGATCCTTTTCTTGTAGTTAAATGGGAAAATAAAAAAGTAATAAGTAACCTATTTGTCATCCACTCTTTTTCTCCACTGAACTGTTTCAAAATTAAAAGAATTTAAGGCCGGAATTAATATTTTTATTATATTTACTATTATAAACTTCTAAGGTATCAATTTGTTAGGGACCAACTTCTGAGGCCTCAGTCCTGTGATAGGGTCAATGAGGCTTTGTCCAGACATTCACATGGATCTCAGTGTAAAATGAGGGCTAAGGAGAGTCTGATGAGTGCTGACCATACCCAGTGCTGCACAAAATGTGAATAAAAATATGGTCCCTGTCCTAAGGATGGGAAACCAGCAAGGGGAAACCAGCAAGATGGGGTTACTTTTTTGTTGTTGTTTGTTTTTAATTCATTATCATTCTTTTCTGACATTAGCTTGGGGGTGAACATGACAATTGACAGACATGAGTTAGTGCTTATGGGGGCAATTCCTGTCAGAGAATTAAAATAGAAAATTGGTAAGCCTACCAACTTGCAGCACAGGATGAATTAAAATCTCTTTCATGACAGCTGTATTTAGAGGATTTAAGTGGTACATAGGCCTTATGTCAGCCCTCTATAGTGGTGAATTTTATACAATGTTTTATGAAATAAGATTTAAATATTTTATTCATTTGGCTTCATAATCCTTCCTAGGTTGTTTTTTTTAATGTTTGTGTTAGGCTGGCATTATCCTTTTGTGTCTACACAAACTTACAGAGATTTGAAATAGCTGCAGCGAGTGATATAAAACCTTTTGCTAGAACTAGAATAGGAGGATGGTATGTTTCTAACTTCTAAGCTTTTGAAGATAACTTATGAAGTGAAGGTTTTGCTTTATCAAAACAATAGAATGTTTTCAATAAAACTGATACATTTCTGTGGTAGATACTCATATACATCCCATTACCATTTGTCACAGATCACACTGCCTTGGGATTCCTTATGAAGGAGCCTTGCTTGGATGACCTGAACCCAGCCCTCCTGCGGCTTCATAAAGAGCAAGCTTCTGGCTTTTAAGACCCTGGCTGTTTCTTGTCCCTGACTTCCCAGGCAATCTGCAGCATCTTGGAGAGCTCCTTGGAGCTGAGGTGTTTTCTTTAAAGAAGGAAGAGAGCTGGAGGAGTCAGGGTACCAATGTCCCAAAGAACAGAGCAGACAGTTCTGCTCCAAACAAACCACTGTATTTCCCTTTGTCCTTCCTCTGATTCCACTGCACCCTCCCTGGGACTCTTCTTTTCTCTCTATTCACTTCCTGGGACTCGACTCTTCTCTCTCTATTGTGTCATCTCTAGGACTACTTTTTCTGTCTCCAGCTCTCTTAAAGCCTCACCTTTGTCCTCAAGCATATTCAGCCACACTTCCACAAAACTGTATTATTAAGCCGGGAACAACACTAGCCCAATAAAATGAAACTAAGTCACGGGGAACCAATCAGAGAGCAGTCTCGGTAGCCTAGGCTACACAACAGGCTGCAATCTGCCCTTGGGGTAAAAAGGGAATATAGGTATTCTGCTTATGAAACTATTTACAGGAACTATTTACAGCAAAGTATGCTCACACTGAGACTCCCAAAATGTTCTCCACAAGAGCTGCAGGCTAGAAATCAGCCTACTTACCCATTTTGGCATGCCATTGTATCCAAACATCTCATAATCTGTAATGTCTTGTCACATAATCCCTGTAAAGTAGAGCAGTGCTCTTATTTTGTAGACGGGAAAGTGAGGCATGGAAAAGCTACATCAGTACCATAAAAGAAGCTTGTGGTAGAGCACATAATTGAATGTCTCTCCCAAAATCTCATTTAGTATCTTAATTACTGGCCTGTATTTTCTCCAATTTAAGTGGTCCTTTTTCTCTATGTTGTATGAAAAATATACTTTCCTTTTGCTTAAAGTCACAGAGTCTGTCATTGCCTATCCAAGCAACCCAGACTTATTGGTTGTAGTACATTATATGTGGAGATATATTCTGATATAGTTTACACTAGACTCTGCTTTCATCTCAATTACATATGCAACAGATGTATTTATTAGCCTAATAAATATACTTTGGTTGCAATTTAGATGTTAACAAAAGACAGCTTAATTGCTTAAAGAAATTGAGAGTTACTGTATTTTCTGTGAATTATCAGCTAAATATTATGCACATCAATCATTATTTGAGTGTCAAAAATTTCAATTACAAATATAACTCTCTTATTAATAACAATAAATGCAGTTTTACTAAGACCCCACTATCAAGACACATAATATTGAGATTACTTTTCATTTAATACCGAACGAATGGAAGAGAAAAGAGAAGTTTAATTTTAGTGCCAACATATTTTAATTTCACCTAAATATCACACAGCATCTGATACACATGCATCAGTTTGAGTGACCAATAGTTATAGGTTAAGTTTGTATGTGTACGATTCCTTTTATTAATTTTTCCACAACTCAGTTTATGTGAGACAAAAAGAAATAAAGATAATAATTCATAAATATTCTAAGGACAAATCATAAATTGCATCAAGCATTGCCAATAAATTGTCCCTTCTTTCCCAAAGAAGGATAAAACTAGATATCATATTGCTTGCCCTCTCATAATCTGTCACAACTATTTAATTTTTTTTTCTCACATGCTTTCTTACTGCTTAACACTGGCATTTGGAAGATAAGATGTTTTCCAAAATTAGGGACATATAATTGCAAGTACAAAAACATTTGCAGAACCGGATGCCTAATTTGTATACTCCATTCTGATATAGAAATACCAGATTTGTGTCTGTAGTCATGGTACTTGCATAGAGCTAGTTTTGAAAATCATGTCTCAGGTTCACAATTGAGAGTTGCACTTAAACAGTGTACCTTTACCTCTATGTTAACTTGAGGAGAGCTGAGGACTGGACTAGTTGCTGACATAAATTAGACCTGTTTCTGGACTTCGTAACATATGCCTGGTTTCTAATGGCTGCAAGAGGATACAGTGGCAGTCAACTGTCACTGACCTGGGAATTAAGCAGCCTAAGAGCTACATTGGGGAGAATCCTCCACCACCAAGGCTGCATTATGGATCTGCTTCGTGGATATGGAGAGCAGAGAAGGTGGCAGCAGTGCGTTTAGATGCATTCATATAAAAAAAAAAAAAAAAAATTCAATCAAAATATGTACATAATGTGCATTCCGGTTTTAAACATTTAGTCACAGCTTGTGGCTGCTAGTAGAAAAAACATTGGAAAAAAATCAAACTGCCATTTGCCACACATAAGATAGATTTTTCAGCTCTTGTAGCTGAAGTCTAACAGAAGCAATGGGCTGGGTTGTATTAGTCTCAGTGCATTTGAATTTTACTGCCCCTTGCTTATTCACTGTTAGACTGTACCATAAGACTGCAGGAGAATGCTGGTTAAAGATAAATTCACTTTAATTTTGATTTAATTGTCAATCAGTAAAAAAGATATTAAATCACAATAGAAAAGACATTATAACGTGGTGATTACTCCCTTGGGACATTCTAAAGCACAAGGAGCAGCCAAGAGCTTCATATACTATAGGACTGTGATTATCTCATGACAAGTACAGTCCCTGGAGATCACTTCACAGCTATTATAAAGATATTGCAGACAAAAGTGTGTATGTATGTTGTGCTAGAGGAAGATGAAGGTGGCACTTCAGAGTCACGAAAAGCTATTTTAGCTGACTATGAGGTGCATATTGATTAATTTAAAGTGTTACCAGGCAATTGAACAACTCTTCACTTGAATCATATTTATAATAGAGTGTACTGAACAGTTAATCATACTTTGAAGCTGCGACATAAAAAAGGTGGTTTCAGGGTAACTCCATTCTGATTGCAGTTATTTATCCTTATTCAAAATATTTACTTTCTATTTGTGCTTCAAAAGGACAAGTTTTTTTAATTATAAATCCATTCTTCCTTTTTAAAAGCATTACTTTAAAAATTGCAGCTGGTTTACATCCAGAATATCACTGAAAGAAATAGGGAGGGTTGCAACTAGGTAAGTTTGAGTTCTGTGGAATTTTAATGACTGACCTAAATTGAAATCTCTTTTGCAAATAAGATCTTCACAGATTTCCATATGCATATAATTCCCATGCTCCAATATGCATCTGCTTACATAACTGTAACAGTTACACATTTCAATGTCCCTAGAAATATGCAGATGGTCCCTTATACCTCCTCCTTTAAACAACAACAAAAGTACTTCATTTTAGTATACCATTTTTTTTTACATCCAGATTTCCCTTTCAGTGAAAACAAACTAGGTGATAAAGAAAGGTAGTCACTATGTGGGTAAGAATTTTGTCTCTGAACTCTCTATATTGCCTTTGAGAATAGCCTTCATGAAATACATAGAAAATAGAATCCTTCCAGGTGAGGATGTTTTATGTAAGAATTACCTTGTTGATTAAGGAATTAGCAATGAAAATACTTGTCATGGAGGGCCCTCCAGGTGCTGTTTGCTTAGGAGTGCTGTGGTCTTGTCTGCTCTCTGAGGCTAGGTACAGTCAAAAAGTCCAAGGCTGAATTGATTCAGTCTTTGTAGGTTAGTCTAAATTGCCCAGATTAAGTTGAAACAGAAGTGAACAGACATTTACCTTGGATTTAGGAAATGCAACCACATGCCTGCAGTGGCTCAGACCAGAAGCCCTTGCACTACTCTCTGGCTGTATATTCACTTCCTCTTCCTGCTTCCCCCCTGAGGTCTCTAGGATTTGCAGTCCAGAATTACAGCAGCAGAACTCTGCAGGATTGCTCATCACTTCCTCTTCCTCTTTCCAGGTGCCTCTGGGATTTGTAGTCCACAGTTTCAGCCAGCAGTAAATTTGGGTGGGGGAAAGGGTATTTAACCCCCCTCCCTGGCCCCAGACACCAGCTGGGGTATGCCAGGGTGCAGTCCCCTCTTCCTGTAGACCAGGCTGCATCCCCAGCCAGGCTTCCTCCCTCTCACCCCCTGTCCTCCCCCACCACCCTTGTCAGCCAGCCTTCACTGTTCCAACTAGGGAGCAGACAGCACAGCTCAGCTCAGGGCTGAAAATCATGCTGGGATTCTGGGGGGCTGATTTAGCTTGAACCAGAAAAGGGTCTGGAACAGAAGCTACATAAATTGGTTTGACCCAAATCAATTAAGTCTGATACTACATTCAACCAGATTTATCTAAAACCAGTTTCAGCCATTTTGAAACTGGTTTACGTGTATTGAGCTTCTGTTCTGTTACAGGTTTCAACCAGTTTCTGATAACTTAAACCGGTTTATGTATAACTTTTGTCTCCAACCTGAGAGAGTCCTCTGAAGTCAGCGAAGGCTTGGCTTCTAGAGCAAGAGGGGAGCCCAGGCTCCTTCCTACTCTGAGACCCTAGCCTTTCTGTCTCTTACCTTCCCTGGTTCTCCATGGCCCTGACTCAAAGAGCTCCACCTATTCCTGAGAGAAGAGCTTCACTATTCATTTGAGGGAACCAAGTGCAACTCAAAGTTCCAAGCAGCAAAGCATACCGTCTCTTCAGCAAAGGCATTTATTGGAACAAAGACCACTCAGTCAGAGGTTCACTGCATCCTCCAAAAGGGTTAAGCAGTCCCACTCTTCCCAGTCCAGACCACACAGCCTTGTGCAACCCCAAAGATACTCAGCTGTTCCCTTTCAAGTCTCTCCAGTTCCCCGAAACTCATCTACAAACTCTTCTGGCCAGGAGCTGCCAGGCTGTTTTTTTCCCCCCAATATGGTCTTTCATTGGCATGCCTATCTCCTCTAGACACTTCCTGGGCATTTCACCTTTGTTGTTATGTGAACAAAGCCATTCAAGATTTTATTGATGTTAAAGGCCTATCGTGTGTCATCCTGCAGGTAGCCAGCTCTGGCACTTAACCCTCCACTCTCTGTGAAGAGGCTAATGAGGTAAATTGAGTTGTATGTCTCGTAACAACCTGAACACAGTTAATGCAGAAATATCACAATAAAACTTACAATCCATGATAATATTAAACTGAAAGTTTTAATACCTTAAAACAGGAATCAATTTCTTTTTAATAGACAATTTTAAAACTTAGAGACTTATTTGCTGTTGCTTTCATGCCCTCCCACAATCTTGAGAGAGGATATAACCTTTATTTTAATCATGTCCTCTGAGGACTAAGTTAGTACTAAATTACCTATGGATGCTTAATGAACTTCTTCTATTAAATAAGGAATCAAGAGAGGATTAAAAGAACAATGGTTCTATAATCCTCAATACTGTTAGTTATGGGAATGTAAACAGAAAAAAGGATAAGAAGAATGCCTTTTTTACTTTCACCGCCCTTCCCCCCTGCAACTTGGCCCTATAATGAATGCTAGTGAAATTGAAACAAGATAGCAACATGCATATAAGATGATTCTGAGGAAATAAGCAATGAATAAACATAATCAAGATTTAGTCTATATTATAGCTCAGGACTGTCCAACTTCTGAGTGGCCAGGGGCTACGTGATGGCTAGCCACACACCATGTGGGTCATTCAACACTAGGCTGAATGCGGTGTGGTCAGGATTTCCAACCCAATACACTTTTTTTTAAACTTATAATCTGCAAACTATTTACTGACAATGAAACATTTTTAATAATATATGTTTTAGTTAATGTAAATGTAATCCTTCTTTCAGGCCTTGGATGTCAGTAAGGGCTGGTTTTAAGGGTTTAGCACCAACCAGTCTTACTTGACTGCAGAAATGGTTTTATAACCATGCTACTTCCATCCCAGGGGACCCTACACCCTGACACCCCTGACTGCACCCCTCACTATCTCACTGTGTGAGCCTCCCTGCTGTAGCACACATACACCTGTTTGCAACATCACGGAGATATCCTAGATATGCAGGTGTACTGTGCTGCAAGGCCCTGGCACAACATGTACCACCCATAACATGTGCCTCTTATAACACCTATATCAGGTGTTATAGTTGCCCTCTGCTGCACAGAAGGAAACTGCACCACACCAGGTGCCACCCAGGCTTTGTAGATCCTCCCAAGCTCTCTGACTAGTAGCTCACTTAGCCTACTGGTTCTGCTGCCCTTCCTTGTCCGCAGGGATAGGGAAAGATGGAAGGATATAGGGGAGCCCAGGAACTTCAGTGGCAGTAGCAAGAAGCAGAGTGGGGACAATTGCCCAGACCAAGAGTTTGAGGGCTTTATTTACCCCTCAGGGGATGCATGCAACCTGTAGGCTACTAGTTGGACACCTTTTATGAGAGCTCACTGGGGGTTTTTTGCCTTTAAAACTCCATGAGGATACAAGAATGTGAAAGGAAATAATTATATTTTTGTCAACACTGAGACATTATTTCATAAGGAATTGGAATATCCATCTCTCTGAATGTTCTTCAGTCTTCAAGGGATGCCAAGGGCACTCAACTGCCCACAAATCTGTGAAGAGGGAACCAGCATGTAAGAAATTTATGCTGAATTTCCGTATGTCATAAGGGGTGAAAATCATCCCTGGCAGAGAGCCAGCACAGAGTCTATGTCCCATTTATGTCTTTTTGAGGGCTTAAGTGGCACTTAAGTGATCTTGTACTGACCATCTGCTCTGGGGCAAACTACACCAAAAGCGATTAAAATATGGAATGAGTGCCAAAGGCAGCATTAAGAATTGTAATGTTTGTAGACCATAAATGAATGATATATATTTTTGAGAAAGAAATGAGGTATTGTTAGTTTATAGCTATAGTTTAGGGATTCAACAAGCCATCAGTTTGCTGTGTCATTTCTAAGCTTAATAGAAGAGGAGGGATGTGCGAGGCCTTGCCATATTCTCCTGGTTTTTACTATTTCCCTCTTTCAATTTATTCTTAAATCCCACAACACAAGATGTAGGAAATTATACAGTATCCCTTTTACAAGTCCCTTGTACTCTCACAAAATAAAAGCCTTACTTACAAAGGGTAAGGATCACCTCCAACATACAACTCAGAATCACAAACATTTCCATTACAGCATTGTTTAACCTTTATTTAAAGACCAATCTATGATAGACAGTACATTTTTTTCAAATCTCTTTGGGGGTTTCTGATGACAGATTTCACTGATCTTCTGCAAGGAGAGAAGAAGAACCAGAAAATGCCAACTGTAGGAAGCAGAATATTTCTAAAGAAATCTATGAGCTATATAACAAGCAGCACAAAAATATGTTTAGTGTTAATAAATCCAGCATGTTCACAAGTGATATATTTTAATTTGAATTAATTAATCTAATTTTTAGGAGAGTGGGTTGAAGCTTTTTAGAATCTCTTGACTTCACTAGCAGTAACATTTCATTTTAATACCATTTGTAATTAGCTATTTACACTACCAGCATAAGTGCAATGCTTTCTCAAAGGCTGATGAGAAATTGAGAATGAAAAAGCACATAAGTGTTAGGCTAGTCAGCAACATTTTCCACTTTGTTAAAATTAATGCAAGCTATCATTAGAATACACTACAGTTCAGTGCTTCACAAGTAAGAGAAATGAAGCAGTAACATTTACTGTACCTTTCAACCTAATTTTTAAGTCACTTAATCTTCCTTCAGTAAATCAAGATGTATAGGGTTCACAAACTTTCCCACATAGTCCAGCAATATAATGATGTTCTGAGTGCCATTCCAAGCAACCTAAGTAATTGAGGAAAAGTACATTATTATAAAGGTAAAACAACTAACAACAAATAATGTTTATCCCCAAAGCTCTTGTTTTACTTGTTTTCACTTTTTCAAATTTTGGAATAATTTTACTTGTTTTCAGTACATCACCTGCTTTCCTCACTGATCCTGCTGTTTCTTCCCAACAAAAAAAAACCTCCCCCTTTCTCTGCCTCATGAAAACAACTTCTGCAAAGCACTAGGACATCCCACTCCTCCTGTTAATTTCCTGTCTATATCTTCCACTTCCTCCCTTCAACGAGATACTTTTCCATGCTTTGAGACACCAGTCTTAGGGTTCCTCTGCATTTGTAGATAAAGGGGAATCTGTCCCAGAAGTGGCCAGACAAAAGAGTCCCATATTGCACCCTGGGGGCTCCTAGAGTGGGGGTCAGACATGAAAGGAAAAAACAAACAAACAAGAGGAACACTTAACTGCAACAGGGCCCGTGGCACTGTGAGAGTGAAGAGGGGAACCCACGTGGGTTGTAAGCCATCCCTTTATACGGCTGAGACTGGCCGGTGACATCATCAGCAATCACCAGCCAGCGGGAACAAAAAGGATCATCGCCAGAGGCTGGGGAGAGCAGGAGGAGGGAGAGCCGGTGGAAGCTCTCTACACCGGCAGCAACCAGCATGCCCAGGAGGAGGGTGAGCTGGCGGAAGCTCTCTACACAGGCAGCAACCAGCGTGCCCAGGAGGAGGGAGAGCTGGCGGAAGCTCTCTACACTGGCAGTGACCGGTGTGCCCAGGGGGAGGGAGAGCCGGCAGAGGCTCTCTATACCAGCAGAGACTGGTGTGTGTGGGAAAAGGGAAAGCCCAGCAGGGCAGCAACAGACGTGGCTCACGCCACAGGCAACAGCCAACCAGAACAGGAAGGATCACGGGGCACTGGAAGCAGGATGCCGCAGATAATGTTGGGGGACAGTGGCTTCGCAAAACACATTCAGCCGTGTGAGGGAATCAGCAGCCCAGGAAGAGGAGCCTTAACCGCTCCTGGTCAGACGACAAGTCATCGCCTGGAGCTTTTCAGGTACCAGGTGCGGAGTACTGACCAGCGGGGACAAGGATGAAGAAATTTAGAGGAGAGTGATGAGGAGGCACCACCATGTCCTAACAGTAGTGCCCGGGGACGGAACTGAGTAGACCCTCCCCAACTCTTAGTTTTGTTCCATTCTCTTTTTTTCCCCCTTTTGGAGGGGTTGTGGTGGCAGTATAGACAATGTCAGGGAGCTAAGTCTCTAGCAAGAAAGAAGTCTTGGTTAAGGGGAAGAGGTGCCAGCAGGGCAGTTTCCTTCTGTCCTTTTTTTCTTTTTTGTTGTTGATTTTTCTGTTCCCGGTTTGAGGTAGCCTAGGGCAGGAACAGGCCCAGCTTAGGCTAGATAGGAGATCAGTTGGACCGCCATAGGTGACAGCGCTCGAGACAAGGCCCAAGAAAGTGTCAGGGTCAAGAGTACAACTGCATTGGAGGAATGGCCGAATCAAGATCTAGTGACCCGCCGAAGGTTGGCATGAGGGTGGGGTGTAGGGAAGGTGGAGCCCCACAGACAGTCATCTATCGGACTACCTACCGCTGAAGAACCTCTGGCGGTTTGCCCCGCCCCCCCCACTGAAATTACATTCAAAGTTGTGGCAGGCGAGTCTGGGGGCGGCCACCTAGGTGATAGGCATCTACCTCAGGGTTTACAAGAAACCTCAGTACACTTGCTTCTGACTGTCTGGGCCAAGGCAGCATGCGAATGGCTGTTCAAGGCCAGGCGGTCACAGAATCTAATGCACAATCCACACAATTGCACCTCTTGTCATGCCACATGGCAAGGAGATGTGATTGTGGGATTGTGTATTACATACCAGAATACCTTACTGCCAATGCAGGGGGAACCTGATCCTGGGCTCCCCCTGTACAAGCAAGAAGCAAACTCTTGGCAGCTGGGGTCCCCTGAAAGATTCCTAGCTGCAGAGGTACTTGGTGCACTCAGGTGGCTGGGAGATGAAACTGCTTCAATCTTTCAGCCTTGGACATGTGTGAAACCCTTAGGGCTGTGAGATGGCAGCTGCCAGGGTCTCCCAGTCTCGGAGATATGTGATACCCCCAGGGCTGGGAGACTGCAGCTGGGAGACAACAGCTGGGCATGATGCACCCTTGCTGCTGGAAGCTCAGTCAGGTGGGTTGATTGGATATCAGCCAGGGCTCCCATTGGTTACCAACCAGCTATAAAGTCAGTACACATTTTGAGGTCTTACTTTATAGCTGGTTGGAGCTTTTTATGGCATGATAGCTACTTTGCACATGTAGCTGGTTGCAGTTAATTGCACAGTTAACCAGCTAAATGCGCAATACCTGTAATGTGTAGAGGGGGCCCTAATGTAACCTCAGTCACCTTTGTGGGTTCTTGGTCTAAGAATGGGTTAAGTAATTGGTAGCGAATACAAACAGAAGAGGGTAGGAGAAGAGTAAGGAGTAAGAATAAGGGAGAAGAAGGGTCAAAGTGGAAATTATTCCCACAGTAAGCCTTGATTTATCCCACCTCCAGAATGTGTCAGAATATGGCATGGCGCATCATATTAAATATTAAAGGCCTTCGTGGGTGATACCTGTTGCCAAAAAAATGGCTAAACATTAATATTAGAGACACATCCAAGATTGTTTTTGTCCTTAATGATTTGAAATACTGCTGATCACAATACACTATTATTAAGATTGCAAGATAGCTTTTCTTCTAATTCTGTTTTTCAAGCTCTCATAACTTTGAATATATGCTCTGCAGCTTTCAAAGGTCAGTCGCTGACTAAAGGTAGCTTACAAATTATTAAGCTTGTTGAATAAAACCATTCAGTTGCTTGTGTGTACAAAGTGGATAGAAAATGCATGTATAAGAGCTCTGTGCTATGATTATAAAAAAAAATCTTTGAAACTCTCAGTAACGCAAAAATGACAAAGTGATTCACACAATTATGCAACAATCACTGCTGCTTGCTGAAGAGGTCCTGTCCTGCACTACACACATCCAAGGTCACATCCATTGTAAAAGCACAGCAGACTTGAATTGTGTAGGGCAGGTTCTTGACTTAGCTCTACTTGTTGCAGTAACACCAGTCAGTAGGACAACTGCCCTAAGGAGCAGTCAAAAATTACACAGGGATCATTTCAGGTGCAGAAATGGGTAAGGAAGAGTTATTGAAGTTGCATGGAAAAGCACACACATCGTCAGCTGCTACAGTAGTCTCTATGGAACTACTGCATTGATCATTATTAAGGCCTGAGCTTGTTTTTAGCTATACTGAGGGTGTTTTTATTGCCTGGTTGTTCTGCAACTAGGAAGCCAAAAACCACCCTTCACATTCATTCCTGTTGGCTATGCTGCATAAACTTGGCACATCTGAAAATCTGGCCCAGTGTACTTGGTAGCAGCATATCTTTTGAATCCGAAATGTTACATTATGTTACCTACAAAATAACACTGAAACACATTTTGCAGGGAAGTCCCTGGTTCTACAATTTTTTGATATCCTTTTTAATAGAGGAGAAATAATCGGGGGGGGGGGAGGGGGACTTGAGAAAGATGTTGTACTTGCCCTCAGAAAGTGTGCTCCCTGAGTAATTTAATAGGTAAAATATTAAATCAGTAGGTCGTATTTTAATAAACAATACCAATCAACAGGTCATGGGAGTGTATCTTCAACATTCAGTAGTTTGAGATATGTATGGTTACTCAATAAAAGTAAAACATTCACCTGCTATTTCCTTAATTTCTTTCTTGATTTTATTTCCAACAAGCAAACTTAGGAGCTAGAAAAAAATGGTACACTGATGTGTATTTCTTAATGTTAACTATATTTCTTTGCAAAAGTTATAGTTTTTAATTTGCAGACTATGGCAAATGAAAAAGATGTTCATCATTATAGCTTGTGACAGTGGGCAAGCTAAGGTCCGGGTCCCATGTCGGCCTGCACACCTGTCTCTATGGGGCAATCCACCCTGTCTCTCTTGCCATGACTTTGCTGTTCCCATATATGGATGGTAAATGCGGGAAACTGCCCATTACCTGCCCCAATGCCAGGGCATTTTATCTGCAGCTCTGACCTTCCCTACACTACAGCCCATGCCTCACAGATGGCATCCACATGATGTTCTTAACACACACCACGACTGATGCTCCAGAGTCTCATAGAGACTCTCACTCCCCCGCTGGAGCAGCGGGTCATTGTGCTCAACTATAGGTCTTATTTTCGACCCGCACGGCCTCCCAGCAGTGGAGGACTTACCGGGGTCAGGATTCACCCCTCTCTCTCTGACTGAGCCCCCTTACAAAGCCTCTGGCCCAAACTATGGCCTCAGGCATTTGAAGACATACCTTGGCCTACTCCCCTCACATACCTTGGCCTACTCCCCTACCATGACCTCTCTAGGGCCTCTGCACCACACCCCACCCCACCTTGGGGTCCTCTCATCATCTTCACAACTGATTCCTTCTCCTGGGGGTTGGGCCATGTGCTGTGCTTCAGGCTGTCCCACAGCCCTACTCATCATACTCCCTTGGGCTGCCCTTCAGGCTGACCCTCAGCCCTACTCAACCCTCCTCCCTAGGGCCTCACTATGCCGCCCTCTCTGAGGGCCTTGGGGTCAACCACCCCCCATAGGCTCAGGTGGCACTCCTTTTGCCATACCTGGCCCCACTACACTCGTTCCCCAGGGTCTTACACTCCCCTCATGGGCTCAGGTGGCCACAGATGTGCCTGTCCCCACTACTGCCTCCAAAGCGCACCTGAAGATGGGGGCTGGGGTTAAGGTGCCCCTCCTCACCTTTCACCGGGGAGGTAACTGGCCTGGCATTTCCTAGGGACTCCCACATCACCAGGAGCCCCACCAGGCCACCCTTCTCCAGCAGGGTGGAGTTTTAGGTTATGCCCAGGACCAAGAGCCTCCTGCTCCTACCTACTAGATGCTCCAGGCAGCTCAGCCAGGCAGTGTTTCTGCCTGGGCTGACAGTTGCAAACTGCTGTGTTTATATAGGTAGCCAATATTCTAAAATGGCTGCCAAAATCAAGCACCTGCTAGCTGCCTGACTCAGCCCTTACAGTAGCAGGCACTGCAAGTGCACTGCCACATAGCTGTTCTTGTGTTTAATATTATTAACCTATAGAAGAGTTTAACTTTAAAGCTATGACTGTTTAGTAAAATGAGCTTCTGAAATATTCTATTTAAGGTATGAAAAAGCAAATAAAAATAGATTAATATTCAAACACACTCATAATTCATAGTTTCCTAAAAAAATACACACACATACAATATCATGTGTTATACTGCAAAAACATTCTTACATTTTTCCACTACACTGAAGTTGCAGGCATATCTTCATACTGATTATAACTATATTTTTTAAATGATTGAAAATGCACTTTTATCAACTATACTGTATTTAACAGGTTACGTGACTATATATGGTATTTGTCACTTAGAACTACATTTTTAATGCCTAGTTCTTGCAATTGCAACTGGCGTCATTTTAACCTAATTTCCTTATGTAGGAGAAATCAGGTAGTTAGATCTGGAATAACACCAACTCTGTATACAAAATAGGAAGAATTAATAGGGGAAACTGCAGTGAGGACCAGCCTTTTCTATCCTGTTTTCAGTCTGCAACTGAGCATACCCATTCAGGCCAATAAGTATACCCATTCTTTGCTTGAGTAGCTGAAATATTGGGCCATTAATTCACATTATTTTCTTCATTTTGCTCCAAATGTTAAAGCTGCCCTATACTACCAGAGGATCTAACTTCATCAGTGTTATTTTTAAAAAAAGGTAAATTAAAATAAATAGTCTCCCATCCATCCTAACAAGATGTATGAAAATGAGTTTCAGCTTAATAGCAGTCATGAACACCCATCAACCAGCTGTCTGTAACTTGCCACAGGTACGCCCTATGTTCACTTACCTACTGCCTTTTTCATGAGGATATACATAAGTGTGTGTATGTGTGTTCATTTGCATATGTATTATACATAATAAATAGAGAGAATCACTTGGATAAATTTTTGTTTGTCAGTAAAAATGTAGAAGACATCCATCTCCATGGCTTTTCCTCTTATGTGTTTCTCTCCTGTTCCATTCCTGTAAAATGAGTGTAGCTGCATTGTTAACAAGATTTAAAGAGCATACCTGGACAGAAAATATCCCAGAGAATTATAGGTGTCAAAGACTGCATCTAAAATCTAGAATGGCATTCATAGCCACTTAATAATTCAGCTCTAAGTGATGCGTTACCTAATGTCACATTTTGTGTTCAGCATTGTAGTGAAATAGTATTTTTTGTAATGTGACCACTGTTTAGCAGAAACTGGACAAAGATCACAATTGGCTATGGAAAGGTTATCAGCTAACAACCTAATTCACTACAAACTGAAGGCAAAATCTAATAATTAATCAACTATTAGAATTTTGAGAGTGGAACACATCTCTGATAGGCTCCCTCTGTAGAGGTCCCTTCACATCTACCATTGGGACTGGGATTTTTTTTTTTAATTTTAATTTTCCATGGTCCAAGCCAAATTAGCCAAATCAATTCCAAATCCATGAGTCAGTCCAGAACCATAAATGGCCCTATTACTGGCAACATCCTCCACCCCAATTTGGGGCTCCAGATGTTCCCAAATCCTTTGTTGGGCATCCTACATACAGGCCCAAGCCCAAAGCCTTGGGGTTCGGCTGCCCCCAAGTTTCGCTTGCCCTCAGCCATATGGCCGCAGAAGCAAGCTAGGGAGGAGTCTCCCATTTCCATAAAGTGGGCATAAAGCCATAATCTCTCCACTCCAGCAGCTAAGTGGGAGGTTAACTATGCATTAGGGCTGTGTGAAACAGCACTGTTTTGTTTTGACTTCTGTTTTGCCATTTTGAAGGGACAGTGTTTCATTTCATCATTTTGTTTAATTTCAAAGCACTGTTCCATTTTGTTTAATCAAAATTGTTTCGCTCTTTTGAAGTGTTTCAATGTTTCACTCGTAGCCTATAGTGGGGAATCATGAAAATGCCTATAACTTGGTCATTTCTTTCCTGATTTTGATGAAAACAGCAGGCACAGTAGCCCCTTCTGAGGGCATGTAGCCTGCCATGTTTCAGGGAGACAGGTGTAGGAGTTTTGGGGGAACTGCACCTCAAGATGCTGACAAACAAAATTTGTGTCACTTGCCGGCAGTGGCTGCCTCCTGTAACCCTGCCTGCAGATCTGGGGGCCCGCACCCCTGGGAGGGCTGTGGGGTTGTGCTGCACTCCTCCCGGGGGTGTGGGCCCTTGGATCTGTGCTCAGGATGACAGGAGGCTGTCACTGCCATAGCTCATGCCCAGTGCCAGGAAGAGTGGTGCTGCCACTGGCCCCAGGCAGCAGTGGTAGCCTCCTGTCATCCCATGCACAGATCTGGGGGTCCATGCCCCTGGGAGGAGTCCAGCAGTGCTGGGAGAGCAGGTTGAGCTCTGTGGGGCTGGCAGAGCCACTTGGAGTACAGCCCTGGTGAGCACAGCCTGGTGGCAGGAGGCTGCGCTGGCCCATAGAGCTGTGCCTGGCAGCGGGAGGCAGGGGGGAGCCAGTGGCCAGGGCTGTGCTCAGAGCAGCTCTGGCCACTGGCTCTCCCCTGCTTCCTGCTGCTGGGCTCAGCTCCATGGGGCTGGCAGAGCTGCTCGGAGTGCAGCCCTGGCTCTCCCCCGCCTCCTGCCACCAGGCTGCTTCAAAACGTTTCAAAACTTTTGAAATGTTTCAAGTGCCCTCGTTTCATTTCAAAGCTGTTTCAAAGCCTTTTGTTTCATTTTGATTTCACTGTTTCAAGCTTGAAACACATTGAAACAGCTTCAAAACAAAACACTCATTGAAATTTTGCACAGCCCTACTATGCATTACCTTTGCGGGTACTACCCCTGTGCCAGGAGATCAGTCATCCCCAGGTGCGACTAGGAAAATCGCCTCTGTGGTCACAGAAGTGTTTCCCCTGCCAGGTAAGCATAGGAACTACACTTGATCTGAGCTGAATTAATCTGTGGGCTTTGAACTGTTTTGGGGCTCTGAGCAAACTACCTCACATTATCAAAAACTCTTACTGGACATGGAGCTTTACAGACCTATATAATATTGTCTTTTCAGCTTGTCTGAAGGATTTTGGAAGTGTGAGGGAATTATTTATATTCCTCAGTGACAGTATATGTGTTCTGTCCCCTTTCACCCTTCCTGGAACATTAACATTACAGAGAAAGCTCTACAGAATCTGAAAAATGGTCTGAGAGTTCTGTAACCAGCAACCCTGCCTCTGTCATGTAGGGCCGTCAGGGAAAACAAAGAGGTAAAGATTTTTCTGTGAAATCTTTTATTGGACCAACTGTACAGTTGGAAGAGAAGATGGCCAAATTTTGGGGTATCAAGTGTCCTTCCTCACATCTAAAAAAAAGAGGCAGATGGAGGCTTTTTAGCTTAGCATCTGCCCTTTTTTTAGACTTGAGGAAGGGCATTTGATCCACAAAAGCTTGTGTCTCAGTTTTCTCAACTATGCAGTTGGTTTAAGAAAAGATATGACAAATTCTTGTACATATGGACCATCATGGCTACAACACTCCAAACCTAGGAAAAACATGGGCATGAGGGGGTGGAGGGGGAGGGGGGGGCTGTATTGCCAATGCTCTTCAGCCTGACAAAATTTTGACAGCAGTTTTTGCTGAATTTGTGTAACTTGTAAACCTCTAACAAAATGCTGCATCAACTTCACTTAGAGTTGACATAGTTTTAATGAATCTGACCCTTTTATTTTGAACTCCAAGAAAAAAAACAAAAATGGTGCTATGACACACTGTTTAGTAAACATTTTTTTAGTCTCATTTAATTTTATTGTAGTTTTTTTTTTGTCTTAAATCCTTATAAGTTTATTGAGCAATTAAACTATGTTCTCAGAAGGGAAAAATGCCTATAAACAAGCAAAAAAGCTAAGCAGTAATTTCTAGATAGAAGTTAGATTTTTATTTCCTTCCATCATAGTATGAATGAGTATTTACTTTGTAAAATAAGGTGCTGGGCTTGCTAAAGGGATGAAAATGACTAATTCTTTTTATTCCTTTTTTTTCTTTAGTGAGATGAAGCTTAGGACTCTAAGGGCACGTCTATATGTCGCCATATGGCACCACTGCTATGGCGTCATGCTTTAGTACTTCCTTTTGGAAGTAGTAAAGTACAGCACAGTACGACTAGTTACTGTACCATGTGTGCAGAGCACGGTTAGATTTTGCCACTATGTCATCATAGTGGTATGGTATAACAGGGGAGTGCGATGCTACAGCAGTTTAGCTGGTGATCACATGTAGACCCACATGATCACTACATCTCTGTAGAGTGTCCCTACGTTGCCACAGCATGGCATGTAGATGTGCCCTAAGAGTAACAATCTGTTTCTGCTATTTTGGCTTCATCAGACCAATCAATACAATGAAATCAGCAATAGTTGATGGGATCCTTTTCTACAACCATTGTGCTGACTTACTGCTACTTTCATGGGACTACATATTGAATTTGTTTCCAGAAAGCACCCTTGCTTTAACATGAAGTTTTTATTGGAAGTCTTGTTCTCTCTAACAAAACTAATGAAATCCTGTTTAAAAAGTACCTGTTAAAAATTGATCTGTTGATCAAGGAAAAGAAACAGAAAGACACATATTCATGATGTTGTTGTGATTACTAAAGGACAGTAAGATGATGTTTAGAAATGTAACACAATATTTACGGTACATAAACCTGACTTCAAATGTAGCATTTATGAAGCTAAAAATTATGTTCATGTATAGGAACTTCAAGATCATTTACAAAACACACTAATATAAGATGGTGCAAGTCAATACAAATGGTTTTTATTCAGGGGCAGCTGTAATTACCTTTATTCAAACTGAGCAATATTTTACTTCATGAGTTGCTTTTTTTAATGGCTAAATTGGCAGGTAAGGCACTGCTCATCATGAGTTAGGATTGAAAAATCTGTCCCTGAAACAATACAAAGATAATAAAAATTGATAAAAGCACAGATGCATCTTGTTTGTGAAAAAGAAGCATTTAACACTAGAGCTTCCTGCGATAATTTAATATATGGAGTAAGCTTTCTTCTTTCTTTCTCTATTGCAGAAATGTCACTGAGACAGCAAAATAATTCATTAATGTTTCCCAGAAAAGAGCCTGTTAAAGCAACTAGGAACTACAGCACTGTATAGGTGACCCCTTATTAACAGTATGTTTTTCTTTGAGCCAACATGAAAAAGGGATATAAAGAAATAAACAGGGTAATCTGGGAAGAGACAACATAGCCTGATATTCACCTCTACTATTCAAAAGGGAAAAACGAAATGGTGAGACAGTTTTTTAAAAACAGGGGGAAACGTTGCCTTGATTCATAATGCATTACAGCACCAATTCAGCAAGGTACTTAAACATGCTCATCTTTAAGAACATGAGGCATCCTTTTGAAGTCAATAATACTATACACATCCTTAGAGAAAAACCCATGCCTAAATAGTGCTGGGCCCAGACTTAAAATACATTGCTGAGCTGGGGTCCTCTCTGAGGCAAACTTTGTAATCTTTTACATTATGCTTCCATAAGTACAATGCCTCAGAACTAAACGTAGGCTGTGGACTTACCTGGAGTATGCACTACTTCAAATTCAATGTATACATTGCTTGTTAATTATAGGAACAGAATGGACTGAGCTTTTCACACATCATTAAGGCTCCTTATCTTGTTTCTCAAAGGCCTTATGCCTCTAATACCAGCCTTGCCATTGAAAGGAACTAGTCATTGTAATGCTTTAGAAGTATAGAAATTGATAGTTTCTAGTTAGTTTCACCAATTTGCAATTAAATGGAGTACAATTGCATTACAAAATTGACAGTGGGGCTGAAAAATTCCTATGCATTTAAATGGTTTATGCAATTAACTGATATGCAGAAAACCAGTGTTAGTTATAATGTAAACAGTACATAACATTTTGCAACTAATACACTACAGATAAATGAGAACATTCAGAATGTACAAAGTCAAATATACAATTTTTTGCAGGACTGGGTTCTTTGGTCTTTACTGACTTCAGTCACTATCAGCATAACAATATAACAAACACAAATAACACTTTGTTGTAAAACTCAAATGACATTCTGATGTAGGAACACATTTATTTTTTAGAAATATGCTGAGAGAGGAGAAAAAGGTGATTCTACTTAGCCTTATCTGGTACTTGAAACTGGTTGAAAATCTTCAGCCATTTAGGAGGGTACTTGAGAAGAAGGTGATTCTGTTTAACATCACCATGTGGTTAGAACTAGCTGAAAAATTTCCAACTGGCTTAACACTTTTTTCCACTGGAATTATACTGCTCTTCTTAAATTGAAATGTTTCACAAAAATATTTCAATGGAAAGTCATCAAAATGTTTAAATTCAGTTAGGTGGAAGTGCTCCATTTTGCCTATTATATCATATTAAGCAAACTATGCTATATTATACATAAGTATAACACTGCTGAAATAATAAATTTGAATTGAAGCACTTAAACCATACCTAAGCAAATTACACTGACCTTATCAAATGATTTGGTTTCAATGAGATCAAAATGAACTTTCCAAAATGATTTTTTTTTGTTTTATTTTTCAGGAAATTTGATTTTTCATTACAATTCAGGATAAAAGGAAATTTCAAAATGGTTGATAGTTCTGATGGAATGGGAAATCTAATGTTCTACTGGCTCTATCTGTAGTCATATTTGCTTGCTTTCTTATTTCCACAATGGACTATACAACATGGAATACCAAATGGTAGAGTTATAATAATACTGAACGCTGATGACCGCTAGATCAATAAAACACTGTAACATGCTGTACTCCCAGGTGAAAGGAAAATTGAACTGGCAGTTGACATCTGATATTTGCCAGTTTTTTACATACTCAGGGACATTATTATTTAGTCTGGTTAAAGGCAATATTTTAATATAACCAAAGGTCAGCACTGAGTAATACATCTGAAATTGGAGTCTGCTTATCATAATATTGCTACGTAAAAGTCACAATATGTAGGTAAAGGTCAATTTTGCAAGTCATATTCAAGTATTTTTCCTTTGGGGTAAGGCAAAACAACTGTTAGCCATGCTCTAAGTAAATATTGCAGGCTCATTAAATATAGAAAATGCCAATTAACTGACCTTGTACTAATCAAAATGCTGATGCAGCATTATACGTTCGAATGTATCGCATTTCTGTCAAACTTCATTATCTGTCTAGGAAACTGTTTCAGTCTTTCAGCACAGCATCATGTTAATTTTGTGACATTTTTCTCTTCAATTGATAAACTTAAAGATATTATTTCTATACACAACTTTTTAAAGCCTTCCAAAATTTCATTATATTTTACTTTCCACTCAAGAAACTAAAATTTTGCAAAAACTTTTAGAAGAATGCAGATTACTGAGAAAACCTATTCAATCAAAACAAGGCCAAGAGCTGTGTGAATCAGGTTGGTTTATTGTTAATACTTTTTCCAAATTTGTAAACTGAGTAGGCAGCCACAATCCTGTCAACACAATCCTGTCAACACATAAGGGGTTAATGACCAGTACTGCTATAGTAGTAGGTTAGCTGGCAATACAAATACTTTTATGCAAAGGTACCATTCCTCCTTAGGACAACCCATTTCAGCTACAAAAGCCAAAATAGTAATTTTTTTTTAAAACAACAAAAAGCCCTTTGTAGAGTGCTGCTTTACACTGAAAAATATTGAAGGCGTTTGTGACAGAACATTATATCTTGTTGCTAATACAAAGTGAAGTGTTGTTAAAAAAAGTAATATACTGCAACCCTGCAAAGTGCAAGGCAATGCAACCAAAACATTTTATTTTTTCAGGTCAAGTAGCTATTATGAATTCATGAAGCAGACAAAACCTGACTTTTGTGGATGATTCATGGGCAAAGCACTAGTGGGAAACTTTGTTGTTTTTGTTAAATATTTGTAAGTCAAAGGTTATAATAAATATCCATAAAATAACATTCATTTTTCCAAACAGAAAATAAAATACAGTGCATGGTTTACTGCTAGAACATGTGTTCCATCAGAGAGGAACCACCACACTAGCATTTCAGCCTTTTAATTTTTTTTGGCAAGATGTGTGCATTTATATTTTTTATTAGAATTAATTAGAGATTTTCAGCTTGGTCACAGGTCTGTGTTATACTCAGCACCATGAAGGCTTTACAGAGGTATCCCAAATATTATCATTTGTCAGTTTCTTACTCCCCTCCTCCTTTTCCTTCCCATAGTATTTACTGAGGATCTTTCTCCTGTCCAATAATACATAATGGTATATTTCTTGAACAAGAGAGTCCAGACAGTGTGAAGTCCTTAATTAATGGAATGCCCCTGGTGGAAAGACATGAGAAATAGGTTCTGCAATCAGTGGCACCAGTTCCTGATTCTGACTTTTGACCTGAACTATTATTGAAGTTAAGTCAGTGAATCTGCTGGGAAGACAATACAACAGTGCCCAGGCAATCCAGGAAGTGTTTTGAGAGTGTTGGGGTGTGACACCTTGAAGGTAAATAACTGGAAGAAGTTACCCAGAAAAGTTATGGAATCTTCATCCTTAGAGTTTTTAAAGATTTGGCTAGACAAAGCCTTGGCTGGGATGATGTACTTTGGGATGGTCCTGCTTTGAGCAGGGGGTTGGACTAGATGACCTCTTGAGACGTCCTTTCCATCCCTCATGATTCTATGATTTGTCTGCATTACTCCAAACCTGGTCAAAAAAAATAAATCCTTACTGCAGTTTTGAATCTCTATTTAGAACAATGTTTGTGTTTATTAGGTGCTTCCTTATACTTATCCAGTACAGAACAAGACTGCAGATAATCTACTGACAGGCAGAACATTGACCAGGATAACTACCAGCCCACACGAGCTAATCTTTCTCATCTACATGGTCTACTCTCAGCAGTAATCTGGATTGTAATATTGTCCTGGTATGCAAAGTGAAATTTCTATGGAAGTTGCTTTTATATTAATAGTAATACTGTGTATACTAAAAGATATAAGTATTGATGATATTTTCAGGAATCAGATTAGCTAAGAGGAGTGGAGAACACAATGAAACTTTAATCTGGAGAATTTAGCAGGCCTGTTGGGGCAGTGTTAGTAGCACTTCTGATCCACACAGAGTATTTTTGGGCATTAGAGTTAGCATGCAAATGGGCTATTCTTGTTAAACATACCACCAGCATATTATAATTTTAAGGCAATGTACAGGTATTACATTTCTACCAGAACTGAAATTGGTAGCTGACAGAGGTTCATCCAGTTTCTCCCAGAAGAAACATATCTCAACCAGGAAGATCTTCCAGGTTGACTCTTGGAAGACCTCCCCTTTAAGAGAGTTTCTCTCACTACAAGCAATGCTTGTATGCTCACCTTCTCTTGGACTGCAAAAACCCTTTTGTGGAGGAGGCACGGGGATTCCTCCTGGGACCAGGAGGAGTTGGGCAGCTGAGGAATGATCTACACACATCCTCCAAACCAGGCGGTCCCTGGAATCACTCTGGTCTGAGGAAAGCACGGGGGAGGTTGCAGGCTGGAGCACTTGCACACTCCATCTCTAAGGAAGATTTATAGAACTGGAAATTTCCCAGGAATTTCGAGTGCTAGAAAAGAATGCCTGTCCATACCATAAATCAGGGCTGTCCCTCTTCTAAGCAAATAGGGGCTACATGCCCTGCAGGCTGCACCAGGGAGAGCCACTCACTGTGCCCCCTGGCCACATACTGTATGGATGTCCCTTTTCCCATTGCACTGTATGCCAATGACCCCTCCACTGCATGACTGTGACCCTTCCGCCACTGCTGTATTGTGCACTCATGACCCCCACTACCCTGTGTACCTGCATCCCTTCCCTCACAATTGCACTGCATGCCCATGCTCCCACCGACAATACCCCTTACTAGACCATGCATCTTTGTGGGCACCTCACTACTTCACTGTTTGCTTGTGACGTCCCTGAGACCCTGTGCTACACTGTGCGCCCCAGGCTCACTCTCAATTCCCTGCACTGCCCCATTCCCTAGTGCAGAGGAAGGAAGTGGCAGCTAGAAGATGGAAGGAGAACCTGGAGACTGGGTGTTGTTGCAGGCAGTGATAGGGGAGCAGCAGTTGGGCAGGAACCCTGGGGCTATAATTTAACCCCTTGCAGGCTGCAGATAGTTGAACAGCCCTGCCCTAAGTTTCAATTGAAGCACCCATTTGAGATGAATTGGACAGATCACATCTTTTGGAGCTACAGCAGTTGCTTAGGGTACAATTTATTCAACTTACATTTTCAAGGTTATCTTCACACCCATGAAGACTGATTTTTTTCTTTCAATTAAGTTTATAAATCTCATTAGTAACTTAAAATGGTGTAATGCAACATGAAGGAAAGAAATGTTACTGAGAGCGCAGGAATGAACCATCCCAATGCACAGGAAGACTAGCGAGTATGGCGGAAGACCAGCTTGGTTTAGCAGTGAACTCATCAATGAGCTAAAATACAAAAAAAGAAGCTTACCAGAAGTGGAAACATGGACAGACGACTAGGAAGGAGTATAAGACCATTGCTTAGACATGTAGGGATGAAATCAGGAAGGCCAAAGCACAATTGGAGTTGCAGCTAGCAAGGGACATGAAGGGTAACAAGAAGGGTTTCTACAAATATGTCAGCAACAAAAGGAAGATGAGGGAAAGTGTAGGTCCCTTAGTGAATACATTCCCCAAACTTTTGTTAAAGCCAGTAGAAGTTATAAATATTATGGTGGCATACTTATGGTAGCTTATTCCTGGTGGTAGCAAGAAAAATATAAATATCTAATCAATAACATTTACTTGATCTATGCTCTGTACAACCTATTTTTGCATAAGAAAATCTCCCTCTATTTTCTTATACCTAGGAAACTATTAAGTAAAATAGAAACTATTTTTCCAAGACCATTACAATTCATATTAGCTGGTAACTGAATTAATCACAGATGAATATGTTAATAGGATGTCTATATAGATTAATAGATATTCACAGATTGTCTATTCATAACCAGACTTTCTAGTCTGTCATCAAGCAGAACCAAGGGTCACTTTAGAGGTATTTCAAACATTAGCTTGCTAATCTAAGACAAATATTTTTGTTAACGCAAAGTTAAGGTTGCCTGCTGGTATCTAGTGGCACTTCAGTGTATTTGAGTTGTACTGGTTATAATTAAATGAGAAGTGAATAGCTCTGAATATCCTGAGATGTAATCTTAGAATTTATGTCTATCTCTTGGTTACAATCCTTTGAATCTAATGATTTGGCTCTGCTTTATTGCCCTGCAAACCACTACAAGCCCCATTACCTTTTAAGTATCTGTCATTAATGCTGCTGCTTTGCTAAAGCCTCCCTTTTCTGCTGTCATGCCATTCCTCCAAGATGCTGCAATTACATATTTGTTTTGTGCAATTTTCTTTCCATCTTATGAGAGGAAAAATAAAGCATTACTTTTCTAATAGGTAAAACCAGTTGCAACTGTGCTAAAATAGACAGAGGTACCAGACGTTCCATGAGTTTAAATGTTTTGTGGCTGTAGTGATCACTAGGTTCAATAAATACAGGCAAATGGGAATAAAAAAAACTAAACAATGAGCTCTATTGGGGAGCAGTAGGTAACCTCTACAGACACTTGGTTTCTCTCCCTAACTCCCCTAACTGAGGTTCCACCTTCCAATTCTCAACTTCTTAAGTTGTATAAGTAAAAGAGTGTCTCTAAATTATAACTTATATCACTACAGGAGCATATTAGAAAAATAGAACTGAAAGGGGACTCCCAGGCTTTAGCTTACTGTACTACATTAGCTGGGAACCAGTCGTTTTGACATTGTTAGACTCAAGGCACCTCTCAGAAAATGCCAATTCTTAGTTTTCACTGATTTTTTTACTACAGCAAAACAATAGAGTAATTGTTATGTTGCAAAGAACTCAGCAAGACCACAACGTTAACACTGAATTTCTATTTGAAATCTCTGGGTTTATCTTATCAATCATATTTGCACTTTTAACAGGGCTAACACTGTTAGGCACCCTGAAGCTCTCTTGAAAGAATCTCAAGGTACCCAGTGATGCCATGGCACCCAATTGAGAATCACCAGTCCAAAGGTCCACACAATCATCTCCTCCAGGTCCTTTGCACACACCATACCCACAAAGCACACTGATGGGGAGAGAGGAAACCCTTACAATTTGTTACAGGAAAAGAGCAGAGGAGACAAAGGCACTGCCAATGCCTTGACACTGCACTGAAAGGAAACTTGATAGGTTAATATATAGTGAAGTATTCCTAAGAAAACATGCTCATTAGGGCTGTGTGAAGCTTCAGTCCCTGATTAGATACGGCAGAGATTCAGCCCAATTCAGTGGCCAGATCTCCAAATCTGAATTGACTCAAAGGACCCTTTAATCTCTCTGAATCGATTCAGACAAATTTGGCAATTTAGACATAGATACAGATTTAAATGTTTTTTTCTACATAACTCTAGGTAGCAGGGGCTCTGAATGGTGCAGTGCTGGGGCAGGTACAGTATCCCACAGAAGTATAGGGGGCTCCCCAGCACGCTCAGCAGCAGACCCGAAAGTGGACCAGAAGCACTTTTGGTCCACTTCCTGGTCCACCGGGCAGCATGCAAGGGGGCCCCACCCCAAGCCCTAGCTCAGCAGCTGGTGCCTCCTGGGTCTGGGGGGGCACCCAAGGTCCCCCTGTGACCGATTGCTGAGTCGGGGGGCATGGGAAGGGGGCCCCCAACACACTTTCTGGCAGACCTGGAAGTGGTCCAGAAGTACTTCCACTTCCGGGGTCACTGCAGAGCCCCGGGCACACTGGAAAGCCCGCTTTGCTCCTGTGGGATGCTCCATGTGCCCCAGTACTGCAGTGATCACAAGCCATGCTGCTACCTCAAGGTATGTAGAAAAAACTTTTAAAGCTGTGCCTGTGTCCAAATCGCTGATTTACTGAATCAGCATCGAATCTTCAGATTCGGCCAAATCGAATCAAGGACAGTGATCCAAATCAATGGATTGAATCACGTCCCTGATTCAGGCCGAATCTGAATTCAAATTGAATAGGACCCATTTTGCATAGCCCTAGTCCTCATCATCTGGTCATCATATCCCCTCTCAACCTTCATTTTGCTAAGTTAAACAGGCCAAGCTCTCTTAATCTTCTGTCGTAAAATAGCTTCTTTGTTCTGTTAATCATCCTAGAAGACCTTGTTCATGTTCCTTGTAGTTTAAATGAAACCTTCTGAACATAACTGACCAGAACTGCACACAATATTATAAATGGTGTCTTACTAATGCCTAGCACAGTGCTACTAACATTTTCTTGCCTCTACTAAAAACACCCCACTGACTACAACCTAGAATTGCATTAGTCTTTTTTACAGCTGCATCAAACTGATGGCTCCTATGATTGACCAGTACACTCAGGTCCCTTTTTTCCCCTCTGTTATACTTATTCTGAGACCCCCATCTTATACCAAATGTTCTTGGTATTGCATATCACTTTCACATCATACCATTAAACGTTACATAGCTTCTATTGCTCCACTCTGACATTATCTAATTTTTCCTGTATAAACTGAACTTCCTCAGTATTGCCATTACCTTTCAGCATTTGAAATCAAATTTCATAAGGACGCATCTAGTTCTTGCACCAAGATTGGTAAGGAAAATATTAAACAGAATAGGTCCCAAGACAGAGCCCTAAGGAATACTAGTAATCCCTTTAATAATTCCCCTTTCAACATAATACAGTTAGTTTCCATTTTAGCCATTTCCTTTATTCTGTTATGATCATATTATTCAACTCATTTTCCCCAGACTAGCTAATAATTTTCCATGCTACACAGTGTCCAATATGTTACTTAAATTTGGACAAATTGAATCCATTGACTTATTCTTGTGTAAAAATTCAGTTATTTAGTCAGAGTGACATTAGATAGGACTTCCTTGAGTAAAACTATGTTTTTGGTGCTCCATTTTCTGTTTACCTCCACATCCTTGATTCTACTAGATTAATTTTTGTATTTCAGTGGTACTCAGAGGGGATGTAGCAGAAAAACATTTTGTTTGTATGTTTTATCTAATTTCCATGTTTATAATCTGCTTTTGTCATTTTTAGAGTATAAATTATTTGGGTCAATTTTGTATGTAGATAATGTGGACAGGATTCTAATAGTCTCAAAGTGTTTTATGAATTAGGCATTTTGAGTGCTTGTGCCCAGATGGGCTTCTTACACATGTGGAAAAAAAACAGTACAAGGAAGGTTCTTTGAGTAGATGTGATATCTTTTTTTAGACCAACTGAGTAGTTGGAAAAAAGTTTTTGCAAGTTTTCAGGTGCAGTCACCCTTCTTCAGGCATGGGGAGTCTCTGCTGTTCAGAGATCTCCAACACTGCTACAACCAAATCCCCCCCTCCCGCCCAAAACAGTGCTTTACTTTAAGCTTGGTTTGCCCCCATGCCAAGCACAGTGCATGCCCAGAAGAGGCTTCACATTAGTTTGACCTAGCTTGCTCAATGTCTGTGTCTATCACATGCTTCATCAGGTCTTTGGTTGCTTTTATCTAATAGCCAACTGAGTTGACTTTAGATAAAAGCATCATAAAGCCCTGTTGAAGATTCCAATTTCTAAAGATGCTGGGAAGCTGGGTCAAACTAATGTGCTTTCTCTTCCAGTAAAGCACTGTTTTGTTTTGTTTTTTTCACATCTGTCAGTACCCATGGTGTTTCTAAATGTTATGGTTAAGTGCCTTGGATCCCTCTATTGTCAATAGAGAGTTTCTGTACAAGTCTACAAGCAGTTCAGGTTTAGGCTTCTATGCAGTGGGTGCATCTACATGTTTATTAATGCACAGTGGTTATTAACAATTTAACTTAGTACTTGTATAATCAAGTACTAAATAAATGCGCATTACTGCTCAGTAGTACCGGTGAACACCTTTTTAGTGATGCTACTGTGCAATAGCCTAACAATACTGTGCAGTGGCATATTAGCACAGTCTGTGCTGTAACATACTACTGTGCAGTGTTATTAGGCTACTGCGCAGTTAGCGTCTCATGTAGGTATACCCAGTAACTATTAAACACCTCCATATGGCAGTTCTGAAGGCCTGGGAATAGTTAGAGGGAATCAGTAGAAATATTTATCTTTTGGGGAAATCAATGAGAATTTTAGGATGTGCCTAGAATGTAAAAATGGGCTATTACTATTTAATTTTGGAAGACTGAAAGAAATCAGTTCAGTCCTCCTGCTCTCCATTTATGTAACATGCATTTGCTATGTATCCAGCACTTTGGGAAATTCCCCCTCACCTGGGCCCAAAATAGTATGAATTTGGCAAACTTCCAAGCATGCTGAAAAATATATTTGTTTTAAAAGGCTTACTATTTGCTTCCACAGCAATTATAAAGTGGAAGAAGTATCTTTATAGGTGTCTATCTGGCTGAGTGAATGTTTGAAATTCTTATTTTAATGGTACTCGGATGTTATTGTATTATTAATTATTAGGGAGCCTAGAGCTTTGGCTAAGCATCTTTTATTAATACTGCTTATTATTCAAATGGAAGTAAATAAATTAATAAATACCACTTAGTATTGGCTTGTTTCACAATGAAAAAATGACTCACTGAATGAAATTGTGCATTATTTAATTTTGGTGTATGTTTAGATAGAGCAACTTGCCTGGTTTCACTGAAGGTGGCCTGGGTTTATATTATAGATTCTGAGGGTAGAATTTGACCCAAATAATCCAGTATGGAAATAAGTTATTCTGATTGCCTGGCAGAGACATGGTTAAGTAAGTTATAACAAGCAGTCAGTAAATCTGAATTCTCTTTGCTGTAACTCCCAGAAGTCCTATTAGTAAAAGGAAATATTCTCAATGATTAATTAAATATATATAAAAATGTTTGAAATGTCCCAATTTTGAGCTAGAGTATTTCTTCTAAACTTACTCTAACTATTTAGAGGTTATATAGCAGCTATTAACAATGCTGTGAGAAATAGGACTATAGAATTGAAGGTCTTGATTTTTACAGAAAATATTTTTTCATCACTTCTTATTCAGTAGGACTATTAGAACTTAAGGATAAATGACCTGTCTTGTTGAGGGTTATATTGTATTTTCCCCAATATAATATCAATTAACTTACTATTAGTCCTAGAGATGAGTGGAACAGATTCAACCAAGAAAGGTGACCTCAAAGGGTTGTATAAAAAGCCAGACATTTTTCCAAATCTTTTATTCTGTATGTCTGAATCAGTGGTCTTGCCTGTTGATATAATTTCAACATCAGATTTGCTCTCATAAAAAGCGAGTTTCTCTAGAAATGCTACTGTAGTGATGGAGATCTTTCTCAGAAGCAGAAATGTTATAAAAGACAAAGGTGTCCTATTCAAGAATGTTCAGAAGCAAATAGGACAGTTTGCTAACAGTTAGTAATTGTTACAACGAAGAGCATTTTCAATATCAGTAAGCAGATGAATAAGGCTACAGAAGTAGAACTGGTTAAAAATGTTGGCAGAGCTTTTTCTTTAAAAAATCTCCACTTTTTAAAACAAATTCTAAGTGTTGAGCAGACTTGCAGGATAGTAACTAGCAGATTTTAAGAACTGAAAATCTCTGATCTAATTCTATCCAGACTTATGACCCAGACTCATGGCCTGTAATCTTACAGGGTACAAATTAGGGAAGAAATTGGCCCAAAGAAGGAGAAAGAAAAACGTACATTTCACATTATCTTCCCCATCCTCCTTTATTTGCAAGATAGAAAATCCCCAAATGCTTCATCCAGTTAAACTTTAAGTGATTTGAGCAACAGAAATTCAACCTAACTGTCCTTCAACATTTTGTAAAAATGGACATGGAGTGACTAAGTGTTGGGTCTATATATCACTCAGAAATTCTGTCTTTGCAGCCCATGTTGCTTATTTATTTTAATGCTTATAGGACATATGTGACAGTAACAGGAACAACTGTTCCAGCTAGATTGCCATAAGGCTCAGAGAATTGATGTATGGTGTAGGTAAGTATTTTCTACAGTACTGTATTTTTACTTGTAACAAATCACTGATGTTAAATATGATCTATTTACTAACCTCTAAATTGCCCTTGGTGATAAGAAAGTTGCAGAATGTAGGCATTAGAAGTATGAAAAACAGTTTAACATGAGAACTAGGATTTTCACGCAACAGAGGCAGAATATGTGCATATACATCAGTGGCATCATTGTGAGGGGCATCAATAGGAGCAATCAACCCAGGTGCTGACTTCATGGATAGGGTGTGAAAAAGACTGGCTACTGCTAGTAGCTATGCCTTTGTGAATACAATGGAACTAGAAGCCACCACTTCCACTTTGCCATTTTAAAGACTATAAAGTATCCAGACTGGCCAAACTAAAGACCACTTTGCAAAATCTGCACACAGCCTTTTACAAAGGAGAGATAAGGTGTCACACCTTACAAAAATGTCCCACCTGTACAAGCTGCTGCATAGCAAAATCTACATGCTGTCACTTCACATCTTCATAGACAACCACCCTGCTTTTTGGTGCAAATCAGCGGATAGAGCCATGACCCTGTGTCATCCCAGCCCCCAACCAGAAATATATATACTGTAATGAAATCAAAGGTAAATCCAAGCCAAACTGCCAGCCCAGCTAGCATTGTTAAGGTTCATCATGAACGGGAGTGATGTAACTAGCATTATGTCTGGCTACCTTAGACACAGCAGCCAGAATGACTAGGGTTGTAGCAGGCATACTGAGTTATGCTAAGGCTTTTTAGCCATAGTCCAGGCCTTCCCAGAGCTAAGCAACAACATTGAACAGAGCGCCTTCTGTAGCACTGGGAGATGTGAGTGCTGTGATTGGACACTAGGCGAGCAAGGCACGAGTTTCCCTATAAGGAATGTGGCTGGCACAGTGCCAGGGGATTGGTGCACCATATGAGGAATGCTTGGCACAGAGCCAGGGATTGGACAATTTGGGATAAGAAAAGTTACAGAAGTGATGGACAAACAAAGGAACATGTGTGTGTTCTGTGTTGCCACCCTAGGGAGACAGAAGCAACTTTGGACTTCTTGTTTGAACAACGAGGAATCCAGAAACAAACATCCCACACACCCAGCAGAGGATCTGAGGCCTTGGACCCCTTAAGGTTGCTACTGTAATGTCTAAGGAACCACTTGCCAGGTCGCATTATGGGGAGGAAACCTGTAATAAAGCCTAGGGATTGCTATTCAAGTTCACTTGATACCAAATCGGACGAGGGGCCGTGTCAATCCTTGGGGGTCTCTGGTAAAAGGAATCCTAGGGGCAACAGGGCTAAGGGCAGACTTTACACATAAACTGGTTTAAGGGATCAGGAACCAGTTTAAATCTGTAACAAAACACAAGTTTAGTGCACATAAATAGTTTCAAAATGGCTGAAACCAGTTTCAGTTAAACCTGGCTAAATGTAGTATTAGACTTGACTGATTTGGCTCAAACCAGTTTATGCAATGTCTGTCCCAGACCCCTTCCTGGTTTAACTTAAAGCAGAGTCCCCCAGCATCCTGGCATACTCTCCACCTGAGCAGGACTGGCCCCGCCTCTCTGCTCCCCAGCTGAACAGGGACAAGAAGGGACAAGCAGGGTGGGGACCTGGTTAGAGAGGGGTTTAATTCCACTCTCCCTGTCCCACTGGCAAGGACCTGAGCTGGGTCAGCCAGGTGCTCTCCCCTTGCTGCTCTGGCAGCAGGCCACCATGGCCCCTGAGGCACAGGAGGCAGGGAGAGAGGTTATTATCCCCTCTACCTCTGGGAGACTGCTGCCAGGTCTGCCCACCCTGACTGCCACCACTGTTGCTTGCTCCCTGCTTGGGGCAAGTGGTGGAATAAGCCCTGGATACTGGAGGGAGGGGGGATAACTCCCCTCCCTGGCCCCTGCCTAAGGGTTCCTGCCTGATGGCATCTGGCCACTCTGCTGCAGCAGTGAGGGCACAGGGCCCTTGATGGGGGCAGCAGCCCCTGTCATAGTGTCGGGGAGCATGAGCTCCTTCCCAGCGGGGAGCTGTGATGTAGGGTGGGCAGAGCTATGATGGCTTGCATGCAGCAGCACCGGGGCTTGGAGAGGCCAGAGCCTCAACCAGAGCTGCTGCTGCTATGCTCCACAGCAGCTTTCCTCACCCTGCAGCATGCCCCTCTGCTGGGAAGAGGCTAACACTCAGGGAAACTGTGATGGGGCTGCTCCCCCCTCACCACTCCAGTGGCCAGGCAGGGGTGGGGGCAGGGCCATATGCCAGTGGGCAGGCCCCTTAGGCAGGAGACAGGGAGCAGGGTTATTCCCTTCTCTACCCACAGGGCACTGCAGTGGGGCCTGCCCACCCTAACTGCCACCACTCACTGTGTGCCAAGGGCAAGTACAGTATGCCGGATCCTGCTGCTTGTCCCAGGCACAGAACAGGTGGCGATGGTCGGGGCGGGCAGACCGCGCTGAGGTGCTCCAGGGCAGAGTGGGGAATAATACCACTCCCTGCCCCCTGCCTAAGGGTCCCTGGCCACTGGCATTGGGCCCCAGGTCCGCCCAGCCTCTGGAGTGGTGAGGGGGGAGCAACCGTGATGGGAGCAGCAGTCCCTGTCCTGATTTCCCCAAACGTAAGCCTCTTCCCGGTGGCAGGCCATGCTGCAGGGTAAGGAAGCTGCTGTGGAGCATGGCAGCACTGTGGGTGGCCTGGAGGGCTCTGGCCCCCTCTGAGCCCTGGTGCTGCTGTGGGCAGTTTACCACAGCTCTGCCCACCCCACAGCAAAGCCTCCTGCTGGGATGGGGCTCACACTCCCATACACTATGACAGGGGGTGCTGGTCCCATCAAGGGCCTTGCCCCTCACTGCTGCAGTGGCTGGATGGGGGCATGGCCAGATGCTGGTCGGCAGGGCCCCTTAGGTGCGGGGTTATTCCCCCTCCCTCTAGCATCCAGGGCTTATTCTACTGCTTGTACCAAGCAGGAAGAGAGCAATGGCAGCAGCGGTCAGGGATGGTAGACCAGGCTGCGGTCCCCCAGGGACAGTGGGGGTAGACAAGAGAATAACCGCCCTCCCTGCCGACTGTGCTTCAGGGACCGTGGCGGCCCACTGCTGCAGCAGCAATGGGGGAGTGGCTGGCAGACCCAACTTGGGTCCTTGCTGGTGGGACAGGGATGGGGGAAATGAAACACCTCTCTGGCTATTTCAGCCCAGGCTGGCCACAGGCCTCCCCTGCTGCACAGCTTCCCTGTCGCCAAGGGCACACTGTAGTGCCCCCCAGCTCCTAGCCTGAGCAACTGAAGGCATGTGCCCGCATTTCCTCAGTCTAGAGGGAATTTATTTGCTGTTACAAATTGGTTCAACCTAGGCAGCTTAGACTGACCTGCAAAGATGGAATCAATTCAGGCTCTGGCTTTTTGAATGTCTGTCCCTGGCCCAGGTGCTCCAGTGTTCACTGACTGGAGGAGAGCCTTTGACACAAATCTAGAACAGGACTGAAATTCATACATCCAGAGCTATGTGAAGGCATTGTAACTTTTCTGTCCCTGCATACTCTGGAATCACCTGCACTTGAAATATGCAATAACTGAAATCCTTTCTGTCTTTTTAGTGGCTCCATAGGAACAATATTCTCTTCCTGTGATGGGTGAAAGCAAAAAGCTGAAAAGGCATATCCTATAGCCTGGCAGATTTTGAATAAGTAGTGGCTTTTATCCCATAGAATATAGTTTCAGAAAAAAGAATTGCACAATTATAGCAGACCTGTATACACTAATGCTACAAGGGAATGATCCAAACCTTAGTGAAGCCAGGATCCTCCTTATATCCTTCAGTTTATCTAAAGTTAAGTCATGAATAAGAAGCTTTAGTTTCAGGTTCTTTTGACCATATGTAGAATGGCACTAAATCTACAGGTTTCTTATAATGTGACTCTGTCATCTTATAGGTCAAAAAGGACAAACTATAGGTGTTTTTACATGTGCTCCTTGGGTGGGGGGAGGGGCACTTTAATTAGAGTGACTCTAAGAGATGCTCTAATTAAAGAGCCTGCAGCATCTCGTGTATCAGCATTGCCGTGCTTCAAAATGGCAGCAGGGTGCTTTAAGTAAAATCATCAAACCAGGTTTAGTTAAAGTGCCCCCACCACCAGCACATCAGAGCCACCTCTGGGCATGTCTACAGGCACTGTATAAGTCTTGGATATTAGGTTCAGACAGTAAAGATTCATGCTTTTAGTTGCAGTGGTCCAAACGGCCTTTTAGGGAAAATGAGCATCTGAAAATTAGATCTGAATTCTACTATTACTGAATGCATAGAAGTACAGCTTTAATGAACATGATACTCTGGAATATATTTGTTTGAGGTGTAACTACTTGGTTTCATTTTTTGACAACAGAATATTTTTTTAAAAATCCCATAATTAACTTGAACCTCTCTGCGGGTTTGTCATTATTCTCTTCACACTTAAATGAGCATAGTCAATACTTAATCATACAAGCATTTTGATAACTGGGTTATTTATTATAGCCATATGAATGTGTATGATAAGGAAACAAAATAGGGCCCAGAAGGCTCCCTGATTGGATTCAGAAGGCACACAAAGCAATCAGAAAATGGCTAGGTTTAACTAACCCTGCAAGCACAACCTCATTAGGAAGATAGTTAGCTTACAAACAAAATATTATGACACAAAAATCCAGGTATACTCATGAAGTATAAAGAAAAGATGAACTGAAGTGAGACGTAATTAATTAGTATTCATTAGCAGGAGACACACCAAGGACAAAATGGACATGGATATTCCCTTACTCTGTCATCCGTAAGTTGTCTGGTGCCTGACAACAAGGCTGAGGCATAAGAAAAGAGTCTGACAAAGTGTAGAAGTTTCCATTGCCACTTTTGGGATTCTACTTGGTAGAGGATATAGAGAGGAATTCACTTTCCTATGATATTAGTCAGCCAACTACAAATTGATTTAAACACTAGGATTTGGGATGCTTAGCATCTGATTCAGATCTCACTTCTACAGTTGTTAATAATATCCTCTATCTGAATACTTATTATTATTATACTCTTTTATGCTGATTTAGATAAGATCAGATGTGGCTACAAAATATTTTTTCTTCCAATTCAAATACATTTCTGGTTTGTAAAATTAACTCCCTTATTATGCCTATATACTGGAAATTAAACTTCTAAGGAAAAGTGGACTAATAGTCAACATGACATTGATGTTTCAAGGCTGCTCAGCATACTTCACTGATAAACATTATTTAGACCCTGGTGTCCTCTTTGATCTTTGTGTTAAATAAAAGATATGTTGTTGTCAATCTGATAGTAAACTGGCTGCAGGTACAGTGTAACTACTATCATTGTTAAAACTCTTCCATTTGTGGGATGCAACAGACAGACTCCTCCATTATTTACATATACTGATCTTTGCTTTATTTGGTCTCTATTTTGTACCTATACTTTTGCAGGTATGACTGATTACAATACAGTTTTGATCCTGAAATTAAGCAGAAGCCCAAGATATAGAAGTTCCTTATATATAAGCACAACCAGTTGTTGGGACTGTAGGTAGGTATGGATGTAATTTTGATACAAAAACTGTGGGCTGATTCTGGTTCATAAATATTTATAATCTAAAAATGAATTATATCTATTATTCCAAATGCATGTTCATGCTATCTGGTATTTAATTCACAGAATTAGGCATAATAAAAGCCATTAGAAATAAAAGAAAAATGAAAAATGGGTCTGGAAAAATGGATGTGGCACCAAAAGTATCAATAATGAGTTCTAGTATTATATTATTGCAATTTTGCAGTAGCTACCTGTAAGGAGTTGTTAAACCTTCAGGGGCTGAAACCTAGCTGCAGGTGTTTAGCAATTAATAGCCTGTCTGGCCAGAAGGCTGGGAGTCAGCTGTAACTGATGACTAGGAAATGAGGATGGATTTGCAAGGAGGGTTAAAAGCAGAGCACAAAGGAGGCGAGGAGGCTCTTGTGCTGAAAGAGAAGCACTTAGCCTAGGTTGTCCATCTCAAAGTGGAAGACAATAGGTTTTAGTTTATTAGTTGTTTGCACATTTGCTTGGTTTGTTATTTGTTTCATTCACTGCAGGAGACAGTGTTACCCCACATAAAATATGCTGGCAGAAACCCTGAATACATAGCTGACTGGTCTAAATAAGGAAGCTGGTAGTGTAAGTAGATCACTCATCCATTCACATGTATTTGTGAAGTTTCTAATTAATTGTACAAAGTAACAGAATCTCCAGATTACCAAATATGACAAAATGTTATAAAAAATAAGTCTTCTTCTGTAAGAAGCAGAAAGTAAAGGCAGGAAGGGAGCATGGAGACCTTGCCTACTGCTGCAGGCAGAAAAATGGAGAAGTAGCCACTGAGGTTAGGGACACATTCAAAAACCCTAAACCTGAATTGATTCAATCTTTGCAGGTTAGTCTAATCTGGCTAGGCTAAACCAGTCTGTAATCATACAAACATCCCCTCTGGACTGAAAAAATGCAGGCACATGCCTGCAGTGGCTCAGGCTAGAAACCAGGGAGTGCTAGAGCAGCCCTCCCTTCCCATCTATAGTGCTAAGCTGAGGGGGAGCATGTCTGGCAGGATGCTCTGATTAGGGAGGGGTTCCCCCTCTCCCTGCCCCCCACCCCTGACCAGCCCAGCAGGGAATTGATAACAGTGTTTATCACCCCATTAAGAAAACAACAGAAGGACATTACCAGCTACCAGTTGATTCTGCCTTTGTCCCATCTGCCACAGCACAGACCATAGCCAGCATGTCACCTGCTAGCTAATGCTGTGTGTGTCTGTGTAAAGCAGAGGGGGTGCAGGGCGGGGCAGGGCGGCAGGGCAGAAGCCAGGGAGACACCTACAGTCTCTGCTGGAGCTGCAGCCAGGGAGCATAAGGGAGGGGCCAGCCTTGCTGTGGAGCAGAGACCCAGTCTAGAGAGCATGCCTAGATGCTGGGAGAGTCTGGTTTCTCTCAAACCAGGAAGGGGTATGGCACAGACATTGCATAAACTGGTTTGACCCAAATCAGTTAAACTGGGTTGAATATAGTATCAGACTTATCTCAAACTGGTTTCAGCCATTTTCAAACTGGTTTATGAGCACTGAACATCTGTTCTGTTCCAGGTTTAAACCAATTTCTGATCACTTAAACTGGTTTATGTGTAATGTCTGTCCTTAGCCTGGGTGGGATCCCGTGGGCTGCATGTTAACCGCTTGGAGGCTGTATGCAGCCTACAGACCACCAGTTGAATAGCCCTAATGCATAACATGGCTCTGAACACAGCAAACAAGATGGTGTCCCTGTTTCGTGATGCTAGGAACAAACAGGATGATAAAGGAACTGTATACTAGAGAATGAAGTGGAATTTCTATTCATAGTAACATGCAAGGAAAAACAGAAATATACAGAACTGGATGTTTGGTGGAATGAAGGCTGCCTTTATGCGTGAGAAATACAGCAAGAGTATGTGTAAGTGGTCTTCTCAGAGATAATTTTCAGTACTTAATGATAATGAAATATAACTGATGATAATGAAAATCAAACTGGCTGTTCAGATAGGATTGAAAAATAGTACTGAATTCAGAAAGCATTGTCTAATGTAATGCCTCCCTATTATGACAGTTCCCTTATATTCAAAGAGTCAGGAAATTTAATCCTCCCCCCAAAACTACTAGAAAATATATTGATCATATTAACAAATAAAGAAGATTATATCAACATGAGCTCAGTTGTGTTCTTCTCTGTCTACTAGTGCAGCTCACATGAAATCTGCTTGTCAGCCTGGGAGTAAAGTTTGACTGAACTTTAAAAATGGCTATGCTATTAAAATGGTTAAAATTTACTTTGCAGGGGGGAAAAAAAGAGTATTATTGATAATAACAGAGTAAATATAGTTGAAAAAACAACAAACAAACAAAAAATAAACCAAATCATCCCCCCCCCCCCAAGGATAGTACAGGTATTCCCTTCTGAAAAGCGGTTACATAAAAATGCACCCCCCTCCCCCCCAAAGGATAGTACAGGTATTCCCTTCTGAAAAGCGGTTACATAAAAATGACAGCTTGATCAACATATCTCCGCTTATCTGAATTACAGAAATACCTTCCTGTTGTTATCAACTCTTATTAGCATTATGTAACTCCAGCTTTGTATTGAGAGTGATCAACATGACTGAGAGTCCTCTACCTCCTTACTTTTCTTGAACATCAGAGGGTGGTATGTTATGTTCCAGCCAATTACAGCTGTATAAAACTATTGACCACAATGGGGTTGCGTAAGATTGATCAAGAACATAATTTGAAGATGATGAGGCCCACAAGTGCAATTGAGAACAAAAAGTGGCCAGGAGAACTCTCATTAGTAGTGATAATGAATGAAAAGAGAACACACTTGTTTGTATATCAAAGCCTAGATAAAATATGAAGGGAAGCAATTAAGAAGAAAACAGACAATCACAACAACAACAACAAAACACCATAGCCAAACAAACATAATCACTGAAGTCCATCTACTTTTAGAAGAGTGTTCTTTTCAAAAGGAAGAGAAAACAACCTCACTGAATATTATTAGAGCTAGGTTCCATGCCCCTCACCCCATTTATTGAAAAAATGAGAGGTGGTCATGGGTTAAATTTTCACTGGGGAAACTTTAATTTAATTTTTATATTTTACATTTTCATATTTTCAAATTTTATAAATTTTATCTTTTTTCAAATTTTGAAAATAAAATTTCATTTCATATTTAAATAAAGAAAGAAGCTAATTTCCCCTCACTTTGTATCTTGTAAAATAAAATTTTAAAAATCCTCTGGGAACCCTCCAAGGGTAAAGTAATCAAACAGCAAAACCAACATCCATTTAACTTTTCACATTAAAAAGAAACCTTGCTTTACTGGAAGAAGCAGCATGTTACTTCAACCCAGCTCTGCAGTATCTGTAAAGATCAGGCACTTCAGTGGGGCTTTTTGGCACTTTTAGCTAAAGCTGATTTAATCAGCTATTAGATAAAAGTGCCAAAAAGCCCCACTAAAGTGCCTGATCTTTACAGATGTTGGGTGAACTGGGTTGAAGTAACACACTGTCTCTTCTGGGGCTTGACACAGGAATGCACCAAGTTTAGAGTAAAATGCTATTTTTGGGAGGGTTTTTTTTTTTAAGATTTCCACTCCCTGGAATTACAGATAACCCCAACAAGAGGTGGTTAGTTTCTGAGCATGTTACTCAAACTAAGCCATATTTTTGTCTTAGTTACCCCTGTTCAAAATATATAAAAGGTGTTTTTAGAGGAGCCTATGGGTCTATACAAAGCTTACTGCTAACAAAACCAATTTAGTTTTAGGTACAAATTTTTCATTCCTGCTGTGTGCTTGGAAAGGTTAAGAAAAATCTTATTTAAGTGAAGCTCATTACCAATGGTTATTAAACTAGAGAAATACACTTTATTTTAACTAATACTAATAATTTTGTATTATTTTAAGACTTGACAGTACAGCTTGAAAATCAGCAGTATGTATTCTATAATGCTAGATTCAAGAAACCAACATTATTTTTGTAGGTTCTATGAAACAGTTTTTGTGTGAGATCAAGTCTTGAACTATAATGGGCAGGTTCAAGCTCTTCAGTTTAACTGAACTTTTACAAAGTAGGAAGGATAAAAAACATGTGGTCTTATTTATTTGTATTTGAGCTTGCTGAAAATGCCATACTGACTGTAGTCCTAGGTCAACACTCAGACCTAGTTCTGGACAAACCAAGATTATTCAAACATTGCCTTGGCAATACATCATATCTTCAACATGAGATAAACACGTAGGGCTGAGAGTGTGGTTCACTATCTATATGAATTGATGTAATTGTGGTGGTAGGTTTGAGGATGTGCACTGATGTTCATTAGGAACTAGAGAATCATCTGTGTTTCATAGGTAACTGAAAGAAATATGGAAGGTAGAAATGTATCTTATAGACTAACTGATTAGAGATGTATGCTGCATCTCTACCCTGCATTGTGCATGACTTCAGATTAACTTGGCTAACTACCTTTCTCTGAAAGAAAGATGATACAGGAATTCTGGATGATATTAAAAAAATAGAACTAGGTACCTCAGATGAGACATAGGTAGAATTTAGATGCTAAATCCAAAGCTAAAGTTCTGAAAATAGTTGCTCAGCTACCACACAACTTTCAAGGCACTTAAACATAATGGCTAAGTACAGACAGCCAAAAAGCCCAAAGCTGAACTGATTCAATCTTCACAGGTTAGTCTAAGCTGCACAAATTGAACTGATCAGCAAGTGAACAGACATTCACTTTTGATTCTGTAAATGGAGCCACATGCCTGCAGTGGCTCTGGCCAGATGCCAAAGGGTGCTAGACAGCATGCCTTCCTGATTGGCTGGAGGAGACAGCCTGCCCACTCTGCCTGGGAGAGGTGGGGGGAGTTGTGGGGGAGGTGCAAAGCATCCTAGGATGCTGAGGGACTGTGAGTTAACTATATCTGCAGGGGATCTGGGACAGAAGTTCAATAAACCAATTTAACTCAAGTCAGTTGTGTCTGATACTATATCCATCCAGGTCTATCTTAAACTAGTTTGGGCCATTTTGAAACAGGCTTATGTGCACTGAACTTCTGTTGTGTTACAGATTTGAACCAGTGTCTAACCACTTATACTGGTTTGTGTGTAATTTCTGTCCCTAGCCAATATGTTCTGCAGTGTGTGGCCTGAAAGTAATGACAAAGCTTAGTAGTTCAACAACTAGCCTATACTTAAATCCCATTAGGCTACAGCCCATAGGGACAGGAGTAAGTATTAAATTCACCCCCCTAACTGTTAGTCTACAGAGTCACACTTGCTCTCTCATTTTCATTCTGGCCCAATGAATCGTGAATTCTGCACAGGAAAACATTTTTTAAAGAAGGGTTGAAGAGCATCCATACTGAGAATATTTTGTACCCTGCTGTTTTGGGCATTCTTATGGAATATGAGAGACATAGATATCAGTTCTTTCCAGTAGAGGTGAGAAGCAAACATGGATCTTGTATATTCTGGGCAAGGATGCAATCACTTTCTCAGAACATGCTTCTAGCCACTGAGCTGTGATATAAAAGAAGGTAGGGACAACTATTGGCAACTTCATCATAAAAGCTCCGGATTTTGTAGAGGTATATGAGCGTTACATGTGCTCTGAAAAAGCCTACTGAATTAAGCTTTTCAAAGGGCTTCAATGGAGGAATGTTTACCCTCTGCTGACTTTGGCAAACTATGAAAACATGATTCCAATACAGTCCTGCTGCAATGCCTCCCATTGCAATTGGCATAGGATCATTTTTAATATGATTTCCCTAGGGAAAAGGGCCTGTATGATATATTTTTATTTGCATACTTGTTTTTTCTGAGCCAGTGTTTTTTTTTTCCCTATCCCTGCTTAATAAGGATACGACAATGCTGTAGACATACCTGGTCTTCACCCAGAAAACTCTCATGGATGGAAGATGCTTCAAACATGGATTTCTGGATTATAGTTCTGTAGAGATAATAATTTTTTAATTATCATTAACACCCTCCTAATACAGTATTTAAACAAACAGTAGAATTCTGGAGATATCAGAGATAAGTTGTGTTTTTGTTAGCATTTTCCTGTTTTGCTGTACTTTCTTCCAGAGAGAAGTTTCCTTCTAACTACACTAGTTTCTTTGCTAGGTCTCATTTAGAATCTATTACTAGTGGTCACTTATCAACTGTCCTTAGAAACTTATGGTAGATATTGGAGAAAACCTCTTATTCGATAGAAAAACAAATAGTGAAATTAGGAATATGCAAAAGTTTAAATGAATTGAAACTTAAAGCTGTTTATGGTGTTCTTACAACAGAAGGTGGTGGTATGTAGGGGTGTGTATCATTATATTGAAACATGTAGAACATTGCTCCAGTAAAATGCTTATTCAAGGAATTGCTTGTTTAGAGAAACCTAGTTGTTATTGAACTTTTTTTTATATGCAACTGCAAATGTTCCCTGAAAATTCTGCTTTATCCCTTCCTTGGAACCTGGGGCTTTCATATGTCTAAATATCAATCTAGAAGCAAGTAAAGTATTGTATGGGTAAGAACAGAATATAAATAGGTGCTTTACTTTTAAGGCCCCCTCTATACATGCAGGTAAAGGCACAATTGGAACTAATGTGTGATCCACACAATCTTGCCTCCTGCCATGCTGGACATGCATGGGAGGAGGTTTGTTTGTGGGATTGCCCATTAGATCCAATCGCGCCTTATTGCCAATGCAGGGAAAGCTCAGTTTGGGCTCCCCCTGCTCTGGCAAGAAGGCTGCTCCCATGGCTGGGAGCCTCCTTTGCTGAGGGGGTTCCCAGTTGTGGAATCCAAGTGTAGCTGGGGGTGGAAGCCCTGCCAGTTCCAGGCACCCCTGATCTGTGGGGATCATGACAGCCACAATTGCCAGGGCTTGGGGGTTTCACATTGGGCAACGTGCATGCCTGCAGTTGGGAATCTTGTCAGCTTAAGGGACTCCCAGCCATAGCGGATACCCTGCTACACGTGCAAATTAAAGCTTGATAGCAACCATATATAAAGCTAGTACACAATTGAGATCTAACTTTATAGCTGAGTGGAGCTTTATATTGTGTGATAGCTACTTTGCATGTTTAGCTGGTTTTAAGGTAATTGCCACAATAAACCAGTTAATTGCGCAATATCTAAACTGTATCGAGGTGTAATCTTTGTAAATCTTCTTTCCTGTGCAAATGAATTTGAGGTACCTGAAAGCAGGGTGGAGTACTACAGATATCCTTATCACAAAGATGTAAGATTTCAAATATTTGTCATTGGAGCTCTTTATAAAAACTAAAATGAATTTCATTACATTTTAATTATCCTTCATACAAACTATTTTTCAAACTATGAATTTCTTTGCAGAAATTTTTTCTTAAAAAAAAAAAAAAGCTTTTATGTTGATGATCAAAGTGTTTATGAAAGAAGCTGCCATATAAAAAATAGTGGGTTTTATAATATAACATTATCAGAAAGAAGATTCAAGTTGTTATGGTAACTGGAATCTTAACAGGGTAAATGAGCCTGGAAGATATTTAGGTTTTCTTCTAGTGCTTTTCTATTTAAAAGAGTGTTTTCTATAGAAATTCCTTACCAATATTTTAGATAATAAATCCATAGAAAAAATAGCAAAAAAGGTGCAAGCTATTTTGACAAGTATTAACAGATGCCTTTCTTTACTATTATAATACACTTAATGTTATTGAATATATACCTTTCATATGATCTGGGTAATGAAAATGCCAAGGTCAATGAGAAATCAGGTTGGATTAGAATCTGGTCACTAGATACTAATATTATAGACAATGCTATTCCAAAAATGTATCAGAACATAAATAAACAAAACATATATGTAAGGTTTGAATATACTGTAGACTCTTGCTTATCTGTACCCCATTTATGTGAACATTAGGATTATATGAGCACCCAACCTAGTTCCCAATATTGGAAAAAAGTAAATACACCTATGTGTGGACACAGGTATAGGACCATTTTTGTACTAGGTTTTATAATAAAATACTTCTAATGTTTCTGGATTGTTGGGTAAGTTTGTTTTTTTGTTTGTTTCTCTCTCCTTTTGATACTGATTTTTAATTGCAGATGTCTCTATATCTAAACATTATGCATGTATGAACATTGTGCATAAATGAACAGGAGACAGTTCTGTGGGATTCAGAAAATTAAAGGTCTACTGGCTTGATTTAGAAAACTCTAAACAAGTAATTTTTTCTTGAAGTGTATTTACAAATTACTGACAAGTTTTCTTTATATTCTAGGACCACTATGGGCTTCAGTCTTGCATATTTGGCTCTGCAGAACCCCACTGATTTCACTGATACAGGGATCTACATCTGGGCAACAAGTGACAGAACTGGTACCTATGCTAATAGAGGGATCCCAGCCTAACACTAAGACATAATTTTTACCTGATGATGACCTAATAGACATAGGTCTTCCATTCTTACCTGTATTTAGAAACAGCCAGTACCTGTTCCACTCCCTTTACATAGGGGTATGTCAGTACATGGGCAGATCTAGAATTCTGTAGGGGGGAGGTGCAGATGGTGAGGTGCATCATCACATATAGCAGAACACATATTTTTCTCCAGTTAAAAATAAACTAGATGCTTTACTAATACAGTAGGAGCCCAGGGTTGTAATATTTCAGTTTAAAATTGAAGCAAGAACAAATATAACTTCACTGGAATGAGATGAAAACAATCTGCAGGGCTATGAAATAGGACCTTTATTACCAGAAGCAGCTAACACCATGAAGTCAAATGATTCCCTTCACGTCGGCTGACTTGAAATGCTGCTGCCACTGCTAGTCAGTTGTTTTTCAACTTTGGATAGACCAGGAATTTAAGAGGGATTCAAGTGCACCAGTACACTCCCTCTAGATCCACCCCTGTATCAGCACAAGGAAGCAGTCTGGGTAATAGATACCGAATGTTTGAGCCATTGCTGGATATCAGGCACCGGACTTAGCTAAACTTGGTTGGGGTCCAATGTAAAACTGTCCTCATTATCTGCTGGGTGCATAAGAACAGTGGTTCTCAACCTTTTTTGTACTAGAACCCATTTGTAAATATAAATGACCAGTCCTGACCCAGTGCCCCTCACTCTTGACCTGCTGCCCCCTACCTCCAAGTCCCAGCCCCGCAGTGTGCAAGGCAGGCGATGGGTCTGTGGGGCAGGGGGGCCCCAAGCAGCTCCTTGCAGGCTGGAACTCTGACAGCCTGTAAAGGAAAAGCCACAGTTTCCTACATTTTTCTCCTTTAAAGGAGAATCCATTTTTAAAGATTTCTGCCCCATTTTTAAAGTTCATTCATGACCCTTTCATATATTCTTGTGACCCACTTTTGGGTCACATCCTACAGGTTGAGAAATACTGCACTGGTGGATCTGGGACTAAAGCTGTAGGCTCAGGAAAGTGCAACTTCTTCCACTGTCTGTGCTCCCAAAGATGACTGATTTCTTTTTTCAAGCTTGCCTTATGCTCTTCTTCCTACTCCCTTACCAGCAATCAGCACAGTAAATTTGTCAGAAATGTAGTATATACACAAACTGGTAAGTCACAAAAAACATCTTAGAATGGAAACACTTATTTAACCTTAAGTGCAGGGATCATGTCTGTAAAAGTGCCTGATAAATATGAAGAGGATGAAAAAAGTTCAGTGTGCCACTGGATTACTATTATGTACTCAAGAGATTCAATTTGTATGCTGTGACATTGACCTTTACCTCACATAAATGACCAGAATCCTCACTTGTTGTTACAAGGGACACTGGTAATAAATTCAAAAGAAGGAAATGTAGTGGAAAGCATTGCCAAGATGAATGATTGTTTCCCATGTTCCTTTGGTTTATAACAATGGCAATGACTTCTTTTTATGCGGATTTTTTTCTATTTTCTTTATTTTAATTTGGATACCATTCAGCCTGACTAATTCAAATGTCATGGGAAGGGGAGGATAAATTTGCAGATACTTCACTTTTGGATGATTCAAGTTCTTTTTAATATACCAAATAAACAGACATTGGGAAACATAATTGCATTTCAGAAAACAGGGAGTTTCAGATAATTAAACGTTCAAATAATTAAAGCTGAGTTATATTTGCAAATCTGGAGGCAGTTATATTTTTTATCATATGCCAGAATATAAAGATATTATACAGAAATATTAGTAAAGTATACAAATTTCAAACCAAAGCACTTAGGGCACCTATACATGTGCCTGATGTCTGCACCAATGCACTCGAATTAGAATAATTAATTATAATGGAGTTTGCTGGAGCATGCTAATTAGCAGCAGCCTCAGCGTCACATGTATTCAGTGTCCCTGCACTTCAAAATGCTTTAGATTGAAGCATTTACGATCACTGAATGAGCTTTAGTTAAAGTACCCCAAACACCATTTTGAAGCATGGGATGCTGAATACACGAGATGCTGCAGGTGCTTTAATTACAGCAGCTCCTGAAAGGCACTCTAATTAAAGCGCTCCCCACCCCCAACCTGGAGCATATTTAAAGATGCCCTTAGTGCTTAAGTTTAGTCAGGAACACATCTTCATTTGGAGCTAGTTTACCTCCAGCTAAGCAAGGCATAACAGGGTGGTCTGTTCTTTTAAGGAGGACAGCCAGCTCTGAGGTAGGAGCCCAGCTGCAAGGGACTAGCTGGCAAACCCAAGTTGGGGTGGGGAGTAGGGAGCTTAAGTGGGGGAAGGAGCAGTTTGTAAGCAGGAAGTAGACTGAAACACAGAACCATAAAAAGAGCACACTTTCCATTGTCTTAGAGCAAGGATCTATTTAGTGAAATAGCTGGTGCTAAATATTTTTCAATTCTGGATGCATCCTTAAGATTTTGGCAGTTTTCTTTAGAAGAAAAAAGCTCAAGGCTATGCACTTTTAATACACCCTTTGGGAGATATTGCTTTTGCAGGATCCCATTTGGCCTCAAATCAGCATCTGAAATCTTTCACAGAAAAGTACAGCAAATCTTTGCTGGAGTAGCGAATGTCAAGGTGTACATTAATAACATCCTTGTATGGGGCAAAAACAAAGAGGTACATGATTTGAGGCTGCAGAAAGCCCTCAACAGGGTGAGGGTGGCAAGGCTGAAACTTAATAAGCAGAAATGCAAATTTAGAGTTAAAGAAATCACCTACTTGGGGGTATGAATATCAGAAAATGGGGTGCAAATAGATCCTGAGAGAGTCAGGGCAATATCAAACATGCCACCCCCACAAGATAAGGAAGGGAGGTTCCTGGGAATGGCCACCCATGTCCGCAGGTATATAGAAAACTTTGCAGAGCACACCAGCAAACCGAGAGCACTACTGAAAAGAATACTCAGTGGACATGGGATGTCAACATGGACAAAGAATTTGCAAAGTTAAAAAAAGCTTATTGACATAGCTCCAGTCCTCAGGGGTTTTAATAGTAAAAGAGAAACCAAAATGTCCATAGATGCCTCTAAGAGGGGCAACCCTATTGCAAAAAGGTTTGGGGCAACCCTATTGCAAAAGTATGGTGATCACTGGCATATGCATCCAGAGTCTTCACAGAAACAAAATGCCTATATGCACAGATAGAGAAGGAGGCTTTAGTTCTGGTGCATGGGTGCAAAAAATGTCATGTTTTTATATATGGAAGACCTATTGTGGCAGAAACTGACCACAAAACTCTTGTCACCATTGCAAGAAAGAGGTTAACTAATATACCTCCCGAATTACAAAGACTTCTTTTTCAGTTACAGTTATATGATTTGAGGGTAGACTGTAAGCCAGGCAAAGAACCAGTGATTGCAGATACTTTGCCTAGGGCAGTTGACAACATTGTTGGTGATGCTGAAATGGAATCTCACATTGTGTATGTCAATGGGATAAAAAAAAATATTACCCAGTATCAGAGGAGATGTAGCAAAACATTTTAGAAGCTACAGCATAGGATGGCACACTGCAGAAGGCTATCAAAGCCATCACCACTGGATAGCCTGGTCATTATATACCAAGTTCATATTTTTAGTTTAAAGCAGAGCTCTCAGTGCTTATTCAAGGGTCACAGGATGGTGATACTTAAAGCACTATAAGCAGACATGATTAAAAGAATGCATGAAGGTCATCTGGGCTTTGAAAAGTGCAAATGAAGGGCTAGGGAGGTATTATATTGGCCACTCATGAATAGTCAGATAGAAAATGCCATACATAAATGTGACACATGCCAGAAATACCAGCCTAAGAATAAGCAGGAACCAATGTGGATAAACAACGGTACAAAGAGGGAATTGATTTGTTTACATTAGCTGACAAAGATTATGGTTTGGGATTATTTTTCTCGCTATCCTGAAGTTGCTTTATTGACCAATAGGACTGCACAGCAGATAATTCTGTGCCTTAAAGCAATCTTTTCCAGACATGGAATTCCACATAGGGTTGTCTGATAATGGCCCCCAGTTTTCAGAGCATGAATTTAAAACATTTGCATGGTACTATGGTTTTCAGTATGTTACACTGAGCCTGAGATACCCACAGTCTAATGGGCTTGTGGATAATGGTCTTAACAGAATAAAGAAATTATTAAAGCCAATGATTCAGGTGGTGATCCATATTTAGCAATTCTGAATTATAGATCAACTCCACTAGCACATGGCTTGTCACCTGCTGAGATTTTATTTAACAGAAAGTTAGAAACTAGGTTACCTAGACTGACAGTAACAAATTATAGTACTGACATTGAAAAGGCCAAAGCTAAACAAAAATTGTGCTATGATCAAGGGTCACAGACATTGCAGGCAGTGAAGCCCAAAGATGTAATTTGTATTTATAATGGTGACAGCTATGAATAGAAAGCGCGGGTCATTCGTAAGGTTGCCTCACAATCTTACGACATATTGCCTCAGGTTGGACAATCCTTTTGACCTAACAGGAGACACTTGCAACACATTCCTGAACAAGGGGAAGAGGACAGGAGGAGTAAGCAGCTGGAGACTACACACAAGCAGACTCAGGAAAGTTGTTCTGAAGAGATGACAGAGGCACTACGGGCATTTATACATGGACCTTTGTCTGCTCCAATGCGCCAGAAATCCAGCGCATCAGAGCAGACTTGATTAATCGAGTCTGTGGAGCATGTGAGCTGACATGTCCAGTCCTGCGTCACATGCATTTGTAGAAATGGCAAAACATGCATCAGTGCACAGAAAATAACAGTGTTGCACTTTTGAATGAAAACATCTTCAATGTGTTTTAGTTCAAAAGTGCGCCACCACCATTTTCTCAGTGCTGATATGCATGTACCCCTTTATACAGATGCATGCGCCACAGCACTGAGCGCTTTTAAAACCGCCTGGTGCTGCAGTGCATGCATATGTACAAATGCCCTGGGAGAACAGATACCTGCTTCAGTCACTGAAGAGGCTGAAGCAGTACCACACAGATCAAACAGACTATGCTGATCACCACGAAGACTTATTGAACAATGTTAATGTTGGTGTTATAATGTAATTTCTTTATAAAATGGCTTAATAAAGTTGGCTATAGTTTGAAAGCTAGATGTTTAAGAAGGGGAGATGTGGGAATAGTACACTGTCTAGAGAACTGGCTGAGATCAGTTGAGGTGAGACAGAGCTGTTGGTTGTTGTAAAGAGTTGTCTCCAAAACATTATTATCTTCATGAAAGACTAGCAAACAGCATTTGCTTTTATAAAAAGGTGTACTTCTTAACAGCACTCATCATTACACCCACATCAGTGCAGACTACATCATCGCTGGACCTAACCACAAGAAGCACAATATAAAAGGTTCATTCACCTACAAATCTACTGATGTAATATACATTGTCACCTGCTTACAATACCCCTCTGCTGCCTACACCAGACAGATAGAGTGCTCTGCATGTAAGAATGAATAAATACTGATCTAACATCAGCTGCAGAAAGAGACAAACACTTTTGGCAGAACACTTGAACCTCCTTGGACAGTCCATTCCTGACCTCAGGATTGCAGTTCATAAGCAATAAAGGTTAAAAAACACCCTGCTTTAATAGGAAATTTTGGAAGAAAAAAAATCATTCCCAGACTGGACTTTGTTAAGTATGGTTTAAATATGGACTATGGATGGATTCTTACCTCATTACTTGGAAAAGCTTCTGTGACCCCGTTGTTCATATTGGTTTACTACTCATTTGCTTGTCTCTCCTAGAACTGGCACCCTCCTGCATCTCTTTCTTATTTCTCTCTCTCTCTCCTCTCACCCTCTGTCTTTTGTATTCTAATTTCTCTCTCCTTCTTCTACATTGTTTTCTGCATGTTCTTAATCAACATTTGATGAAATGAACTTAGGTTCATGACAGCTTGTACTTTCTCTATATATCTTATTTAGTTAGTCTATACAAGTGAATGACTTCCAAATGACACCACGAATTCCCTCTCTATTCTGAGATATCAAAGCTTGTTAAACCTGCTGTGGCATTAGAAATTAATTCTAATTGTATTCAATTGAACTAGAAACACTTATATGAATTAGCACAACACTCCACTTCATTCCAGCGCATTAGATCTGTATCTAGCAGGTCACCAATGACCTGGAGAAAAAATACCTGCGAACATGAACAAAGCCAAATAGTGGACACCAATGGCTGCATGCAAAAAGAGCCTTGTCTCTGAAGCCGCTCCATGAAAAGAGAGATCATCACACAGAACCATAATAACGAGGTAAGAAAAAAAAGGATGTGGGTGATTATACAAGTTTCTCAAAATATTTCTGACAGCTATTTTCAAGTTCGGCAATCCCTGTTTCCATTTTTCTTTCATACTGTTTCAGCATCAGCAAAAATATTCAGCAGTTTTTAATAAGGTTTGTCATCTCAGAATAGTCACTTAAGAAAGAGAGGTGCTAGTGAATGGCTTCTTCAGTTTCAAATATTTGATTAAGGCTTCATTTGTACTCATTTTACCCAGTGCAGCAGGTTCGTGCTATAATCAAGGGAATTCTTACCCTAACAGACATAAGAGCAGACACTGTATTTAAGGCTGACTAACACTTAGATTCCTGTGAGCAGCAAATCCGTTACTACAATCCAGCAATGTACTAAAAAGTCTAATATTAAAGTAAATCTAGAGATATACAAGTAGAACATTAGGCGATAACAAGTAAAGGACAAGTTTGACAGAGCTGGAAGAAATAAAAATTCCAATATAAAGGTCTACTGAATTGTGTAACAGCTTTCCAAGGGTAGTAGTAGAAATCCTAGCACTTGAAACACTGAACAAAGCATGAGAGTGTTTATTATAGCTTCTAATTTAGAACTGATCAGAGACCACCAAGATGTTCTTCTTTGGTAGGTCTTTTCCATCTTGTGATTTTTATGAGCCTTTGATCTCTTTGCTGTTTAAATATTAAACTTGGTATTTAAATATTAAAAGCAAAATAATTATTCTGAATCTTAAATGAAGACTAAACAATGGCAGAGAGTGGCATATAACCTCTGCCACTGCGGTTTTCTCTGTAAGTGGTAGAAATATTGGTGTGTGGTAGAGGGGGGAAAATAATTCATAATGAATAATTTAATTAGTGAATTTTACATCTGTAAAATTTCTGCAAGCAGACTGCAATTTTCCTGTTTCTGTAAACATTTCTGACAGTAGATGTGTCTAAACTAGAATATTCAACAGGAAACAAATTTGAAACATTAATCACATCTGAATGAATTTGTCAAAAATATATTCACATAATATACGGAGAGAGTTACTGCACCATAAAACAGGCACTTACTTGACAAACAAATACTATTTAGTCTACCTACTGACATTGCTTTAGGTTTCCATCTTCTCTAATTATAGAATGGACAGTGCTGAAAGAGAAAAATGTATCTGATACCTTATATTTATTTTTCTGGAACATCTTCAGTTTTGGAACAATCTTCAAATGGCCTAACTGCTGGGTTTCATGCTTTTATAACATTATTTTTTTTAATGGGTAGCATACTTACGCATTTATTTGGAGTGAAAAATCACTTCAGTGCACCCAATTCAAGACCAGCTCAAGACAGTATGCACCACCTAAGGCTTTCTTATTTGTTTTTGCCCTGAATTTAAGTCTGGAAGTACTTTAACCCTAATCCAAGACACCCTGAAGTATAGAAATTCTCTTGTTGAATGGAATGGTATGGAATTCTGGCTCAACCTTCAGGCATTTATTACAAAGATAAAAATCAGTAAGTTATTGTAAGTTTTGTACTCTAGATATAGAAAAATGTACATTTGCTATAGGAAAATTTGTGACAGTAGCTGCAAAATTGTGATTCATTTTCTGAAAAAAGATATGGATATAAAAATGAAAGCCAAGCATAAACAATTTTTCTAAGTTTTTATGGGTTCATATTTTCACTTGATTTAAGAAAAACATTCAACAAATTCAGTGAATTTTGCCAGAGAATGAAGTACCATAGTCCCATCATTCATTTTTCTGATAGCAATGGTACAAGTTCTGATACTCTTAAAAACCAAACAAACAAAAAAACCCGGGAGGAGGAAGAATGTGACCTTCACGCACTATATTTTAATCTGACTATCCACATGAATGTAGTAATTAATGCTGTAAATTACATGTTCCACAGATTAAAATTCACTGTATTACATTTAATTCTCTTAGTTCTGTGGACATAAAGGGAACTGTTTATAGAATAAGATAACTTGCAATATGCAAAAACAGTCAGAATCCAGTCCATTAAAAAAAAACAAAAAACAAAAACCCCAAACAATCAAAATGGTGGTTACCAAAAAGATAATTTTATTTGATAAAACAATTTTAATGTACAAACTATGACCTATTTTGTTCTGCAGCCTTTAAAATACCTAGATATTCAGTCTCTTTGGAATCTATATTATTTGTTTCCTGTTCTATTTTTATGTGTACACTGAATACTTCAACTCAAAAAATGCAAATGTATGCAGTGCTATTTTTCTGTTCTGAAACGTCTGTTTATATATTCTAGCTAGGAATTTTTTCAAGAACCTTCATTATCTTAGACATTTTGAGAATATTTTGAAAGCCTGAATAAATTGCCTAACCACTGAATGCCTAGGGCAGCTAGGCACTGTCTGAAGACTCAGTGAATTGAGTGACTCTTAAATGAGAAATTTGCATGGTTATTTTTAATTAATTACCATATAAAATGTAATTAGTATGCACCACTTACCATTTGAATAGCAGTTGGCAATTTTGCTTTTTTTGTAAATTCCTTTTGCAGTGCACAATTCACAAGGAAAGAGGGAATCCCAGAGGCTGATGTCAAGGATAATCAGGATTGATTTAATTGGCTGTTGCACGTGATATAGCAAGTAGTTCATTTCACTCTCCATTGGTTAGATTTCGGGCTTAGATGTATAGAACCATCCACACTTGTCATCTGTCACTATTGTTTTTGAAGAGCAAAATACTTAAGCAAAAAGACTGAAGAAGAAATAAACATAAAGACTCTGGAACCAATCCTGCTGTCATTAAAATCAAAATACAACTTCCATTGACTTCACTCAATAAAGGCTAATGTTTGCATGAAAGTAAAATTCCAAAAATTGTTCTACATAAGCTGCAGAAGTACATGGAAATAATACATTATGGTGCCTTCACAAGCTTGGACAAATAAAACCATCATATTTATTAAGATATAAACACATGACACAGTTATATTATATGTTATACTAGACTAAATTCTGTATTTGATCCTGTGTGGTTAGTATCTGTGCTAGGGATGAGCAAAATATGAGCCATGGGCCATATCTGACCCACTGAAGGATTGTATTTAGCCACTGGCAGGTCCTTTAGCCCTGCCCAGTTCATGGGGGTCAGCTAGGCTGTAGTGCATGCGGCTGGTCCCATGACTCCTGGGCACACACCAGGACTAGGTCGGTATGGTGGCCAGACACCACTTCCTAGTACCCCTGGTGGTGGTGGCTTCTTCCAGCTGCCACTGCCAGTGTTACTGCTGCTGCCAGACCTGGCCCTGCTGCCCAGGCACCCCAGCCCATCTGCCCTGCACCCACTGCCATGGGGTGCCAGATGGAGTTCGGCAAATGCGATCTCCATGAAGATCAGCTGGGACCCCCATGGGCAGGGCACACTTGGCTGGACAGATGGGATGGGGCCACGGGTGGGTGGGTGGGTGGGAAGCAATGTCTGTGAGCAGAAAGGCAGTCAGGGGTCAGGGCTGGGGCTAGCATCACAGGATTGTGACACTCCAGGACCGGGGCCTGGGCCGTGATCCACTCCCCAAATGGTATGGCCTGCCAAACTCTTACCACCCCTTGATCGTAGCCCTAGCCCCAGCCCATCCATCCCACTCCTAGAGACCACTCTGTACCCATGCATGGGTCCATCGCATCTGTCCAGCTGAGTTTGCCTGCCTGTGGGAGACCCAGTTGGTCTCCATGGAGACCTCGTCCACTCACCTGGCACCCCCAGCAGTAGGTATAAGGTGGACAGGCCAGGCTGGATAGGATCAATTGCTCCCCCTGCCCCATGCCGGGTGCCATGCTGGGTCAGCACCTCCCTTCCCATGCCAGGTTGGTACCCCCCAGGTCTGCAACAGCTCACCAAAACTCCTTACATGGTCCTCCGGCCCAAATAATTGCCCACCTCTGATCTATGGTAACATGGTGATTATTCTTAGTTCCCACAAATTCAGCAGCTTACAAAAGGTGCTCAGTATATGCTCTCAAGTTAAATCAGTAACTTGAATGAGATTCTAACTATTTGAGTTCTAACTTAAATGCCACAATAAATAAACAAAATGATATTCACAATAATGCAGTATGTTTTAAATCTTTGGGCTGTATTTTAGACTATGAGTGAGGTCCATAAATTACCTAAACTGTCCTTGAGACAGCCTGGAATCCAGCCTATTCTCCTCCCCTTCTCTTGCCATACTGATAACCCCCCTACCACTGTTCTTTTAAAAGAATGACCTCTTCATTTTGAAAGAAAGGTGCCTGTGACTTATTTCTGACAGAGACTTCCAGGCCATGGTGACAGATTTATTACACATCTGTCCTGAATAAGACACCCATACTCTGGAGAGAACTGGTGTTTAAGACATACTCCTCTGCTTACTATTTCCCATTAACTACTTCTGCATGGTCCTGTCTCAATATCCTTCTGAAGGCTTAACTCTTCCTATGCACTAAGTAGGTGCATCTAAATATAAGTTGTTGCAAAGCTCAACTCTTTGATGCCTTTTTTTGATCTAACACTATGTTGTTAAATGTATTCGGTCATCTACAATCAGCCAAGCATGACAACAACAAAAATTAAGATTGTAAAGCTTCAATTCATAACAAATAATGAAATAAAACAGAAATGGTGCACTACCCCTAATAACCCCATAATCCAAACTGCTTTTTAAAACACAGGTTTCACCGTTGCCTCTATGTATAAGAACAGGTTCTAGAGACCAAACTCACCAAGCTCAGTTAGGTTACTGTTTATGACAAGAGGAGTATAATCAAATAGCAACCTAGATAATATGTCACTTGTCCTAAGGCCCACTGCAGTGCCAGCAATTTATGGAGAATCTCAGTACCCTTAACACCTTTCAACAAATTAATAAATAAAAAAAAATTAACCCATCAGAATTTTCCATTTAGTTATCCACATCATGCAAACCAGAATATATAAGCATAAAGAAAACATAACATAAATGATACATAGTTTGTATGAATCAGCATCTCCATGTGCCTCAAGTGCATCTACCAATATATTCTTAAGGCCAAGCCTAGCAGGAGCAGCAAATTTCAAATTTGAAGATTTCTCAGGGAACGTCCTCCCACTAGCCCACTACTTACTATAGCAGATGGCTGATTTTGCTTTACCTTTCCCTCTTCTAATTACCATAATTTGCTTTTTGGTGACATACTTTCTAACTTATCTGTCATTCTCCTAGGTTTATTTTCTCAGACTGGGCTTTAGGAAACAGAACTTGAGTATTATTCTAACACAATTGTCATTTTTACTACCTCAGTAGCTGGTAATAAAAGCTGTTTCCCCTGTTGAGACCTTTTTAACATACTATTTGTTTTAAACTGTCTATATGCTTGTAAACAGTTCCAGAGTGCTGTAAATTGATCCACCTAACATCCCTCTTCTGGTGTGGGTGGTTAGGATAAAGAGAGGGACAGGTTAATTACAAAGAAGACGTGTTAATTATGTAATTAGCACATCATGTTTCTCAGGAGCAGGTAGAAAGGAAAAGGAAGATAACTGGGGAACTGAGTGAAGTATAGCAGAGAATGGTTCACAGGAAGCAAAGGATGAGACTTGACAAGACACCACAGCTGTGTGCAATACACATAGATGACTTTCAGTAAGGTTGTATGAACCAACGCCATCTTTTTCATTCATTCTCCCTTTTTTTAAGCTATAGTAAATTAGTGATAACTTTGCCTACTTTCTTTTATCAGATTGTCTGTGTCTGGTGCCTGCCCAAGTAAGCAAGTGGGAGGAACTGGACAAAAAGAATCTTCACTGGGGCCTTTAACTTGGAGTGCTGCTTGAATCTTGCACCATTACTGGTGTTAAACATCATATGGAGGAAAAAAGAATGCACAACTGTGCTGATAGAGCACAAAAGTCCCAGCTTTTGCCCAAAGGCAGGCTAAGGTAGTTACCCAAGAAATGGGAGACCTTAGTGCCAGGCTTACCTCACCCTAAGAGGTTTAACTCACAACGAAGTAGCCTAAGCACCAGGTTGTACAGTCTTCCTGTTGAAGTTCGGTTACTGGTTAGAAAGGACTGCAAAAGATGTGGAGCCAAAAAGAGAACGAGCAAGACTGTGAGTCTGCACTCCAGGGAGGGAGACACTGCCCTGTGAGGGCTGGGAAATTGAGGGGTCTTAGGGTCTGGGCTCCTGCTCTCACCCTGATCTCTGCTCCCACTGTTTCCATGACCATTTCATGATAAAAACAAAAGCAACTGGAACCCAGGACTCTCTTCTCACAGGTCTATGCTCCCCATAGTGAAAAGCACAATCACAGTCCCTCTAATAGCATTTCACTTTTGCAGTGTTACTTGGATTTGCAGGTCTCTCATGAAATGCCCATGCTGTTGCTGAGAGGAGAGAGTAATACCATTTGTTCTGGAAGTTTTATGTCATTATGATGGAGTGGTGCAGGATCCCTTTTTGTCCTAGTCCACAAGGCTGTGTTTTCCCATACCCATATGGGCTCTGAAGACCTCTTTATGCAATTCAGAGAGAGCAGTAAGGGAGGGGAACTCAGTCTTATTCTATTCCACCAAGTCCCAGCCCAAAGACCTGCACAAGTGATGAGTATTAATTTAGCAGGTCTTACTGTCATCCCACCCTCTAATTCCACAAGCCTCTTCCTACCCCTTCATGTCTTATCCTTTCCTGGGATGTGATCTTTTGCTGCAGAAACATCTGCACATCTTGGAGCCTTTGGCACAGCCTCTGCCTAGAAAAACTCTCTCTGCACTGGGAGTCGTCCAGTAGGGCTGTGTGAAGCTTCAGTCGCTGATTCGATTTGGAGGAGATTCAGCCCAATTCAGCAGCCGAATCTCTGAATCTAAATCGAATCAGGAAATCCATTAATCTCTCTGAATCGAATCGGAAGCCTCCAATTCAATTCTGAGAGATTCAACGATTTGGCCATAGACACAGCTTTATATGTTTTTTCTACGTACCTGGAGGTACCAGGTATGGCTCATGAATGCTGAGATGGTGGGGCAGATGAAGCATCCCACAGGAGTGTGTGTGTGTGTGTGTGTGTGGGGGGGGGGGGTTCCCCGCATGCTGCCTGGCGGACACAGAGGTGGACCAGAAGTACTTCCGGTCCACTTCTGGGTCTGCCGAAGAGCACGCAGGGGAGCCCTCCCTACCCCCCCAGCTTGGCGACTGGTGCCTCCTGGGTCAGGGGGGGCATGCCGGGGCAACCTGCACTGCACCCCCATTGGTGCCCATGGCCTGGCCTGGCCAGGTGCAGTTCTGCTCTCTCCACCTCCAGTGGTAGCTCCTGCTCCTGCCCCTGCTGCCACAGGAAACTGGTAGTGAGTGCACAGGAGTGCACATGCCCCCTTGATGGGGCTGGTTCCCCCCCTGACATCCGACACTAATGCTGTCAGTAGGGCTGGTGCTCCCTCTGACAAGGTTGGTGGCTTCTGCAGTTGCCCCCCCCCCCCCGATTCAGGAGGCACCAGTCACTTATGCCTGCTGCACCGTGTTGTGGTGCTTTGGACAGATGGGCAGCCAGCTGGGTGGCTCCTGCCCTAGCATGGGGGGCTCTGGCTCCAGCTTCCTGTATGCTGGTGCAGGAGCCACTTGGTTGAAGCTGCATGCCTGGACTGGCATGGTGTGACAGGAACAGAAAGTTTCTGAGAGGGCTGTTCCTGGTGCAGTTGCAACCCGCTGGGTGCTGCTCTGCTCCCCACACCTCCAGTGGTGGCTCCTGCCCCAGCTCCTGCCATGCTGCACCGCACCACTCCTGATGGGTGGGCAGGTGAGCTGCTTCAGCCAAGCGTACTGAGGCAGGAGCTGCCCAGCTGCAGCAGCCTACCTGCCTGCCTGCCCACCGGCAGGGACAGGAGCAGGAGCCACTGCTGGAGCAGAACAGCCCCACAGGAATCTACCAGGGCTGGGGCCAGGCTGCAGGCTGGTGTGGGTTGCTCCAGTGCAAGTGGGTAGGGCTCAGCCACATGCAGAGTGCTGTGGGGGCGGGCCTGATCTGGGCACCTGGCAGGCTAGATCCAACCTGCAGACCATATTTTGCCCACCCACAATCCAATACACACATGACAGTTCTTTCCACCACAAAACATACCTCTACACTTTGTATTGATTGCAAATTTACTGCCTCAGCAAAAATACCAATGATTTGACTCTCAGGGAGGCTGAATTATGCTGTACATTTATGGGACGTGGTGCTAGTTTTAGACCATGAGTGTAAACTGTCTGTCCCATGGGCCTGATATAGGTTGAAAAAGCAGGTCAGCCAACCTGCAGGGTTTCTCATAGTCTGGACCATGTACCTTTGTAGGCCATGCATGGGTCATTCAGCCCAGGGGAAGTCCCATAGTTTGTATCCAACCCGTGGAGCCCAATAAGTTTAAAGCCCCTATTCTAGACATATTTGTAGAGTACAGTGAGGAAGATTTGTACTTTTCTTGTTCATGCTGCACCTGCTTGATAGAGAAAATCAGGCTCCAGGATTGTCCAGTTAGCAACTGCATCTGAATTAAATTCACAGATGTCCCTGTTTTAAGAGTATGTGTATTGTGCTGTGAAATCACTAAACTACTGCTAAATGTTTTGATTTAAAAGATTTTTACATTTGAATATCAGTAACATCGTGATGCTTGTTTAATTTTATATTTTCATCTTTTTCATTTTTCATGATGCAAATAACATAAAGATTTGGAAGTAAAGAAAATGCCATAACCTCAGTGAATTAAATTATGTACATAGCCATTTTGCATATATAAGTAATACAAACTATGTTGCCAGTATGTAATTATACGCTAACTTTTATTTAACAAAATAACTTCATAAAGTATATTATGGACTCAATTCCTAGTTTCCATCTAGCTAGTTAAAATACTGAGTTGCGCATAATATCCCAAGGAAACCAAGTTAAAAGGCAATAGAAGAAAGAGAAAATGAGGGGATAAAAATACCAGAAGAAGATTGTGGGAAAGAGGGAGAAGAGGTCATAAAAGAGCAGAAATAAAAGATATGGCATTTTGTGACAGATGTCAGGTGAAAAAATGGTATAAGATGTCATTTCTCACCTCCATTATTTTCCATAAGAATTACAGCAATTTCTTGCTGCACTCACGTATCAGTGGATGCTTCAAATTCTTGTAGAGAGAGGACAGACTTTCTTTTTTAAAGGTATAATTTTAATTGTATTTTTCTGATGCAGATCGGAATAGGTATATCCACATAGTCTTAATAAGTGTAACCAAGGAAAATAAAGAGAAATGTAAGGTGGGAGAATTTGCTTGCAAGAACAGATGCTGACATTACTAACATTCAGGGAAAATCTGACTGAACAGAATTGTCAGTGTCATTAAAAGTCTGCTTAAGAATCTTGTTTGGCAGAGAGTAAGAAAGGATAAAAATAACACAAGGCTCAGTCACTTTTCTATTCATCTTTCTTCAGGTGAGAGTATGCCTATACTGCCTCCCTAGGGCCTAGAGAGCACTGCTGAGAAACACAGCCTGCCCACCTGCTCTGTACGAACTAAGCTCAAAAATGAGGCACTGGAGCAGCACTGGAGACATCCCTTGCTGTTGTTCTCAAACTCTTTATCTTTACTGTCCTCGAGAGGAGCAACTGGGAGCATCCTCGGTGCTGTTTCACTGCTTCTTTTCAAGTTTGGCGGTACAGGTTTCCTTCACTTTATGCTGTACACCTGTTCCTGGAAAATGGCACATAACTTGAATTCGCATCAACGCGTCTGAATGTATATCTTGCTGGGATTGTTTGACCCCAGCAGACTTGCTGCCTGTGGCAGGGGGGCTGGATTTGATGATCTCGCGAGGTCCCTTCCAACCCCACTGTCTATAATATCTAATGTCTATGGAACCCACTTTACGATGTAACAAACAGGGATACGTTCCAAGACCTTGACTGTACTGACCCCCAGACCCATTTCTACCACTTCTACAAGACCATTTTGGTACTCACTGTGCGGGCCGGGCGCGAGGCGCGGCCCATCTTTGCGCACGCGAGCTGTGGCCAGCAGCCCGGGCACGCGGGGTCGGAGAAGACCGGGGCCGAGCTAGAATTAGTCACGGACGCGTAGTGGTTGATTTAAAGATTGTTTACTTACACCAAAGATGGTTGTGGTGTAGGCTGGACAGTTTTCCAGGCACAGCTCCGCTTAAATCCTCATTTGAGGATTACAACAAATTCGCTCTCTTCAACGGAGTTGTTGAAGCTCCATGGGTTCGTTTCTTTTGTTCTCTCTCCAACAGAGTTGTTGAAGCTCCGTGGGTTCGTTTCTTTTGTTCCAGGAAGGGATACATCTAGGAATCTATCGGCGACGGGGAGAGGCCAGAGGCTGTTCAGGCCCCTGTTGCCTTTTAAGAAATACATTGGGTCCGTAAGGATCCGCAGCGCTTAGAGATCTTCACACAAGGCGAAGGTTTTTCTCTGTCTAACTCCAATTTCTCTCCAGCTTCGAACTCCGACTTGGGCGGAAACCACCCAAGCTCTTTATACGGCTAGCAAGCCAATCGCTAGCTGCCACATGTGCATAATTTCACGTGAACCAATAATGTGGTTTGAATTTGAATACAAATGGTGTGAACTCTTTGCACCGAGCATTTCCCAGATGCAAAAAGAAATGCACCATGCAAAGAAAGCTACAAGTTGGCGGGAATTCTCCCTTGCACCGGGGTTCTCTTCTGCAGCAGAAAACTCCACCGTGCAAAGAAGCTGCAATTTAGCGGGAAAATAATTTAGCAGTGCCAAAGCACACACAAAACAAAAATCACAACTTTGGGTTGTGACATCCCCCCTTGCTGAAGGCATAGCTAAATTATGCTATACACTTATCATTCTAGTGATCTAGAGCTTTGTCGTAAGTCGTCAAATGAACAGATAAGCAAACATACAAATAAAAAAACATAAAATTCGCTGTCCTGGGATTGAGTTACATAATAATCAACAAATAATAATCAACATAAACACATCAGATTCATAACAAAACTACATGATCGGGGCTTCAGTGGGCGTTATGGCGAAGTCGTATGTCAGGCCCTCACTTCTTTCGGTGATGTCATCCCTCTCAGGGCTTCTCTTTGCCACGCACTCTGGATTCCGGATCTGTGAACAAAACTCTCAAAAAAAAATTGATTAACGCATCTTATTCAGATTAACAAGTGGTTGTTACTCTAAACCATTTTCTCTTTATATTCTCAATTGGATGAAATAGTTGAGGAGCCATCATCTGGTTCCTCTAAATAACGGAAACCTAACTTATAGGCCAACTGCCATTGGCCTGCATCCCCTAAAATCCGAAGCTGCCGCTTATTGAGTCCAGAACGCTGTAGGAGAAATCCAAACATGTATCGCTCTTCTAGGGTTCTCAGTGGCAGTGGTGGAAGATCGGATTCACGATGTCTGGTGCCTAGAAGTCCGGGCGGGTGTCGACGGTCCCGATCAAGAGATAATCTTGGCTCCATCAGGATATGCAGTCATGACAACTGACAAAGGAGATTACTTACAGGTTGGTTCACCATTGGGTTGAGCAGAATCCGGAGGACAACGATGTTCTTTCGCCCATAAATCTCGAGGCAACTGTCTAAGCTGTGAACGGTTACTGGAACAGTTCCAGGATCTCGTAGATGACGGCGAGGCCATGGTCTTATTCGCTGGAGTGATGTCAGTCCCAGCGCACATGCTCTGGGGTTCCAGGCACAGTACAAGACTCCGATGATTGCTAGCATGAGATGATCTGCGCCGGTATGTTCTGGCCGTCCTTCATGCCATACGTGGGCTTTTTGACTAATCAGTCCTGCAACAAGCGCTGGCAGTGGAATAGGCCAGTGAACGTTGACAGCTATCATGTTGATGTCAGTGACATGTCCTCTACTCCACGAAGCTTGTCTAACTAGGAAGCTTGCTTCTTCCTGGTTCAGCAGGTCGGATCCAAGTTCCACGACCAAACGTCTCAACCATACAGCTAGAGTCTCTTCAGGCTGGATTCTTGATGCTCTACATAAATCTTGTAACTCAGCTCTGGTGCAAGCATAGTAGGCAGTAGCAACTCGACCAGTCGTTGTTGTAGGGAAAGCTGCTCTTTCGGGAGTTGCTGCTGCCATAGGCTGAACTGCTGCCGCGGGAGTTACTGCTGCTGTTGCTGCTTCAGGCAGGAGGGGCGGATGCACTCCTCCGCTTGACTCTCTTTTTCGTCGGCAGGAAGGTGTGGTTGGTAGGGGCGGCGCCGCATCGCTAGGCAGGGTTGCCGGAGACGACGCTGCATCGATGGGCGGAGTCGCTGACTGAACTCTCGCGGATTCCTCCGAAGCTCCACCCTTCTTTTCCGGTTCTTCCACGCGGTCTCCCTCTTGCTCGGCACCATCTTGGGCTGGCGTTTCAGGCTCCCTTCTCTCAGCTGCTTCTTTGACCACTTGAATAGCCATCTGCAGCTGGGTTTTTAAACTTAAATTCTGGTGCATTAAATTAGTGATCGTACGAAAAGTTGCACTTAACTCTCCCTCTTTGTCGTACCGCGGGGCCACCCTCTCATCTGCGGCGCGTTCCTCCGTCTCCAGATCTTTGCAGAGATTGGATGGAAGCTCGCGACCCCGTAATCTAGACGCCACCATGAAAGGGGAGAACCGGCCGATTGGCACCGGTTCTTCACTCTCCCGAGCATATCGTAGACATTGGGCACACTCCCGGGTGAGGGTCGGGTTCACTTCGCCCGCCGGGTTGACTCTGGCAAGGGACACAGTATCGAGGGGCCTGAACAGGACCCGCTCATCCCTCATTATACACCCGAACGCCGCAGGGAGCAAATACACTTCCCTCTCTCTTGGGGCTCCATCTTTGGAGACTCCCTCTTCTCCCTTCAGCGACAGGCGTCCGCTGATAAATCTCTCACCCGTTCCGCCCGCCTGGTGGTAAGCGATATGCGCCTCCAGTTCTTCAAAGCTTTTCACTTGGTGTTGGTTATCGCGCCAAGGGCAGTTCTTAACCAATTCTAGCTCTAACGTGTCTTTTCCTGATCCCATCCTCGTCGCCATGTGTGGGCCGGGCGCGAGGCGCAGCCTGTCTTTGCGCACGCGGGCTGTGGCCAGCAGCCCGGGCACGAGGGGTCGGAGAAGACCGGGGCCGAGCTAGAATTAGCCACGGACGCGTAGTGGTTGATTTAAAGATTGTTTACTTACACCAAAGATGGTCGTGGTGTAGGCTGGACAGTTTTCCAGGCACAGCTCCGCTTAAATCCTCATTTGAGCATTACGACAAATTCGCTCTCTCCAACGGAGTTGTTGAAGCTCCGTGGGTTCGTTTCTTTTGTTCCAGGAAGGGATACGTTTAGGAATCTATCGGCGATGGGGAGAGGCCAGAGGCTGTTCAGGCCCCTGTTGCCTTTTAAGGAATACGTTAGGTCCGTAAGGATCCGCAGCACTTAGAGATCTTCACACAAGGCGAAGGATTTTCTCTCTCTAACTCCAATTTCTCTCCAGCTTCGAACTCCGACTTGGGCGGAAACCACCCAAGCTCTTTATACGGCTAGCAAGCCAATCGCTAGCTGCCATGTGTGCATAATTTCACGTGAACCAATAATGTGGTTTGAATTTGAATACAAATGGCAGGAACTCTTCGCACCGAGCATTTCCCAGATGCAAAAAGAAATGCACCATGCAAAGAAAGCTACAAGTTGGCGGGAATTCTCCCTTGCACCGGGGTTCTCCTCTGCAGCAGAAAACTCCACCGTGCAAAGAAGCTGCAATTTAGCGGGAAAATAATTTAGCAGTGCCAAAGCACACACAAAACAAAAAACACAACTTTGGGTTGTGACTCTCACCAACAGCAGACATTAATACAAGCACAGGCTGGTGGTGAATGTTACCATAATGGAGATGACAACTACAGAAACACATCGCAGACAACGAGTGAGGAGCACAGATTCACATGGAGATTATATTTTTGTGTGTGTCACTCCCACAATAAACCGCACAAAGCAGCTGACTGTGGGCTTCCCCCACACCTATCGCATAAGAGAGAATTTACCTCACATATAACGAATTTGGTATAAAAAGGGTCATCGCATAAGAGCGAATTCACACATACAGAACCCACATAAAGCAAGGAAAACCTGTATAGGGCTTTTCTGAGAATCACAGTCCGGGATAACAGTAATCCCTGCTGGTCAGGATGTTAAGCTTTACTTTGTTTTAGACAGTTTTAATTGGGGGAAAGGTTAGCCTTTTTTAAAGGCAACTGGAATACCAATAACTCTAGTTCCTCTATCTCTCTGTATCCAATTTCTCTTTCCTTCTCCTACAAGGAAGTACAGCACTTCTTGGCCCAGCACAGAACTCACAGCCATGAGAGAAGGGATGGTTATTAGACCACAGACTCAAATCTGGGGTCTTGGCATGGTAGCACAGCCACTCATCTCAGCTTGCACCTCTGCAGATTGTCACCTAGGTTGGTCAAGGCTGGCCTGAAAGTTTCCCAGTGCTTAACTTCCCACATATAAACTCCAAAATAGGGCATAACCAGACCCAAAACTTTTGTTGTCCCTCTGGCTTGCTCCTCAATGCCAGGGGCAAAGGGTGGCCCCAGAAGTTGCGAGTTTGAGGCCACAGCAGCAACGCTCATGGTCCAGCAATGTCAGATTCCAACAAATATGCACATTTAGCAAAACATCTTTTCACAAGAATACAAAGAAGGAAGGACTCCTCAGCTCTGCTCTTTCTGATCTCCTGACTCCTTGACCTGGTTTACTCCTTGACCCAGCTCTTGGCTTCACCTCCTGGTTTCCTGACCCAGTTTGTCCTCAGATTCTGCTCACCGGTCTTGACTCTGGTCAGTACCTTGACCCTGAGCTGCCCTAAACCTGGTTGCCCATGTCTTAGTGTGATAGTAGCTTGTAGGGGAGGAAATGGTGTATCTTTGCATTCCCCCAATCATGGGATATTTTTGGGATGGGAAAAACTCCAATATAACTTAGACTCCCAGGCCTGGGGTACCACATTGGCACCCAGAATATGTATAGAACAATGGGCTGTTCAGTATGCCTAACTTGAGTATGCCTCCTGCAGGGTATCATTATTATTTCAATTTAAATTCTACTCTAGCGAGAAAAACTCAGAGCAGGTAGACTTACAGCTGTCTTGATCACTGCTGAGGGAGTACATGAATCTGCCCTCAGACAGATCAAGGGCTTTTAGGACCTTTTAATGCCACTCCCCCTTTTTTACCTCATGTAAAAAAGGATTAAGGGTGACAGTCTCATGTATATGGCACATCCCTATTGAATATTGCCCCTGTGCTACAGCATTTTTCACATGTACAAGCTATCCAGGTAAATGGTTAGTGTTTGTCTAATCTACTTTTTTTTGTTCACATCTTGACTGTATCTTTTTGTGAATAAAGCTCCTTTTTTTGTCTTTACCAGTTAGCATTCCTTTCCTTTAGAGCTAAAAAATGTAAATAAAGGTAACGAAAGCTAGCAAAGGCGATGAATTTCTATTAGTTTGGCAAACATTCAAAAGGCTGCACCATCATTCTCTGGATACTAAAAAAAGTCCAAATATTTCCTTTCTTTTGTATTTGCTGAGTGCCCATTAGCATTCCTAAGTGCTCCATGCTGCTTTTAGAGCTAAGTTTGCATATGTTTGAGTCTTGAAAATACTCAGCTTGAATTAAACGGAGCAATACTTATTGCTTTTTCAGGATTGGGACACTTATGCAGATGCCTTTGGATATATTTAGGCACCTACTTCTAGGTACCAGAGTTTGACATTTTTTTATGTGGTATTGGTACCTACTGTTTGTATTCCAGTAGCACAGAGAAGACACGACCAAATCAGGCCTCCATTCTGTTAGCAACTGTACAAACAGATAGTAAAATATAGTCCATGTCACAGTTATAAAAAACCCTAAAAAACCACGAAAAGTGGGACAAAGGAAATAGTACTGTTCCATTTTATAGGTGGGTTATGAGGGTAGAATTAAGGTCTCAGTCTTGCAAATACTTCTGGTGTTACATTCAAATTTAAGCCCAGAGAAAATTGAATGAACATTAAAAGATAAGTAGGTACATGAGTATTTGCAATATCTTAAGTTAGATACATTTCCAATGATCATACAAAATATCTCTAGGAGCAGGAACTGAACCCATATACCATGAGTCCTAACCTACTGCTCTAATCAGCAACATAATGGTTGGGAGGAGAGGATGTGACTGGGGAAGCAGTAATAGGTGCTCTCTTTGTAGTGGGGCATAAAATTATCCTGATTTGGCTGCTACAAATGGCACTGCATCACTGCTGCTTCAGGTGTATAACTGCCCTGCTATACTTCTAGCACCAGTCATAAAAACATTTTTCCTTTGTATGCTTCATTTTTACTGTTCCTAAAGAATTATATGGGCCTGTGTGCAGGAGCTAACATGGGCACAAATGTTGTGCACTCTGACACAAAAAAAGGTAATGATGCAGTGATTCTTCAAAATATTCCTGCACGAGCTCCCACAGACACTTCAAAATATCATTCCTATGTGAATTTGCCATCTCATTCTGTTCATATGCTATTGTAAATACAGAGGAAAGACCTTGAGCAGTAAGTATGTTATGATTTGTTCCTGAAGCTTTGATAGTACAATATATCTGCTGCAATATGATCTCTGCAGAAGTCAGAATTATAAATTGCATTTTCTTCTCATGTCACTACCAGTAGTTGAAGCCAGTACTTTCTGAAATGACACGGCAGCCCCAATCCTGCTCCCACTGAAGTTAAAGGCAAAAACTCCTGTCTAGGAACATAGTAGAGCTCTGAATAAGCTGCAACATTAATGTAGTCAAGTATGTTCTTTTGTCTGTGAGACTGATGTGATTTGTTTGTTACATATCTGAAATGTTGCTTTGTTAGCTGAAAGCCACTAACTTTATTCAAAGCATTCCCACCTGCACAAGTTCAATACTTGCAAATATGTCTACTTTTAACAGTTCGGTGGCACTAATGTTTGTTTTCTTTAGGTTCATTGAACATTGATGGCATAATGGATTTCGTTCAAGCTTACAAAAATGATCATGCGTCCGGGTGAAAGTGAAAGCTATGAAGTGAAACTCATGAATTTTGAGGGCATTGTTCAGCTTGTCTCAGTGTAGTTGTGATATGAACAGTTTACCAGAGGACAGCTTCTGGAGGTCCTCTATAAGAAAAGGAAAAATCAAGGCACTGGGATGCTTCTGCACGAAAGTCCAACTGATTAGATATGAGAAGCATCTGACATCTTGACTAATAGAATATTTATATTAATTAAATGTATACCTACCAGTCAAAAACCATTAATGGCCAAACTCATCCCTGGTATAACTTCCATTGGTTTCCTAAGCAGCTGTAGCTGATAAATTTCAGAGTTGGCTTTCATCACTATCGACCAAAAAGGTATAACCATATTTGGAATTTTTACTAAGGATGTAACTTTGTCATGATTAAATTATAAGAAAATGATAAAAATGTCTTAAATGAGGGTACCTGATATGCTCTACAGTAGCAGAGTTAGGCCTTAATTTAAGCATACTAAGGCACAAACTTTAATCATCCATTCCAAATACCCGCTTTCCTTAGAGGGCTCGTCCAGACAAGTGTGTATATGAGGTGCTGCACACCTGTCTGTGGTGCCGCAAAACTCACACGCTGCACATGCAAGTGTTCAGTGTGCTGCTAATTTGCAGCAGGGAGGGTTATTTGGCACCTGGAAATCCTGGGTGTAAAAAAAACCCATGCCAGAAAAAAGGGGTGATGCACATGTTGGCAGCATGTCACCCAAAACCGGACCCTGGCCAGCCAGAACCATATTCCAGCTGCTGGCTGGACTCCACACACCCCAGTCCCTACTGCTGGAACCTCAGGAGGCCCCACGGACCCCATATAAGGCTGCTGGAGCCATCCCAGGTGCTGGTCCCAGCCTCCCCTACCCCACCTAGAGCATTTTTCTGTGTGCTAACCCCATATGCAGAGGTGTGCACTAGGGCAAAAAGTAGCGGTGCAAATTTGTGCTGCTTCTTTTTTCCCTGCAGCAGCTGCACACCGCTGCTCATGAGGACATGGTCCAGGAGAGTTTCTATAATTTGCCCCACTTAAGTAAGTGGTTATTTTTAACTTAAAGGTAACATTCTGTACGTTGTTCTTGGACAGAAAAAAATAGACAAACAAGTAGGGTGGACCTTTCAAAGCCACCAAAGAGATTTAAGCATAGGACGTGTATTAAGATCAACAGGAAATATACATTTAACTCCCTCCAAAGCTTTTGAAAACAATCATCATATAATATTTGATAATGTATTATCAAAATAGTTTGGTACTGTTATGTACAATTTTGTATACAGACATTATAATATTACTTTCCATAAAGAAAAAATATTCCATAGAGCATATTTACTTATTTCAATATAATTTATGACATTGGTTTGGCAAGTCTATAGAAAACTTTTCTTTTGCATTTGCCAACATATGTATTCCCAATATTATTTGGCATGATATGAGTATCAGAAGTGGAAAAATTTATAAAAATCAACCTTTCCAGATTTTTATTGTTGTTTCACTTATTCAAATTATTCCAGGTCTGAAATCTCTAAAAGCTAATTTAAATGAATTATTCTGATCTGCTCAGAGAGTTTCTAAAACATGCTGATATCATGGGAATAGTATGGATAGATGATTAGTCCATATTGTACATGGGTATAAAAAAGTCAGTAAATTAAATGTTTAAGGTAGGCTGACTGAGGGGGAAAAAAAAAACATTCCCTCAAGATTTTTTGCTATGTTACAATGAATAATATTTAAGTTAGGTTTAATTTCTGCTAACTTAAATTCCTTCAATAAATCTGAAAATATAAATGTCCAGGTGCTGAAAAATTTCCTGGAGATTTAGGTCCTTCTTAATCTTAAAAGGACTTTTAAAGAAAAAATTATCTAAGGTTTGCTTGAAAAATAAGAGAAAGTATGGACGACCTGCCAAAGAGGTTTTTTTTTTTTTTTTTTTTTTTTAATTTGGTCAAATAATATATGTATATCTTAATCCCAGAAGATCTTTGTATCTGGCTGCATTATTAGTCTAACCTATCAAAACCCATCTGTAGTCCTTATACAGAACTGGCTTAATAAAAGTAAACATTTCTTTATCATAGCCTTTTTTTTTTTTGAGTTATCCATCCATGCAACCAGCAGATAGCCTGAATGTTTGCATTCAAGAACTGAATTATCCGAATTTGTAGTACATGACACATTTTCAATGTATAGAGATATAGTTCTCCTAGCTTATTTTTGAGCACTACATGGAACATGATGGTGTAACAAGGCCAGGCCCTGTTACTATGGGTGAGGAAGAGCCCTAATGGCCCCATATCCTGGAAACATTCCCCTCTCCACTGTGCCTGGTGGCAAGTCCCCATATCTACCCCAGTCCTAGAAAGACTCACCAGAAGCTGGGGATCCAGGTATGGGGATGCAGTGAGCCTCCTAGCAAGGAAGCTGACCTAGGTGTAGCGAATAAAGAGAAGCCAGCCCACCTGGGCCAGGGAGGAAATAAACATCAGCAGCAGGGCAGTAAGTATTGCTGCACTGAGCCTGGGGCTGGTGGAGGTCAATCAGCCTGCCAGGAGGAGCCATGAGCAGGGCTTTTCTTCTGTTTGTTTATTTTATTTGCACAGAAGTTGTGCACACTTCCTTCAAAGCCTCTGAGAGATAAGAGGGAAAGCATGAAGCCCTGGGAAGTCCAATGAGCCAGGGGCAAGTGCAGTAAGCAAGGAACTACTCAGAAAGCTAAGTGGCATATTATTTGTTGAATTTTATTTGTTCTTTTGCATTTCTCACAATTGAAGGGTGGCCCCCTGGTGCTATAGCTTAGCTCAGCTGCAGCAGAGGTGAGGACTCTGAATAGTGGGCCCTTGGCTAAGGCCAGCAGTGAAAGTTGAAGTGGTCAGCTTTGGGTGCCTGACCAGATATGCCTAGTTCTGCTGTGCTCAAAAGCTATCTGTAAAAGCATACAGAAGGATAAAAAATAGGCATTTTTCATTGCTGTGAAGTGCATTGGGATTCTCAGCCCCAAACTCACTACCCAACCTACTTATGCAATGGATGGGGGAAATTATATGCCTGCCTGAGGGGCTGCCTAAACAAGTTGGGAATGAAACTGGAGAGAAAAGGGGTGGGACTTAAATGCTTATAGTATCTCCGCTCTTCCTCCCTGTTCAGGATCCTGAGCTATGAACCTTTTCTTGAGGTCTGGCACTTGCGACCCATCAGTGTAGAACCTAAAATAGAGACCCTGTCCCCAGCTACAGAAGAGCCTACTAGATTTGATTTTAACACAGGAATCTTACAGCCCACGTGAGCACTCTAATTACGTTTCTTGGAGTTGGGGACACAAAAGAGCCTGACCTAGATAGCTTAATTGCATGCCTAAGGGTTCAGATACCACTGCAAGGCAAATAGGAGAACACCTATTTTTGCTTCCTGGCCTTCAGGGCTTCAGATTCTGCAAGGATTCTAAATGGTTTATTAGCTGCAGTTTGGCACCAGCATTTAAACTGAGATCTTATGTTATCTCCAAGATCCCTAAATGGCAGATGTTCACATTGAGGCATCAATGTAATTGAACTTGATTTTATACTTGCACATGCAAAGGTCCACATTTCACAGAGGTACCTAGTTTTCTTATGCATTTATATGTTTGTTTTGAGAGAGTTTTATGCAACTAGGTGTAGCTTACTGTGACTGCTCAGAAGCAACCCAGCGCAGCCAATGAGGTCACTCTGTTGAGAGCTAAATATGTTTGGAAATGCATGCAAATTCCTAAATGTACTGTTAGAAAAAAAGCCCAGGCAATGACTATTGATAATGAGATCAAGCAACACAATAGTGGTGATATGGAATGTGGGAGGTATAGGTGGCCCTTGGGTGAAATGGGATTATCCTCTGGCAGTGCTGAAGGTTACATGTTGCCTAGGATAGTAATGGAAGAGCTACATGTCTCTTCAGGGTGAAGTAGATTTGGTCTTTAGGGTGCACCAAGCTGCCCATTTACAGGATGAGACACCTAAGGTGGGATAAGATTTTATTTTCCTGAGGAAGATGCATAGCTTCTGTTCACCTAAAAGCCTGGAATAAGGGGAATAAGATTTGGATCTAAATGTTTTAATATTGTCTATGGATTATAGAAAATAAAACTGTGGTTGTAGGAATTAGTCGTTGTTCTTTATTTGGGCATTTGGGGCAACTTTACATGTGCTCTGGGATGGGAAAGCAGCTCTAATTAAAGTACCGTTTTTGAGAGCTGCTCTAGTTAAAATGCCCACAGCATCTTGTGTATTCAGTGTCCCGTGCTTCAAGATGGTGGTAGGAGCGTTTTAACTAAAGCTCATTTGATGTGCTTTAGTTAAAGTGCCCCACTGCCCTTTTGAAACATGGGGACACTAAATACATGAGATGCCAAGGCTGCTGGGGCATGGTAATTAACCAAGTCTGCTCCAATGCATCTGCTGTTGAAGCAGACATCGGGCAGGTATGTAGGTGCCTTTGGTTGGTGATAAATACTGATTATATGCTAGCAAGGTAATTTTGCATTCCTAAAAGCTCTATGCAATCCATTCATAAAAATATAGAGTAAATGAATCCACTTCGTCTAGACAAACTGTACATCATTCTTGATCTATGAAGAGAGGATGTTTTGTGTGGGAGCAGTTATTTGATGGGGAAATATAATTAGTTGAGAGAGACATTTTTTATATGCTAGGTCTTATTGTCTGATTTGCACTTGAGATCATGAGGAGTGTTAATATCTCTGGTGGGGGGGTGTTCACATGCACATGTTCATGTATGTTTACTACAAGCTGAAAATAGCTTTCATCAAACATTATTATGCAATAATTCATATGTTCCTAAGTACAATTCATAGACTAGGACAATATTGCTGAATATTTTCAATATAACTAGGACAGCTCAGTTTTCAATAACGGATGGTGTGCAGAGCGAGTTGACAATTTAATACTTTGTCTTCATGCTGTTTGAAATGTTAGTCCAAAATATGTAGACATCTATTAACTATAAAAATTAAAGTAAATTAATTCTTCTGAGTTTGTAATAATTTGTGAACATTTAAATAATATATTATCTTTGCATAGCATGTTGAATGACTTCTTGACAGACCTGTTCCTTGACTATATTTACCTTTTGAGACACTGGTTATTTAAAATTAATCTTATAGCATAAAAAGAGTCTGGGTTTCTTAAATTAAGTTAACAAATCCTAAGTGTCATTGACTTGAAAGATTCATAGCAATGGCTATAGTCAAACGGGCTGCAAGCTTGCTTTCATTAACACTATTGTCAAAGCTGGATAAGGATTCATAGTAAACAGTGACTTCCAGCATTTTGGGGCATTTTCCTAAGTGAATGGGGGAATATCTGTAAGGAGCTCTGATCTTTATGAATGTTTTTTGTGACTTGTAATCAAAGCACGCTGAAACTGACAGAAGTTTTTCTATGACTCCCATATGCTTTGAGTCAGACTAATTGGGATATATCTTAGCATATAGGTTGTTTACACAGTTAAAGTGTTTAACTTTTTCAGGGGGTAGTAAACTTTCAAACTAATGGCTAGGCTATGATTGTCCAGAATCTATATCTGCATTCAGATCAAATTAAAATACTTTACATTTCTGCTTTTTAAATTAAATTGCTGTGCTCTCTCTAAATGCTTTTACTTGTGACCATTGTATATGATGAACAAAACAGAAGGAAAATGAATTTATTTTTTACACCCTTAAAAACCACTAGTAGCATGCCGTCCCAAGAGGGGGACAGATTTCTTTCTGGCCCCAGCTTGAGACAGGAAGAAACCTTGAACACAGAAGAACCAGATACTTCCCACATATTCAAACTGTCTACATAAAATTCAAGTTTCTTTCAACCCTGTCAAAAGATAACACAGCCACAAATTGCATGCTCTGATTATTACTCCATAAACACCTTATAATATCATTTCTTCCCTTTTGTAAACTTATCAAGCCCCATGTTAAAGAAGTTCAGTTTGCTTACTTCCACTGCTTTGTGTAGAAGACCATTTAAAAACTTCACTCTTCTAAAGATTAGAAATCATCTTCTTATTTTCAGTTTAAATTGGATCATGTCCAGTTTGTACCCATTTGATTTTTGTACTGGTATTGCACTTTAACTTAATAGCTTTCCTCTTTCCTGCTATTAACACCTGAACATATAAAAAGTAACCATATCTTCTCTCAATCTTGTATTATTAAGCTAAACAAGGCAAGGTTTTTAATCTCCTAAAATATGTTCTTCATTTCCCTAATTATTTGTGTAGCCCTTCTCTGAACCTGTTCCAGTTTAAATTAATCCTTTTTGAAGACAGATGACTAGAATGGTATACAGTAGTTTACAAGGGGTCTTATCAATGACTTGTACAACAGTACTAATACTTTTTTCCTAAAAATAATTTTCCCACCTCTCATTTTTCTCTAAGGATCATTTTGCTCAGCTAATCTTGAAGTTTCTTTTGAGAGCTTTTAACTTTGGCTCGTATTGGCTAAGTATGCTGTCATGTATTTTCTTAGAGGGGAAGGGATATGGCTATTAGGGCTGTGCGAAGATTCAGTCACTGATTCGATTTAGTGGAGATTCGGCTAGATTCGGTGGCCAAATCTCCAAATCCAAATTGAATCAGGCGACCTTTTAATCTCTTCAAATCAAATCGCAACCCTCCAAATTGATTCGGAGAGATTTGATGATTCAGATGTAGACATGCTGCCCCCGAGGCCAGGGGCAGAGCTGTGGATGCCCCCACCTGCAGGTTCGCACTGGAACCAGAGGCCCCACACAGGACCCCACACTAACCTATGCTGCACACCTCCGGTAAATTCAGTTTGCTTTATTCTGCTGCTACTCCTGATTATCCTAAAAGCTGCTACTTCTATAAGGTCTGCAATGTGTGTATGTCTTCCAGCTTGTAATCAATGGAACCAAGAGGTATGAATTGAATCAATATCAGTCTAAAAATATGGAACTCTCAAGGAAGGTACTAGACATAATGTATCCAAGTTATTAGAATCCTAAAATAGTATAAGAAGAGCCTGTAATTCACTATATTGTAAGTTAGGATAATGATGGACATTAGAAGTTGTTAGGAGTTTCATTCTCCTTCTCTTTTTAATAAATGCAGGGGCATTTTTAAGTAATGTAATATGATATGAAGACTTAATAGTGCTTAGTGCCATCCTTTAAAACAGAGGTGGCCAACCTTTTTGGCAGGTATGCCACAAATTAGTCTTGCCAGTGGCCCATCTGTGGCCACTCCCAGAGGCTCCTGCCAAACAGGACCCCCTGATGCCTGGAGGGTGAGCACTGGGGGTGGGGTGGGGAGGCAGCTCAGTGCCGACAAAACCAGAGGCTGGTCCAGGCCAGGTGTGCGTGACACAACAGGCCATGACTGCCAGGTACAGGGCAGGGCATGGGGCGCAACCACATCAGAGCCCTAGAAACAGCTGCAGCTGTCAGCAAACATTTTTCTAATGATATTGAACCCAATTTAAATTAAGTGAAAGAAGGATGAATGCTTTACACTGTGCATTCCTACTCTGCGTACAAGTATTCCAAAGGACAACACAGCTTTAAATATTTTTTCTACATACCTCAAAATACCAGGCGGCTCATGAATGCTGAGATGCTGGGGAGGATTGAGCTTCCCATAGGAATGCGGAGGGCTCCCCAGTACACTTGGTGGCAGACCCAGAAGTGGACCAGAAGCACTTCCAGTCCACTTCCAGGTCTGTTGGGGAGTGCACTGAGGGGGCTGGTGACTGGTGTTCCGCTTGGTGACTGGTGCCTTCTGCGTCTGGGGGGGCATCTGTGCTCCCCCTATGGCTGATCTTACTTCTGGTCCACTTCTGGGGTCACTGCTGAGCATGTGGGCCTCTCCCCTACCCCCCGTGCCCCTGTGGGATGCTCCATTCATTCCAGCATTGCAGCATATATGACCCGTGCCTGGTACCTCGAGGTATGTAGAAAAAACATTTAAAGCTGTGTATATGGCCAAATTTCCAATTCTCTGAATCAGCATCAAATCTTCAGATTTGGATTCAGCCGAATTGAATCAGGGACAGTGATCTGAATCAATTAATTGAATCACTGTCCCCAATTCTAGCCAAATCTGAATCTGAATCAAATATGACCCATTTCATACACCCCTAATGGCTATAGTTTCCTTGAAACAAGACTGACTGGTATCTCTAGTTTAGACACATTTGTGTCACAAACACATTTGTGTTTGAAACATTGAGCTATATTTGAAAACATTTAGGAGTGAGAAAAACAAGTGAGAGTCCTTTTTGATTATTTTGAATTGTAGACATCTTAAGGCAGGACTGACTCTTCCTTTGTAACAGTGGAGCACCAACTCTGCCATACTTAAGCCTGAGTAATGCTTTAAAGCAGGGGTGGCCAACCTGTGGCACAGGTGCCCCAAATGGCCTGAGCATCGTAAGTGTGTGGCATGTAGCAGATCAGGGAGGGAGGGGGCAGACAGTACAGTGTCAGATGGGGCAGGAAACAGAAGCAGAAGGCAAAGCAGCAAATCAGACAGGGGCACAGGGAAAGAAGCAGAAATTGGAGCAGTGCACAAGGCAGGGAGCATAATGCTGGGAGCAGAAAGCAGAGCAGCAGCTCAGGCAGGAAAAGGGAACTGGAGTGGCAACTGGGAAGGGTTTAGGACTCAGAAGTGTAGACACACCTGGGGCAAAGTAGAAGCGGCAACTTCTGGTTGCTGCTGCTTCACAATTGCGACTGTGTGCAGCTGCAAGTAATAGCTTTTTTTTCACCCCTCCAAGTAGAAGACTGTGATAGTCCAGACTGTGATAGTTGCTGGACTTGAGTATGGTATTACTACAGAAAGCTGAGAAAAGTAATAATGATGAGAATCATGTTATTGTTACTGCTGTATACTACTGATGCAAGCTAAAGAAAATATTCAGCTCAGTCAATCACCACAAGAAAATACCAAATCTATATGCCTCAAGACTGAGAAACTATTTTTGTTACTAGCTCTTCATGGTTTAAATTGGTTCTCATATTTTTAACCTCCATTTACCTAACTGTTTATCTGTAAGAAGAAAACTTCAGCTCTCAGTATCTTCCCCCACAACTTTGCCCCCTAGAAATACTTCAAAATTATGATTTATTTTGAACTTATGGAGATTTTGGAGGAATTGTACATGGTTTTTATTCATGTTAGCCCATCTTATAGTACAAAACCTGTTGGAATATCTGCTATGTTCTACATTTCAGGTCTGAAATGTGACTGTAAAAATGGCAACATTAAGTCCGCTTGGTATTGTCATATTGACATTTACTGTTAAAGGATTAATATTTCTATTTTACTTCTGGTATAGCCAAAATGTGGAAGATGTTCTATAGGTATATGAAAGACATTGTCTTTTTCTAGAGGAATTTACATTTTACATCACCAATTCTGTAAACTCTTCAGCATAAATTTATTCACATCAGTTGCTCCCTTGAAGTAAGTTTAAATTCTATATTAATTATACATCTTATTATATTGTTGCTCTTGTGCAATATTATTTGCCACATGCTAAAGATATTACTTAACATGATTAGAAAACTATGACCCAAAATATCTCAAGACTGAGGTATATACGACACCATGTAACATTAGATCAACACACTGTACCCCATTACATTAAACCCTGTTCAAAATCCTACTGACACTATTCAAGTAAATACATTTATAAACAGATTTAAGCCTAAATCCAAGTCCTACAAACAAATATTATTTCAATAACTTTTGGATCCTTTTTTTTTTCCCAGTTGAAACTAAAAAGTCCCATTTCACCTAATATGGCAGCCAGGGAAACACGGTCTATATCCTGAACGTCAACGGTATTCTTTTCTGAGAGTTTTGCCTGGGAGGGTTTAAAAAGTGATGAGCACTGCCTTCAGCAAAGTTAGAATAAGTGACCTCTTGAGGTCCCTTCCAGCCCTGTCTTTCTATGATTCTGATTGTATATCTCTTAGTCTGTTAAAGTTTAGTTGAAGTGCAGTTAAAAAACTTATGCTATTGGTAGAGCTGAGCTGCTGGAGGATTTATCCTTCACAGGAAGTGAAAAAACAAAACAACATGGAACAAAACAAAACAAATTATAACACAGCTTGATTTTAGAATTGGAAAATATTTTTTTTAATGTGTAATTATTTCAGACGAGGTTCTTTGGGTAAATGTGATAGCTTTTATTAGATCAACTAAATAATTATTTCAGTGAAGTTAGCATCTTTATCACAGTAGAATATGAAAAAGCAGATTAGCATTTCATTTAAAATATGTTAAATTGAAATATAAATTTAAATTTAATTTTAACTTTATATTTGAATTTTACTTATTTCATCTTTAAAGGTTCACTGGATGGAGTATAAGTTACATAGGACTACTATTACTTATTAGTTAAGCACCTGACCAGTCTTTTTTTTCCAGGCAAATAAGCAGCATCTATACATGTGCTCCGGAGTGGAGGGTTCTTTAATTAGGTTGACTTTTAGAGGCACTCTAATTAAAGCACCCACAGTGTCACGTATTCAGCATCCTGTGCTTCAAACTGGCGGCAGGGTGCTTTAACTAAAGCTTGTTTGACAAGCTTTAGTTAAAGTGCCCTCACCACCATTTTGAAACACGGGGAAGCTTAATACACGTGATGCAGAGGCTGCTGGAGTGTGCTAATTAGCATGCTCCATCAGACTCCCAGTAGATTTGATTAATTGAGTCTGCTCTGATGCATACTAATTAGCATGCATCACAGCAGAGTTCCATCACATGTATAGATGCTCAAGGTCACTATTCATTAAAACATATGTAAGTTAGGCATAGGATTATGGTCAAAACTAGGTAATTTAAAAATGAACAATATTGACCGATTTTTTTTTTTTTTTTTTTTTTTTTTCCTCTTGTATCTTTCATCATGCAATACTGTAGGCTAGCCTTGGCTTTCAGATTATATCTGCAGACTAGATTTGTGAGTCTGCAATTAGAAGACATTTTATGTGGAGCCAGATTTTAATACTGTTACTTACGCTGAATGGAGTATTACTCTACCAGTGGTCCAGAAGTTAATGGAATCAGTGGCAAAATAAAGTGGTAATTAATGTCCCAGAATCTAATCCTCTACTTGGAATGCAGCAGGCTTCAGAAGAGATTACTGAAAATCAATAGCCATAAAGAATCATGCTAATTTTTTCTGTTCAGGACCACCTTTCAAAACAACTTTCATGGCCAAAGAAAAGTACTTATCTAGAGAGGGAACCTAAGCTCTTCTGGTTAAAACAATTCAGAAGACGGGGGTTCATGAGCCCTTCTTACGACAATATGTTTGCTATATGAGACTCAGAGCAAGACACTTAACTTCTCTCCCTCTCTTTTTCCCCAGTCTTTAAAATACAAATAGCACTTCTTACCTCAGAGATATTATGCATCTTAATAAATTAATATACGTGAAACACTTTTTGCCACATCCCCAAGCCTCTATACATCCACATAGTCCTAGCTACTATAGTTTTACCTCATACAGTGCTAAAAACTCCCATTTGGTTTATTTTACTATCACACTGAAAAATGAGGGTGGAAATAATATATATTATGATAAATCCTAAAGCAATTAAAGAGAGTAGCAGTGATCTCAGTGGAGTTACCGACTATATTTTATTTCAATATTCTTCCTCAGCTTTAGAGCAATTGGGAAAAAAGGTATAAGAGGAACTGCAGATAAAAGGTATTGCACTACCACTACATTTCTGATGATTGATTATGGAAGTCTGAAAACGGACAATGAGTCATGAACTTACAGTGGAAGAGAGGCACAGCCATATATTGTCATATGCTGGAATTTAAGTTTTAAAGCCAAGCTACAAGATGTTCTTAGCTAGGTCACTAAACCTTTCAACAGTCTTCTAAGTGAGGAAATTGGGGGAAAAAAGTCATCTTTTCACAAAAAACCTGGGGTATGTGAATGAGGTGGTAATTCTCCCTTAAGTAAAGTCAGCACCCCAACTGATTCCAGAGATGTACATTTCTAGGCTTTACAGTGCTATGTAGCAAGAACACATGAGGCATTGATTTCAGCCCAAAAACATTTGACTGTGTGTGGCTTTTTGAGCATTACAGCATGTGGAAACTTATCTAAATGAATTTTAGATAGTTATTATAGAGAATGACCCCATGTCGGGTCAGTGCAAAAAAGGAAAAGCTTGACTGGTCTTAACCTGGAAAACTATAAAATATGTCAAATGGATGTCTCTCAAGTGTGTGATAAAAATGCATCTTCACTGCCTCCAGCAATATTGTATCTGACCTCAGAGCATTAGAGAAGAGAGACCATATTGAACGCTTTCATTTTCACATAAAATGCTGATCATGATAGTTCAGACATGCCATATGGCAGTAGTAGTGATATATGGTGTTGATGCCTCAGGAGAAATGAGCTAGTAAAGTTATATTATATTCAGTTGGGATTTTAAACATGTAATATAGTTAAAATTGTTATTCTCCAGCAAAAAACTTATACCTCGTATTTCATATATAGAGAAAAAAATCCAGCTTCTCATGCTATGCAAAAAAGGTTTTACATACATAGTGATGACTCATTTATGTAGCAAACTCCAACATTAATATTTCCCTTCTATCTGAAGAATGGAGGCAGCAGTATATTTTTCTGTGGGCCCTGTGAGAGAGGGACATATGGCTAGACCAATTAAAACTACTGCCATACCTTGTGTATTGCTGTGTCTTTTTCCCTTCTTAAAATTGTTTTAGTCTGTTTGGGTTAGACTGGGTGATGAAATAACAGTTGTCTCTGGAGCACTGTCTCCGTTTATTCAGAGCTTGATGTGAACCATGAAATTAGTAAGGTAGTTTGGAACTGGAGAGAGATTGATGGTAATTTGACTGATCAGGCCAACATCTGGGAAAGGTTTTATGAGGTTTCTTTTGCAGTTCTTTTACAATTAGGGCACATGCCCTTGCATTGATGGTCTCTTTCATCTTAAGGAAACCACCTAGTTTGCAGTCCAGGCCCATTTTACTTTCACAGAAGAATTAAAAGCCCTTGCCAAGTTATTTTGAGGGAATGTTTCATTCTCCCGTGAAAGAAAAATGGGCCTGGACTGTAAACCAGGTGGTCTCTCTAGGATGGAGACTACCATCAATGCAAGGGCATGTGCCTGAATTGTGCTCCTGGGACTTTCTGTAGCAGTCCCAACTCCCTAACAACATGGCTCCATTTATGTCTTGTTTCTAGCATATCTTCCACTCTTCTTAGTATATCTTCCACTGAGTACACTTATGTTTCAGCATGCGAAGGCAAGAGAAGGGTCATACAATCAGAATCTCTATTATATTTTAAGTGCTGATATTATTGCATAGGAGTTATTGCTACGGTTCTTTTCCCTGAGAGGCTGCTCTAGATTTAGCCTGTTTTCCATGCACAGAGACTTGAGTTCTGTCATGACCCATGATTGTGTGTGCGCTTTGGCACTGCAAAATTATTTCCCGCCACATGGAGCTTTCTTTGCACGGTGCAATTCTCAGCTGCAGAGAGGAAAACCCCGGTGCAAAGGAGTTCCCACCACCCGCATGCAAATTTGTGTCCCATTATTGGCTGTTTCTAAATTATTCCCACGTGGCGGCTAGCGATTTGCTTGCTAGCCATATAAGAGGCTTGAGCAGTTTCTGCCCAAGTCGGAGATCTCCAGGGAGGACCTCATTTAGGGGGACTCCGCATCCATCTCGTGGAGAACTCTGGGCCACGTGGTAGAACCTAGCAAACTCTGCGCGTGTCTCGGAGCCGACCGGTGGTTTGATCACCCATCAAGAGTCTCTCTGTGTCACTGGATGATCCTTGACGTACCCCTGCCCTGCGCGCTCATTGAGAGTCACAGCTTGGACTCTCGTATCGGTTCAGAGAGCTCTCATCGTGTTTGTTTTGCGGAGCCTAGCAAACTTTGCTTGTGTGTCTTCGGTGGAGCCTAGCAAACTCCACTTGTGTTTGTCTGTAACTGCAACTCAAGCAAGTTTTCCTGCCTGCACCGCGACCATCTACGGTGTAAGTAAAATAATCTTTAATCAACCTCCACGCGTCAGTGCCTAATTCTAGTTCGCCGTGCCGACTTCCCCGGCCCACGTGCCCGGGCTGCTGGCCACAGCCCCTCGGCCCCGACAAGTTCCTGTATGAAATCTCTGTCAGACAAGAGATACTCCATGAAAGTGTCTAAATTCCATGGAAGAGGAAGCATTTGCTTCTGAGGGAAAACCTTTATATGCACTTTTAAGAGAAATACTTACAGCTCAGTAGAAATTGAAAAGCCCAAAACCCTTGGTTTAACAATAAGAATGATTTATGAAACCAGGAACTTAGATTGTTTCTTCTGGCTGGCTGAACGGAAGTATTCGTTCCCAATGAACCAAACTATACATTTTACTGAATAAGACAATACCCATATCTTGGGTGACATATAATAATACATAATAGCCATAAACGTGAATTAACCTTGACTCTGGTTTGCATGCAATTATAAAAAGCAGGTTGATGAAAGTCAATATTGTATGAAAAAAAACACCGAAGAAAAAGAACATAAACATTGTAAGAAAGACAACTCAGAAGGCAGACTAGAACTCCATTCACTTGTGCCTCATCATCCTTGACCCTAGTAAAGTTTATTTGTCTCTTAGCACCACATACAGTGTGTGGTATATAACTTGTACACAGGGGAAGAGTTATATAGATATAACAGATGTAATTTTAGAGACACCATTTTCTAAGTGGCATAAACTGAACTATATGAAAAATGCAGATGATAAAATGGCAAGAAGATTTAAAAACATGGTAGTAGGCCAAGAGTCAACTAAATTGTTGGAAAACTTGTTCTTTACAAGCTTTTGGGCACAAACACCCTCCAGGCACTGGAGAGAGTTTGTTGTTGGTTTGGGTGCTTTCCTAGGTAGATTAGAAGCCAATATGCAAGAATGCAAGTCTTTGAAAATACAAATATGTGGCAGACAATAGGTGGGTGGGTGGCAGGGGAACCAGGGAAAGGCGAATGTTGACCCGGTGAAAAAATACAGGTAGTAAACTGTAGAGAGGTTACCTGGGGTTCTAGGATGTCAGGCAAGTTATAAATTCAATGTCTACATTTAGTCCATTTTTTTTTTTTATCTAGTAGATCTATGAAGTGAAGTTCGTACACTCATCTATGAAAGGTGTTTTGTAAATTTCCTTTGAGGATTAGAACTGAGAGGTCGGAAAGTGCTTATTTTGTGAAAAGTGTGTACCTACAGGTTATTGGATATTTTTGTCTTTGATAGATTTTTGGTGTGCTTTCATTGTGTTATGTAGGTGTTCTTTGGTTTCTCTTACATATTTTCCATCAGGACATTTAATGCACTGAATGAAATATTATATTTCTGGAGGTTCAGGTGTAAGATCCAGGAATGGTGATGGATAGTTACTACACCCTGCAACAGAAACATGCAAAGCTTGCAAAGAACAATTTTTCCAACTATTTAGTTGGTCTAATAAAAAATATCATATTTACCCAAAGAACCTTGTCTGTCTAAGTTCTCAGACCAACACGGCTACAACCAGCAACTGAACGATGAAGCAACACACTAGAGTGTAACTCGGGTGCTCTCAGAACACAGGAAAATACTGCTTTTTCCTTCCTTTTTTGTGTATATGTGGCACAGATGACTATTCTACCATGCTGTTCTATTCCTATTTCAAGTTTAAGGATTAGAGTATTCTGCACAGGTCTAGTCTCATTTAGGGCTCAGATTTGCCATTGATTACACAGCTCTGAATCTCCCCTTACAGCAAAGGTGGGTGTCACGGCGGGGTCCTCCAGGAGGGCCATGATCTCCTTAAGGCTCCCTCTCCGTGCCTATTCAGCCCAAGGGCACCCTCTATTCTCGCCTGCCATGTCTTTGATGTTCAGTAGGTTCGGGAGGCTGCCTTACGGCTCCTAGGCACGGTTAGCTGGGACCTCCGTCCCTGTGCTCTCCTGGACCCGCCGGGGGTCTCCCTGTACACCGGGTGCTGCCCAGGCACCCTAGCCTTATGGGCTACGCGTGGCTCCTACCAACCCCTAATACCACGCCCGAAGCCTCGCAGATGGGATAGACGTTGGTGTGTCTCTCAGTCTATGTTCATGCCCGTCCCTCAGGCCTTCTCTATGCACTCGCCCACTCTGTGGGCCTCCTGTGTTGTGCTGCCCCCCTCTTGGGCACTCCGGGCCCACTCGGGGCCTCTCTGTAATGTCGCCTCTCTCTGGGGCCTTCACAATAGCGCCCCCGCCTGGGGCCTGCTACGCCTGTGCTGGGGCTTCTCGATAATACCCCTCTTTCTGGGGTTCTTTCTATGCCCACGCTCAGGCCTCTAAAATACCGCCCCCTGTCTGGGGCTCTCTGCACCCACACTTGGGGCTTCTCAATGTTGCCCCCTGTCTGGGGCTTCCCGCGCCCACTCTGGGGACTTCTCGGCAACGCCCCCTGACTCTCGGGCCCACCGCACTGCTACTCCCTTCTCCCAGGGCTCACCACACCACTACCCCCTCTCGCCAGGGTTCACCACAGCACTCCACCCTGCTCCGGAGTTTGCTGCAGCACTAAGCCCTTCTTCAGAGGCTCACCGTGCCTGCACTGGGCTTCCTAAAATACTGCCCCCTCTCTGGGGCTTGCTGTGCCCACACTGGGCCTCCTAATAATATCACCGTCTCTCTGGGGCTCGCTATGCCCACTCTGGGCTCCCTAATAATGCTGCCCCCTCTATGGGGCTGGGGTCTACGCACCCCGTAAGTTGCGCCCTTACTGGCGCCAGGGTCTCCACGTCGCTGGGGTTCCCCTGAGAATACTGCGCCCTCCTGGGCGCTAGGGCTTCACACCCTGTGGGCTGTTATAAGCATGCTGCGCCCTCCTCAGGTGCTGGGGCCCCACCCCTCTGGGGCCCCTATGAGGCCTCCTCCAACCCCTTATAGCCTCACCCTAGCCTCCGGTCTAACAACATGACAACGACAATGCAACACACGCCCCTAGGCTATAATTTAACATAAGCCACCTGGCTATGACGCAACATCATTGCAGCCTCCAGAGCCGCTTCCCTTACACTGCTTGAGCGGTTCCTGCAGTGCTTGCATCCTAGCTCCATGAGCTCCTGCCCCTCTGGCTGCTAGCAGGGAACTGCTAGCCTGGCCTTGACTCTAGGCTTTATAGGAGCCAGGCCCTGCCCCCTACAGGCAGCTGATTCTTATCAGTTGCCCCGGCAACCCACAGCTGTACTCATTATTGCTGCTAGGGCTTTTCCCCAGCAATTTCCCCCTCTCTAGGAGCGGGGAAGCGAGGTGCCCTGCAACAGTGGGCAATTATTTCAGGTGGAGGGATGCTTACTGAGTTTTCACAAGCCATTGAGGGCTGCATGACAGGTAGCCAGGGGCAGATATATATTAATTTTCTAAAGTTTTTAGGGGCCTTGTGGGCCAGATAGAATGATCTGGCGGGTCACATCCAGCCCCCGGGCCACATTTTTCCCACCTCTGCCTTACAGCCTCATCCCAAACCTCTGGTACAAACAATAATGCACACATGAGCCCCTGGGCTATAACATAACGATAACCAAAAGAGGCCATGCTCTGCCCCTTTAAGAAAGCAAATTTCTCCCCTCATATAGCATGCCTCCTAGCCCAGGGTACCTTATGAGCTCCTGGAGCCTTACTATCTTGCAAGCAGCAGAATGGGCCACCAAACATCCCTGAGTAGCTTTCCTTTACAAGAGCTCCTTCCCCTGATTTGCCAGAGAATTAACTCCTGCCAGCCCCAGTCCTGGGATTATATGTGCTCAGGCCTTTGACTTTTTCCAGTCAGCTGACCATCTGCAGATACTGGCCAATTACATCATTAGCCTGTTGCTCAGGTAACCCATGGCTGTGATGCACTGCCTAGCCTGCAGAGCCCCCTGGCTAGGCTGCTCCTGGCCTTGAAAGGACCAGGCATCTCTTAGGGCCCTGAGACATATCTCATACAATATAATATGATGGTGTGATAGAAACCTTATCCTTTTGCATATTAGTCATATTTCACACTTTGGTGACTGAGACATTTAGTTTTATTTGCCTTATTTTTTTATTTAAATTTATTAATTAAAAGAAAGCAAAATTTAGAAGAAATGTATATAAGAACTGAGACAGTGGACAAGTGTATCATGTAAAGATTATTTTTGCCAATTTAAAAACATATATTACAGTATTTTACAATCAACAAGTGATCTTGGGCAGATGGTCGTTACAATTTATCACAGCAGGAAGCTGTTAAAATATAAATATGGGCATATGTAAAATGCTAGGAAGAAAAGTTACAGAAGATAATTTTCAAATGTTAATAACTTGTCCTTTTAAAATTTAAAAGCATCAGAAGAACTTGCATATTCCAAAGCCAAGCTTAAGTTTAAAAGGCGGAAATGGAAAAAGTAAGATGAACAAAGAAAAATGATCCAAAACGAACAATTTCTTTTTCATTCTGTATTTTGACATTTGCATTTTAATATGAATTAGGAAAAAAAGATTTTTACTGCTTTCTTGTTTTGTTTTTAATGAGATTTCTGAAGATACAAAGGGCATTTGAATATACCTTACACTGATTTTTAATGAGAACTGAGTACCTAACTCCAAAATACACCTCTGAAAATTCCTCCTTTATAAAGTACAATTTTATGTTTTATTTTTATGTTTGAAATAAACTTTTTTCAGGTACTGTTCAGCCAGCCCTGAGAGAAATGGCATGTTAGAGTTATAAACTTTGTTTATAATGGAATTGCTCAGCATACTCTTAACACTAGTGTACAAACTGGCATAACTAAATGGATTCTTCTTAAAGACTAAAGAATATGGGTTTGTCTCCTCTATGCTGATAGCACTGATAACAACTAGCAAGGTACTGGAGAAGATCTATGCCAACCTAAACCTGCCAGTGCAGGAAAATCTCTTAAATTCACCTGCTATGCATCTACCATCACAACACCCACTGTGGTCCAAACTACCACACCAGGACTGCACGGCAGAGATCCTTTGATGTGCAGAATGGAGGTTGACATTACCACCAAATAAGTTCCTTATCATAGAATCTACAGTCTGCCCACCTGGCTTCAGCCTGCTACAGTATCAGTAGGCCTTGGTAAAGAGTAGGGCTGTGCAAAATTTCACCAGCTGTTTTGACTCATTTCGAGCTTGAAACGGCAAAATCAAAATGAAACAAAGGACTTTGAAACAGCCTCAAAATGAAACAAGGTCAGTCGAAGCATTTCAAAAATTTTGAAATGTTTCAAGTTTTGAAGCAGCAGCCAGGTGGTGACAGGCAGTAGGGAGCCAGGGCTGCACTCCAAGTGGTTCTGCAGTCCCATGTGGCTCAGCCTGGTGGGGAGCATAGCCCTGGTTCTCCCCTGCCTCCTGACACTGGGCTGCACTCTGATCAGCTCCACCAGCCCCATGGAGCCCATCCTGGTGGTGGGAGGTGGGCAGAGCTGGCACTGAGTGCCAACTCCCACCACCGGGCTCACAGGGCTGAGAGATGCTGGGAGCTGAGCCTGGTGGAGGCAGGCAGAGCACAGTGCCACCTCTCTCCACCAGGCAGCAAGCCACTGGGCATTGATCCTTGTTGGGGGAAATGGAGTGCAGCGCTGGGACTACACGCTGCCTCCCTCCACCAGGCTCAGCTCCCAGTGCTGGTCCCAGGCAGCAGCAGCAGCCTCCTGCCTGCACCCCTGGGCGGGCTCTGTCAGACTCCTCTGGGGTGTAGGCAAAACTCGAAACAGAGTTGAAACAGGGAAACTGTTTCAATGAAAATGACATGGAACAGTGCTTTCAAAATGAAACTAAACTCAAAATTAAACACTGTTCATTCGAAACATTGAAACAGAAGTTGAAGTGAAGTGTGGGCAGCCACGCTTCCCCAGAGCATGGGGCAGTTCAGGGTAGCAGGGATCGCCCCCTCCCCCCCGACCTGGCAGAAGCCAGTGAGTGCAGAACTTTTTTTTTTTAAAGAACCGATACTGGGTCTGGGTGTGGCAGCCGTCAGGGGGAGGTGGGGCTGGGGGCTCGTGGCAGAGCCACCACACAGTGCAGGGCAGTGGGGATGGCCCCCCACCTGGCAGCAGCCAGTGAGTGGGGGCTTTATTTTTTTATTTTTAAAGAGCGGGGACACTGGGGCTGGGAGAGCAGGTGGGGGATGGGGGCTTGTGACAGAGCCCCCCCATGCAGCATGGAGCAGTGGGGGGCAGTGGGTTTCGGACCCCACCTGGCAGCATCTGGTGAGTGCCGGGCTTTTTGTTCTAAGGAGGCTGGGGCTGGGAGGGGCAGCCCTTGACAGGGCTAGGAGAACCGGCAGGGGATGGGGCCTGTTTGATTTGGAGATGTGTCCAAATCGCCGAATCAGATTCAGCTGAATCAATTTGAGACAGTGATTCAAATCATCGAATTAGCCGAATCTAAATCCAAAGTGAATACTAGCTGCTTTGCACAGGCCTAATAACTGGGCCTTAATTTAATTGCAAAACTAGACAAAGAAGACTGTTTCATCTCATGGCGGAGTGATGTGTTCCAACCTTTATACCTAGATATGCCTTTCTATAAGTTCACTGCTATAGTGCCCAGCACACCACAATTGCATCTTTATTATTCACCACATTCACAGGACTTCAAAATTATGCAGAACGTGTCAGTGTATGTATCTGATTACAATGACCAAAATTTACCCTAGCTGACTTCATTCTCAGCCTCCCTTGCCAAGACCTATTGGCAGAGCAGTCAAGACAGCTGGAGATGAGACTGGCTACAGTGGATGACCTATATTATTTATTGGCTCCAAAACCATCACCGGATCTAACCAAACACTTAATCTAACCAGTAAACTCTGCTGTCCATTTATTTACATATCCATTGAATCTGCCTAAACTACCATGGGTAAAATCAGTGTGTTCTACCATAAACCAAGGATACTTATCCAGAAGTTTTCCTCTACCTGCATGGCCTGCAATGTAAGTGCCAAGGGTGTGGCCATCACCAGGCACAAATGACTATGTGGAGCCACAGGTGAATGATTTAGTGTAAGAATGGAAACCTTTGACAGGAGTCCATCCAGAGGACAAAGCTGACTCCTGAACAAAAATACTACTCCTTTACTACATCACAGTGGCAATAAAATATATATTGCAAGGGTGGTATACCATTCAGCCCCTGTGACTGTATCCCTACAAGCACACACATGCATTTCCCTGGAGACAAATAGCAGCAGCACATAGTTGTGCCACTGCTACTTGTCCCCAGGGAATGCCCCTACATGTGCACTATGGCACACAGGAAATTACCTGGGTAGGGTAGGGGAGGCTGGGGACAGCAACTATTCAGGTAAGGCTACTGTGGCCAGAAGTCCTGGGGGGCCTGTTGGGCCTGCAGTGGCAGTGATCGAGGTGTACAGAGCCTGACTGGCAGCTAGGCTCCAGCTTTGGGTGGTGCATGCTGCCAGCATTTGTTTTTATTTTTTTTTTAGATATGGGGATTTCATGGTATCTAATTTTTAGCCTGTGCTGCAAATATGGAGTGAGGAGAATCTTTTCACATGTGCCATGTGTGTTTTATGGTATCTCAAAAGGCCTTTTAGGCGCTGGAAAGTGCACATTCCTGCTCATGGAGATGTGGCCTGTGATTTGAAATATGAGTGGAGAGAAGACTTTTCTGAGTTCTTCCAACATTTTTTAGAATACCTTCTTTAAGTTTGTACAACTATTTTCATTCCAAAGGAGAAAAAAAAAATAGCTCATAGTCAAATGGATATACTCTTTCTAGTAAAGATGATTTAACACTGTCCAGAGAAGTGGGAAAGAAGGAAAATCAATGTAACCTTCCCTCTAATTTGTTGGCAGAATTTTAAATTTACCTGAGTTCCCTGTAGCATATGAGAGCTACTTCAGCTTGGCAGCCAAACGGAAGATACTCCTTAAGGATACAGACAAGAGCTACTGGGTTGCTGTTAACCAGTGTGGACCAAACTGTTTTTATTGGCCTATTTGTTTAGACACAATACAGAGGCTAAACATAAAGTTTACATGCATTGACAACCATATTCATCTCCCACTGAAGTCAAAGGAAGATAGATGAGGTCCTGTTTGTGGCCAGTAACACAAAATTCTGGTTTACATTGAAAATGCAGTAATGAATTATTCAGTGAGAATAAGAGGCTCATGCTGACCCTATCTGGGAGTGTGTTTAGGTAAGAGCTATGGAGGAGACTGTCAGCTAAGCCAGCAGCAACCTGGAGCACATTGGGAATGCTCATTTATTATTCCATGTATATGCATATAAAAATCCTTTTGATTCGAAAAGGATTTGTTTTTAAAATCCATCTGAGAAGGATATACATGTAGTTGAAATAAGTGTACTTAATGAAATATTTTCAAGATACCTGTATTTTGCTCATTCGTGTTTTGTTCATGAGTGGCAAGAAGTAGGCTGGCAGTGGCAAAGAGTATTTCTAGGGTCAGGGAGAAACATGTTGGGAGTATGGAAAACTACAGGTGTTTTCCAGGGATGGTGAAATGATCCAGGAAATGCAGCAAGGGAAAAAAAAGTCTGTAAACATTTTGGGTCATTGACCGTATGTTTTTGTTGTTATATTTTTCCAGTTCCTAGAATAAATTTTGGTTGAAGTATCCACATTATAGTAGAGTTTGGATAAAGAAAAACAAGTTAGCAGGCCTTTGTGGTGAGAAAAATCTTCAGAGTAGGGTTCTAGGTGCAGAGGAAAAGGCTAAATACGCCAGTCTTGACACGAGACTGAAACAGACAGGGGTCAAGACCATGTTTATAGAGGCCACTAGTGCATATGGTTGCAGGTATTTTAAATATAAACACAGACAACAGTTCACAAAAAACATTATATCTCTCATAATAAGTACTCCTCATTATGTAAAATTTGTTCCAATGCAAGTGACCTGTATAACCTTTATCTATACACTAGGCAATTGACCGTCAAGAATGACTGGGGGGTGGGGCAGGCAGGGACGGAGCACCACCACCCACAGGCCCTCGCTGCTGTTCCTCTGGTCCCATGTGCCCCCCGTGTCCAGCTCCATCTGCCCCTCCCCCTGCCACTCCACCCTGTGGTGCCACCTCCCAGGCACAGGGAAGCAGGGGAAGCTTGCATGCAGTGGCCACAGTTGCCACCCAGCACCCTGCTCAGCTGCCTCTACGTGTCCAGCTGCATGCAACCCCCTTCCCCCCTTGCTCCCCTTTCTTCCTCCCGGCTGTGCTCAGAGTGCTGCCACTATGCCCACTTCCCTCCCTCCCTGCCTCTCACTTTTGTTAAGGCCCGGTGGCGGTGAGGCCAGTGCTGCACCACCAGCACCCCACGCTGCTGCCTCCAAGGAGCAGGGCCAGGATGGGGGGTGAGTCCGCTCCATCCCCTCTGTTATGGCAGCACTCCACCATCCCAAGCCATCCCCCATCATGACTGATGGGGGCAGCAGGCAGGTATGGAGCACCACCATCTAGCACCCTGCAGTGCCACTGCTCTGCCTCCGGCTCTGTGTGCCCCCAACTCCTCAATCCCCTGCATCCAGCCCCATGCACCAGAGCAGGAGGGGCAGGGGAGGCAAGGCCCTTACCATAGATTTTAAGCAATTCTGTATAGATAAAAGCCTTAGTCTGTCTGTCTGTTCGTAACACTTTATTAGCACTCTGATTGGTTGTCTTGGCAGCCAATCAGAGTGCTCCAAGGGCATTCAAACAGGAGGCAGCGGCGGCGCAGTGGAACACCACCCTGATAGCAGGGACAGAGGGGATGGACACATCTCCGTTGGCTGCTGAGACAACCAATCAGAGTTGTAATAAAGTGTTACGAACAGGCAGACAGACTAAGGCTTTTATCTATATAGAATTGCTTAAAATCCATGGTAAGGGCATCCATGGTAAATGCTAGCTTTTACCACAGGTTTGGACTACTAAGATAAGAGCAAAAATCCCTTTTATTTCAGTGAAGTGGGGACTTAATACTAGTGGTGAAATTACAACCATCCCATGGAGACTATATCACTCCACCATCCGTCTGTCACGTAAGATTTATGTCCTTCACCAGCTCTGCATGGAAAAGGCACTTAGGTGAATTTTACCCATTCTCTTAAAAGCTGTTCATGCCATAATACAGTGCTGTAGATGAAAAATATCTGTCTGTCTGTCATTTTTATTTGCTGAGCAAAATTCAAAATTCCATTTTTCACAGAAGAACAAAATAAATGTTCTGACTAGATATTAAAATGCTTGCAATAGGGTTCACCACAATATTCTCCTTTACTGACCTGAAAGCATTAAAATATGTAGGCAATTTGTGCTACAGGAGCTGTTTGGCATAGAGAATGGTGGAAGCCTTGCTAACTAACCAGTAAGTTTTATGTGCACAAAATCTTCAGCATAACTGTTTTCCTTTTCATACTACATGTAATAGAAAGCAACTAATATATTATTCAACAAAACAATTGCTGGTAGGTTATAATGGGTTTTACACTTAACATTATTATTTTAGAATATGTTATATTCCCTAACGCTACTATCTCTCTCTCCCCCCAACTCTGCTTCATTACAGAACTTTTACCTACCATTTTCCCTATTGCCTTGCTCTCTGAATTCATGCAGCAGTTTTAAAGAAATACGTATTCTTACTAGTTCCTCTTTTTAACCCAGTAGTCACATGGGAAGCAAGCAGCAACTTGTGTTTCTGGCTGTTCCCCTCCATTCTAAGAACCCTGGATGTTTGGCTGCAATGAAGTCCAATGATATGGCTAACTCCAGCATTTCTAAGGGCAAGTATATATTGAAAAAAAATAAGTCACTTTGATGTCAACAAAGGTCTTCAAGGCCACTAAGGGAGTGATGTGTGTTTCCTTGCCCCCACTGTTATGTGGCCTGGCTCACACTCACCCACTCATTCTTCCACTTCTCTTTACATAGACCTTAAATCCACACAGTGCTTTCTGGCATATCTGGGAAAGAAAGAGAGGGAGCATGGTACTTCAGTAAAAAAATCCTGAAAAGATGGGACTGTCCAGGTGTGCCTCAGAAGAAACTGATTTAAACCATTAGGTGCTATAATAATAGCAGTTATTGAATTTTCAGACATACATGAGTTTCAGACTGCAGGTGTCACAACATTTTTTGGCCTACTCAGGTAAAACAATAGGAAGTAGCTTGACTGAAGAAACGTAAAAGAAGGACCACAGTCAGGTAAAATAGCTAGAGTTGCCTGTGCAAAGCTTAGTTGATGCTGACAAGTGAACTATGGAGCCCGTGTTTTATTGAGTTTTGTTCAGCTCTATAATGTATTAAAATGACAGGAGGAAATGTATTAAACTTATACATATGGATGTGAAAGTCATGCATGAACATTCTAAACATAAAAAGCTACTTAATCATCTTACTCAGACAAGAGTGTTTTATGTTTCTCTCAAAACAGCTTTAAATACAAGCAGTCAGTATGAATAAAGACTGGGAACTAATTCTAACATTTTTTAATTAAAGTTCATGAATATGCATCCAGGTATCTCCTAGCTCTGGACCAATTATCGGTGGTTCTCAGTGCCTGCATAGCATGACTACATTCCTTGGTAATCCATTCAAAAACCTATTACTCATAACAACATGTTGGAATCGGCCACGAACTCTTATATAGCTACATGGCTATATTGTTTTAAGTAATGTTTAATTTCATGTAGTGAAAAATGAAATGAAAGTAATTGAGCAGTAATTATTTTGGCCATGAATTATAATTACAAAAGTTACAAATATGCTTATTTATTTATTTATTTTCACACTTCCTGTGACCTGATCAGGGGTGTGCGTTTTTTTCTTTGCTTATCTGAACGTGCCATTTTACACTTCATTATATCAAGGTTTGATTCAAGTTCATATGTATATTATGTAAAATGATTTTGACAAGCAGTGAAAATACGTTTCTTTTAAAGAGACATTCACTGCTGTTATAAGCTTGTTTTGCCTCAAACAAAAGAAAAGAACATTCTACAATGAAAGAAATTCAAGAGCCCCTAATTTTTAGCTGCTTGATCCAGCATAGCAAGAGGAGCTCCCTTATTTAGTACTTGCATCATTCCCAAGAGAAATTACCTTAACTTATTCCAATTTCCATTTGGAAGCTTACCAAATTAGTTTTATACTTAAGGATACTTAAGTATCCTCTGGGTACACAGTTATTTTCTGCCATATTATACAGAGTACACATTGCTTTGAATTATGAAGGGCTCACCTTAGTTATTTAATAAAGCAACAGTTTACTTTTAAATATTCACTAAAAAAGTAGGGGTCAAAACTTAGTCCACCTATTAGGTGCCTGAGTGTAGTTCTATTTCACCCTGAAATTCACTAACACATATCCTTTTGTAAAAAGATGTCACCTTAGTGTTAAGGTTAGCCTTTTAAAAAGCACTGAGGATGAGGAGATACACCCACCTTTGTAACAATATATTTCTTCCTGGTACTTCAGAGGGTAGTGTCAGATCCCACTTAACCATTAATAGGTGGAATAGGACCTGGCCTTAGATACTTATCTTGAAATCATATAGATTCTTCATAGAATATACAAAGGGATCATTTTGCCCATTATTAAAATGTGAAGCACATAAAGTGTTTAGTCAACTGCTCAAGTTAGAAAAAGAATACCTTTTTATATTGGAGCTGCAGGAGGCATTCAGCTAAGCAAAATGCAACTGGTTATTATCATCCATTAAACACCAAACATTTAAGCCACAGTGCAAAGCACTAAGGAGTTCCAAGCTCTGAAAAGTTTAAATGTAATGAGAGGAAGACCATGAACGACACGTGCCCCCAGAGGTTGGTGGGGGCGTGGCAACTGCCCGCAGGTGTCGGTGGTGGGTGTGTGGCGGTGACAAGCGGGGAGCTCCCACAGGTGGCCACAGCAGTGTCAGCGCTGGGGGGATTGGGGGTGGTGAGTTGCGATAGGCCGCAGGTGCCACTGGCAGCAATGGCGGTGCTTTTTGCAGGGAGTGCACTGCCAATCTCAGGGGGTGCACGTGCACCCCCTACACATCACCAATGAGGAAAACTGAGCAACCAAACACTTTGCAAGTCCCATAGGATGTTGGGAAAACAGTTTTAAGAACATGTTTTATTTTATCATGGTCTAGTAATACATTTTCATACATATGATTAGGGTCTGTGAATCTCACAGAAGGATCCTGAATGAAGAGAAAGTAGCACATTGGCATTTGGAAAGAATTCCAGGTTTAAATGGAAGATAAGAGGAAGCATAGATATAAGATATAGCTTTTACTTGGGGACCAGAACAGTCCTTTCCTTTTTCATGTCCTTGTGTCACAAGGTATTTAGCAGAATTTGCAGATTTGTTGGAATCTGATAGGGCTGCACTGTGAGTGTTTCTGTTATGGGCTTGAATTTGTGACTTCTGGACTGTCAGCTGTGTGTCTTCATGCCTGTGCTACCCTACTCCACAAGAAGTAGGGTGAGGAGCGTGAGGAGTAAAAAACAAAGCTGCGGGCAGAATCAAACTTCTGCAGTGCTTGAAAGTTGGTTTGAGACATTGGAAATTAATTCAGAAGAGGTGCTGAAATTTGGAGAGAAGAGATGTGTTTTGAACAATGGAATTTACACATTTTTTATGAAAAGTGCAATAAAGGATTAGGAACTGCCTCTTGTATCCTGTATGAAAGAAGGAACTTTCTAATACAGACATTCATTCTGTAGTGACTCTCAGGAATTAATATGACCATTAATTTTCTCATCTTTACAATTAATAAAAATCCACACTCTAGTATTTTGAGTGTCGTATGCTTGTTAAAGGTGTCCATAGTCAGTAGAACCTACTGATGTCTAATATTTAGGATCACTTATTTTTATACCAGAGAAAGAAAGTTACAATGCTAACTCATTACAAATACTAATATATTATTTAAAATGTAATTCCCAGAGGAATAGAGGTTTGCAAAACACAACATAGGTATTGCAACTGGGGCCTTTAGGCCCAACCAGAATATTACTATTACTAACAATATCAAACAGCAAAACATGGCTTACCAAAATTTTTTAAAATAAAGCCTGTGAGGGATTCCTAAAATTCTGAAAAGGTATGAGTATTACTGTATGCAACACTCACAAACTTTCACAGTGTGCAATCTAAGGTTTTAATTTCAGATATAAACACCAAGCTGTTCCAATGATCCATCCTATCCTCAAAAAATCTTTATTATGGCTCTAAGGATCCCACCATTTTTCTTCCCTTCTCTCAGCTCACTTGGAAGCCTTTCATCTGGCCACCATTCTTCTGGATCAGGAAAGCTGGACATGATTCACTTCAGAGCTGATGAACAACTGTTTATTATTTACCAATGCTTCCCCTTGTGGGGATTTTTTTGCTGCCAGCAAATACCTTCATTTTTCACTGTGGTGTATTTGTTTCAAGGTATTCTGATTGTAACTGCTTGATCCACCCTATAGGGACTATACAATAAACATCCCTGAGGAGCTCCTGATAAAAAGCTTAATACTGGGCAAATCCCCCATGAAGAACTTGTATCATGGGCAGGCCCTTAACAATTACAAATTCTTCAACCGATTAAAGGAGGGTTTTTTTTCCGGTAGTATTTAATTGGATGTTTTCACTGCTTTCCTTTTAATATACAATCTGCCTTGTCTCAGGCTCATTTCCAACAATGTGCAGGGTTAGACACTTAGAAATCTAATGCCAGTACATGGGAAAGGATACTTAACTCAGAACTCACTCCTGATTAAAATGGAGCATTTGTCATATCTGTTTTTGTAATCTCAATCTATGCATAAAATAATAAACTTTCTTAAGAACACCTGGATACATTAATCTCTACTAGCATTAAGCATTCTAGCTTTAAACATAGATTATGGTTTGTTCTGTGATCTGAAAGCTGTCGGGGCCGAGGGGCTGTGGCCAGCAGCCCGGGCACGTGGGCCGGGGAATTTGGCACGGCGAACTAGAATTAGGCACTGACGCGTGGAGGTTGATTAAAGATTACTTTACTTACACCGTAGATGGTCGCGGTGCAGGCAGGAGAACTTGCTTGGTTACAGTTGTAGACAGAAGAAAAGAAGAAAACTTGAACGATAAGAGCTCTTTAAACCGATACGAGAGTCCGTGCTGTGACTCTCAACGAGAGTGCAGGGCAGGGGTACATCAAGGATCGTTCGGTGACAGGGAGAGATTCTTGATGGCTGATCAAACCATCATTTGGTCTGAGATATATGTAGAAATCCACAAGATAATCGTGGACTCCTTGCCGGAATTCTCTCGGATTTCTCCCAGAATTCTCGGAATTGGGGTTCTCAGGATCCTCCTGAGGTTCTCGGAGATCTCCGACTTGGGCGGAAACTGCTCAAGCCTCTTATATGGCTAGCAAGCCAATTGCTAGCCGCCACGTGGGAATAATTTAGAAACAGCCAATAATGGGACACAAATTTGCATGCGAGCGGCGGGAACTCCTTTGCACCGGGGTTTTCTCTCTGCAGCTGAGAATTGCACAGTGCAAAGAAAGCTCCATGTGGCGGGAAATAATTCTGCAGTGCCAAAGTGCACACACAATCATTGGGTAATGACATCCCCCCTTGCTGAAGGCACAGCTGAATTATACCATATGCTTGTCACTCGGGTCGTTGAACTAAACGGGTAAACACAAAATTAGCTAACATAAAAAGTTCATTTTCTAGGGATCGAATTAAATAATAGCCAGCACATACATGCACACATAACCAGATTCATAACAAAAAACTGCACGATCAGGACTTCAGTGGATGTCATGGAGAAGGCGCGCACCAAGCCCTCACTTTTGCCGATGATGTTGTCCCTCTGTTTCTCAGGGCTTCTCTCCGCTACGCACTCTGAGTCCTGAACCTGTAAACAAAACTCTTAGAGAATAAGTTAACGTATATCAAAATATTTACAAAAACCCGCACACAATAGGGCGGTTAGTTAAATGCTCCCCAAAATATATAATACAGGTGTTTACCAACTCTCTCTAGCACGATCAACTAGATGAAATCGTTGAGGAGCCGTCGTCTAGCTCTTCCAAATAATGAAAACCCAACTCATAGGCCAGTCGCCATTGGCCTGCGTCTCCCAAAATCCGAAGTTGCTGTTTATTGAGTCCAGAACGCTGTAGGAAGAATCCAAACATGAATCGCTCCTCTGGTGTTCTCTGTGGCAACGATGGAAGATCGGATTCACGATGTCTTGCGCCTTGAGCCTCAGTTGGGTGTCGATGTTCCCAATCACTGGATATTCTTGGCTCCATCAGGATACGCAGTCGTGACAACTGACGCAGACGATTACTCAAACTCCATGGACATGAGTCCTAAACATGAGACTATAGTGTCGTCAGATTCCATCTCAGATTTTTCGTAAAGCTCTTGTAGCTCCGCCCAAACATGAGTGCAACAGGTGGCAGCGCAAACTGCACCCTGTGCATCAGTCACTCGGTTGATTATGGCTACAGGACGAGCTGTTACTTCGGGAGTCAGTGCTCTTATTGTTTCAGGCAGGAGGGGCAGATGCACTCCTCCACTCGATTCTCCCTTCCGTCAACAAGAAGGCGTGGTCGCCGGAAGCGACGCTGCATCGGTGGACGGGGTCGCCAGCCGAACTCTCGCGAGTTCCTCCGAAGCTCCACCCTTCTCTTCCAGTTCTTCCACGAGGTCTCTCTCCTGCTCGGCGCCATCTTGGCATGGCATCTCAAGATTTTCTTTCGCAGCCGCTTCTTTGACCACTTGAATGGCCAAATGCAGCTGGGCTCTCAAACTTGCATTTTTTTGCATCAAATCAGTTATGGTACGAAATGTTGCAGTTAACATTCTCCCCTTGTCGTACTTCGGGGCCACCCTCTCATCTGCGGCGCGTCCCTCTGTCTCCAGATCTTCGCAGAGCTCGGATAGACGCTCGCAACCCCTCAATTTAGACACCACCATAAAGGGGGCGAACCGGTCGATCGGCACCGGTTCTTCACTCTCCCGAGCACATCTTAGGCAACGGGCACACTCCTGGGTGAGGGTCGGGTTTACTGCGCCTGCCGGGTTGACTCTGGCGAGGGACACAGTGTCGAGGGGCCTAAACAGGACCCGCTCATTATTCATTATACACCTGAATGCTGCGGGGTGAAAATACACTTCCCTCTCTCTTGGGGCTCCGTCTTCGGAAGCTCCCTCTTCTCCCTTCAGCGAAAGGCATCCGCTGATAAACCTTTCACCCATTCCACCCGCCTGGTGGTAAGCGATATGCGCCTCCAGTTCCACGACGCTTGCTACGTCGCGTTTCCCACTTCGCCAAGGGCAATTCTCAACTAATTCTAGTTCTATCGTGCTTTCCCCATATCCCAGCCTCGTTGCCATGTCAGGGCCGAGGGGCTGTGGCTAGCAGCCCGGGCACGTGGGCCGGGGAAGTTGGCACGGCGAACTAGAATTAGGCACTGATGCGTGGAGGTTGATGAAAGATTATTTTACTTACACCGTAGATGGTCGCGGTGCAGGCAGGAAAATTTGCTTGGTTACAGTTGTAGACAGAAGAAAAGAAGAAAAGAAGAAAACTTGAACGATAACAGCTCTTTAAACTGATACGAGAGTCTGTGCTGTGACTCTTAACGAGCACGCAGGGCAGGGGTACATCAAGGATCATCCGGTGACAGGGAGAGATTCTTGATGGCTGATCAAACCATCATTTGGTCTGAGATATATATAGAAATCCACGAGATAATCATGGACTCCTTGCTGGAATTCTCTCAGATTTCTCCCAGAATTCTTGGAATTGGGGTTCTCAGGATCCTCCTGAGGTTCTCGGAAATCTCCGACTTGGGCTGAAACTGCTCAAGCCTCTTATACGGCTAGCAAGCCAATCGCTTGCTGCCACGTGGGAATAATTTAGAAACAGCCAATAATGGGACACAAATTTGCATGCGAGCGGTGGGAACTCCTTTGCACCGGGGTTTTCTCTCTGCACCTGAGAATTGCACAGTGCAAAGAAAGCTCCATGTGGCGGGAAATAATTCTGCAGTGCCAAAGCACACACACAATCATTGGGTAATGGCAAAAGCCTGTTAAAGTTTCTTGTCACTTCTTCTCTGATTATATTGTTATATTAAAAATCCACAATAAATTCATATTGTCACAAATAATCACATCCTTATCCATCATTACAGCAAAACGAAGCTCAGATAAACTAGGGTTAAAGTAATGTGGATTCTTTTCTGTGGGTGCATCTACACGTCACCATATGGTGATGTTGCTAAGGTGCCATGCTTTAGTTATTTCCTTTTGGAAGTATTAAAGCACAGTGCAGTACGGGTGGATACTGTGCCATATGGCCGGTGCATTCTTAAATTTCCCCACTATGTCACCACTAGGGCAACATAGCAGGCAATCACGTGTAGATCTGCATGATCACTACATCACTGTAGTGCACCATATGGCAATGCAGCACATCGCTGTGTCACCATAGGGCAATGTGTAGACGCATCCTCTGTGTACAAAAGCAAAGATGAAGTTTTTGTGTCAGGATTTTTCCCTTTTCTTAATATGAATTTTCTTATGAAACAAGGTCTATTCTTCATCAATCTAATTCCTTGCTTTTCTGACTGTGTGTGTCAAAATTGGGATTTATAAAATATTCTTCATTGGCTTTTAACTATTATTTCAGAAATACAATAAATATATAACAAACACTAGGGAAGTTCTGTCCAAATAAAAAAAAATGCTTATTTGAAAAACCTGTGTTTTCAATTGCAGTCAGAAAGATCTAAGTTTTTCCAGTCTCTTCTCCCATTTCTCAAGTGTCCACTTTTTCTAGAGCTCTTGAGATACAACAGGGCTATCTTAATCAATATATGACACATGAGACTTACAGAACAGAAATTATGAAATACTATCTTGGAGAGACAGCCATGGTGGGAAGATTAAAGAAAACAGCAGTTGGGAGACAGGTTCTCAATAAGCAGAAAGGGCCTAAGGTGTGGTTAGCCACCAAGTAAATGTACTCAGCTGGGTAAAGAACAGTAGTTGAGTATCACACAGCATAGAAGCCAAAAAAGCAAAGAGATAGTCACCAGGTGGGGAGCAAAGGAGAAGTAGTCAAATCTGTAATGACCTATATCTTAAGTAATAATTTCCAGGAGGACTGCAGGTCTTTGATCTCTGAGTCAGGACACTGAGACTAAATGGCTATAGAGAACTGCACAGTGTGTAGGAAAATCATTGGTCTAGTCAAGTTCTAGGTGTCACAGGTATGACTCAGATGAGGGGACTCAGGGTTCACAAACCAATGGGCTATAGGACTGTAGGTCCAGAAGCAAAGTTGAGTTCAGAGTACCAGGTATCAGTCAAAGTCTGATGGATCATGCCAGGTTCAAATCAGTGTAACACACTTTCATCTGTGTGTTAGGCGAGGCCAGCAAATACAACATACAGGGTAAGGTAGGCAGGAGTGGTATATGGATGTCCAAGGCAGAGATAGGATAGAAGCAATGTACAGTAGATGTGGTGTACCTTGACTTTAGCAAGGCTTTTTATATCGTCTTCCATAATATTCTTGCAGGTAGCCTAAGGGGATACGGGTTGAATGAATGGCCTGTAAGATGTATAGAAAACTGGATAGATCATCAGGTTCAGAGCAGTCATAGCTCAATGTCTAGTTGGCAGCCAGTATCAAGTGGAGTGCCTGAGGGGTCAGTCCTGGGGCTGGTTTTGTTCAATATCATCAATGACCTGGAAGATGGCATAGAGTGAATCTGCAGAAAATTTGCAGATAATACCAAGTTGTGGGGAATACCAATACACTGGAAAGTAGGGTTAAGATTCAGAGAGACCTAGACAAATTGAAGGATTGCACCAAAAGAAATATCATGAGGTTCAACAAGGACAGGTGCGAAGTCCTGCACCTGGATGGAACAATCTCATGCAGGTACAGGCTGGGGACTGTCTGGCTAAGCAGCAGCTCTGCAGAGAAGGTCCTTGGGGTTACAGTGGACAATAAAAGGAAAATGAGCCAACAGTGTGCCCTTGTTGCCAAGAAAGCTAATGGTATACTGGGCTGCATTGGTAGGAGTGCTTCCAGTAGATCAAGGGAAGTGATTATTTCCTTCTATTCAGCACTGGTGAGGCCACATCTGGAATACTATGTTCAGTTTTGGGTCCCCCACTACAGAAAGGATGTGAACAAATTGAGACAGTCCAGAAGAGGGTAAAAAAATGGTAAGGGAGCTGGGTCACGTGACTTCTGACAAGAATCTGAGGACACTTTGGAGTTTGGAGAAGAGAAGACTGAGAGGGTATTTAATAGCAGCCTTCAGTTACCTGAAGAGTGAAGATGGAGCTAGACTGTTCTCAGTGGTGGCAGATGACAGAACAAGGAGCAACGGTCTCAAGGGAAGCTTAGGCTAGATATTAAGAAAAACTTTCTTACTAAGAGGGTAGTGAAACACTGGAACAGATTACCCACAGAGGTTATGGAATCTCCATTCTCAGAGGGTTTCACACCCGCCTGGACAAACCTTTGCCTGGGATGTTATCGCTGGGGCTGGTCCTAGTTTGAGCAGGGGGTTGGCCTAGATGACCTCCTGGGGTCCCTTCCAACCCTCATTTTCTATGGGCACTTGTACATGTGACAGGGGTGTAGTTCTCATGGCTTTAGTCTATGCCCCCTAAATGAAACAGTGGGTTTTTATCTGAAACCCACTGTTTCAATTTTTCTGTCAGAGCTGGAGCCTGCGTATGGCTGGGGGATGAGCTGCTGTAGGGCTGAGAGGCCCCTGAGCTATGGGAGGCCTTAGTTATTCCCTTTGTGGTGGTGGTACCCCCCAGGCCACCCAGGCATGATGCTTGTGGGCTGGGTGCTGCCCAACTTGTATGCAGCACTCAGCCCTATCCAACTGTTCCCTGAGCCCACCCGCTGGAAGCCTGACAGGCGCTGCTCCCCAGGCAAGCTTGGGGAAGAGTTGGATCAGGCTGGGTGCTCCCTCCAAGTTGGGGCAGCACCCAGCCAGCTAGCAGCCCACCTTGGCAGCCTTGGGGGGGTGCCACCACTATGGAGAGAATGACTGAGGCCCCCTGCAGCTCATGGGCCACTTGGCCCACCAGCAGCTCAGCCCCCAGCTGCAGGAATGGTGGGCAGGCTCCACTAGAAAAAAAGGATCGGGGCCCTCGCGGTTTCTGCCTTTAGTAGGCATTTGCTCAAAGCAGAAGCGGCAAGGGGCCCAAGCCTTCTTTTCTGCAGAGCCTGCCCAACACTAAGGTGGCCGGGGGTGAGCTGACAGCTGCAACACATTGTTGCAAACTACACCCAGATGTAGTTTAGTTTGCAACAATGCAAATTCCTTTAAAAACCCCTGTCACGGTGGAGTCCTCGCGGAGGGCCGTGATCTCCTTGAGGTCCCTCGCTCTGTGTCAGGCCGGCCCAAGGCACCCTCTAACTCTCGCCTGCCACGTCTTGTTAGTAATGCAATAGGGAGGCTGCCTATGACTCCCTGGGCACGGCTACTCCGGACCTCTGTCCCCTCGGTTCTTCCGGACCCCCTGGGGGTCTCCCGATATGGTGGGTGTTCCCCGGACACCCTAGCCTTATGGGCTATGCGTGGCTCCTACCAACCCCTAATACCACGCCCCAAGCCTCACAGATGTAATGGACGTTGTTCGGTCTGTACGCCCGCTTCCCGGGCCTCCTCTATAGTGTAGTCCACTCTGGGCTCTCTCTCTCGTGCCCCGCCTCTTGCTGGGACTCTCATCTAGCCCACTCTGGGCCTCCCCTGCCGGTGTGGTTCCGCTCAGGGATTCTCTAGCAGGCCTCCGGTCCTATGGGCCAACCGCACGGGTGCCCTCTCTGACCCTGCCTCACCGCGCTGCTACTCCCTGTCTTCTCAGGGCAACCGCAGCGCCCTGCCTCAGTCTGAGGGGTGTTACCACACTAGCCTGCGGCCAGGCTCACTATGCCCATCTCGGGCTTCTCCACCCTGTACTATGGCGCTCCCCCTCTTTGGGGCTCGCCGTGCCCCCATGGGGCTTCCCAATCAAATCGCCCCTCTTCCTGGGGCCGGGGTCTATGTTCCCCCACACGCAATCCGGGGTCTAGGTCCCCGTCTGCAACCTACCGGTTGCGCCCGCGACCCACTGGCCGCGCTCCTCGCCGCCAGTTGCTCACGCACTGGCGTGCGAGCTGCGCCTTCCCTGGCACTATAAAAATAATGCGCCCTCTTGGTGCTAGGGCACCCCACATGCTCTGGGGTCCCTGTGATTGAGGCCTCCTCCAACCCCTACAGCCTCACCCAAGCCTCTGGGTGTAATAACAGAGCCAAACAAACACAAGCCTCCTGGCTGTAACGCAAACATAAAGCCCCCTGGCTAAACCATAGTGCCCCATCCTCTCAGGGCTATCATGAGCTGTACTTGCAAGCCGGGCTTCTCCCCATATCTCTGCTGAGGGAGCTCCTGCCTCTCCGGCTGCTGGCAGAGAACTACCAGCCTAGCCTCAGCCCTGAGCTTTATAAGGGCCAGGCCCTGCCTCCTACAGGCAGCTGGTTCCCCTTGGTTGCTCCGGCAACCCGCAGCTGCGCTCATTACCTGAGCAACCCTCAGCTGGGCTCATCATGTCAGGCCAGGGTGCACTCACTCGCTCCCTGGCAGTTTCTCCTTTCTAGGAGCAGGGGCACCGAGGTGCCCTGTGACAACCCCAAAATAAGAGCACTTTAATGTGTGATGCCATTAAACCACACGAATGACATTTTTGTCACGTGTACATCATGATGGCTGTCAAGTGTACAAGTGCCCCATGATTTTATACTTGGAAGGAACACAATACCCTTTACGTGTCTATGTTTGCCAAAAAGGGCTTGAAAGCCTTAAAGCAGCCAAAGACCTGAATCTTCATCAAAGACATTGGGCCCTTTTTCTCTCCTGCTTTGTATTTATGTTAACCTGCTGGCCAGGGAGAAAAAATAGAAAAGTGGATGTGTTGTTTCAACACTGGGAGCATTTGGCACGAATGTAGCTACTGTTTGCCTGGTTCAAATAAAGGGAAAATGCAGAAGCAACCAACCAGGCTGACTGCTGCACTTACTTCCTATGGCTGAATATTCCCCATGTTCCTTTGTGGCAGCTAATAACCAGGCAACAACTTGGCATTTAATGAATACCAATTAAGTACACATGGCTGTCTGTATGTCAGCCTATTAAAGAATATCCTGTAAGCTTAACAATTAAAATAATTAATGTTAATTACTTAAACACCAGCAGGTCAAAATTATCCTTTCAAGAAAGTGATTATGTGTTTGTTTCCATCACCAAATCACTTACCCATCACCAAATCACTTGTCCATTGGCCAGAATCTGTATGTAGAGTTCAGCCTCTGCATAGATAACTCTTCATATATAGACTTTAATTTTGCTTTCCTACTGACAATTTAGTCAAACGTTGGCCAGTTTATAAATACATTTATAGTCACTTGATTTGTTACTGTTAAATTTTGTCATTTTTTTACCCTGTTTGAGTAAGTTTGACACAAAAGGAACTTGTGCTTTAACCCATGCTGTATTTTTTTTTATGAGTTGGCAGTTCAGAACCCCTTACTCCTGAGTCTATAGTTGTAACATCCAACTTGGGAAATTCTTTTTTCTTGCTAACGTGTATAGTAAAAACGGCAGTTAAAAGATTCACTTTGCAAGTATGATAGCTTACACACAATACTTTGGGATACCTGTTATTCCTCCAGTTCTTACAAGGAAAACCATGGGCAGTTCTGTCCTGGGGTGATCTGAGAGAAAGCTTGTGTTTTGGATAAAAGTCCTCCTTAGGCAGCATAACGCACACAGTTAGTACACAGATTGCTTTGCTTTATGATTCATACGTTCAGATTTCATTCCTAGATTGGACCATTAGATCTTCTAATCTGACCTGAAAGCAAGAAGAAAGAAAGAAGGGTAAAAAAGAAGGGTGATTTTATTGCTCTGCTACAGGAACATTTCAACTAGAAGAGAGTCAAAGGCAATTAAGAGAGCAAGATGTAGCAAGAAAAGGAATTTTTTTTCTGAAGATTTTCTTCCCATAAAGAAAAATGGAACTTCTGTGTGTGCTGTGGCTTGACCTGAAAGGATCTTTGGCAGAGATGCTAAGGACAAACCTTGCAAATGAGAAAAGGCTTTATCCTACTGTAACCCACACACCACCTAAAGTTTAAGAGGACAGCTGATAGATTCTAGGACTCTTGAAATATTGAAGAAAGTCAGATTCTCCCCACCATTTTTTTTTCTATTTTAAAAAGACAAAATAGGAAAAGTAAGATGCATAGGAGCATTATTGATGGTTTGAAAAATGTTCTGGGACTAGAACCAGACAAAAAAAAAAAGAGATTATTTGAGGGAAATTAACAGAGAAAAGAGAGGAATGTGTGGAGATGTAATAGTACCAGACATAAATATATCCTCATCCGTAAGCCAGACTGCAAACAGGGCAATTTCAGGAAAGAAGATACCATTAAATCATGTAGTCTGACCTGTATATCCCATGTACTGCATCTTACTGAAATGTATCTTCCAAAAAGGCATCCAGTCTTGCTTTGAAACAACCAAAAATGGAGAACTCTCTGCTCTTATTGATAGTTTGTTCCAATGATTAACCACCTATACCAGTACAAATCTTGTGCATCTTCTGGTTCTTGCCTTTACTCCTTGTTACTCCTTTATTAATACCTGGTATACCACCTTAGGAAGAGACTGATAGACAGATTTTGTAGTTTATACCTTGTGATGCATTTAGTCCATTTCAGGGAGTGAAAGATAGCTGGAGAAGCTTCTCTGCTTTCTTTAAGACAATGTTTAGTTCTGTGCATGTCACAGAACTCTGTCCTGTTACTGCCATGAAGATAGGGTCTGAAAATAGAACTTGGAGCATGGGCACACAAAGGAGAGTGAACAACAAGTTAAGGAGAGTGAAACTTCATAGTGCTGTGGTAGCTTTCTGCATGTATGAACTTAGACACGTACAAGAAACAGGGATAAATTATTTTGGATTACTTTCTGCTCGTCTCAGCAATGGTGTTCATATAGGCAGTTATCACAGAATAGATAATATGCTGCATCTTCTTTTACCTTGCATAAATGTTGTGAATGCCTTTGCTATATTCCTCTTTGAGATACTTTGTGGTGCCTTGTACTTGTACCCTGTACTTCTCCAGAAGGAATAGTCATAATCCCCAAAATATCACTTGCCCTTAGTACAAGAACTTGAAGAATCTTTTTTTATCCACATTTTAAGTTGGTCTCATAAAAGATATCAGCTTCACCCAAAGAACCTTGTCTGCCTATGTCCTTAGACCAGGGGTGGGCAATTATTTTGGGCAGAGGGCCACTTACCCAGTTTTGGCAGGCTGGTCAAGGGCGACATGGGTAGCCCTGCCCCTTGACAGGTGCCCTGCTCCCTGGTCACCATCTTGAGACCAAAGTCCCAATGTCTTTGGTCCCAAGACATTGGGAAAATCATTCCATGTCCCAGGGCCAGCACCAGTGGGGCCCAAAGCTGGGCATAGGTTGGCAGGGGTTTGTGGAGCCAGGCTGGCCTGCACCAGCAGGGAGAGTGGGGAGCTGGACCAGCTCCATATAGCCCCTGCTAGCTGGGACCCTGCGCTCCCGCCACCCTGCTCTGGGCCCCACCAGCACTGGCTCCGGGACACCAATGAGGGCCCCGTGCTCCCACTGGCTCCTGCACGTGCTCACTCCCAGTGCCCCTCAGCCCCATGGTACAGGCAGGGGGCAGTGCGCAGCCCTGACCCCCTGCTCACTGGCAGGGAAGAAGGTGGTGCTGAGCATGGGGAAAAGCAGCCTCTTGCCCACCCCATGGCCGGCACTTCCTGCTGCAGCCACTCGCAGCCCACACAGGCCAGTCCTGATCAGGCACAGGCAGTGCCATGTGGACTGCAAGTGGCTGCTGCACGGGGAACCAGCCACGGGTTGAGTGAGGGGCTGCTTTTTCCTGTGCTTTCCACCAGCTTGTAATCTGGCTCCAAGCTCGCCCGTTAAGGCTGAGCGCAGCGGCAGCAGCTGCAGCCCACCCATGTGCCACACTGGGCAGTGTTGGCTGCTGCTGCCCGCCCAGAGTGCAGGCTGGGCAGCCCACAGGAAGCAGTGGCAAACTGCCTGGTGCAACAAACAGGGGGCTGCAGCTGCTCTCACCATGCGCAGCCCCGATGGGTAAGCCCAGAGACACACAGGGCCCAGGCTGGCAGTGGGGTCGGGTTACATGGTGGTGCTGAGTGTGGGGTGGGGGGAAGTGGCCCCTCATCCACCCTGTGGCCAGCACCCCATGCTGTATCCACTCACAGCTCATGTGAGGCTGCCTGTGCCTGTCAGGACAGCCCCGCATGGGCTGCAAGCGACTGCAGCAGGGAGCGGCAGTCATGGGGCAGGAAAGGGCTGCTTTCCTCCATGAAGGATCAGGGAAGGAGCCCATGGAAAAGTTGAGCGTGGGGGGGAAGTGGTCCCTCCCCCACTCCGTGGCCAGTACTCCCTGCTGCAGCCACTCGAAGCCCGTGCAGGGCTGTCTGGAGCAGGCACAGGCAGCCCCACATGGGCTGCAAGTGGCTGCAGCACGGGGTTCCAGCCACGGGGTGGGCGAAGGGCTGCTTTCCCCCCTGCCCCATGCTCAGCTTTTCCCTGGGCCACTTTTCCCTGTGCTCCTTCCCTGCCCGGGGTCCTCCCTTGCCCTTCCCCCTTCTTTCCCCTTACCTGCAGTTCCAGCGCAAGGCAACCATGTGGTCCCAGGCCAGAAGCCCCTACTGGGACTTCCAGCTGGGGGGGGGCAGGGCTGGGGGGAGCCCTGCTGTTGTGGGAGCCCGCCAGGTTTCCCCTGGGTCCTACTGCCCTTGGTTCCTGTCATTTTTTACAGGAACCAAGGGCATAGAAATATTAATTTTCTAAAATTTTTAGGGGCCCTGCAAGCCAGATAGAGTGGCCTCATGGGCCAGATATGGCCTGCAGGCCATATTTTGCCCACCCCTGCCTTAGACCAACACAGCTACAACCTACACCCCTGAAATATAGAAGATATTGAATTCAGCCATTTGAAATGGAAACTGTACAACATGAAAAAGAAAGAAGCCAAACTCAACAGTGACATATATTTTCTAAGCCTGTGCAAGAAACAAAATTTCATTCCCAGAGGACTAAACATCCACAATCCTCTGACTACTACACACAACTCCAAATATGCTTCACAGCTATGCAGAAGAACTTCAGAGAAAATTAGAAATCATCTACTTCACCTAATCTACTCCAAAAGAGACCAACTCAGGAAGGAAATCACAACATATTACAACAACTTAAAAAAGAAAATTCCAGACATCTACCCTAATATTATACAATGGATACAAAGAGACTACGAAAAATTTTCTACGGCATTCATCCAACTTAAAAAGAAGAAATGGAACAAATTACTCCAGGAATAACCATCCCAGCCACAAAACCACTATTAGAGGAACAACACCTTACAACATTCCAACCTCAGACTTGATGAAACTGAAAGCAGCAACTAACCCTCAAATATCATCAATCTTTCCACACACAAGCTTACCAAAACTGAAAAATCTGTCCTTTCTAAAGGCCTAAATTTCTGTCCAGAAAAATACCCTAATAAAATACTTCAATATGGAGAACTAGAAAAATTATTCTGATGCCTCCACCTCAAGGAATATTTCCATGACCAAAATGAATCCACTTTAAACAACAATTCATCCTCTGACTGTGGCAGGCCAGTAGGGGGAGCTCCTGCATTGAGCCTCCCACCTCACTATGCCTGACCACCTTCCGGACTCCATGTGTCTAACTCCAGGGGTGCCTAAGCCCTGGCAGACCCCCTTTTGAGCCCCACCGCAGAGTCCGGGGGTAACGTGTGCTGCCACCACCTCGAGAAGGGACTGTCTGGGTCCTGTGTCCTTGGGGAAACACAGGCCTAATAGTCCTATGGGTTCTCGACCCAATACAAGAACTTGGGGCACTTCCCCAAGTCAGGGGCCAAAAAGGATAGTCTCCCTTAGTCTGCAGACCCAAGGGGCCTTCTAGGCATAATTAAACCCACCCCTCAATAAGTCTCCTATATCAGTCACAAAGGAGAACTTCATTGCTCCCAACAGGATGAGGTAGAATAGGGTAAGAGGTAGAGCACTATCAAGGGATTTCCATTGAGCAAAACAGTCTGGCTGAGGTAGCCGTTTAATATGCATCACTGTGAGCTGACTAGCTCTCTAGAAACACTTACAAGTATCATTCAGAAGATGGTAGAGATCTGGCATGGAGATTTCCAGAGAGAGAGCATTTCAGATGGATCAGACTCTCTCCCTGTGTCCTGATGCTTGGGCCATGCTGGAAAAATGGCTTCCCCCCCTTCTTCTTGGACCAGGCCCTACATAGCCTTTCTGACCTCAGCAGCCCAGTCCAATAGAAGCCAGCAGTGTTGGCAACTAGCCAGCCAATTTAAAAAGCATCACTGGTTACCTGGGCAGATGAGCAGGGGCTTTTCCCTCCCACCACTCAGGTGATCAGAGGGATCACACCCTAGGCACCAGGCTTTTGTCACATAGGCAGGGAGGAAAATCCCCCCTCCCTTAGGAATTTGACCCCAGTGTCCCAAGCTGACCAGGACAGATTTCTGGAGAGAGACCCAGACGGTGGCATTTCTGCCACACTGACAACATTGAGGAAAAGATCAACCTCCCCCCCCAAAATAAGATTGGACACCTCACAGTGGACAAAACTCTAACCTTGATTGCTACATTGACTGCTTCAGGGAAAGAATGAATAATGAAATAATCAACAACACACGCCACCATAACAATCTCTCTCTATCAGAGACAAAGGCCATAGAATCTCTAAGACCTAACCACCAAATAGTAATAGAACCAGCAGATAAAGGAGGAGCCAGAGTCATCCTAAACCATGAAGACTACATAAAGGAAGCCAACAGACAACTCTCTGACACCATCTCCTACAAAGATCTACAAGAAGATCCTACTCCCCTTTTCACTATCAAACTCAAACATACCATCAAATCATTTCCATCAGAACTACAAGAAAAACTACAGACCTTGATCCTTCCCACTACCCAACCCAGGGACTTTTTACATGCTTCCTAAAATCCACAAACAAGGGAACCCTGGCAGACTTATCATATCCAGTCATGGAACCCTAACTGAGGAAATATCAGGTTTTGTTGAATCAATCCTAAAACCACTTGTCATCCAAACAGCAAGTTTTATCCAAGACACTACAGACTTTCTACAGAAACTTAAAAACATAGACCACCTTCCCAGCAACACCCTCCTAGCCACCATGGATGTTACCAGCTTATATACCAACATCCCACACCAGGATGGCATCCAAGCCTGCCTTACATACCTATTAGAGCAAGATGACAACTCAGAATACAGACCCAAAGATATTACCGACTCTATACACTTCATCCTCACACACAACAATTTCACTTTTAATAACCAACACTTCCTTCAGACTATGGGCACAGCTATGGGCACCAAAATGACCCCAGAGTATGCCAAGCTTTTTATGAGCCACCTGGAAGAAGAATTCCTCAAGGACTGCACCATCAAACCCTTGCTATACTTAAGATATATCAATGACATCTTCATCATTGGGACTGAAAACCTGCAATCTCTGATTGAGTTCCATCAGAAATTCAACAATCATCCTTTCATCTGACTATCTCTTGAATACTCCAGCACCAATATCTCCTTTTTAGACACGATGATCAGTATCCAGAATGGTAAAATACAGACCATATTATACAAGAAACCCACAGACCAACATACATATCTGCACAGAACCAGCAATCACCCTAAACACACCAAGAAAGCTGTGATATATCGCCAAGCCCTGAGATACCACCGAATTTGCACTGAGGAGAACACACATGATTGCCACCTCATCAATCTTAAAAAGGCTTTCACTCAACAAGGACAATCCTCCATAGAGAGATCTCTCAGGTTTGAAAGAGCCACCCAGATACCACATGAAGAATTGGTGCAGTACAGAAGAACCGCCCCCCGCCACAAATCACGCATCACAGGTTATGACATATCACTCCTCCCTTGAACCCATACAGAAAATCCTTGAACAATTGCAACCCATACTAGAAGGAGACCCTATTTTTAAAGAGATCTTCTCAGAACCACCCATCCTAGCCTTCAAACAAGCACTGAACCTTGCTAACTTCATCTGCAGAAGCAAACTTCCTCAGGCCCAGAACACACCGAATGAATTCAGACCATGCCATGACAAGAAATGCAAAACCTGCCAACACATTTCCACCATGCCCACAATTACTACACCTCACAACAGAGTCATCAGCATTCCTGCATCTTATAGCTGCACCTCCAGAAATGTAATATATCTCCTCCAATGCACCAAATGCCCTGATGGAAAATACGTAGGAGAGACCAAACAACAACTGCACACCAGAAGGAACACACACCGGAAATCTATCAAAGACAAGAATACCCAATTACTGTGGGGGCACATTTCTCACAAGAAAACCACTCTCTCTCCAGTCTCTCAGTCCTGATCCTCAAAGGGAACTTACAAAACACTTCTTAGAGATGAGCCTATGAACTTCATTTCATCAACCTCCTGCATATAAAAAAATCATGAACTAAATATAGACATTGGATTTGTGACACATTATAACCTGCCTGACATGTGACTCCCCAGGTACCTCTCCACTGTTTACCTGCTACATTTATCCCCTTTCTTGCCCCCACCCAGCCTGTCTCTCACCCACTAACTCCTCAATTTACATCTTCACCGACTGCCTGTCTTGCATGCATACCAGCCCAGCCTCTGGCTGCTTTACTATTTATTCCATCTGGGAGAGCATACACCAACTGCAGAGGCTTCCTCAGCCTGACAAAGGGTTTTTAAACCTGAAAGCTTGCCAAGAAATTTTTTTCCAACTATGTAAGTTGGTCTAATAAAAGATATCAGATTCACCCAAAGAACCTCATCTGCCTATGTCCTTAGACCAACACAGCTACAACCTACACCCCTGTAAAATAATGGTAAACTTTCTTGGAAAATGTAATCATTATTTGGCGGTTTACTCTTTTCTTGCATTACACGTCTTCATAGTTAGTAGAATTATTCCTGTCAAGTCAAAGAACTCCATTTTCAACTGGTCTGTTTGTTCTTGTCAGCATTTCCTGACAACAAGCTGCATTTCTTTGTATTTGTACTTGTAAGAAATTCTGCTCTTGAAATCATCTTCAAAATTACTTCCTTAGTCAGATTATTCATTAGGATTTTTGAATCACTTACCATAATTGACATTTAGGGATAGAAATATTAGCCTGTTAAGGATGTTATCATCAGAATTAGTGGCACCTCTTAGATGTTAAACAATACATAAAATTAATATTCATTAATTAATGTTTAAAATCTAAGGACTGGATTATTTAAGGACATTCTTGTTAATCAACATACTTTGGATCACACCTGGGTTTACCCAAACACCCTAGTCGATATAACAATGTAAGCAAGGGAAAAGAAGGGAGAAGAGTTAACTTGACTTTACAAGCTACATAATGTATTCTCTTTAAAAATATATTATGAGTTTATGCATAAGTTCTAGGAGTAGGGGGACACAGTCTTTCTCATCCCCAGTTAGAGTCTAAGGCTGTGTCCACATGAGTGTGGATGTTTGTTTCCCCAAGGACAAGAAGCAGTGGCACACCTAGTGTTAGTGCTACTTGTCCCCAGGGAAGACACATGCCACGTGTAGACACAACATGGGAACAAGTTTATTCCAGGGTCTACCCAACCACTAGGGTGCTGGCCTGAGGCCAGCCCCAGGGTGGCAAGCTAGGAGCTTCTCCTGCTCCAGGGCTGGGCTGCCTCTATGATAGCCCCTGTCTGCAGACTATAAAAGCCTGAAGACAATTTGTGCCCTGAGGCATGCAACACAGACAGTATGAGGGCACTCCAAGCCCCGTGTGTTCCCCTGGGTGGGTCACAGCCCTGGTGTGCCTGCCTGCCAGCACTCCAGCACTGCTGCCTGGCACTGCACTGCTGTGCAGCTGCCAGAGCAGTGCCATTGGGGCAGCAGGGTGCTGCAAGCTGCTGCAGCCCCTGACCAGGCCTGCCAGTCCCCCAGGGCTGCCTACAGGCAGATTCTGGGCAGCAGGTCCAGTGACATCTACCTGCAGCAAACCCCCAGCAGCCTGCTTAGCAACTGCCATGCAGCTGCCAGTCCTGTGCCATACGCCTGCATTGGGCAGTGCTGGCAGCTGCCCATGGCTGGCAACATTGGGAAAGCTGCGTGGGGCTTAGAGAGCTGGCATGGGACCCAGCATGGCAGCGTTCTTTTCATCCAGGCCTGAAAACACATGTTCCTGCATACCCATGCCCTCCACCTGGGGCCCCAACTGGAGCCAGGAAGAGACTACTGATTTTGTGGTGCTTTGGGGTGAGACCGAGGTGCTATGCCAGTTTGGGCAGGGTAGACGCTCCAACACCCACATTTATGGGGCCCGGTCAGGCCGGATGCAGGAGTGAGAGCATGACTCTTTTATATAATCATATAATCATAGTAAATTAGGATTGGAAGAGACTTCTGGAGGTCATCTAGTCCAACCCCCTACTCAAAGCAGTACCGTCCCCAATTAGATCATCCCTGCCAAAGCTTTGTCTAGCCAGGTCTTGAAAACCTCCAAGGATAAAGATGCCACAACCTCTCTGGGTAACCTGTTCTAGTGTTTTACTAATCTCCTAGTATGAAAATTCTTCCTAATATCTAACATAAACTTTCCCTGCTGCAACTTGAGACTGTTGCTCCTTGTTCTGTCATCTGCCACCACTGAGAACAGTCAAGCTCCATTCTCTTTTGAACCTCCCTTCAGGTAGTTGAAGGCTGCTGTTAAATCCCTTCCCAGTCTTCTCTTCTCCAAACTAAGTAGGCCAAGTTCCCTCAGCCTCTCCTCATAAATCATGTTCCCAAACCCCCTCACCATTTTTGTTCCTCTCCGCTGGAGTCTCTCCAATTTTTCCACATCCTGTCTGTAGTTGGGGGCCCAAACCTGAACACAGTACTCCAGATGTGGCCTCATCAGTGATGAAAAGAGGGGAATAATCACTTCCCTTGATCTGGTGGCAACACACCTACCAGTGCAGCCCAGTATGCCATTAGCCTTCTTGGCAACAAGGGCACACTGTTGGTTCATATTCCGCTTACTGTTCACTTCAACCCCGAGGTCCTTTTCTGCAGAGTTGCTACCCTGCCAGTCAGCCCCCAACCTGTACTGGTGCATGAGATTGCTTCATCCTAATTGCAGGAATTTGCACTTGCTATTGTTGGACCTCATGAGATTTCTTTTGGCCGACTCCTTCAATTTATCTAGGTATCTGTGAATCCTAGCCCTACCCTCCAGCGTATCTACTACTCCCCCCAGCTTGGTGTCATCTGCAAACTTGCTGAGGGTTCACTCTATGCCATCTTCCAGGTCATTGATGGACCTGGTCATTTAATAAAATTGGCCTTGAACCAATCCCTGGGGTACTCCATTTGATACCATCTGTCAACTAGACATCAAGCTATTGATTACTACCCTCTAAGCCCAATGCTCCAGCAAGTTTTCTATCCACATTACCATAGGCCCATTCAGCACAGTAGTGACACATAAAAGGCATGGCCTTGCAGGCACAGTGGATCATCATGACCAGTCACAATCATCAGTCCAACTGTGCCTGCAACACCATGCACTTTTTGCAGCAGCTGCCTAATATTCTGGTGCCCCAGGACCCAGGCCACAGCCATGAGGTTTACACAAGCATGCCTGAGCCGCTGCCCTAGCCTGGCAGCTCCGGTGACACATCAGTGGAGGGGAGACCCTTGGCTGCAGTTTCCACCAGCAGCTCTTGGAGCCCTGGCCAGCACCTGCCTCACCAGCCAGCCAGCCCCAGATATGTGGTAAACCCCAGTGGGGGACAAGGCCCTCCCTGCCCCAGCTCCTATCCATGTCCCCATCCCCGACCCCTGCCTCCCTTCCCCAACCAGCCTGCCTCCACTCCCCTGGCCCTGGGTTCCCTCCTCCACACAGCATGCAGGGAGGTGGGAGACAGTGCAAAACTTGACTGAGCAGCCCGTGCCCCTGCAGCTAGGTGGCCACAGGCCTGTCACATGCTGAGGAATGTCTGTCACATGCTTGATGCCAGTGGTGATATCTTCCTCAGCTGCAGGGGACAGGGATGTGTAGCACAGCCACAGGCAGCCCTCCAGCCTTCAGTAGAGGTTGCAGGGCAGCCTGGGCTTGCCCTCCACACCATTGTAGCTCAGGGTCTCATTCCAGGAGCACAGATGCACCCAGGGCACCATGAGGATCAGCAATAGTAGGACGTAGTGGGTCGGGCACCCCTCGGCCTGTGCAAACAGCTTATCAGGCACTGCCCAGGGCATATGCAGCAGAGGCATGGTTGGTACTCACCGGCGGTGTGGTGGTAGGTTGGCCCCAGGGCACCTCTCTAGAGAGGCCCGCAGTAGGGAGGGCAGGGGTGTGGCCAGCTCCTTGTCCCGTCTGGGAGCCCCACACCACCTGAGCCTGGGCACCATGGGCTGGGCAGCAGCACAGCAGAGTGGTTGGCCTGCAGGAGTGGGAGGACAGCAGGGTCTGGAGCCAACAGGTCCTGCCAAGAGGCTGGCCTGTCCCACCCAGGATATGGGGCAGGGAAGGCAGGCTGTCTGCAGCCAGCACCCAGCAGCCCACTGGTCCCAAGGCAGTGTGTGGGGATGGGGGACTTGGCTGGAGGCTACCTGGTCCCGGGCCGGCCCAGCCTGACTTACTATGGTCCCTGGGCACCTGTGTATGGCTGACCCCCAAACTGAGGCTGGGCAGCACATGGCCCCTGATGCAGAGCATCTATCTCTGAAATGTTGCAAAAGGCTTCTATCTCCTGGCTCTGCAGGTCCAGCATGTGGACATGTGGGAGACGCCGCAGTGGCCAATGGGGATGTTGGCTCAGGGTCAGTGTTGCCCACCACTGGGGCCCTGCAGATGCACCAGCTCTGCCAGAGGTGCACCATGGACCAGACCCTCCTCCTTCAGGGGCAGGTGGCAATAGCAGAGGAGCAGGAGTAGAACACATGGGCCTGGCAGGAAAAGGATGTGGCCCTCCAGGACAGGTGGTGGGCAGAGGATGTCACCCAGGAGGCAGCATAGGACCAGGTCAATTAGGAGTTCCAGGCTGAGGTCCTGGACCTGGAGCGTGAGCAGATCCAGGTCCTACAGGAGAAAACCACCATCCTGGGCTGGGCAGTGCAGGCCATAGGTGATGACAATCAGGTGCTGGACACCATTCTAGGCCTGGCATTTTGTTGTTCATGGCTGCCACTGCCCGGCCCCCAACCCTAGCTCTGCAGGCCCCCTGGCAACCACCCACTGACCCACAGAAGGCCCTGCCTGGGCCTGGGGGGAAGGTCCTGGGGCACCTCTAGGTGCAGACATGGAGCTGGAGCAGCCAGCAGTGGAGACAGGACCACATGCTGGCCCTGCTGGCCATGGATATCACCTGGCAGAGTGGGGCCACCCATGCTGAAGGACCAGCAGCTGCCATCACCCTTGGGTGAGCCCCTCACCTGCTGCACTCACCACAGTGCCTGGACCTGTAAGGGAATAGCCAGAGGCCGGGCTGCTGGCCGCCTGCCCCCAGGCTCTGCCCGCTAGGTGCCTCCACCCTAACGGCTCTCCACTCTGGGGCACCACAAAAATGACTTTGTAAATAGTTTTCACAGAGAAAAAGGTGTTTTATTGTTGGTGGGTGGGGTGAGTGGTGGAAGGGCTCTGTTTAGCCTAGACCAGACTTTTGGTCAGTAAGCCTGAGGTCAGTTGAAGTTTTGCAGGAATGAAGTGTATTAACTGGTTTTAACTAGAAACAAATGTGCATCACAGTGTGAATTTCCCTCCAAGTTTTGGAGCATTTGACTGAAGTTTAGGGCCATCTATATTTTAGCTATCAACTGTGCAATCAGACATGTTAAAAATGAGCATAATTCAATAAAAACCTATTAGACTATACTTTCTGAATGACGATAATATAAGCCTTTATAAGCATTTGTATGCACAGATTTTTTATCTGCTTTCATGGAACTGCGAGGGTATTAAATATAGTAAACAGAATAAATGTCAATTACTGTCTATACCAGGATGCATTGAATACAATAGCCAAGTGTTCAGAGAGACATCCAGAAGGCTGAAGAGAAATGTAATATCAAGTCAATCTAAACCAAACCAAAGACAAACATTTCATGAAAAGTCACTCCTTTTTCCCTTTTCATGAGGTTTTGGACCATCTGTTCCAAAAATAAACATTGGATTGACCTCACCCTTTAATTTGCTTCTGACAGTGATTAAATCTCTCATATAAATTTCTCATGCTGATTTTTGTAATACTGCATGCACACATAAACACAAACAAGCTATGGAATAATAAAATCCCAGTAGGAGCTTATTCAGCTAAAGGTAACATTTTCCCCACACTGTGCAATGATGACCTTGAAGGATGGGTAGTCAGGCCAGGATGGATTATGCCATAGAATATCAGTCTGCCATCATGAGACATTTTGATGATTCCATTTGGCATCAAGCAAGGCAAAAAGACATTGCTTTGCAGGGCTCAGATAGGGTTCAGTATCCTCTGTTATGGGGGATTATGCTAGAGCATTACCATTCAGAATATGCACTATTCCAGGAGCCAACCTACCCAGGAACAGCTGAGGAAGCTGGTATCAAAGGGGACACAAGGGAGAGATTATGTGAGACACAGGGAACTGCAGACATTTGTGGTAAATATTTTACAAGAATTTTAACCTTACGGAATATTATTAGTTCTTATTAATTATCAATAGGATTGAAATCTAGCTGTGGACAGAGTAAACATTGCTTTCGTCTCTGAGCCTGCTTGTCTTTAATTAGTTTACTGTGTGTGTTCACTGTAATTTAAATTTAAATTAATATAAATTTAAATGTAATATATCATAAGCTGAATTTCACTCACATCAGCATATTTCTGTTTTAAGCTGCTATTTATAATAGGTTTGAATTAGGTCTTTGATTTTGTTCTTTCCATTTAAAATATGGGCTGTATATAAAAAATAACTTTGCAGTCATATCAAATTTTGTTCTAATTCTGGCACAAATTCAAAGCAACAATTTGTAAAACACTAAATGAATTACACATTTTGAACTTTGATAAATAATACTTAAGAAATACAATCATCTATACTAAGTGCCCATTTGCTCACATAAAAAATCCATTACAATTTGTCACGGTTTAAAATCCCTTTTCAGGGGCCTAAAATTGCCCTCTTGAAGTCTAGGAGTTTTGCCTCTGATGTTAGTGTGCATAGGATCACATCCATCTGTGGGGTTAAGGACTCAGAGAGGAGTGGTGCTGAAGGTCAGCCACTGAGCTTCTGGTCGGTCTGCTGTCTCAACCATCACCAACCTGACTTTTTGCCTCCCATATACCAGTTTGAGAAACTAAAATCAGTTTGATGGGCTATGTCCACAGCTCATGCGCGGATGAGCTTCTGGAGGACAGAGGAAGGATATTTCATATTAAACAGAAAGACAGGGAAACTCGTGGTGTGTCTATAATGAAGAGGAAAGAGACTTTTGGTGAAACTTTGGCCCCATTCAAGTCAATGGGAGTTTGGGGACTAAATCTAGATCAGAATTACATCCATCCTGATTCCTTATGGGACTCAAATCATTACTGTATAGTTCACAGTCATCACAAAGAAGCTTCAGACCACAAGATGCAACAGCAGGAAATAGATTGGAGTTTTAATCCCATCACAGTGGGATGAAGACATAATTACCTGGGCCTTCTGCAGCTGCAAATCTGACATTATAGCCCCTTAGTCTGTGTAGAATTTCCTTTCCACCTAATTCACTGTACCTCTGACAGAAACCAGGTATTTTATGACCTGGTTGAAGTTAATGGAAAGATCCTTATTGTTTCACTAATATTACCATTAAAAGTTAATCCCCAAAGTATTAAAAATGAAATTAATTTCATAAACAAAATAGATTTAGCCATGATGCTTGCCATCTTTCATTTCTTTAGGCTTACTTGGATTTATAGTTCCATGCACAGCCAGCAATGGATGAACAGAGGATACCTGCCACTGGTAGTTAATGGACAAGCTTACAAAAAAAGAGTCCTTTACAAGTGAAGCCTGTGGTTGGGACAACCTGCTGCACAGCAGTGATTGGTTCATTTTGTCATCCTGAAACACTATTTTTATGTTGAAAGAAGATAAATTGGATTTATAAATAGAAAAATCTTTTAGTTCTGAATGGGCTTGGCCTGGTATTGCCAGATGTTTTCCTCCTTCACTGGTTTAGGAACACTGTAGTGTTATTTTGTGATTCTGAACCATGAATCACAATCTTGTTTGAAGCAAACCTGCTATTTTCGGGGAGTACAACACTTTGACTGACATGTTAATAGATAGCTTTACATGCTGGCTCTGTTGACCACTTAGACATTATTAAAATAAGGCAACTCACACTGAGATATATTTCATTCTAAACAGATTATAAACAAACAGGAATATGGCTTCTAAAAATAAATTTTCTTTTATGTTTTATGTTTCTATTTTTTTTTTACTTTTTATTAAATGTTTGCTGAAATGCTGTAATTTAGCAGTATTCTGTAAGTGATGAAAACCATGTAGAATTTCTTAAAATGGCTGCTTTAAAACATAAAAAGCTTTCATTATATTGTACAATTGTGATTTAATTCTGCTCTAGTTTGAATTCTTATCCTGACCTGGGACAAAATCCAAAGCTCTGTACTGGACTAGGGACAAGGCAGATACACAAAAAAGAACCCTCATCTGTAGTCTTGGATGTTCATAGAGACATTCTCTGGAGACACTGTAAGTATGTGCATGCATATAGGTAGAGGGCAGAATAATCTGTGGTTGATCCCATATCACTGTTTGAATATTCAAATGAAGAAGGGGAAGCAGAGCAGCTGCTGTGAGAGCTGGGTGGGTCCTCCTCAGATGGTAGCAACTCCTGATGTACTCTATATGGGTGATGAGGGGAAACTATCGCACATGACTTCTATAAGGAACTATGCTCCTGAAGGACAGAAGCATCTGGCACCAGAAACCACAATGAGGTGAGGACTTTCTCTTATGTATACATTATTTTGTGTTTTTTGGGGGAGGTGACAAAGCACTGAAAGGCTGCAAGACAGATCGAAAAATACTATTTAACAAGGGGGTTGATGGTTCTTTTGCTGGGCAGAAATTTGCTGGGAATAATTAAGGTGATGGAGCTTGCTTGCCCCACAAAGTTCATTCCTTCACCCCAGCTGCCCTAACAAGACAGTGGAACGGTGCAGAACTTAAGTGCATACACCCATTACCTTCAGTGACATTAGGGTGCTACGGATATCACCACATAAATGCCTGTACATCTTTGGGTGCATTTCAACATCAATGGAGCTTCCACCCCACCTTGGATGACCCTATCATTCACTCCCCCGATCAAGATCTCCTTTTCTTTGCAGCAGGGGAAGTGAAAAAAGGACAGGATGTAAATCTGTCACAAGGCCTGTGATAGTATACCATCTTTGACATTTTTTGCAGCACCCCCATCTCTTCCACGTGTCAGAATGGAGCTTTTTTTTGGTTGGGCCAGTGGATAATTTCTTGCTTTTTCCTGCTGACTACTGGTCTCTCTTCCCTCCCCCCCTCCCCCCCCCACCCCACCCTTCCTTTCCTTGCATCCTAACCTTCAACGTCTCTTCTGATGAAACGATGATCAGAAGTAGAAAGGGAGACCATCTGAAGGCACACTTCATCCTTCCCCACAACAGGTTGATGTAGTGTATTTTGTCTCCTCATCTGCCAGACTCTTTCACAGAGATCCATATCATTCTCTAGAAAATATTGTGGAAGAAATTTTTAGATTTAGGAACTACATCAAACTTTTTTTTATTGCAGAGCTACATGCCAGAGCACTCTCTCTACACTGCCTCCTTAGACTTTGGTAGCCTCCCTCCATCACATAAACATAGAGAAGGGTGAAGACAAAACAATATATGTTCATTGTAAAGAAGAAAGACCTCACAGCATTTAATAGGATTATCAGTGCTTTAAAGCAGTGGTTCCCAACTTTTTTTGCTGTGACCCTAAATTGGCCACCAACAGGACATCCTGACCATGGAGGCTGCTGGGAGTGGAGTGCTGCGGCAGTGGCCTGGGGGAGGGGGAGCTGCCATTGCCCACTTTATTCATGGCAGCCCTGCCCCACCTGCCCGCCCACTGCTACCGAGCAATGCGTGTGAGTGTGCATGTGTGTGTGGGCCCTTTGCAACCCTACTGAGGACTCCCCATGACCCTGATTTGGGTTGCACCCCAAGGTTGGGAACCAATGCCTTAAAGTGTGCCGCCTATTTCTTTTAGGACATGAAGGCCTGCTCTTACAGGATGCCTTAACCATCATATTCTACTTTCCGTCTCCAATCCCTCTTTCCTGGTGCACCCCATGTCATGGAGGATTAAGCTAATGAACATCACACACAAAGATAGAGCAAATTTTAATTCCTTAAATTAGTGGTGCTCAACATTCTGGCTCCATGGGCCAGATAAGTGGTGTGGGGCCAGTCCATGGGTATGATCCTGTGTGCTGATCCAGCCCCTCACACCAGATCCAGACCATTGTGCCAGCACAATCCATTGTGCAGGGCTGCATCTTCCAGCCCACTGGGCTCCCCATGGCACTGGAAGTTCAGCAGCAGGGGAGTGGTGGCAGCATTTATTGGAAGCCACAGCAATTAATGGTTCCCCTCATCAAATTTCCAGACCTGTGGGGTCTAACATGGGTCCACAGGCTGGAGGTTGAGCACCACTACTTTGGATCCTCCAAGCTATACCAAGGGACCAATTAATTGGAAACTAGGACCAATGCTGGGTGGTTTTAAAGAACCTTCATCTACATCTATTAAGTTTTGCTGGGCACAAAATACAATTTGTGCATCCAATACTGATTTCCCTTGGCCTAATAAACAGTTATAATACTATTTATTCAAACTCTGAACTGCAGCTAGTGGGACCTAGGGCAACAGTAAGCTATCTACTACGGAAGCAGATTGAACTCTAGACATTCATCACTGTAATGGGAAATCACACGTTGCCTCTTCCCCTGGCACACTCCTAGTTCTAGAGCGCTGCAGCTGCTCCAATAAAGGATATTTTCAATGTTTTCCTGTTAACTCTGTCTGTCCAATTCAAAATGGAGATTCATTAGAACAACTGCCTCTGTGTTCTTATCCTCTGGAATACAGGACACTTTTGAGCAGTTGGCATAGGAAGAATTTACAGCCAGTAGTGCTGGAATGTCTTGCTGTTCCCGGCATGGCTATGATTGCAACTCTCCTTCCAATCCCTTGTGTATTTATCAGTGAATGACAGCATGGTAGAGAAGGGTACATTGTTGGGAGAAATGCACTGATGTTATTACTGGGTAACTAAAGTTTTGTTTTTTAAACAGGTAAATGTTGAGAAATTGAGCAAAATACTCAGCTCAATATCCTGGCCCAGAAAGGTCCCCTGCATGGGGAGAAGCCCTGGAATTACTTTACATCAAGTATACAAAACTATCTGGAACAGATATCCAAAGAAAATGGGGAAAACTTTTAGAGAACAGCTGTAGACCAAACTAGATGAGTAGCCATCTCAAAAAATTGTAAATTAAAAGCAGAGAGCTTATCAGGAATAGAAAAAGAGACTAATCAGCAAATAAAGTGACATCATAAGCAGGGATCCTAGTTTTCCGTTTTCCACAGACAAATCCATGGATTTTACTTTTTACCAGAGGCAAACATGGATTTCTCATTTTACCAGAGAAACCCGCAGATTTTGCAGTTTTGCAGCAAGCTCTCTGTGGGCTGCCTGAGTTTCAGCCTGCAGGGGGCTGGGAGACAGCGGGAGGAGGGCGGTCAGGCAGGGGGTGCCATGTGCATGTACATGCATGTGGCTGCCATGCAGCCTGGAGAGCAGCTCCTGCAGGCTCAAGCTCCCACTCTGCTGCCTTTCCCCAGGGCCTCCGCAGCCCAGCAGTTGTGAGCTGGTGCTTCAGGGCACAGCAGGGCCATGCAGGAAACCTGCTTGCCACTGCAAGCTCCATGATGCCCTGGTGATGCCCTGCTCACATGGCTGCAGTGACAGGCATGACCCCACGCCGCCACCCCTTCTGCTGCCACATGCACAAGGGATGCATCGCCAGGGCAGTGCAGAGCTCACAGAAGCAAGCAGCTTTCCTCTGTGGCCCTGCTGTGCCATGTAGGGCTGGAGAGACTGTTGAGGGGAGTGAGGAGCATGAGTAGGGCCATGGGGCTGGGGGGCAGGGGGGGGGAAGTGAGGGGCACCAGCAGGGCCAGGGGGCTGTGTGGTGGGGAGAAAGGGGCCTTTCATTTTAATCACGGATTTGGGGGTTTTATTGGGGAATTTGAGATGTTTTATCAGGGAAAACCAGGATCCCTGATCATAAGGAAGTGTAGGGAGTAACATCAGCAAGTTAGTTAAGCCTTGCTGATCATCTGCCAGTCTTCACTGTAATGAAGATGAAATTTTACCTGAGTATAAGTTGTAGATGATCTGTCAGATTCATAGGCAAGGCAAACTGACAACCTAGCAGGTGACAATACATTTATTTCCATTCAGAGATATGGCATGGAGTCATGAAGTTTCTGAACAGCTTCACTAATTGTTAGGGTCATCTCTGTGGGCTTGGACCTCACATTTCCCCTGAGGCACCTGAAGAATACATATGTCCTCTAGGTGCTGCATAACCTGTAGAAGGAAATGTATATACTCCTACCAAATTAGATTAATACACTCATGTATAAAACCCCTCCATCACTTGCCAGTTTTAGGATGAAAAACGCCAAGGGAAAAAAGACTGCTCAGGTTAGGGCCTTTTCTCCTGGCATGTCAGAGATGTTACTCACCATTATGCTTAACGGCAATTCAAAAAGTCTGTTCCACCTGCCGATCTCTGACTGGCCAGGCTTGAAACTCAGCAGGTTCAGCATTCTAGCTTTCATAGGTCTCATAATGTGTGGACTTTGGCAACAGTAGGTATCACATGGCAGGAATTACAACTCTCTCAATTTTATAGAAATATGACCAATATCTTTGTTTTTTGTGGTTGCTGGCAACACCCAGTCAGCATCCAATGAGGAACACATAAGACTTTAGGCCTTGGTTGAGGTTTGAAGACTTCCTGCTCTAAATGACAAGCAGGATAGCCTGGCACAGGGCTAGAAGAGAAGAAAGGCAGTGGATCAAATCATGGAAAATAAAGAGAAAGAGGGAACAGTTCAGGATTATACTGGAGAAAGAGAAGCAGGAAAACCAGAGGGAATGCTTGAGGGAAGAGGACAGAGAGTTTTAGAAGGCTGAGCTACAGCAGGAAAATATCACTGAGCCTGAGCTGCAGAACAATCGCCTCTTTTCTGGAGCATGAGGTGGCGGGGAGTGACTGGTGGCTGGCACTAGTTTGTGGCTGTAATGGCCAGATGTCTGCAATGAAGGCAGGCCCCACACTCTAAGTAGGGATGGAGGCATACATATTATCTAGACAAATGTTTTGAAGATTCCATGGCATCCAGCAGTGGACCTCAGAATATGCAGGATAGCAACCATGTGATGGACAGTCATGCTGCCAGATCAGGTACTTCCCAAATCTGATGCCCACCTCAACCACAGTATCAGCATCATGACTCAAGAAGGACCAAGGGAAAAAGCAGCAAGTACCAACACTTAATAGCAGCATTCCACCATTTTCCCCCGTTCCCCTGATTAAACAAAATGAAACCACTGCTGCATCCTTTCTAGATTACATCTTTATCTGCATGTCCCCCATGTCCTGCAAACAGTTGCTTTTCCACACACTAAATTGTACATAAACCAAAAAAAGTGTTACCATTTTACTTTGCCTCCCTGTTAATAGTTTACTTCTTCAAAAGTCATGTGCCTTGTGTGTCCAATGCTAGGACTGACCTAAGAACATTCAGGACCCCTTGTTCCTAATAAGGTAAGGCAGTTCTGCACAAACTGTAGCCAGTCAAGTTTAAACCCATAACTGAGAGATCAGCACAGGACATATTACTTCTTTCCTCCTGCTAAATAATTATCACTTGCCTTCCCTTTGCCTCATTGGCACGCTATGTGTGCAGTAGCTTTCTTGAACCAGAATGGGGACTCTGTAATTTGAATGATGAAAACTCTAAACAAACTGGGGTCCAAAAGCCAGTTTACAATTCAGTGCCACAGTTGGAAAAGGATTATCAACTCTACACCTACCTAGTATTTGATTTGGCTTAAAGTCAGGCAGCTAATAATTGCTTTTGTTAAGGGGTCCCTGACTTCTGAGATCTCTCAGACAACAGCAAGTCACACATAGTAGGGAGTGTGAAGACTGGTTTTGTAATTGAAGTACAAAACATTCTCGACCAACAACTGCAGTAGAGAAATACTGGACATGACTTGATATACATTAGCAACAGTACAGGAAAAAACGCACAGGAAACATTGCTGAACTCTGCAAAAATAGCAGAAGGTTTGTCCATTGAGGCAGAGAAGGCATCTCCAGTTTCCCTGGCTTTCACAAAACTAGGGCTTGAGCTGTTCAAGAGGGAGCTTTCCAGCCCTGAATAACTACTGAAGTACAGACAAGCTGTAGCACTGGTCATTGTGGGATGACTTGCCTTTGGTTTCATATGCACTGAGGAGGGCACAGCCAACTACCACTATATACATTGTATTGGAAACACTGGCACGCAGTTGATTCTGAAGGCAGTCAGCTAGCTTTTTACTGTCAAAATGCACTCAAGAGACCATTCTGCAACTGCTCTGAGGATAGATAAACATGTGGTGTACCCTGTAATTGTCTGGGTATAGCTTCATTAGCCACAGCAGCAATGGATAAGCCAGGGCCCCCAGAATGCAGGTGCGTACATGCACTTCACTGATGACAATGCAATTTGAAAGAAATAAGGCTTCAGTCCAGCCTAGCATATAAATGCCTGATCTTCTCAGAAAGTCTATCTTGTGCATCTTGCCTATTATGCCTACATTAGTACATCAGTGCTATCAAAGGGAAACCTGTTCTCTTCAGGTCAGCTATAATTTCAGCTATATTCTGAGTTAAGGCAACATGGGAGTAAAACTGCTTCCCATGGCATTGCAACCTCCATGACCCCGACATTTGTCTTCTCAACACTGAAGTGGTTAGCTATTGACTTATAGCTTTGAGCTAGCCAGCTTTCAGATAGTGATGACTTTCCACTATGTATTGGAACAGGCTCCCTCATCAGTTTTCCATTGCTGAGAAGCTGGGGTTAATGCCTTGTACTGGTCCGCAAAGGTCTGCCTATTTGTGCAGAAATTCTAGAACTAGTACCAATCATCCTATATCCACAAAACAATATTGTCCCATTGCCTCAGTGCTGGTTTTCTTGGGCCCAAACTGCCAATGAGCATTGGGGGTTAGGTAAGAAATGGGAACATACCTAAGCTTGGATAAGCCAGCTATGCAACCCTCCACTTAAAAGATCACTAACTACTCTTCCATTTTCCACCAGGGTGAGAAGTCCACAATGATGTTTACAATGTAGATGCTGAAGATGCTGGGTGTGAACCATACAAGATGGTGAATTAAGTACATAGCTTTACTGCAGTTTAGGTAAGGCCTAAGAGTCCAGCTAAAAGCACTACCCTTTGTCTTGCGTTTGCTAGTTGACATATAGCACGACTTATTACTACTCCAGGAGCAATACCCACACTATACAATATTATATGTAAATCTGAGTTGGAACAACTTTACTGACATGGACAAAGGGTACAGAGTGCCTGCCATTCCAGATGAAAACAAACAAAAGATCAACCGGAAGATGAATATGAGCCAGCAGTGCGATGAGGTCTCTAGGAAAGCAAATAGATACATTGGCATACATTAGCCAATGTGTGTTCTGTAGATCCAGGGAAGTGCTCCTCCTTCTCTATTCAGCACTGGTGAGGCCTCATCTGGAGTATTGTGTCCAGTTCTGGGCACTGTACTTCAAGAGGGACATGGATAAGCTTGAGAGGGTACAAAGAAGGGCCTCCTGTATGGTCAAAGGCATGGAAGATAAGCCCTATGAGGAGAGACTCAGAGAACTGGACCTGTTCAGCCTGAGTAAGAGAAGGCTAAGAGGTGATGGCCACCTACAAGTATATCAGGAGAGAACACAAAGATCTGGGGGAGCAACTCTTCAGGAGGGAACCTCAAGGGAGGACAAGGGCTAACGGACATAATCTTGTAGAGGGTAAATTCAGGTTGACATAAGGAACGAACAACTTTTTCTCTGTAAGGGTCGCTAGAATCTGGAACACACTCCCACCAGAGGTGGTGCAGTCACCATCATTGAAGGTGTTCAAGAAGAGGCCGGACAGGCACCTTGCTGAGCTTGTCTAAGCCCAATAACTTCCTGCCCACAGCAGGGGACTGGACTTGATGATCCTATGGGTCCCTTCCAGTTCTACAATTCTATGAAAAAGTTAAAGTCTGGTACTGTTTCCATGTAGGAAAGCAAGAGCTAGAAACTACCCCATCAAGCTGAGATAAAGAAGACTGTAATCATGTCTGCCTGAAAGCTACTACATTGCTTGAGGGAAAATGAACTGATGAGGATATAACATCTGTTTAGAATGCTAAATGTGAAGCTACCAAAACTCAGAACAAAGAACTACTAGGTTGGAAGGGACAAACCGAAACCTACAAGGAGTCTGAGACATCTGGCACTAGACCTAAATTATATGAAAGTTTAAGTGGATGGCTGGACTGGAGTCAGAGATAAAAATATCTGAAAATCTGTAAGTAATGGAACCAAAAAGTGGAAGGTCCACTGTACACATTTAATGAACAGAAGACCATAATCTGGTTTCCAGCTGCAGAGGAAAGAAGAGAAGGCAAATACACATTCTTTTTTCAAATGTCATACATTGTACTCTAAATATTTTTATAAACTAGCCTGATTAAGTCATAGCTAATATAAAGCAGTATGATATAATTATAATTTAAAGGGAATTTGTGGAAAAAAAGGGTATAATGATTTATCTTAAAGGAAAAAAGAATTTTAAAAACGTATGTGGTATTGGAAGATATATATTGCTGCATCTATCAAGCACATGTAAATAAGTTTTATTATGTTTTAAGGTACGTGGCAAATAATTGCTTTTTCTGAGGCTGCAGTTCACACATAAAAGAGGAAATACTGGAAAGAAATCTCCACATACTTTATATGTTGTGATTTTCATAGCCTACTCAGGTCAAAAGGAATACAGGATTCTAATGAGAATGCGATTGGGTTGCTCTGTGTACATTTGTAACTTTGAAAGAGTAAGGCTCTGCTAAGAAATTATAAGGAACATTCTGGGAAGAGAAAATTGGAAGGAGTTTTGAAGGGCATGAAACAACTTTGCTTATTGCAGAACTTAGTAAAAGGAAGAAAACACACTTAGGAGCTTCGAATGTGTAGATTCAAATGTTGGAAAACGAGGACAAGTGGAATTCCAAATACTAGGGCTGTATGACACAGCACAGTTTTGTTTAGACTTCCATTTCTCCATTTTGAAGGGACAGTATTTCATTTAATCATTTTGTTTAGTTTCAAAGCACTGTTTCATTTCGTTTCATCAAAAATGTTTCGCTGTTTCTACGCGTTTCGACATTTTGCCCATAAGCTATAATGGGGAATCATGAAAATGCCTATAACTTTGTCATTTCTTGTCAGATTCAGAAGAAAATTGCAGGGATGGTAGCCTTTTCTGAGGGCATGAATCCTGACAAGCTTCAAGGAGATAAGTGGAGTGATTTCTGGGAAACTGCACCTCAAACTGTTCAAAGCAAAACTCATGACACTTGCCGGAAGCGGCAGCCTCCTGTCATCCGGCCCGCAGATCCGGGGGCCAACACCCCTGGGAGGGCTGCGGGGCTGTGCCAGACTTCTCCCAGGAGTGTGTACCCCCAGATCTGTGCACTGGATGACAGGAGGCTGCTGCTGCTGGCTGGGACTGGTTCTAAAGCCAAGTAAGCCAGGCTTAGAAACTTGAAACATTTCAAAACTTTCTAAATGGTTTAAATGCCCTCAGTTCGTTTTGATGCCGTTTTGAAGCCTTTTGTTTCATTTTGATTTCACTGTTTTAAGCTTGAAACATGTTGAAACAGCTTCAAAACAAAACACCTGGTGAAATTTCACACAGCCCTACCAAATACCATCATGAAGTTATGAAGATGACACTTTTTGCTGACTATCAGGACAGCTTCCCTAATGCTGAGACCTATTAGATTGCAAAATGATCTCCTAAAGGAAGTGATAGTACTGTTACTGGAATTCATAACTGGACTGTATAAAAGACTGGTAAATATACTGTAGGGAATGCTCCTGTACTATCATGGTGATGGATTACCTGCCCAAATCAACTTCTACTATTCTATAGCTCTTGAGAATTTGAAACCTGGTTAGAGCAAATAAACTTTAAAGCTCTAATTCAGCAAAGCATTAAAGCAGACAACTTAATTTTAAACACTTGCTTAAAGGACACTTCAGTTAACCAGTTACACTGAAGCCATGAGATTTAATACATGCTTAAATGGAACATGGGCTAGGAAGGGAATGCCTGCAGCTGCAGAGATATGAAATCTATTTGAACATCCTGAACACACTATCACATTCTGCCTCCCATCCACCAAAAACCTGTCACCACTCAGCCTGCGCTCCCAACAAAACTCACTGCTTCATGTGGTTGTTTCCCTCATGATTCCTTGGATTACAAGGGAGAAAGGCAGTGGGAAATAACACTGGGAGGTCATAACAAAGGTAAGGACTAACAAGCTACAACTGGCAATAGGCAAAAGAAAGACTAGATGAGAATCGTTCCCTCTACCCCACATCCCCAAGCACCTGCTTGGAACCTCTGGCCTTATCTGTTTTTTGTCAGTACTCCCTGAAACCACCCAGGTATGACTTCTAGAGCAGGGAGAAGCCCAAACTCCTTTTAAGTCCATGACCCCTTTCAAGTCCTGACTATCCCTGGTCTTTTAAGGCCCTTGTTCAAGGAGCTACGTTCCTGTTTATTCCAAAAGAGATCTTTACCTCTTGATAGGGAGAAAAGCGGCACCCCAAAGTTCCAAGCAGCAAAACAGGCAGTTTCTCTTCAATAAAGGCAGATATTGGAGTAAAGCCACCCAACCAGAAAAGCCACCCACCCCGACAGTGTGGGGACGCGGTCAGGAAGTCCAACCGTACCTTGTCATGCATCCACAGATGCATCTCAGGCAGGTCCAAGGAGGTGCTCCTCCCCCTCTATGTGACACTGATCAGGCTGCAGTTGGAGTACTGCATCCAGTTCTGGGTGTTGCACTTCAGGAGGGTTGTGAATGACATGGAGAGGGCCCAGAGGAGGGCCACCCGCATGATCAGGGGTCAGCAGGGCTGTCCCTACGAGGAGAAAGGCTAAGGAACCTGAACCTGTTCAGCCTCCACAAGAGAAGGCTGAGGGGAGATCTAGTGGCCATTTACAAACCAGTCAGAGGGGACCAGCAGGCATTGGGAGAGTTCCTCTGAGCACTACCAGGAATGACAAGAAATAACAGTCACAAGCTGGCAGAGGGTAGATTCAGGCTAGATATCAGGAGGCGCTACTTCACTGTCAGGGGGGCTAGGATCTGGAACCAACTTCCAGGAGAAGTGGTGCTGGCTCCTACCCTGGGGGTCTTTAAGAGGAGGCTGGATGAACACCTTGCTGGGGTCGTTTGACCCCAGTACTCTTTCTTGCCATGGCAGGGGGTTGGACTTGATGATCTGCTCAGGTCCCTTCCAACCCTACCAACTATGAAACTATGAAGAAAACCCTGGAACCTCCAAAGGGTTAAGATGATTATATTAGCCACAGGAATGCCAGATGACCCAGGAAAAGTAATTTCTGAAGGACTCTGAGACTCATGAGGAATTGGGACAGTTCTCTTTGATCCTTCCAGGCAAAGTGAAAAGCCTGGGCAGGAGCAGACACATCCTGTAAAACAATGTATGGCTGTGCAGACAGTGTCACCAGCAGGTCTTTGGCTCCTTTGACTGTGGGATGTTGTCTAAGAACTGGCTGGGCACCCACACGTCATGCCCTGCCACCCAATGAGTTCACCAGGAGCCACACACCATCGCCACCAGCTGGGACTGACCAGAGCCACCAGGCATGCCAGGCCTACCCACATGGCAAGTCCCACACTGGGGGATAGCCCCTCCCTGCCCAGCCCAGCAGAGCTATCTTGGCTGCCAGGTTCCACCTCACAGCATGTAGGGAGGTGGGAGACAGTGCAAAACTTTACTGAGCAGCTTGTGCCTCCTCAGCTAGGAGGGCCTGAGACTCACATGCTGAGGAATGTGTTGATGCTGGTGGTGATGTCCTCCTCAGCTGCAGGGGGCAGGGATGTGCAGTACAGACACAGGTAACCCTCTAGGCAGCAGTGGAGGTTGCAGGGCAGCCTGGGCTTGCCCCCTGTACCATTGAAGCTTAGGGTCCCATGTCAGGTTCACCTGGGGCACCATGGCAATCAGCAGCAGCAAGGCATAGTGGGTCAGGCACCCCTTCGTCTATGCAAACAGCTCCTCACTCAGAACCTGGGACATGCACAGCAGGGGCACACTTGGGGCACAGTGCCAGCACCTCCCTGGAGAGGCCCCCTGCGGGGAAGGCAGGGGTGATGGCAGCGCCTCATCCCAGTCATCTGGGAACACAACACCCCCCACAAGATTGGGCACCAGGGGCTAGGTGGCAGTACAGGAGACTGGCAGACCTGCAGGAGGAGAAGTGGGGGCAGTGGGGTCTGGAGCCATGGGGATGCGAGGATTCAGGGGGGCTCAAGGGGAGGGTGGGAAGGGCCTTTTCCAGCTGAATTGGGGATCAACAGCTGTGGCTTGTGCCCCTGTGAAGGCATGGCCAGAAGCCAGGGTGCTAACCACCTGTCCCCAGGCTCCGCCCCCTAGGTGCCCTCACCCCAGGCTGCCCACCCTAGGACGGCACACACACAAACCACATTGTAAACAGTTTGCATTGGGAAGACGATGTTTTATTGTTGGTAGGTGGGGTGGGTGGTGGAGGAGCTCTGGTGTTGGGGAAGGATGGGGATGAGCTCTGTTGTTGTGGAGGGGACTGTTGCCCTGGCCCCCCATTGGCAGGTGTGCGACTCAGCCAGGGCCTCAGTGGGAGGGGCCAGCTGCTGTCACTCCTGCTGCAGCTGGTTCTCCTACTTCCAGGAATCCTCTGAACACTGTGCCTCATCCGCCCAGGCTTCACAGAGGAGTTCTCCCTGGGCCTTGCAGATGTTATGCAGCACGCAGTCTGTGATGATGACCTGAGTGGTGTTGTCCACAACAAACTCGAGGGAAATGGTGATGGTGCACCAGTGTCCCTTGAGGTGGCTGCCAGGGTGTGGGTCTGGCTCAGGCACCAGTTGAAGTAGGTCTTGCGGGGGTCCATCTGGCCATTGTAGGGCTTCATGAGCCAGAGCAGGAGCAGCTGTTGGGGTCCCTGATGAGGAGGGTTGAGATCACCCCAAGGCACAGCTGGGGGTCTGGTACTCTGGGAGCAAAGTGCTTGCTCTGCACCAGGGCTGGCAGGGTGGAGTTCCAAGACACATGGGAGTTGTGGCCAAGGTTCCCTCTAAGGTGTGTGTGTGCGCAGCCATGCACAACTAAAAGTGTGGCCACACACAGCCTTTTCAAGGCTGTGCACCAGGAGAGGCTGGGGCGGGAGCCTGGCGCGGGCTTCACTGGCTCTGGGGAAGTGCTCCACTCCCCCGCATCAGGGCCGGGGAGCAGAGCACTTCCACAGAGCTGGGGAGCTCATGTCAGGCTCCTGCCCCAGCCCCTGGTTCCTGGCTCCAGCCCCTGGCCCCTGGCTCCCAGCTCCAGCCCCTGGCCCCAGCCACCGGCTCCAGCCCCTGGCCAATGGCCCCAGCCCCTGGCTCCCGGCTTCCGGCTCCAGCCTCTGGCCCCAGCCTCCAGCCCCCATCATCCAGCTCCCAGCTACAGCCCCTGGCCCCAGCCCACTTTGGTAAGTGTCCCACACTGGACTGCGGCGGCACGCTCATGGATCAAGGCAGCGCACTCACAGACTGCTGCTCCTTAGAGGGAACGTTGGTCATGGGCACCACCCGCCCAGCTGGTACTCACAAAGGTGCCATAGTGGTTGATGACAGTCTGGAGCACAACAGAGTGAAAGCTGCTCTGGCTGTAGTAGGGGTGGTTGCCGTGGGGCAGGCAGGTGACAGGGATGCTGGTCCCATCCAGGGCCCTGATGCACTGGGGGAATCCTGGGGTGCAGATGCACTGAGGGAACCTGGCACCACCTCCATGGGGTCATGCGCATGGAGTACAGTGTGCCCCAGCACATCCTGGAGGTCACCACACAACTCCAGGACAGCCTCCTCAGATGTCGCATTGCCCATGCCAAAAAGGTGGCCCATGTAACGGAGACTGGCAGGTATGGGCAGCTTCAGCAGGTATGGGCAGCTTCAGCAGAAAAATGGCCAACTGGATGTCCACGGGGAGAGGTGGCTACATGTTGGTGTCCTACCACTCCAGGTGTGAGCGGAGCTGCTCCAGGAGGTCTAGGAAGCTGGCCTGGTTCATCCTGAACTCCTCCAGTTACTTTTTGTCATCCCAGATGTGCTGGGTGATATGCAGCCACCAATCTTGGCTCTCCTGGTGGGTCCAGAGGCAGCAGGGCTAGAGGCCCAAGAGAGTGAGGGTGGCCCTGGAGGTAGCATCCTGCAGCCCGTCATCAGCATCTGTCGGGGCCCACCCAAGCAGCAGCTGCACACTGGCAGCCCTGGGACAGCTTAATGGCTCTGGGAAACTGGTCGCTGCACACAAGGGAACTGGCAGGGCCCAGACAGCTGTGGACCTGCTGGTGGCTGGTGCAGGGGGACAGCAGGTCCAGTGCACCAGCCAGCCAAAGCAGCCATGATGCGAGAAGCTGCAGCACAATAGCTTCCACATGCTGCCCATTCATGCTCTGCATGCTGCTCCTGACCAGAAACACAGATGGCCAGGGAGTGGGGCTGCCATTTATAGATGGCCTCTGGCCTCCAGTTGCCCCTGATGGTGCCAGGAGCCCATTGTAAGGCCCCCAGGAAATGGGAGGAGTTTGCTGCTAGGAACAGCAAATCTGGTCCCATGTCCCTGCATGTTTGCTCAGGAGCGTTAATCACAAGTAGTTTACTCACAAGTAAACTGGTCCTGCCTCAAATGCACTTATAGACACACCCTATGTTTACTTTTTTGCAGGAATTAAAGGGCATTTTAGGGCTACAAATGTAACATTGTCCACAGCCTAAGAGTTTCTCAGTGGCACATTGATGTGAATTACAAACCTGGCAGAGAAATGATCGTTTGCTAACAACAAATATTATTATTGGAACATAAAGAAAAAAGTCATGGTAACATTTTGATCTTAAAACTTATAAGCAAAAAGCAATGCTTTCATGTGATCTGCTCTGCATAGTATAGGTGATGTTGAATATGTGTGGTAATAAAATAAGATAGGTTGCTAGAAATGTTAAAAAAAATTAATAAGACAGAGCTTGTTGCACTAAAACTGACAAACAGACATGTATAGGAGAGATTTTTTTGACTGAGATATACACATACATGTTAAATAGATTTACACACACACACACACACACACACTTCCCTAGTGATGTAATAAATTATATGTATATGTACATATGTATATATGTGTGTGCATACACAACACACACACACACACACACACACACACACTATTTCCTCAAAGCCTGCAACCATTTGAGCTCTATCCCTAAGGATAAAGGAAAACATATCTTTACCTCCCAGTCTGAATATTTTATTGCATTTCTTAATTCAAACTACAAAATTTCTGTCAAAAATAACCATTTCTAATTAAGCTCTGGAAGTGATTTCTGCAGAGACCGAGTTTATCTGCTGAAATGTTATGGATATTTTACATGGTTCTTGGGTTCCTTTGGGCTATGACTTTATATAAACGGATTGAATTTCTTTTCCAAGCGATCATTGCTAACTGCTGTTGCTGCATGACATAACGAGGTATGCTTGTAATGGTTTAATTTCAAAGGTTATATTCTTTGCAACACCATGAGAGCATGTGCACTTCTACAGAAAATGTAAAAACCAAACTACAATTAAAAAAAACTTTAGCTCCCCCCAATGATTTAACATTTGCATTCATTAAGAAATAAGAAGCCCATCTTAATGTACAGTTGAGCAGTGTTTCTTTAGCAGGGAAATCTACTTGTTTGTCCTGCATGATATAATCAGAAAGATCAATTATTTCCAATAGCCCTGCAATGCTTGAAACATAGCCACTTACTGGACCGTAATAAAAAGATTGTTTTACCTGTAATCTGTTGCTTACCTTCTATATTTATTATTACAATATAGTCTATGCAAGAGAATTCTTATCGGGGTTCTTATCATAATAGTTAAGTAATATATATATAAGCACTGAACATGTTTATTAATGCTGAAAAACAGTTCAGGGGAAAATGTGAAGTTTTATTTTCCAGGTGTATTAACAGATACATTTTTAAAACATATCAATGACTTTTCTTGACATATTTTTAAATACAATTTTAGAATTATATTTGAAACATATCAGAACATTCTCATTTACAGAAAACATTTTTGGTTAAAAAGAATCTTGTTCAAAACCTCCAAATGTGTGTGATTTTTAAAAAATTATTTCGATAAAAATGCCAGTGAAAAAAAACATTGTGGACAGTTTCTTGAAAAAGGGAGAATCCCTAAAATTTAATTTTGTTGTGAAAAGTTCAATAGATGATGAAAGAACATTTTTCAAAGGAAGAAAAAACAGGATTTTTGATTAACTATAGGTTTTATAGATTCATAGAGTCATAGGTGCTAGGGTTGGAAGGAACCTCAACAGATTATACAGTTCAACTCCCTGCCTAGGCAGGAAAGAGTGCTGGGGTCAAATGACCCCAGCCAGATGCCTATGCAGTCTTTTTTAAGGCTATCATTATGCTATGCAATATCAACATTTTAAATAAATGGCAAATACTCATTTTTGTCATCACAAAGGAAATTCAGGTAAATGTGATATTTTTATTAGAACAACTAAATAGTTGGAAAAATTGTTCCTTGCAAGTTTCAGGCACAAACACCTTTCTTCAGGCATGGGGAAAATCTGCTGGTGTTATGTGTTCTCCTTCATGGAAGAAAACCAATATGCAAAATGCAGATCTGTAAAAATACAAACTCGGGGTAGTGAGGATCATAGGGAATGGGAGACAACAGGTGTGAAACAGGTAAGTGGGGAGGGGATGTGGGAATGTTGAACTGGTGGTAGAACGTAGCTGGTAAAATGCAGACAGGTTACCAGGGGTTCTCAGATGGTAGGCAGTTTATAATGTGCCATAATCCACTTTCTATATTTAGTCCATTATTTTTAGTATTCAGTAGATTTATGAAGTGAAGTTTGTAGGCTTATCTACAAAAGGTATTTTGTAAATTCCCTTTGAGGATTATAGCCGACTGGACTGGAGAGAGAGTGGTTGTCTTGTGAGAAGTGTTCACCCACAGGTAATTGGGTATTTTTGTCTTTGATAGATTTTTGGTGTGCATTCATTCTGGTCCACAGTTGTTGTTTGGTTTCTCCTACATATTTTTCATCAGGGCATTTAGTGTATTGGATGAGATGTATTACATTTCTAGAGGTGCAGGTGTAAGATCCAGGAATGGTGATGGTTCTGTTGTGGGATGTAGTTTTTGTGGGAGTGGTGATGTGTTGGCAGGTTTTTACATTTCCTGTCCCCCCCACACCTACCTGTCTCACACCTATGGTCTCCCATTCCATCTGATCCTCACTGCCATGTATTTGCAGTTTCACAGATCTGCATTTTGCATATTGGCTCCTCTTACACCATAGGGAACACATAACACCAGCAAATTCCCCCTATGCCTGATGAAGGGTGTTTGTGCCTGAAAGCTTGCAAAGAACAAGTTTTCCAACTACTGAGTTGGTCTAATAAAAGATATAACATTTACCCAAAAAACCTTGTCTGCTTAGACCAACATGGCTACAATCAACAACCTTAAGGGAAATTAATACGCTTAAGTTGATAAAACATAAGAAGTTTATTTTTGTTATGCTTTAAACAGAGAATGTTTCATCTCTCTTTCCAATTACAAGTGATTTATAAGAACCTATATGATGTCTTGAAATTATTCAAGAATATAACATTTTTTATTATAATTATAATTATTAGTAAAATAATTCCAGTGATTTGCCTAGTGGAATGTGTCTTATGATTCAGTAAAAAGAACTAATGAAATAGATCTAGTAGAGTAAATACAATATATGCAATAATGCACAAATTGTAGACATTTGATAATACAGGCATTATAACTTTTAGTTGTAAGAGGTTCCAAAACAATGGCATCTGTTTATTTGCAAAAAAAAATAGTATTTTATTATTTTAAAAGTTAGCTTCTGATCAAGTGAGCTTCAGCCCATGAAAGATTGTTTCTTTCTCTTTATATTATATAAAGCAAGATCCTTTTTTAACCAAAAAAATTGTGTGTGCACATCTTACAAGCCGGCACGCTCCGATAACTGGCCTGCCGGCTTGTAAGATAAAGTGAAACCGGAAGTGCCCACTTTCTCTGAGCCCCAACAGCCTGGGGCAAAGCAGCCTGTGCTGCCAAGCCCTCATGGCCCAGGGGTATAACAGGCTGTGTGGGGCTGTGCGGGTCCTGCCTCCCTGTTCTGCAGGGTCCACAGGGCCTGCCGGATAGGTGGCAATACTACAGGAGGGGCAGAGGGACACCCCAGACGCAGCGGGAGAAGCCTGGGCCGCTCAATTAATCGGCATATTTTGTTATCCAGCATTCCCCATTCCCAGGGGATGCTGGATAACAAAGCTTTTACTGTGTGTGTGTATATTATATTATATTATATTATATTATATTATATTATATTATATTATATATCTTAGGTAGCCTGTAAAGGTATGTATCTGCCCTGCCTTCCTATAGGAGGGGCAAGAGAAAGGGAGATTCACAGAATTTAGAATAATTATTTTGAAAACCTTTGAACAGAGAAGTCAGTGGGACTATGTATCCCATCTCCTATCATTTCCCATATTTTTAACATCTTTACTACTTAATTTTTGAGTGCTGCCTTGATGCTTGATGTCTGTCCAATGTTCAATACCTTTTTACACAAAAGCAGTTTATTGTGGTGTTAGATTACCTGATGTATGCTGGGCCTGCAAGTAAGGGGTAATTACTAGGGGTGTGCAAAATAGGCCATTTTCGATTTGGATTCAGCCCGAATCGGGGACAGCGATTTGATTTGTTGATTTGAATGACTGTCCCAATTCAATTTGGCCAAATCTGAATCTGAAGATTCAATGCTGATTCAGAGAATCAGCAATTCAGCCATAGACACAGCCTTAAATGTTTTTTCTACATACCTCGAAGTACCAGGTGCAGCTCGTAAACGCTGTGATGGAGGGGTGGATGGAGAGTCCCAACAGAGCGTAGTGGGGGTGGGGCCCATATGCTCGGCAGCAAACCCAGAAGTGAACTGGAAGTACTTCCGATTTACTTTTGGGTCCACCACCAAGCACATGGGGGAAACCCCCACGCTCCCCTGGCTCAGCGATTGGCCGTGGGGAGACCACAGATGCCCCCCCCCCCGAGAACCAAGAGGCACCAGTCACTGAGCTGGGGGGGTCCCCTGCATGCTTCCTGGCAGACCCAGAAGTGGACAGGAAGTACTTCTGGTCCATTTCTGGGTCCTCTGTGGAATGTGCTGGGGACCCCCCCCCACGCTCCAGTGGGATGCTCCGTCTGTCCCAGCATCTCAGCATTCACAATCCACCTGGTACCTTGAGGTATGTAAGAAAAAAATTAAAGCTGTGTCTGTGTCTGAATCATCAAATCTTTTCATATCTCTCTGAATTGATTCAGAGGGTTCTGATTTAATTCGGAGAGATTAGAGGGTCTCCTGACTGGATGCAGATTCGGAGATTTGGCCACTGAATCTCCGCTGAATTGAATTCATGACACAAGCTTTGCACAGCCCTAGTAATTACAGCATTTAGAAAACCACTTTATCTTCTTTACACCCTTACAGACCCATGAAGTCATATTCACATTACAGATGTCCATGGGTTTGCTGGGAGAAAAGGGCATATATTGCATTTTCCTGTCTCTCAAGTATTGAAAGCATCTTCTCTGTCCTGCATGTTTCTTTCTCCCCTCCCACTCCCTCTCCCTCTCCCCCCATTTTTAATATCACATGGCAGGATCATACCCTAAACTAAGTATAGATAACAGTGCCTGTTTGTTGTTCATTCAGAACACTTGATAACACACTTTTACCGTAGTTCAACAGGAAGAGAAGACATGTTCTAAATGTACTAAATTACTGTTGCTTTTTGTGACATGTCACTTCTGGAAAGGTCTCTTATTCCAAACAGTGGCTCAGCCCAAACCTGCTTAGTTTGTGATTCTTGACAGTATCAGAACACACCAGCACACCACTCTTTATCTTGGTCTCTAGCCATTTCTCTTAAGGCATTTTTTTTACATTTGGGGGTTTTATTTTGCTGTTTCATGGTGAATTTATTTTTCTTTTTGTTGGATCACAACCAGCTAAAAGTTCAAATAAATATGTGGATAAAGGATCTTGCATTTGTGCCATTGGGAAAAAGAAAGCGACTGTAAGGAATGTGAAAACCATAGATAAGGCAATGCTTACGACTTTTTAAAAAGTAAATATTGCTGATGAGTTCACATAAAGTAACCGATATATAATGTCTTAGTGAAATGAACCCATATTTTTTAAGACATATGGCTTACACTAATATTTTGTTTGACACACAGGATAATAGCATAAGATATAAAGATAAATTATTTTCCTACAGTGTGCAATATATTTCACAATGCTGTAAATTTCAATAAACTGAAACATACCTTTTCTCCTGTATATTATGAAATGCAGTATTATTTCCATGTAGTGCAATTTTATACAGGTTGATCCAGATACACTGATTAAATCAACATCTCTGCTGTAAATAAAAAGTGAACCAAAATATATTTACAGTTAAGTTGTATATATCAACAGTTCCTGTTACTGCTATTTTTCCCTAGAAAATTCAGCATGCACTACAATATTCAAGCTAGCAATTGAAATCCTATAGTTATGTTTGTTCTTGGCAATCTTGGATTTGCAGATAATTGTTGCTAAACATTTACATAATTTATTTTGGGTGCCTGAATTGATCATATTAGGTAAAAATACATTTCAGAAAAATATCATTTACAGTCAACCTCATACCTTGATCTGGAACTTTAACAAAAAACTCAGACTCTTGCGTTATTGGAACAAAATAATAATAAGATTTTATTTTTACAGCAGACCTGGACACATCTTTTATTCAACGTTTGTACAGCATCTTGCATAATGAGCTTCCATTCCTGACTGGAGGTTCTATGTGTTACTAATAGAAATAACAGTAATAACCCCACTAACTGTCATTTTATCATTCCAAGAATCCAACAGTTCTTACCAAACAATTGGCATTTTCCCTCCACTTCTCAGGGAAAATTAAATAGAAAAGCAATGAAATGAGGTATTAGGTCATTTCAATGCAACATCATGTCAATGCAGCATCATTGCATTTGCAAAATGTCCTTCTGCTTATATAACATAGCAATTTTTTTTTATAAATAACTGCAACTAAACTATGCCTGAGTAAAATCAATGAACAAAATACTTTTTGTAACACATGGGCCAAATGCCAGATATTTGCTATCATAGGCTGCTTCTAGACAAAAGCGGATGTACGCTATGTGGTGCCAAAGACCCATCTGTGGCACCACACAGCAAACATGCAGGTGTTCCCCGTATTGCTACTTTGCAGCGCTTGGGGAGGGGTGGGGGGAGGTGGGAAGAGATCCTGGAATCAAAAAAATCCACACCAAAAAAGTGGGGCAGAGCACATGGTGGCAGCATGCACTGCCCAAAACCAGAGCCTGACCGGGCAGCGCCATGCTCCAGCTGCTGGCCAGGCTTTCTGCCACTGCTGCACCCCCAGGAGGCCCCTAGGATCTCACATAAGGTTGCTGGGGCCCACACTGTTGCTGGCCCCAGCCTTCCCTACCCCACATGGGATAAGCTGCTGTGTGCTGGAGCACTCATAGCATAGGCATTCCCTGGGGACAAGCGGCACAAGGTGTGCTGTTACTATTTGTCCGTGGGGAAACAAATGTCTGCACTCATCTGGATGTACCCATACTTGCTAATTCTGTAAACTGTAAAACATCATTTTGCCTTAAGGAACAGCACGCAGCTGTATTATACTCGGAAAGTCTCTACACATCCCTACACCCATTCCACCCTCTTATGCATCTGCTCTGGTTCTAAAGTGGCTCTGTAAAACTCTCTTCTACCCCCAATATGCTATCTACAATGCAGGTTGCCAGGTAGCCTCTTAAACCTCTGTTGCTAAACTAGCTGAGAAAAAAGTTGGCCTGATATTCCACAAAGCTCTCTATAGTCATTGATATAATTGGCAAGATTCTTCCAGTATATAACGATTCATTCCAATGATCTCAAAGTAAAAGTTGTTCCTTGAAACAAAAGAGGTATGTAGTAGATTGGCAGGAAGATGATTATCTCTCCAGGGTTCCTGTATTTTTATGCTACTGTTGTTTCTTCATTGTTTAATCTTTAAAATATTAATGTTACAGTTTCCCCCGAGTTGCTAAACAATAACTATCTCATCATTAGAAATGTCACATCAGAACCATTTCTTTACAAATTTCTATCAGTCTTTCATCATGCTTTTGCAGAAGTCCTTTATGAGGTCTATTGTTCATTATCAGGTGAAAAAGTCTTTCCATTTATGTTTCTTTCTTTTTTTAAGGCATGGAAGGAAGTTGGTTGTTCTCACTCAGTGGGCACATGATTTTTACCTAGACAGGTAATCTTCTGTTCACAGGATCATAGCAAAACATGGCTGGTAGCTTGTTAACAGAGGTCATCTATTTCAACCCCTGGTTCAAAGTAGAATTATCCCTGACTAAACTATCCCAGTCAAGTATCTGGGTATAAATAGACATTTCCAAATGAAGCAGATCATCTGTGCCTGGATGTGTCCCAGCACAACTGATCTGAATCAATGGGCAAAACAGGGGTTGCCTGTTGATCCTATGGTCGATGTGTTTTCTGCTTGCAGATACATGCCAGGGAGATTTTCCAGGGTACATCTCTGTAAATAGAGAAAGCTGGGTTTCCCTCATTATGAAGGTATGCCCTGGAGATTCCCTGAGGTGTTTCTCTAAGAGGAGAAAGCTGGCAGCCGCTCCCAGAGCCTGAGGGTCCCTATCCTGTGTGGGAATTCCCAGGGCATGCAGATATATGGCCCGCAAGCAAGGAGAGTTCCTGCCCAGTGTGGCTGGATAGTGCAGGTAGCTCCACGTTGCCATTCCCTTATGTCATAAAGATAATAGACATCTGTTGCAATAAAATGGCAGAAACTAATACCACCTTTTGTCATGCAACACATTTGGGCATCTGCGACATAACAAACGTATAGCGATTTGTTTTCTTTCTGCTTGTTCCACCATAAAAATTGTTCTGGCAGTAAAAAGGTGACATGTCTTTATGCCTCTGTCTAACCTGCTCTTTAAAACTTCCAAGGATGGAGATTCCACAATTCTTCCAGGGAGCTTGTTCCAATGTTTGACCACTCTCAGGCAGAAAGTTCCTTTTAATCTCTAAAGTAAATTTCTTCTGCTGAAACTTGAACCCATTGCTCCTAGGCCTCTCCTGTGGTCACAGAAGAAAGAATCACCATTCTTTAGATAGTTGCCCTTCAGGTATTTGAAGACTGTTATCAAGTCATCATCCCCTGTCTCCCCAGTTCTCTCTTCTCTGAACTAAATAACCCTTGTTCCTTCAGACTTTCCTCATAAGTCATGTTTCCCAGGTTTCCAATAATTTTTGTTCCTCTGTGCTAGGCTGTTTCCAATCTGCCCACATCTTCCTTGAAGTGTGGGGCCCAAAACTGGATGCAGTATTCCTTTTGAGCGTCAGTAGACCCAAATAATGTGGAAGAATCACTCCTTTCGATTTGCAAGTGACACTCCTGTTAATTCAACACAGCATGCTGTCAGTTTTCTTAGCAACATGAACACACTGTTGGCTCATATTTGGCTTATCATTTACTGTAACCCACAGGTCTTCCTCTGCAGTACTGCAGCCTTACCAGTCCTTCCCCAGTCTATAACTGTGCATGCCATTATTCTGTCTAAGTGAAGGACTTCACACTTGTTGTGGCTGAATCTCATCTGGTTGACTGTTGACCATTTCTCCAGTCTATCCAGATAATTTTGTATCTTATCCCTACATTGTGGAGGATCTGAAATTCTATCCAACTTGGTATCATCTATTAAGCATGTACTTATTTCCATTGTCTAAATCATTAATAACAATATTAATTGACCTTGTACAACCTCTACACCAATGATCTGCCAAAAACCTAGTCATGGAAGTTCATCTATGCTGATGACATCTGCTGTGGATTTCAGGCCCAGACTTTTTCTGAGCTAGAACATACTCTGAACAGTGACCTCACAAAGCTGGCTGACTACTGCAAGGCTTCGCACCTCCAACCAAGAGTCAGTAAGACACTTTCCATCATTTTCCACCTACACAATGCCAAATGCTATCCAGGAGCTGAACATCTACCTGAATGGTCAAAGGCTGAGGCACAAAATACAACCTGTCTACCTGGGCTAATGCCAGACTAGACACTGAGCTACCATGAACACTTGAAAAAGACAGCAATAAAAGTTAAGACATGCAACAACCTCCTTAAGTTAGCTGGGTCATTGTGGGGTGCAAGAGCTCCTTGCCATCTCATTTCAGCTCTTGCCATCTCATTCTGTGGCAGAGTACTACGCACCGGTCTGGAACTGGTCATCACATAAAAAACTCATTGATGTGCAGCTACACTTGACAATGCACATCTTGGGAACTCTTTGACTGGCTCCCAGTCCTGAGCAACAGTGTTCCCCCTCATCTGATGAGAAGTTGCAAGTAGCAAGTTACTGGAGAAGACCTATGCCAGTGCCCATCCAAGCCTGCCACTGTATGATGATCTCCTAAATCCACCGGCTGCATGTCTACCATAACAATACCCAATGTGATCCAAATTGCTGCACCAGAACCACACAACAGAGACCCTTTGTTGTGAGGAATGGAGGTTGACATTACCAACAAAGAAGTTCCTTACCATAGATTCTACAGTCTGCCCACCTGGCTTCAACCTGCCATGCCATCAGTAGGCATTGCTGAATAGGTTCTGTATGCAACCAACCTCCACTGTTGAGGTCTTCATGACAATCTAGACTGTAGATGTGGCAAAACACACACCATGTCTGTTCTGTTTAACACCAGGAAACAAGCATGTACTCTTAAGGATCATGCTATTTAAGGCACCTGCTATAGTCTAGTAGGAACTGTAGAAGAACTCAATAGACAATTCCAGGAAGGCCCTATAATGTTTCCTGCTTCCTTTGAATGACTATGCATCTACATGTGCATTAACGTGCTTTAGTTAATGGACATTAAATCTAGTACCTCCATTGTGAGGTACTGGAAACTGTGCATTAGCCTGTCTTAATTAACTAAGGAGCATGGTTTTTAAGTGATGCTTAAATGCACATTAGCTTGTTTTAATGCACATTAACTAAATAGCACTTTTTTTAGTGATACTTTAATGTACATTAAAATAGGCTAATGCACATTCAAGTGTATGTGTAAACCCGCCCTGTGGGTGATATATGTGCTCCATTGAGGATGAGATTGAAAATATATTTGGCATTATGCATATGAGAGTGGAGGGCTATCAGACAAGTGGAAGTATCTTTTCATCCTGTTATATTTAGATGCCATATAAGGGCTAGTCACAGTCTGTTTCTGTACATATACATAGTTAAAAATACAAATATACTTACATTTAAAAGATAAATGCAGAAGATTCTCAGTTATCTTCACCATATTTAATGTTGTTAAACAATTTCTTTGTTCTACTCTTTTTCCAAGTTCACCTTTTAAGTTGAAATAGTCTATTCTGTGCCATAGCTCATAGGTGGATTTTGGTAGAAGTAGAACTGAAATGATTCAGACCATTGGAAATTCTGCCAAAGTGAAAACACTGGAAACCTCTTTTTAAAAAATGGTGTAACAGCTCCAGTATAAGATTTATGGAGAGCATGTCTTGAAAATCAGAAATGACTACTCCCCTATTGCCCATCCTGCTTCAGTTGTCACTAGGCATTGTTATGGAATTGTCAAAAAAAAAATCCCTGAACCAAAATTATTGTAGTCTTCTGTAAACAAGCAGAAGCAAACTACTAATAGAAAAAACAGTGTGATGGACTGTAATGTTGAATATCACGTACTGTAATGTTGTACAGTGAGCTACGACTCCCAGAAGCCTCCATGGGACTGGAGGGAGGAACTGTAGCATGCACTACAATTCCCAGAAGGCTGCAGGGGACAGAAGAAGCAGAAATGCAGGATGAAGTGGAGATGCCATGGCAGAAAGAGATGCACAGAGACTGGAGAGGAGACTGGAAAGGAGTGGCAGAGCCAGGATTGCGAGTTGCAGTAGTGGGGCTTAGATGTGGCAGCCCTGGCAGATGACAATGAAATATTTTTGGGATCAGAGACTGGTTGAGAGTCCCTTTGGAGTTGTGCAAGGGTTTAAGGTTTCTCATGTATATATACCACGGTATTAGTGTTCCTTACACGTTACCTGTTCTTGGGTGATTTCACTACTGTGCATTTATTACCTGTAACCTGGATCCTAAGTGTATGTACCTTAATGTTAATATGTTTATTCACCTGTCCCTTTCTCTGTAGCCTGTTGGCTTGTGATCCTAATCCCTAGTATTCCCTATATAAAAGTGGGAACTTCCCTTGTCAACTCTCTGTGCCCGTTCTTAGGGTTGTGGAGTTTGGTAAACTAGAAAACCATTTCAATGAACATTACCTTCTTTGAAGTGATCTCATCTTCTATAGTCATTCACATTATAGCTCTCACCAATTCCACATTTAAGTGACTTCATCACTTGGAAGAGGTTCTCTGGAAGTGTTTGGTTGCTTTAGTGTGAAAGTCTTGGTGCTGTCATTAAAGCTTGCAAATGGGAGCTCTATTGTGAACTGGAATAATTTACTACTACTCTCTAGTACTACTCCCTGTACTACTCCCTAGTAAGTAAACAAACGGTGGTATGTTGGAGAGGGATTTCATGTAAAAAATGTAAACAAATGATTGGGCAACAATTTTTCAAAATCAATAGAGCAGCCGGTCCTGAAATCTCCAAAGTGAAGAAACAGAAAAATTTGTACTTGAATGCAGGGTTCTCAGTACATGATTGGACCACCCTCGAGGCTAATACCTTTCAAAAGAAAACTAGTTTAGTTTTCTGCCCTTCCAACTTTTAATTGCTGTCTCCCTGTGTTATTTAATATTGTGTAGATACTCTAGATCTACAGTATATGTCAGTCATTTACTGATGATGCATGAGTGACAAATGAGTACAGAAGATTTAAGATCCGCTGCATCAATGCTTGGGGACAAAACAAAATTAATGCCCTACTGAAATATGAACAGGGTAGCAACTTTCTCTCTCATGGAAATCTGAAACTCTCCTTTATGTATGGGTAGATTGGTTTTTTGTAATGGAAAATACTTTAAGTTTCTTTGCTGATCTTGCCATATTTTCTATATCTCTCATATATCTTCAAAAAACAGCATGAGTTAGCAGAACTGGAAGTATAATGAATGATATAGGTATCCATTTAGATTAATCTATATGCTTTCTTGGGTTAGGGTGAAATGACAGCTTGTGGAGAAGAACCTGAAATGTATTGGGGTCCTGAAGGGTCTAATACACATGGTGCCTCCTGTACTTGCACAGGTATTCCTGGGTCATAGCTTTCATTTAGTTGGTCATGGAAAGCAAAAGTAGATCCTGGTCTGGTTTGAACTATTTTTGCACATATCTGGGGGGCACACTATAGCACCAAAGAGAACAACAAACAACATATACCACTGTCACTAAATATATAAAAACATACTCTAAGTATAATGGACATGGACTTTTGAATAATTTTGCAAACTCCATTTGACTTTAGCAAATCCATAAACAATACATTTTGGGAATACTGTCAAGCAAAATCACCTTCAAAGCTTGGCAAAGCAGATGTGGGTAAAATACTTCCAGATCCTCTTTTTAAATGTTGTCAAAACTCATCTTTAATTGTTCTATCTGAAGATTTCTTTTTAATCTCCTTTCCTCTTGATTGTTTCCTCCTAGTTCTTTATAAATTGAATCCAGCTGTTAGAATTATTCACTAACTTCCGCTGAAGGGTCTCTGAGCTCAGTAATTTGAAATATTGGGCTTTGAACAAGATTAATCTTTGCTTTTAAATAAAACTATGAGTATCAAGCTTTTCACTTTTAAATCTCTTTGGAAAGCTCCAGAAGTAATTTTTCTCTTTAGTTAATCCTTTTCTTTCATACACTAAGAGAACTTAAATCACATATACTGTTAAAAACACAATCATTAATGATTTAGATGTTGGGTTCAAGTGCACGCTTAACTATTTTGTAGATGACACCATGTTGTGTGGAGTTGCAGACATTCTGGAGGACAGGACTAGGTTCTAGAATGACCTGGATAGACCACAGAAATAGCTGTATCAGATGAAATTCAACAAGCACAAGTACAAAGTCCTTCATTACCTAGAGAGGTTGTGGAATCTCTACCCCTAGAAATTTTCAAGGCCAGATTAGACAGACACTTGGCTGGGATGGTTTAGGCAGAGATCATCCTGCCAGGAGACTGGACTAGATGAAGGGCATTCCAGTCCTACTTCTCTATGATTGTAAATATACTATTAAATAAGCAATGGCCCAGTCTTGTAGCAAACTCATAAGTTTGGCTGGGTTAAATTTGTCTCAAAATCTGTAACTTTCCAGTTCTCATAACAATTTTAATATTCCCAAATGGTAAGTGCTAGGTGCGAACTGCAGTCCTGCTGTGGGTGGAATTCCTATTCAAGATAACATCTTGAATGCAAGATTTAGCTGAATGTATACAGGAATAATCCCTTCTACATTTAATACTATAACTTTGCTGAAGCTACTTCATTGTCTTCTTTCAAATCCTTCCCTAAGACATTTTTTGCTGTGAAACTTGGTTAGGTCATTAATTATGCTGACTAGTATTTGTTGTTATCTTGTCTTTCCTTTTTTCCCCCGCTATATAGCCCATATATCAGCTGTTTAGAGTACAGACTATATTTTTGTTCTGTTTCTATAACAGAAACCACAATGGGTTCCTTGTCCATGACTGGGGCTTAATATAAATAATAAGGAAAATAATAAAAAAGAATAACAGTACTACAGGGTAAATGAAGAGTGAAATCCTTGACTTTGGCACATCCTTGCTTTCTAAAAGCACTGAGCCGTCATTCCTAAAACTCTTGCCTTTCATCTGGCATTATGAAGTCACTCACGTGTTCTGTGATAGGATGGTAAAGTAAGATAGACCTAAAAGTATAGTACTTAAAATTAGTTTGGGAGACCACTTGTGGGATTGTACAAACAATAAAAGGAACAAAAATACTAGCATTAGTCTTGATTTTATATTTTTTAGGTTGCACACAAGTCATCCTTTTTATGTAGCTAGTCCTATTGAAACCACTGAGCCAAAACACAAGTAAAGACCTGCAGGATTGGGTTCAGTCTTAGTCAGTTGAATTGTATAACCCCCTTAATTCACCACATCAACAACTGTTTTATTAACCACTGTTTTCACTTGATTTCACTGGTCCTTATCTGACTAGGACAAGTTTTTGCATGGTCAGAAACTGAATCAACAGAAGAAGTCATTGCAAAAATCCCCTTAGGTTCATGTTTTTTTGAAGGACAAATTTTATCATAGAAATTCTGTTCACATGACTGAATGACATCTATTCCCTGGGTTAACCAGAGGCAGAAACTGACTACTAATGTTCTGTGAGTATTGCTTCATGATTGTTAATTTTATACAGCACTTGTCAGAGTTTTATTTCAAGTCAAAACTTTTACTGTGGAAACTTGTGCTTATTGAAGTGAGCAGTGTTGTTAATTTTAGATTATTTATATCCTACCTATGGAGAAATATATTAATATGATCAGTCACGTGATCATATATTTTAATCCAAGAGATGGTTCTGTTTCACTTTTTTAGAAGGCTTAACAGAAATTAGACCGAAGCATTTATATAAGGAGTGTTAAATGTTAACCATCACCGATTAAACATTTAGGGCATCATGTCAAATTCTTGGCTGAGTCTAGAATGGCTCCAATTTTCCAATAAGGACTGGCATACACATAATGTAATCATTTATTACAAAGATGATGAGCTGCATTTTTAATAAAGGGAAAGATCTTTCACTATGGTCATTCTATAATGTACATATTTATAGTGTATTCAAATAGAGAATAAATTAAAAATGTAAATCATCTACATGACAAATGAATAAGCACAAGTGCCCTAGTTAGCACTTAATACAATGTTGTAATCTTATATAAATCAACCATTCAGACATGTAAAGACAGTTGACCATTGATAAATCCAGGAACTAAGAATAAGGATGCCTTCTACATAACTTTTCGGACATCGCCTGGCATGATAATGACAGTTCTATTAGAGGTAACATGGCCATTTCCATTTTAACCCTTTGAGCTGCTAATAACTTTCCCGAACATTCACCTATTAGGTGTACAATCCCACAAGCTGTTATTTATTGGGCAGGTGTCTGCTCAGGGTTGAATTCTTCCTTCCCTCTCAACTTTGCCACCTCCCTCCTTTTTCTTTTTTTTACATTGGAAGTAAATATAATTAATTCTGGAGTGCATCAAACTCATAAAATTATCAAATACTTAAGAGAGCTCTTATGCACATTATTTAAAAAATATTCTTGCAACTAAAGTGTCTACTGTTAGAATGCAGGTATGGAAACGTGTCTTACTAAATAAATCAATGCATTTCCAATTACTCTGGCTATTTTTCAGAAGATTTTAGGGCTTAGAAAATACAATTTCTAAGCACAAAGTACTTTAGATACAACTTTTCAGTCACACTTGCCAATGTCTAAATAAAAGATTTTGGTTTCACTGTACATGCGTCATTAACCAGATTATCCTAAGCCACGGGTTTAGTGAGTTTGTATTAATTTTCATTTAGGTACATCACAAAAACATGGGCAGCATGTAACCTTGATTTGAGAAACAGACAATTAAAGTACTGACAGAGAGACATAGATGGTTGAGGCGCATACAGATAGCAAAATTCACTGTTGTTGTGAAAAATCTTAAACAGTGTGTGATTTAGTCATTAGTAATAATAATTTTCAGTAACAGATGTTAGTCTTTATGGAAGTGAGAAGACTATTTTATGAATAATAATTCATTCACTGTTTCATGTAAAAAAGAATTTGCAGCACAACTCTGAATCAAATTATGTATCAAATCATGTAGGCCTATTTTGTGTTGTCATTTGAGACTGCAAATCTGAGAGTATTTCTTTTCCACTTATATCCATGTGAAATGCCAAACCTTTGGCATGCAGATGCAGATTTTGTATTCAAAGTACATTAGCTGTTTTGGCCAGGATTATGTATAATTAACAAGTGATTAAGTCTCCTGATATCTAAAGTTTATAGTGACTGTATGGTTAAAAATAGCAGTGCAATATATAGACACACTTAATTGCACATTTATTGAAACAGTGTCTGCATCCACACATTCAAATAATCTGGGAGAATTCTCCTGGGTCTGTTCTCCTGGTAGAGAAATTTACCCAGAGCCTTCTGTACAGATATTTCAAACATATTCCAGTACTGAAGCCCTAAAGACAGGAGAGCTTTCAGTGCTGACACCATGCACCCAGGGAGGAGAAGGGATCCTGTCAACATTTTGCCATGCTCTGCAGGTGTCCTTAGTCTACTTGGCAACAGATGACAGTGTGGCACAGGGAAGCCCTGATTGGCTGACCCAGATTGCCCATGGCCAGCTTGTGTTTCCCTGCAGCATAATGTGGGGGTTGTGAAGGAGGAATGGTCTGCTCCGTGCTTGAGCAGCAGAGTCCAGCAAATGACATAATATCTCCCTGTGGGGAGGGAAGGGGGATGCTGGAAGATAATCTTCTCTGCCAAGAAGCCAAACCATGTACAGACATTTACTTTCCCAGGAGAAATACTCCTGATTTAACACTGATTATTCCCCAGTTATTTTTCTCCTGGAGTGGGCATTTTTAATCTAAGAGAAAAAGCCTGAACAATAAGAAATGACTATCCCCTGAAAAACAAAATGTCTGCGTAAGGCCCATGTGACATCTCTTGCCCACAAATCGTGTACTGAGAAATTCAAAGAGTATTTCAGCACAGCATAATTGCAAATTGTCTCAATCTTAGTTGCTCTTTCATTTTGTGGGATTGAATGCGATTAATCTGTCTTTTCTTTTGATGTAATTTTTTTTATAAGCATTTAGGACCAAGTGCTGGGAAGAGGTGCTGGGAAGGATGAGGGAGGACACCACCTTAGGCCAGGTGTACTTTTTATGTACTCTAGGAAGCACAGGGACTGCACTCACTCCCACTACCTTGGGGTACAAGATATTCTGATGGTGCCCTCAGGCCTGCCTAGCCTATAGCTTGGTGGATGTGTATTCAAATTTGCTCAAATCTGAGGTGGACCTCTGTTATAGATCCTCCACTTCCTAGGGCCTGTCTTAACCACTATGGAAAAAGCTAAGTATTTAAGGTTAAGAGGAAGGCATGTTACAAAAGTAGCCTTTATCAACAGTTTTCAGAAATGTGGACAGTAGAACAGAATAATACTTGGAGGATTATACCCCTAGTGCCCCACTAAAATAGAATCTGGCCCACAGAGTCAAAACTCACTTGTTTATAATTGATACAAGTAATCCCAATGTGTTGAGGAGGAAACTTCACCTCACTGTTACAAGCCAAATTTGAACCTAACAACGAAGAATAGTTTACCTCATTAGTGACATGTGAAGACATACTGAACTTCTATGGTCATGGTATTTTCTGCTAGCAGTGTTGTGTCTGAGAGAAACATGATCTCTAGCTAGACTAAAACACTACTTATGCTATAAGCAAAGCTCTGGTAGAATTGCTGTAGTGTCTTCTCTGAGTCAAATGATGATATTGTATCATATACAGCTCAGCCCCAGAAGTGGACCTACAGGGAGTTCCATTACTCATATTACTATTACTTTCCATTGTTCCATTACTCTCAATGAAACACCTTACTCACAACTTCCATGAGATGCTGAGATGATGACACAATGAATCTTGAACCAAACCAAAACAAATCTTCTCAAGTGAAACTTTTCAGAACTGTTTCCTTGAAAAGATTGAGATATTCTGACATTTCATTCAAATCAAACACAAATACAAATGTTAAAAGTATTGGGGTTTCAATTTTTCAATTCCTTGGGAAATCCCAATTTTTGACCCCTTTGAAAGGCAAACTTTTCCTAATCAGACATTTAGTGAACATTACTTTAATTAACATCCTTTGTATCAACTGGAAAATAGACCCCCAACTGTTCAATTATCATTTCCTAAAATCCTCATTGAAAACACTAAAAGACTTTTACTAGCAATTTTATTCTGATTGTAATTTTCATCCCCACAATTCCATCTTATAATATGGGCCATTACTGAGGAAAGAGGCCCTCTGGTACAATATACTTGACAAAAAATAATATGGCTAATGCATTTGTTCTAGCAGGCAAGGGCTTCTAATAATTTATCCAGAAAGATTAGGAAGTATCTTTAATTATACTACTGTACAGCTGCTGTATGGATATTTTAAATCTTATGAATGATTCTAGTGTACTATATATTTTTGCAGTGAGAGAATAAAATATTTTGTTTTTAAAAGAGCAAAAAGTGATTTGTTATGGAAAAAATAATGATTTTCCCTGTTTTTCCCTCTTAAAAAAAGAGCCATATAAAGCAAAAAAAAAAAAAATACTAGGAGAAATTATTGATTAAACTAATTCCCTTGTTGTGAAGATTGAAGTTGTGCAGGCTGCACAACTATAGTTGAGTTTAGCAGTTCTAAGTTAAAAGACAAAGAAGTCTGTTTATTAGATCACTAGAGTTTCCTTTAATACCTCTTTTGGTAGGAAGGATCATTTTGCCTTTGTTCCAGTTCAGGACTTTTTGCCCTCCTTTTCACTACTGATGACAATCTGGGCTCAATTGAATATTCATTTAATATACTATAGAATAATTCATGCTTGAAGGAGTAAAGCAGAAGGAGAGGGGGAAAAAAACCCTCTACAAAAAAAATAAAAAGAGCAGTCATTTCTTTCTGTTGTTTTCAGCATCTGAAATATTTATGGTTTTGCAAGTCATTGCAACCAAAACAGCTCAAGTCATAAAACTACTGTAGTAGGTTAAGGAAAACAAATGAAACTGTGTTAGAGGGTTCAAACACGTGTCATCAGTTTAATCAGCCCTGCTTAATTTCACTAAACTCTGGTTTCACTCTTCTAGTTTTGCAACACTTCTAATAATAACTATCATTTACATAAATTTACAAGGAACTTTGCAAACAGACACATGTAATCTCTGACCTTACTGCTTTACAGTGCAAGACTGCCTCACGGGTCCTATAGGTGTAAGGAATGCATCCTATAGAGCAAAGATTGGTAATGTACTGGATCTGACCCATGGAGCCAAGGGCTTTGCAGTGTGTCAGTGAAAGTGTTCCAGCAGCAGGGAGCTTCATTCACACCCACATCAGGGTTGGATGGCTGAGAGCTGCGCCTGCACCACAGTTGGTGAGGGAGGTGGGAGAATCAGTGGCATGGGAAACTGGCAGCAGCCAAGTTGGAACACTAGCCTGCCTTGGACCAGAGCTGGGTTGTTCCTGCCCATGGCTCTGAAATGTTGGTGGTTGCTGCTACAGGATACAGGTGAGATTGTGAAAGAGAAGTCCTGAGACTCCACTAGAGACGCTGAGATTATTCAGTAGCACAGTAAGTAAGGTGAAGTTAACTGAAGGAAGAGTGTTGCAAAACTGGTTAGAACATTATATCCTGTACATGCCATGAAATATCAAAAAAGTAGGTGTGAGTTATACTGGTCTTGGAGCTGTTACCTCTGTCCTAACTCCTTTGGAAGATCAATGTCTAAGTATATTCAAAAGTAAGCAGTACTGCTGATCATGGGTGACTGGTGCTGCCTCAGTTAAGGGGGGCACATGCCCCCCCCCCCAAAGCAACCAGTCAGTGACCAGGGGGGTCCCCCACAGCTGATCACACCAGCGCTCCCACTCCCCAGGCAGTGCTCGCAGGGGAGGGGCACTGGTGCTCCCACCTGCCTCCCTGCCCGTTGCTTAAGCGAGGAGCGCGGCCTGTCAGGGGGTGCACCAGTGCTCTCAGGTGCATTGCCATTGCTGCTGATTGGTCCAAACAGAACTGAAAAATACCACTCCTGACAGTTGCAAGTATTGGACCACATTCTCACATTGTTATCACCAGAATGATGTCAGCAAAGAATTTGGCCCAGCTTTTATTCAGACAGCTACATGGTACTCTGAGCTAGGCGCACCAAGCCAGTACTTGCTACTTGCTGGTATAAGGGGAGCCCATGATCATGAACCAAGCTCCCCTTGCATTGACAATAGGGCGTGATTTGGATCTGCTTTGCAGCATGTGCATGTAGCAGGGCAGGAGGCATGACTGCTGGGCTGGCGGATTAGATCCTACAGCACCTGAGACATGAACACATACACAACATGGAACACAATTTTAAGGAAAGGAAAAGCTGCAGATGGGAAGTATATGGAAGTTTGCAGAAAATCAGATCATAGGAAATTTTGAGGGAACTGTTTCTTAAGGAAGAATTTAAGTAGGAACTAGGTAACTGAGGAAGGGAACTTTGTGTGAAAAAGTTTACCTAACATCTTTCCCATACCATTGATCAAATAAAAAATATTACAAACATCCTTACTTCTCATTTATTTTCAGGACCATCACAGCTACAGCAACATTCCATGCCTACTACAGAATAAAACAATGTGATAAACAAGCCAAGGGGGCAATAAAAAAGAGAGACTCGGGGAAATGCCAGTGAATCAAATAACTAGGTGGAGTAAACCTTTGTACTTGAAAATGTGGATCAAGAGGGAACCTGAATATGATCTGCCAAAAGCCAGACAGCCAGTGAAGAAATCTGAAAAGGATGAGACAAAAATGAAGTGGAAGAAAATTTGAGAAGCAAGCTTTTAGATACAAAAGAAGATTTACAAGGAAAGAAGAATTTTCCAGTCATTAAGATGAGGGAAAACAAATCTGAAAAAGAGGGTGAACAGAAACAAAGTGGAGGGAAATGGTAAATTTTTGATGATGATGATGAGGGAGAGAGAGCTTACTGGGGAACTTTTGTGTGAAGAAAAGAGAAAAATCAAGAATAATTTTAAGATCATCAGCCTGAAGAGGACACAGTAGAGCACCCAACAGTGATAGAAAGTGCTCTATTTATATATTTATTCCTAATCTCCTCATTTAATGATCCTTCAAGCACAACAACAGAACTGCAGCCTTACTTGGAGTTATTTTCGAATTAAGGAAAAAGGTTATCTTTGATTTCTTGCATTTTCAACAACATGCACAGGAAGGAGATGGTTGCTAATAATCCCTTTAAAAAAGACTGAAACTGAAGAACTATAAGCTAAGAAATTTTTTTCTAATGGCAATTTTGGATAGAAGTTTGCAATAGGATTTTTTATGGAATGATCTCCATTCCTCTGGCATAAAAATATTTGCTAAATGCATTTATTTCCTAAAACTATACATAAATCATGTATAAATCATTCCTGTTGAATCTTATAGATCCTCTACTATCTTTTTATCATGAGTCATCAAAATTATTATGTTTGTTCATACTCTAACAATTGAACCATTGTAAGAATGTCACTAATTGGGAACCAATTCACAATAGTCATGGTTCAGAGCAGTCTGTATGTACACTGCCTTAAATTCGAAGTAGAACAGTCACCTTTTAGGCAATTGCAGTGCTGTCAAACCACCACCAGGGGTGTGGGAGTAAGTTCTCAGGCCAGCGGTTCCCTGTGTTGAGTCCTTGGAGTTGCCCCAGGATTTCCCGATTGGTGGGAGAACAACATGGATTTACTGGATTAAAGGACCAGGGGAGGCCAGGGGGCCCCTGTTTCTGCATTCCCAGAGGGCTGGGTATTCTGAGAGCTCTAAAAGGTCTCTGCCTCAGGCTACAAGTATTAAAAAGACATTTTTAGAAAGCTGTTCTATTAATTTCAATTCACAACATACACTGTGAGGTTGGGGTGGGGGGGTGGATGGGTGTACCCTTAATTGTAAATGCCTGTCAATTGCTGAATGAAGGAAAATAAGCCACTACACTGAATACCATAGAATCACTGTAATCCATGCTCCATCAATGTGAGTTGGTTCATGAATTGTTAATTATTCCCTTCCTAGAAGAAGGGGAACCCTCCCTACACCTGAGCGCTAAGAAGCATGAGGGCAACTAGCTGCCATGCTAGGGTGATGGTGGAGGATGAGCTGTAGGTGAGGACTGGTGCATTGTGGGATGCCTAGGGGACAAACCAGATAATAATCACAAAAAGCTTTGTCTTGGGGTACCTGTACATGAGCCCCTCACTCCCAACCCGCAGGCTCCCTGGCCCTGCTAAAGCCCCTCACTCTTAACCCACAGCCCCCTGGACTCTGCCAGTGCCTCCAATTTCTACCCACACTCCCCCACCTGCCAGTGCCCCTCACTCCCCACCCAAAGCCCCCCAGGCCATGTTGGTGCCTCATTCCTTACCCACAATCCCCCCCACCCCTGCTGATGCTCCTCACTCCCCACCCACAGCTCCCCACTCCTTCAGCTCTGCCAGAGGGGGCTCCCAGCTGCCAGAGTTATGGGTCCAGGGACCTGAGTCTGCAGCCCCCTGCCCCCCGTAGTGCCCAAGCCCTGGCTGCAGTCCATGGGAGATGGTAGCTGCTGCTGCCCAAGTGGAGTGCAAAGCCCGGCTCCTCCTTCCCCATGGGTGGCACGGCTTGAATAGAACGCATGGGTGGTGGTGGTGGATGCAGGCTGGTGGCTGTGGGTCTGGGGCTCCCCATCCTGTTCATAGAATCATAGAAGTAGGGCCGGAAGGGACCTTGTAGATCTTCAAGTCCGACCCCCTGCCTGGGCAGGAGGGAAACTGGGCTCAAGTGACCCCAGCCAGGTAGGCATCGAGCCACTTCTTAAAGACCCCCAGGGTAGAAGCCAGCACCACTTTCCTTGGAAGTTGGTTCCAGATCCTAGCCACCCTGACTGTGAAGTAGTTCTTATGGATGTCTAATCTAAACCTACTCTCCAACAACTTGTGGCCTTTATTCCTTGTTATCCCGGGGGCCACTAGGGGAAACAAGGTTTCCCCCAAACCCTTCTGGTCCCCCCTAGTGAGTTTATAGATGGTCACAAGGTCCCCCCTCAGACTTCTCTTGTGAAGGCTGAACCAGTTCAGGTCCCGTAGCCTCTCATTGTAGGGTCTGCCCTGCTGTCCCCGGATCATGCAGGTGGCCCTCCTCTGGACCCTCTCAATGTTGTCCACATCCCTCTTGAAGTGGGGTGCCCAGAACTGGACACAGTACTTCAGCTGTGGCCTGACCAGTGTCACGTAGAGGGGGAGGATCACCTCCTTGGCCCTACTTGAGATGCACCTGTGGATGCACGATAGGGTCCGGTTAGCCCTGCCTCTGTGGCCCACTGGGTGGGACCTAGTGCTGTAGGGCACAGCAGGGCAGGGAGGGTTGGTACCACTTCTGGGAGCCCTGCACCACCATGGTGCAGTGTTCCTTGCCCACCCAGCAGCAGCAGGGAGCACAACTCCATGCTACCACTCTGCTGCTGCCAGGCAAGAAAAGGGTGGCTCACCAGTAGTGACACTAAAACTCTCCATCCCACCCTGCTCTGCCCTGCTGGGCTGCAGAGGCCCCAGGGGGAAGGCAGCAAAGCAGGGAGCGCCAAGCCTGCACCGGTCAATTTACATCTGCCCCTACCTTGGGCACAAACCTAGGGGGCACATGCCTCCCCAGCACCACCCCCCAAGAGTGCATTCAGCAGTGGGGAGCTGCCCCCCGCCCCCAACTGAGCTGCCTGCAGCTCCATCCTCCTCTCCAGTTGGGCCCTGCAGCCATGCATTCTGGCCTCAGGCCCCAAGCCCCATGCACCACAGCAGCTAGGCAGCAGCCCCAGCCCTGCCCAAATCCCTCCCTCACTATTGAAGCCTCAATCGTGCACCCCAGACTGACCTGTGGGGAACTGTGGGAGCAGTTCTCCAGGCTGCCTGGCTGCAATATGCATGTCTGTGTGCACATGCACATGGTGTCCCCTGAATGCTGGCCCTCCTTCCGCTCCTCCCAGCCCCTTTAAGGCTGACATTGTTCCAGCCAGCATGGGGAAACCCACCATCTCCCATGCTTTTCTCCTTAAAATGAGGAAAACTGCATTTTTTGGTATCAAATGGAAAACCCGGATCCCTGCTGCTGCTGCTGCCGCTGCTTATTATTATTATTATTTTATGTACTTTTTCAATGTTCTAGAATTTCTAAACTGTTCCAGGCTAGCTTATATATCTGGTCACTTGTGTTTTAAACTGTATTTAAAACTGTCTAAGTGTTATGTGTGTCTGGAATATTACAAAGCACCGTCTCATCTTTAAAGTAACATAAAATGCACAGAAAAATACTACCCCTTGCAAAAGGCCAAACATCTAAGCCCAAAGAGAGATTACTTCTACTGATATATGAAAACATCATTTGTTTATGCCTGACAACAACGTTCTGGGCTAAGAAATCTTTGCCAAATTTTGAGAACAGCCTCATATTTTTTTCAGTAGATGGAAAACTTGAAAAAACTGATTTAACTAGTGTTACTGGAACATCTGTTTTTTTCATAAGAGAATTCTGAATACCAAATTTACATGTTAGTTTATTCAGGACACATTTTAGTTTCAGACAAGGGCAGAATTCCCGTTGAATGCAGTGTCTTTATATTGTTTTCACTATGCAATTTAACAGAATAATTTTAATATAAAACTCATACACTTTTTTTGCTAAATATTAAAAAGGGCATAAAAATTAAAGGTAGCCAGAATTTTTTAACATCCAATTAGCTGCATGCAAGTTGGAATAAGTGTCTCACTGTGGAAGTCAGTAAAAATCTTATTTTCCTAGCAATATAAAAATATTAAAACCACCTTTTCCAAACATCAGTTTTATATTTTGATTCAAGTTCTTTATTCATTTACATGATTGTTCAAAATGCAATTCATTTTTATACTTACATCTTGTATATGGCTTTTCTACTGGCCTCAAACTGAGAGCTGAAGAGTTAAAAAGAGAGTTAGGTAGTATATCATGTTGTTAGCACAGTGATTAGTTTTACCCCTGGGTACCATATTTTCCTCATCTAAGCTTCCTCCCAGTATTTCATGCACATTAAAATGGACATCCTAACTTGAATATGTACACTGTATAGAATATAGAAAAACTGGAAAAAATAAGGAAATTATTTCGTGCCATCACGTTTGCTTAAATAGAAATGGGAAGGCTCTGGTTACTTTGCTGACTCACATACTATGGCAGGAAATCTTTGTGTGTGTATACACACATACACACACACACACAAGTAAGCATTCCTGCACAAGACGGATAAAATTCTCTGAACATCAATTAATTGTTGTCCTACAAGATTGCTCCAATTCAAAACAACAAGCAAGAACATCAGGAAGACAGCTATTTCTTACTCTAAATGAACCTGGGCAACAGTTGGGATCAAGAGGTTTTCTTTGCTGCTTCTATTCCCTATCTCCTCTGCATGACTTTCATACTTGCATTCAGTGGTTATAGAAAACCCTGAGATTTTTCAGGTAGGTATTAGGCAGGTATAGAAAGGATGCGTTTCATGGACTTCCAAGAGCAACCCAACCCTATTGTCCAAAGGGAAGGTAGTGGCATACCATAGTTTGATTCCTATTAATTGGTTAGTTTTAGGTGAAGGGGAAATTAAATTACTGGGTCTTGGAAATTCATTTTGGCACTTTCCTATGGCACTTAGTTACTGAAATTAATAATGGAGGCTTCAAACTGTTCAAATGGTCTCATTTATTTATTATGAAAAAGGGGCTCCTGCCACATTCCAACCTCAATGAGAATTTTGCTCCAAATAAAAGCTGCAAGATTCAGTATATAGAGAACATACTGGCTATCTGATTATCAAGCTTGCAATGAAAATAATGTACAATCAAAAAACAAACATATTATATGATTTTTTTTATTTGAGATTTAAGCACAGGAAAAAAATAGCCTAAGCCTCCTCATATTTTGTTGCTTTAGAGGAAATGGGTGCTTGGAATTTATGAGTTAAGGATTTTTTGTCTTGGTGACCCAAACAAACAAACAAAAAATTAAAAATTCAGTTCTTGTCAATTTGAACTAAATTTTGGCCTATTCAGAAAGACAAAGCCAAACAAAACAATGGGGAAGATGTTGTTTGATAGATAGAAATGAATAATTTGCTTGACCCAAAATTAAACATTTACTTTTCTTTGCAGTTTATTTAACCCTTTTTATCCTTTAAAGAAGTTCATTCTGAAACAAACGTGTAATTTTGAATTGAAAATGTGGAACCATTACAGTGAAAACATTGAGCTTTTTGTGTAATATACATCCAAAAATAGCTGTGGAAGTGAAGTGAAGTGCATTTAATTAATATACTGCTCTCATAGCTATAAACTTTTTTTTTTTTGCATGCTAATAAGGTCCTTGGTGTTGATACCTTGCAAAATCACATTCAGTTATTATATATCCTGCTGGTGAATGTCTGGTCTAGCTGTTTTATATATTTGATATGTCTTTTCACTTTTAATGAAAAGCAGACTACAGATGAAGTTAGGAAAACTTGATGAGCAAGCTCTGAGGCTCTTTTGACAGTGTCTATATACAAGTTAGTGGTTATGGCTTTTCCTAGGATGGCTGGCAACACACCAGCTTCTAAATGGTGCCCAGTTGTCTTTTCTGAGCTCTTTGCAACAAAAATGTCAAAAACAGCAACATTTTGATTCAGGGCCTAGCTCCAAGGAAAGTAAGAGAGTTTGACTGAACTAATAAGTGTTTCAAATAAATAAAAAAGTCCAGCTCATAAGAGTCTAGGTGGTGATTTATGGCTCAAATAACTGCCCTCAGATTATAAGTGACCAATTAAAGAACTGATTAATGATGATACCAAAAAAAATTACATTTAATTCTCAGCTGCACAGTAATTTGCGATTCTGACCTAGGGGAAATGAAAGAAATCCGAGATTCCCTTTGTTTTGATGGAAACAGTCAGAATCTAATTTGCAACTTTATTACGGGCCTGATCCAAGCCCATTAAGAATCTTTGTATTGATTTCATTACACTTTCATTAGATACTGTAATTTGCCCCAATTACTATCTGCCATCTATTATGTTAGGGGTCAATTGCATCTTCTCTTGAAGTTGCCTAACATATCCCATATAAATAACTGAAAACAAGGTCTTGTGATTGTGTAAAAGTTTAGCCACTTGGAGCAAAAAATGTCCATGCCACCTCTTGTGCAGCCAGACTTATTTTTTTTTTGTTGTTGTTAATTTTAGCAAAAACAGTCTGTGACCAAAGATGCTAAGTGGGCCAACTTCTACCCTACAGTTTTGGTAGAGAACACTTCGTAAGGCTCAGTGTAAGCACCTTTTGCTGTAAATTGTTTATGCAAATAGTTTCTTAGTTAAAACATCTAGATGCCCTTCTCTGCCCTTTCAGACTAGGCCTGGAAGCATCTTTCTGATTGGTTTTCCATAGCATTACATTTCATTTGAGTATATGAGTGTTAGTCCTCAGTCAATACTATAGCTTTGTAACACTTTTATTGTGAGTGTGACTGACAGTGTTTGATGAAAAGGTGAAAGACTGAGGGAGCTGGAGAGAGAAAGGGAGAATCCAATGAAGGAGCTTTCTGAATTGGGGGTGATATGGATAGCTTGCAACACAGGGATAAAAAAGAGCCAGGGCCTCAAAGCCCTCAAGAAGTCCCTCAAGAAGTCATGCCAGGGCTGCCTTCATGCAGTTCCTTGGGCAGGAAACCAGAGAAGGCTTTTTGAGGAGTCCCAAGGCAGAAGTTCCTCTGGAAAGACAGTGATACGTAACATAATTTAACCATTTTTGAGCAAAGCTAGGGAAAATGTGTCAATACATGGTTCCCCTTATTAAAGAATTGCTGGTGACCTCTTTTTCAAAGGATCTAATGCTCTTTTGCTTTGGAACAGGGAGTTAAAACTTGACACAGTGACCTCTGTCGCTATGAAAAGCCAATCAACACAAAAATGCATTTGAAAAACTGCAACTTGCACATGCTCAGTTGAAATTTCTTAGATGTTAACACCTAATTTCCCCACATATTTAATCTTTATTAATTATGGGACATCCTAGAACAGAGCAAAACTTCCTTTACAATTGCTGCAAGGCCATGAAACATGGATATCTGGCCACTAGAACTCAGAATAGCATCATTTCTCTGCTATGATATGAGGAGGGTAACAGCCAGATCTGGAGGGCAGACAGGAACAGTCTGGAACAAGGATTCTGGATCATGGAGGGACTGGGTCTGAAGCCAGCAGGTGGGAGAGGAAGGGGTAGAAAGCAGAAATAAAAAAGGGTGTTTATAGATGTGCTCTGGGAGGTGGGGGTAGGGGGTGGGGAAGGGCATTGCTTTAATTAGAGTGGCTCCAAGAGTTGCTCTAATTTAAGTGCCTGGAGCATTCTGTGTATCAGCATCCTCATGCTGAAAAATGGTGGCAGGAGCACTTTAATTAAAGCTTGTTGAACCAACTTTAATGAAAGTGCCCCCACCACCCTTTTTCAGTGTGGGGATGCTGATACATGTGATACTGGAGCCTGCTAGAGTGAGGTAATTACCACGTTCCAGCAGACTTTATTAATCGAATCTGCTCCAACACATTGTAATTACAACACATCCAAGTGGCCTCTCTACATCTGTATAGGTGCCCAATAAGATTGGATGGGTAAGGAGACTGGAACTACAGGAGGAGGGGCACTGCTATTGGACAAGGAGATTAGGACTACAAACTAGTGAGATGAGGAAAGGAAATGATATGATGGGCAGGAGGGAGAACAGTTCTGATGAGGAGCCAAAGCCTGGTGGGAAAACTGGTATTGTCTGGAAAAGGGACTGGGACAAGGAATGGAGGAATACTGAAATGAGATGAGAGATCATGAAGGGAATTTATGATTAGGAGCAAAGGGATTTAGATAGTGGAGACCTGTCTATTTGAGGCTAAGGTACAGTAAGAAAGAGAGTGATCACAAGAGGGAATAGGATGGGTAGAAGGGGCTGCAACTGGAAGTCCAGAGGGGAGAAACTAAAACTTCCTGGTAAAGAAGCCTAAGAGCTGGATGATAAGGCTGACAGTGGTGACTGAGGGTAGGAAAAGAGAATGTGACTGAAACAAAAAACAAGCCTCGAGAACAGGCTAATACAAATACAGGACAAAATGGAAGAAGCCTGCAATGGACTGGGTCATAGGCAGTCTTGCCTAATGGTTACTCTACTGAGGGAAGACAGGGGCCAGGGGCTGAGTCAGGTCTTAGGAGCCAAATTGTCAGGTCTAGAGGCAAATCCAGCCAAGCCAATGTCAGGACATGGCAAAGCCAGACAGCACAGGAACCAAGAAGCTTACAAAAGCAGACAGGGATCAATATTGCTGGCTAGCTTGGAGCCATAGAGTTACAGAGAAGTAGGGCTGGAAGGAACTCCAGAGGTCATCTAGTCCAAGCCCCTGCCTTAAGCAGGACCCTCAGGTCTGCTTGCACAGCTTGGACTAAATGGGTAGACAGTCAAGAAGCCAGCCAGTTACTTTGTTGGGGTATAGCTTGTCACCCAGGGACTCAAAGCAGATATGGCTGCCTAGGCAATTACCCCAGGCTGAGCTGCAAGCTAGGTCCCTGACAGTCATCTGTGAGGTGGATGGTTCAAAGAATGTAGGTCCCATTTTCCTCCAGAGCTGGGACTGGAACCCCAGTTTCCCCAAGTCTGACAATTTCTCTGGTGATAGCACTTATCTCTGAAACCTAACAGTAAAACATCCCATTTTCATCTATTGCTATAGAGAGGATGACAGCCTTTACTCTTGCCAGTTATTCTGTTAGTCCAAGTAGCAGCAGTACGAGTAGTAAATCAGCAGCTTCCAACTGTGCTGAAAACTCATGTGGCCATCAAAATGATACCACATAATAGGATGTTTTTGCTTTTTTCAGTGAGCAAAAAAATGACCAACATAAAACTACAAATGAAAGAAACCTTAGTAAGGCTGAAACTTCAAATCAGTCAAATGTAAGAAAATATTAATATTAAGATTGCTCTATACCTTAATCCTCAGTCCATTTGTGCAAACAGATTATAATAGTTTTAGCTACATGAGTGCATAGTATATTTTCAAACAGGGACCCTGCCTCACTCCAAGCCCAAGATAACCCTGACTAATCCCCCAATGCATGATCTATATAGCGAGGAAGACTACTGTCTATAGAACTTCTCATTTGTTGAGGATGTTAAAAGGTGGATGAGGTTTTTATATCCATTTTAAAGAGCATAGAATTAAAACATACTAACTGGAGAAACAGATAACACCTTCCCTTGCGTTGTGCCACCATAAATATTTTTACGGTAGCACAAAAGCCAAGCAAACTGATGTCCGTAACCATTGCCATACCACAAACTGTGGCTGTGACAAAGGTGGTATCTATTTGTGCTGCTATTTAGTATAGTAATAGACGCCTGTTTACTTCATGACATGAGGACATGGAAAGGCTGGAGCTACCCACACTTCCCAACAGCTGCAAGCAGGTGCTTGGGAGCTTGAGGAGCTCAATCCTACACATGACTGCAATTCTCAGGCAGGACTGTGTCTTTCAAGCTGTCTCAGTACTGGTACTGAGACATACCCTGAAGATCCTGGGGATGCGTCTTATTAATGGGGAAAGCCAGACAGATATTCCTAGGGCTCAAGGGGCCTGATCCTGCCTGGGAATCCCTAGGATGTGAAGGACAGGCCTCACAAGCCACAGGATAACACATTGCCCATTGCCCTGCAGCATTAACAGACAGGTGACCTGTGTTGTGCCCAGTGAACTGGACCTGTCTCTTTCTACCCCAAGGGGCTAGAGGTTTTTTTTTTGTTTTAGAGTATGCAAGCAGTCAATGGTACATCTATAAGGTAACCCAGACTTTCATTCCCTTACAAGAGGCTCCATACCTGCTCTCATTGAAATGAATGGCAAACCGCTCCTTGAAGCCCATGGTGGAGGATCTGATTCTCATCAGTAGGCATGACCTTTCCAGGGATGAAAATAATATAGTGACAAAAGGAATGGATATTGAAAAGTCATAAAGAAAATAAAAGTAAAAAAAAAAATTAAAAAACACTTTACTATTACCTAATATCTGCCATCTCAGATGCCTTTTACGAGAAATATAACAAAAACCTGAAGCTTGGAACTACAATGCTAATAACATTTAAGCAGAAACAAGATTACATCTATTAAAGAGAAAGATTTTTCTCCACTTTTTCCCTAATCTTTATGGCTGGCATACCTTGTTATTTGAACCTTGCACAGACTGCATCATTACTCCCCTGTCATGCACATTTTCATCGATTGAATTCAACCCCTTCCTAAACTTTCAACCCCCTGTAGGCACAGCAACAAAGACTGGCATTTGCTTAATGGGAAGATGGTTTCAATGACTAGTAACCTTGGAAATAATTTTCTTACATTTGGCACATTTCATGGATGAAGCTTAGAAAAAAAACTATGCAATTGAAGCATAAGTAACAGAAAACTCATTTTGGGTTGGACTTCCAAATACATGGTAGATGGTAAAGAGAACTGATTTTTTTACTTTTTCCAGGACTTTCCTGTGGTATCAACGTGTAGTAGGAAATATCTTTGAAATGAAATCTATTTATTTAGCAACTACTTATTCATATTTTAAGACAATATAAATGACTAATATGTTAATTAAAATAGAGGAATTTATTCTTATTTGTTAAACTAATAGTTCTTATTGCTTTGGTTGTAAGTTTTTAAATATTCAACAGAGTTAAATGTGCCACTTAAAATGTCATTTTTCTTTCTGCAAATAATTAAAGGGAATTAATCATACTGCATTCACTTGAAATAATACTGTTTACTTTAAAGTTTTCAGTTCAAGCTTGTTTTAATGAAAACCTTATTCCATTAACACTTTCTTTGCCCTAAAAGGATAGAAATTTAACACAGTCCCCAGGTCTTCTCACCCATAGCACCCTTTCAACATGCTGTTTTGCCCAGTCTCCCAATATTGCTTCACCCACAAACAACCATGACTATGCTACCTTACATTTCTTTCTTCAAGACTCCTTAGGAATGGTCATTAATGCTGCTTACTAGATCAGATGTCAAGTTCAATAAGTTAGCAGCTTTACAACCTCCTTCTAAGTTAAAATCAGACTGGGCTAAAACTCAACAACTTAGATTCAGGGGAACCTGTGCAAATTTCTTGTTTTGGTTTTAATTTCCTGGGTTTGTACCCCTCTCAAGTATCACTATGAATTTCCAGTTCAAACAAACCCCCAAATGAAATGAAATTACATCAGAACTACTGTCCTATGCCCATTCTTGCTGCTAAGCCATCTATCAAGCCCAGATACATTTGGAAAAGATTGCAAACCTTTTGACACAGACAGTAAAGCTTGAATGTCAAGTTAATATGAAAACATGAAATTGCCTGAATTTGACGTGTTTGCAGATGTATTAGTGAAGAACTGGATTTCCAGATAACATGAAGACCTAATTTCTATGCTCTGTGCCAACCTTAATGGTTCTGCAAGTTGGGCTCTAACAAAGTTTTGAGGTTCCAGCAGTAGAGTGTGCAACTGATTGGCTTCTGGCATAAAATAAATGGTCAAGTTAGAAATTAATCAGGAATTAAAGGGCACATTAATCAGCAGCACCTCTGATGGACATTTGTTTGGCCAATGCATACCAGAAAACCTTGTTGCTGTTCACACAAGTATGAGTGTGGCAAAAAGCAAGGTACCTTTATAGACTAACCAAATGAGAGCTGCATAAGCTTTCATGAGCCACAACACACTTTATCAGATGCTGTTAGAGCAGAAATAGTCTATTATTTGGGCTAGAGGAACACTTAGGGAGTTTTGGTGAGCCGTTGTTGGGGGGTGGGGTGGGGGAAAGGGAAGGCAGTGGTGCTGACCTGGCCCACAACAGATCATCAAAACTCCCTAAGTGGCTCTGCCTGGGACCTGATCCCACATTGTCACCACCTGGCAATCCTGGTAATCCTGGCCCTGTGGTCTCCACAGGGACTAGCTTGGGACCTGTGCAGTAAGAGTGCAATCACTTGGGCAGATAGGATGGGATCACAGGTGGGTTGAGAGCAGCACTTGGGAGCAGGATGGGCAGGCTGGGCTGGGGCTGGGATCATGAGGCAGGATCACAGGATAGTGAGAGTGTGGAGCCAGTGCCTGGGGCAGACCTGTGATCCGCTCCCCACACGCCCTTGCCTACAGAACTGGTGCCTGCCATAGGGGCAGATAATGGCTCTGCCCTGGGCCCCGGCCCTGTGCTGTCACCACCCCACTATCCCAGTCATACCCCTGCTCACCTGTGCTGTCCCTGGATGCTGTTCCTTGGCCACCCGTAGTCCCATCCCATCCACCCAGCTGAGTGTTTCCTTTCTGTGTCAGGTCCCCAGATGTTCTCCAGGGAGACCCCACCTGCCCACTGTCCAGTGCCCCTAGTGGTGAATGTGAGGTGGACATGGTGCCCAAGCAGTGGGGCCAGGTCCAGAAGTGGCAGACAGAACTGTCACTGCCAAGAAGCAGAGTCTAGCCACTGTACTGCTCCTGTCCTGCTGCCCGCTGTGCCTGGGCTGGGCTGGGCCAAAGGACTTGCTGCAGGCTGGATAAAGTCCCTAGGCAGGCCAGATCTGGCCTGTGGGCCATATTTTGCCCACCCCTGTGTTAGAGAGTATAAGTAAATTAAGGGGCCCAGACTATATACGGTCTTTGATAATTTGCATTGGTTTCCACTCATTTTTCATATCACATTCTCAGTTTGAAGATCCTTGTTGCTGGTAGCTGCTAGGTCCTCAGTACATTGATGTCTTTCCCCTTAAGTAGGTGGGCTGAGGAGGTGTTATGAATACCTCCTTCCGCCCCTCCCTGTTGTTGTCTTCTTTCCTGCCATGACTTTGATGTTTCTTATTAAGTTTTGGGAGTTGGTTCTGCCCAGAAAAAATTACCTCAAACCACTGGATGAGGCTGCCTTGTGGGGCTCCTCTTCTCCTGCATCCCAATTTTATCACACCCTGTCTCTGACTTGAGAGCAATTCCCTTGAGCTGTTTCTCCCTGGGCAGGGCTGTTTTTATGCCCTGTCCCCGGACTGAAAAAAAGAAAAGAAAGGGAAAAAATAAAGAAATGGCTGAGCCCATAGCTCTTTACTTGCCCTGAGACCAGTCTTTCACAGGAGTCACCACCCCTTAAGTTCATGAGAGTTCCCCTATCCAGGCCTTCTAATGGTAGGCCACCAGGTTGGAAGTCCAACACAAGAGAATAACCTCAGCAGAGGCAACCCCCCCCCCCCCAAAAAAAAAAAAACCAAAAAAAAACCTAAGGCAGCAGCGAAGGAAAAAAAAAAATAAGAAAACCAACCACTGTCCTGTGGGCTCTGGAGCAGTCCTGCCCATAGGGAAAACTGGGCACATTGGATCTCCCTCTTTTCCCTTCCTGGCATCTACTGCGTGGTGTCATCTTCTGACTAGCCACTCTTCTTTATCCTGGGTTCCCATGTCAGACTTCATCCAGCAGTGGTCCTCCTACCTCCTGAGCCTTCCTCCTTGTGCCTCTGCTCTGCTGAATGCTCTGCAGGCTAATGTCATACAGAGAGAGCATCCTGGCATCTCCGGTCTCCTGGCACTGGGGTCTCTCCCCGGCTGCCCCTCTCCAGGGCTGGAAGTACTTGGTGCATTTCCTCTTCCTCCAATCCAAAGTGAGCATCCACTCTAGAAGTGTGACATGATGCCACATGCATTGCCAGTGATCTTTTTGTTCCCCTAAGGTGAGTGTGGAGAGATGACTTTTCTTGTAAGGGGTTCCTCTTGCCTTAAAAGGCTTCCCCTGACAATCCTGATGAAGTTTTTCCTTGTCAACATTTTAAGTCAAATTTAGCCTGGGTGAAACTTGTTTTCAACTGTATTGTGTTCAGAATGATTTTGTCCCATCATCTTTAGATGACTTCTGATCTCAAATGTATGGCCTAGGCTTTGTTATTTCAATTCATTTTCATGTACCCTTTTATTTCCTTCTCCTACCCACAACCAGTGCTTCCTGTGCATCTTTTCTCATGCCCCCTGTATTATATGGTACTCAAAGCCATAGAATCTCTCTGCTCTTTCATTCATTTCTCAAGATTCATTTTCTATCATTAGCATTCATCTAACTTTATTGTATAATAATAATAAATATGAATGTATTAAATGTATATGCTTTTTCATTAACTTCTTGTTAACTTGACAGTCAGCTAATAAAACTTTGATAACTTTATTCTATCCATGATACAATTATTTCAAAAACAGCATGTGCTTGTTGTTGTATAAGTTATCATTAGAGTAAATATAAGCTGTATGTACAGCAAACATACATAGGCTAAAGTTTTCAGAATAAATCTACAGGAGTATTTACTGTTGATATCTAAGTAAATATTTTGCTTTCAGAAGTTTCTACAACTACTGTGAGCGCTGTAGGAGAGTGAAGGAAAAATCAAAAGGCAATGCTGGGGCTGAAGGTTAAATATGGACTTAACTGCCCAAGTTTAGGCACCAGGGGTTTAAAATTGTCATCATTCTACATTTTACATATTCACTATAATGAAACTTGTGCCTGTCATTTATTTTTTGATAATTTATGCATTGCAACAGAATAATAATCTCAAGGATTAGCCTGTATAAAAAGATTATTATTTGCAATAATGTACACAAAGGGTATTTTGAATTAATATATTAGTATTATCATTTGTAGTTTATTGTACTGAAATAAAAATGGAGGGTAAAAAAAAGAGAATAGTTTGCTTTCACCTTAGATGAAGTGTTATGAAAAAATAATCAAGCTGGAACTCATTTGAGCTTTTCTGTCTAAATCAATATAGTAGTAGTCTGTCTTCACAGTGATAAAACAGGAGCATATGGCCTTCTATCTGGGCTTGAGGCAGAAGAAGTCACAGGTTGAAGTGTAATCAAAAATTATCTCCTACCTTGTTTTTTTGCTGGAATGTAGCTTCAATCGATGGTCTCAGAGCTTCAGATTATCTATCAAACTGAGAAAAGCTGTCTCAGGCAGCTAGGACCTCTAATCAAATATTGACAGATGAGATCTTCTGGGTGATAAAAATAGATTTAAAACCCAGACTGACATTATTTGATGAGAATCTTAGTCTACTTGTTAATGTCATGATATAAGATATATGATACAGTCTAAGCCTAGGGATCAATTTATTCCTTTCCTAAATATAATAGGTATGGGATTCTTATTTAAAGCCAAGGTCAAGACCCAACAAATTAGCTTAACTAGATTCACATAGCATTTTCCCTCCAGACTGGTAAAAGAGGGCAGACACATCAATAACACAAACTTTTACCCAAGATTTCTAACAATTTTTTTTTTAAATACTGGTTTTACATGCATACATACATATATACATACATACATACATAATCTATTCATAGAACATGAACTATTGCTGGAAGAGGTAAAACCAGTTGATCCTTTTTAAACAAGTCCACTATATGTATATGGTATTTAATAACATGTGTAAGCATGTTTACTTATTACACTACTCACTGGCAAGTTTGGGGTCCAATCCATCAGCAGCCAAGATAACCTATTCATGCATTGAACTGTGCTATTCACAGGAATATTTTGGGTAGGGAAGGAGAGGTGAAGGTTATGGGGTATTTTAACTGAAAAGCTAACCAAACAACCAAATCAAACCAACAAACAGTTCTAGACATACAAGGAATGGATTAAATTTAAATCCAGGTTTGAATTAAAGGTGTTATTTCATGTTCCCACCACCACTACTCCAATTCTGTTTTTCCTGAAGGGGAGTGACCCACATTTCAGTCTCAGGGTATAGACAGATAATAATATTATTATTCAGACTATTATTCAGTCTATTATTAGCATTATTCAGACTATTATTCAATCTCAGGGTATAGACAGATAGATAATAATGATAATAAATAATTATATTATCAAATTAGAATAATATAGGCTGTATGTATGATGTGATTGTCAGCCTTGTGTGTTTCTGTAATGATAAAAGTGTGGCAAAACCATTGCAACTTTAACCCTGTTTCATTCAGGATTAAAATTTCAAGGTGCTTGTATACATGATGGTCGTCATGGTGTACATGTGACTAAAATGTAATTTGTGTGGCTTATTCACATCATACATTACACATGCACCAGTTTTGGGAGTTTTAAATTACTTCGTATCTTTGCAAACTAAATTACATCTGGATGTAGTTTAGTTTGCAATGCTGCAAAATGCAATGATGCAGCTGTCAGCTGCAAAATAGGTAGGCAGGCTCCGCAGACAAAAAAAAGGGTTGGGCCCCTTGCCACTTCTCCTTCAGCAGGCATTTGGGTGAAGGAAGAAGTAGCGAGGGGTGAATCCTTTTATTTTTTTGGAGGGGCCTGCCCACCCCATCCCCCACCTCCCATGGCCTGGTGGAGGGGTGGGGTGGGGAGGAGATAGCTGCTGGAAGGCTGAGTGGCCCCTTAGATGTGAGGTGCCCCAGTCACTCCCAGGGCTGGCCAGGTAGGCTGCTAGCAGGCCAGGGGGTGCCCCATCTAAGAGGCAGCATCTGGCCAGATCCAACACTTTCCTGATCCTGCTTAGGCTTCCCACACCCCATGCACTGTCCCCACTGCCTTCCCACTTCCTAGGATCACCTGAGAATGGTCTGGCTTGCCCCTGGGGCAGCACAAGAAAGTGGCAGGAGGCGGCTGGGAGTGCTGGTGGCCAGAGGAAGCAGCGGGGACAGTGCACGGGGCACTGGAAGCCCAGGTGGGCTCGGGAAAGCTCAGGCTTGGCATGGCTCAAGCACCCCGTACTCCATCCTTACCACCTTCCCCAGCTGCCAGCACACCCAGCTGCCCTCTTGCCACTTCCCTGTGCTGCCCCAGGGGCAAGCCAGCCCATTCCCAGGTGGTCTCAGACAGTGGGAAGGCAGCAGCAACAGTGCACATGACACTGGACTTGGGAAGAGTTGGATCTGGCCAGGTGCTGCCTCTGAGCTGGGGCAGCACCCAGCCCACTAGCAGTCCACCCAGGCAACCCCCGGTGGGGCACTACCACCACAGAGGGATGGATGGGGACCCTTCACTGCTCAGGGACCACTCAGCCCTCCAGCAGCTCACTCCCCCCCTTCACCCCCCAGCTGTGGGAAGGGCAGGCAGGCTCTGCAAAAGGATCGGGCCCCTCACCACTTCTGCCTTCAGCCAGGTGCCTGTTGGCACCATACCATGAGGGAAAAATTGAAGCAGCCAGTTTCAATTAAAAACCCACGGTTTCAATTTAGGGGGCATAAAATAAAACTTTGGGAATTAAACCCTCATCACATGTGCCTACAAGTGCCCACAGTGATTGCCTAATATATTGTGCAAATGTAACAGTTACATTGTAACAGCTAATGTATCCTCCTGAGTTGCAGCTCCTTTTCCTCATGGAAAACACTTACAAGGTACTGTTTTCCACAGCCTCATTCTCCTTAAGCTTTTGTCCATTGCTGTCTCTTCTAAAATGCTGCGTTTTATATTTTATATACCTGAGCCCTAGCTTTTTGCATGTTGCCTTCTTTCTCCTGTCCCTGACTCTCATACCCTGAACTTTCTTTCCCACATACATTTCCAGATTATGGCTACCTGCCCCAAGTACCTCAGGCTGCTGTTGCTCAGCTTTTTCCCTGATAGCACAAACAAAATGAAATTCATGTTGACCCTTGGTGGGCCCTGGCCTTGATCAGCAAACCCTTGGTCTGATCACACGTGTTTCAAACTCATGTTGTTGCCTTACACAGACTTCCAATACCAGTTCTTCTCTCCCCCGCATAACCGCATACGTGACACTTTTTCTGTGTCATAAAATACCAGGTAAAGACATAGGCTGTTTTCGCTTTGCTTTTCCATCAAGTGTCTTACTGCAGACTGCATCAATTGTTGATTTATCTGGCATTAATGCAAACTGAATCTCTTCAGTTTTGACTTCTCTCCTCAGTCTTTATTTGACAACCTTTTCCTACTCCATGCTGTGCTTCATAATTTTTATCACCCTATAATTACCAGTCTTTGATAAAGATCCTTTTTTTTTTTTTTTTTTTTTTTTTTTTTTTTTTTTACACATTAGGCATTTCCTGTATAGTATGATTTTATTAAAGAACTCACTGAGGACAGTTAAACCTTTGCATACCAGTGCTTCCTGTGCCTCTCTTGGTATTTTATCCAGCCCTACAGCTGTCTGATTTTTCACTTTATCAAGGGCATCTGCTACTTTTTTCTCAGTTATTGATTTGACCAAAGCTTGATTTACCAGATTTTCTATACCCTTGCCTTGGGTTCTCTTCAAACTAACTGAGGTAACTGGGGAAGAAAAAAAGGGGGATAATCTGGAAAAGAAGAAAGAATTTGAAAAGGGAACTTTTAGCTTAAGATCAAATAATTTCCAATTTGAATGTCTTTTGAAAGAAGATTTTTGTATTGAATAGAAAGTTTTATTAGCCTTAGCAGAATAATGCTGACCTTAATTTTTTTTTGTTATCAATATTGTGTAAGTTCATAGTAACCTGTTACAATCAATAAATCACGGTCCAATGAGCTTCTAGCAATAATGGTTTTCAGAGTCCACATATTTTTCTACGAAAATAAGTTAAATAAATTGGACTTGATATTGATCTCAATGAAGGTCACTAGTTGCTAGATGAAGAAAATGTCACACTTTCCTACTTTTAACAGAGCTTGGTTTTTATCACACTTATCCCTGCCGGACTGTCTTTAAAGTATTTGTTGGTACGACTCTAGGGAAATGGTGATAGAATATAAAGGATATATTTTCCAAACACACTTAAAGCACCACATACTTTCTAAAAACATTTTATGAAAAGGAAAGGTATTAGCAGTTTTATACTGGATATGGTGGTTACTGATGAACAGATAGCACTTGACAAGACGTGCCATTTGAGGTAGCTAAGATATCAGAGATTTTAATTTTGTCTCTTTTTCAGAAATAACACAGGAAAATGTTGACTCTTTAAATGGTGACCATTCTGCACTATCCAAGTAGTGCTTAGAGCAGGTGTTTGCATCCCCAGTCACTCATAAAAGGTTTTGCACACAAGAAGCCTGGCATATATACCCCAATGTAGTCACTCTACCAGAGGAATTCAGCATGTTTTCTGCACAATGTGCCCCTAACCCACATAGCTATTGTTCTAAGAGCATATTTAATATCAAATCCTTTACAATATGTTTATGGACTTGATACTGCCAGATACAAAGATTGGTTTCTTTCTGTAGAAAGTATGTCAGGTGCTGTATCATACTAAAAGCCATTGCTAAAGACTCTAAAAATTAAAACTACATGCATACACATACACACAATATAATTTTATATACATATACGAAGTTCATATATAGGTATATATAATATTTACAATAGATATTTATACACATTCATATTATATATGATGTGAAATTATATATTTATATAACATATATAATGTTGATATATTTATAATTTCTGTTTAAATATATATTTCAATTTTTAATCTTTGGGTCCTTAATAACAGTTTTCAGTATGACACACCACCTCACATACATACATATACACATTACACACCAATATGTATACCAATATACCATTTACATTGTATACATATATAGGGAGTGGGAGAAAGTGTTTTTGTCTAGAATGTAAGTCTTAAGGAATGATGCTTACTTCTACCAGCATGGAATTAAATTCAATCTTGAACGGAGTCCAGTCTCAAAGTAAAACTCTTGAGGGATTTAACTTATGCACAAAACTTAAGAGGTATGGTAGAGAAATCACATGGAGGTCTGTGGAGATTGCATTTCGGAGGTGTTTTAAAGATATTTAATTTTTGACTGATTATTAACATATTTCTCCATGAATTTAGCATGCCATTGAAGAATGGTTACACCTCTGGGGATAACTATTTACCTTGTGCCAAACACAAGTAATGGTGTAATTCATGCTGCTACTCTAAAATGGAAATGGAGCCCCTATTAAGTTTATTCCGAAATATGCTGTTGTAGCACATCCTCTTAGGACATAGGCTAAATACATCAGGAGCGGTGCATAGTATGCCTGCTCACTTCTTGGGCCACAGTGAGAAACCTTATGAGAAAGCTGATCAAATAATAATTTCCTACCATCTCCATGCTTTCTTCACCCAGGAAAACAATTATGTTGACATAAGAATACTGAAGTTAAAAATTACAAAAAATATAGGCGTAAAACAAACAACACGTTGGTACCCAAAGTTACAGTCTGAAGACTCCGCCAACATATCCTCTCCCTGCAGACATTATATAAGTGTACTTCTGGGGTTCCCAACTTTTTCCAGAAGCATCAAGCATTGATTAGACTTAATAGATTAAGAGACTCATGTTTTGCATGCACTGAAATATAACACACGCATGAAATCTTTTGCTTCATTCTCAAGAGTGTAGCTTGTAGAGCAAGTCACCTAAGGTTAGCTATTTGGCTTCACTTTCCTTTGCAGTTCTCATACAGAAGATTACTCCTTAAAAAATTATTGACCTATCTAAAAGATAGGTTTTTATTGACCTCTCTCTCCAGTGTGAAACTAGTGAGCCAATTATTTCACTACACATTACTTTTCACTGGTTAGACTTCAGCTAATATATTGAATTCAATTTGGTTTTGGGCAGTACATTTTAGAAGACAAATAAAGAGACAATTCAGAGGACAACAACAACAATATAAATGGTTGGGTAAATAAGAGATATGAAGAAGTATTAAGGGAAATTCAAACCGTTTCCCATAATAAACAAGGGAAATCTAAGTTATTTAAAACATTTACGAAACAAATGCCAGGAGGTAAAGAAAAGATTACTTAAGGAAACTGTAGAGGTATCATTAGTATTAGTAGAGGTTGAAGAGTAAAGGAAAGGGGAAAAAATAACTTATTCCAGGCAGAAATTTCAAAAACTGGAAGAATGGCTCTCTCAGCCCTACCCTTGTTTTTACTCTGATTCTTTTTGTTTTAGTTATTAGTCTTCTTTCTGTCTGACCATAAAATATAATGAATCTTCTACAATCTTCTACAATATAATGAATCTTCTACAATCTCTTGTAAGATTATCATTCATCAGCCTTATGTTTCCTGCTTGAAAACAGGTGAAACTTCCAGACTCTACAGCTTTGGTTCCTACTTCAAGAGAAATGAGTCAGGGCATAATGCAGTTATCGTGTGCCAACCACTCAGTACTTTACCTGCTGCACTGAAAAGGATAAATAGCATCATGCCTAGTTCTGATATCCGCAGAACTCCGTTAGAAACAACCTGTTCACTGACTCCTATTGACATGCACTTTTCAATACCCGTCACTCAGCCCGTTCTTAATTAATTCAACATATGCGTTGTACACTGCTTATTTTTTTTAAACAGAATGTTTTGTACTACTGAGCTAAACTCTTTATAAAATCTCATTGTTAGAACTGTGCAGTTTCTATATCAAACAAACTTGTAATCTTAAAGAATGAAAGCAGCTTTGCTTTATAAGAGCCATTTTCTATGAAGTCATGCTAACAACATCAATCATATTCTTCAGTAATTTCATTATGTTGCCTAGAACTGATGTCAAGTTAACAGACCAGATCATCCTGTTTGCTCTCTTTTTGATATTGCCATAATATTAGCCCTCTTCTACTCCAGTATCCTGAGACATCCCTCAGATCCCAAAATTTATTGAAAACAGCAACTGGACAGAAATGTCTTCTGATAGCTCTTTTAAGACTCTTCCCTGAATGTTATCTGGACTTACTAATTTAAAAAAAATATTTATCCTTAATAAAATGCTGTTTAAAAACAGCATTTAAAAATGCTGCCTTGAAAACCCACAATATGAAGGAAACATCATCTTCATAATGCCAAGATGATCTAAAACACAGGGCAGAAACACTGATTGAAAACTATGTTTGCTATATGCTTAATATTTTTTGCCATCTCTCTCCGGTAATGGACTTGCACCACTGATCATTTTAATATTATTTAACGTTTTCCTTCTTATCATCATTAGATCTACCATCTATACCACTGATATCTAGCTGCCACCTCAACATGTTACAAGTCTTGGCATCTTGCTTAAGGTACAAGCAGTTTTGTAACCTGCTCCCGAAGCTGCATTGTACTCTGTCCTTTCCACACACACACACACACACACACACACACACACACACACACACACACACACACAAAACATGTCCTGCTATTACAACAATAAATGCGGCAGCCAACTGGGTCAGGATGACTTGTGTACCAGGCTTTTTGCCAATGCTTTAATAATTAATCAAACATAACCATTGTCTATCTGCATCTGTAAATTTTGCACACATGTGTGTGCACACAAACACACACAAAGAGAGAGAGAGAGAAAAGTTATCAATATTGTTACTATGTTTGAAAAAAGGTCTTATAGATAGGCCTTATTATAGCCTGGCTTCTAGGTAGCATCTCTCCTATTTCAGATTCACCCCTCTACTCTTTTCTCTGAAATGAAACAGGTAAGCCATTTAACTCACCTACTGGGCTCTTCCAGCCCTGGTAGGATAAAGTCTTGTTGGTACCAGAGTCTCAGTGGATTTTATTGCTATGAGCATGTCAGGGAGCAGAGAGTTAATCCTTCTCACAGGAAATTAGAAATGTGCTAATTAACTGAATGGTATCACATCTACCAAATTTTTTTGTTTCATTGTTAATAAAATGTAGATTAAAATTAAATGAGTGAAGTTCTTTCTTATTATTTTATCAAGTGGAAGAGCTCTTTCTTATATTCATTTTGCTATGTGTTTTAATTTAATGCATTAATAAGGTGAACTACAAATCCCAGTATACTTTTAGTTGAAGATCTGCTTTTTCTTTTCTTCTTGAAATGTAATGAAAAGTACTCTGAAATAATAGTTAAAGGTAGGAAGATATACCTTGCCTATTACTAACAGAAACATTTGAAGCACATGCATTTTTTATAATCCATCCAGGGTTTCTCATGTTAATAGACTTAAAGAGGATTTGTGAGCAGGACATGGCTTTTGAGAAATCTTCTCTCTCTTTGGGTTCTGTGGACAACTGTTGTGTACTGCTGAGTCTTGTTAATGTGTATAAATGTATGTTGGATTTGAGGTCTTATTGGAAGCTTAAATTTCAAGGTGAGGCAAATAGAATCTGAACAGAAAAGAATTACTGGTGAGAAAATTCAGGTAAAAGGTGGCTTATATCCAAATATATAAATTCCTTCCTTTGGGGAAAAAAAGTCCAAATAGCTACTGAAACCCAAATTATTGTGGATATTACAAATGTGCAGTACTGATGGAAAGGGATTTGGTAAATGATGTCTTCGAGGAAAAGATTTAAAGCCCTCGAGCCTAAAAATCCTGCAGTTATTTCTCCTGAACACTGGGCTCATTTCAGTGCCCTGCTGATTTTGAACAGATGTAAAAATGAAACAGTACTTGTGTATCCATCAGACAAAATAGGAAATAGGGCTTTAACATTCCATTTATGGAAGCTTTTTTTTTGGTTAAAAAAATAAAGAAAGACAAACTGGATAAAAGGTAAGATGGAGACTCTGTGACAATAAAACTAGAAACTGTGAATAAAGAAAATTTCCTATTGCCGTGTAATTTGTGTAGTCATTTACCACAGTGCAAAAGGAATGCAGAGTGAATACAAAATGTTATCGTTATGGTTTGAGAGTTCTTCACTTAACATTAGCACCAGATCACCAGAACACCACAGTTTTCATGCCAGTGAATAGCTTCACTTGATCTCAACAGCTTCCTTTCTGGGCATTTTGATTAACCAAAAAATAAAGGAGGAGGAGCTGAATTAACAAAACTGAGAAGGTGTTACTAGACTCCTCCATATCCTGGTTAGGACCCTCCCCTAGGATGAGGGACACAAGGAGTCAAATCCTCCTACAGCTCTAAATAGGGGCTCCCACTTCACTGCCAAATGCCCCGAATTCCAGGCTACTGCCTATTTTAGGGTGCATTGCCATATGTCCCTCTTTTTAAAGCTTAAATATTCAATATTTTGGGGGCCAGAATGAGAGAGCCTTTAGGAATAACTATAATCTAGTGGTTATGACAGTTAGAGGTGTTCTTTGTTAAAATATCTAGTTCAATGAATGAAGTATTATATATATAACAAACATTTTCAATGCGAGAGACTAAGATACTCATCTACCTCAGTATACCATATAGTCCTGCAGGTAGGAAAACTCTCCTGAGAGGGTGGAGAATTCTATTCAAATGCCTGTTTTGAATGTAACACAGAAGATGTTTAAACCCAGGACTCTCAGATCCCTGGTGATCATCCTAGCCACAGGACTATAAGGTATAGCAAGGTTAGGAAGACATAGGACATCCTCTTTGCTGGTTTTATGAATGATGCGTAAATTGGATTATGGAGCTAATCGTAATCTGTTTTGTTGGCATTTCTCACATTTTCTTCATTTTTATTTGAATAAATAAATAAATAAATAAACGTTGAATAAATTTGTTGTGAATTGGTGCATAGTTTCAGGTCAATCAAAAATGTGTTTCTGGCATATAGCTAATCCACAAGGAAAAAACCACTCAGTCCCACTTGCCTCCTTTGTGAAGCACTTCAAAATCTACTGAGAAAAAACCACACATGAGCTTATTATTATTATAATAGCATATAGGTACTTACTTATTAATATATATAACTATTTACTACTGTAGCTTTTCAGTGTAAAAATGAAACTGATTATTATAACTTTCAAGTATTTATTAGTAATAGGAATTATCCATATTAAAGCATCAATTATCTTTATATTACAATACTTCACATACAGGCATATTTCTTGAATCTCTCCCCACGGTAACCTGCATCTTATGCATAGGAAGGTTTTGTATTTGCATTGTATGTGAGAATCTATCACTCTGATGAAGTTATATGTAGTAATATTCTCTTAACTCATGAATTTTGCATCTAGAGGTTCATATACCTGATGACTGTTTTAAAGAAAAAGTCTCCTTACCTATTATATCAGAGTCAACATTAAAATAGAAACATTTATATTGAAGGTGGAGCATTGTCTGGTATACAGCTCTCAGTTGTGAATTGTTTAAATGGTTTGAAGCTTAGAGTAAAAGTCATGCAAAAAATGGACTCACAAGGCAGGATTCTTATCAGATGTAAATTAACAGACACCTATTGAAGCCCATAGAGTTCTGCTGACTTATGTCAGCTGAGAATCTGGTCTATAAATTCTGGTCTCAGAAATGTAAACCTTAGTGTTTACAGTGGCTGGGGATCTGTTCCTGAATTAAAGATGAATGGACCCACTCTGTGGTGGCCCCATAACCAGTTTATACTGTTGAAAATAAGGAAGATACAATCCATAATATTTAACGAATATTATATTTTGCTTAAATATTATATATATATTATATATTCTATCTGCTTGCTATGGTTTTACTATATGATTACTATGAGTGATTTCTGACAGTAGGGTAAACATTCCTCATTATCACCCATTTATCCATACTTACTCATAGGGCTGTGTGAAGCTTTGGTAGCTGATTCGATTCAGGGGAGATTCAGCGGCCAAATCTCCAAAACCAAATCGAATTGAGAGATGCATTAAAAGCTCCAAATCAAATCAAAGTCCCCAAATCAATTCAGAAAAGTTTTGGAGATTTGGAACGCAAACATGCAGGAAACAGAAACTGAGAAGAGGGAGGGGAGGGGGTGGAGACGGTTGAAATACTGCTCTGATATGGACATCTGTAGCTCACCAGTGACTGTGATCTTTCTCTGATTTCCCTTCCAATCACAGTGCTCTCGGGGAAGGGCATAGAAATAACATATAAGGCTGTGTGTGAACTCATCTGTGTGGCTTTTGAGAGCTGTCTGTTTCTCTGTTACAGCAGCAGCATCTGAAGGGCTCTGGCTTGGTAGTAGGTAGCCTCTTGCCACCAAGTTCTATCCAATCCTTTCCTAGTTTCATAGTTGGTAGGATCAGAAGGGACCTGAGCAGGTCATCAAGTCCGACCCCCTGCCATGGCAGCAAAGAGTACTGGGGTAAAACGACCCCGGCAAGGTATACATCCAGCCTCCTCTTAAAGAGCCCCTGGGTAGGAGCCAGCACCACTTCTCTTGAAAGTTGGTTCCAGATCCTAGGTGCCCTAACAGTGAAGTAGCACCTCCTGATTTCCTATTTACCATTGACTACAATCCCTATTGTTATCCATTCCTTTCAGCTTCTTTTCCCCGCAAAATCCTCTTATTTGTTCTTCTTAGCCTGTCTTCCCCACCCCTCCCCACAAAAAGCAATCTGTGTTTTCCCTGGCAGTGTGCAGGGAAGCACAACATATATTACATATATTATACACAGACACACAGATTTTGCAGCACGCCAAACATCATGAAGCATGCTGGAAAGGCAGGTGCCAGGTCTTCTGGCAGGGGAGGGAGAGGGGACAGAGGGAGAGCTGCAAGTCCCCCCACCCCAAAACATAGATGCACCCTCTTTCCTAGCAACAACGAGTCTTCTGCTGACCCCATTGCGCCTTAACACACATACAGTGTCACCTATGTCATGAGTTTTGTTTGTCAGCAGTTTAAGGTGTAGTTTCCCAGAAACCCCTGCACCTAGCTCCTTGAAACTTGGCAGGATTTGTGGCCTCAGCAAGAGCTATAACCCCTGCAGTTTTCACCCCATTGTGGTATAACACAAACACGTGACATGAGTTTTGTTTTTTTGGACTTTGAGGTGCAGTTTCCCAGAAACACTTATACCTATCACCTTGAAACTCGGCAGACATCATGCCCTCCACAGAGGCTATCATCCCTGCAAGTTTAATTTGAATCAGCAAAAAAACAACAAAGTTATAGATATTCCATTGATTTCCCATTATACTCTATGGTCAAATCTCCGAATTGGCTCTGAATCTTCCGAAGCGATTTGGCCGAATTGAATTGGAAAAATGATTTGGATCTCCAAATTGAATCTCCTGCATCTGAATTGTCTATATCTGAATCAAATAGTTCCCTATTCACACTGGCCTAACAACCAGCCATCTCATTTCAAAATGTAGGAAGATGGTGGGCTACTTCCACCAGAGCATCAAGAGAGGCAAGATGCTGTGGGAGAAACAGGCAGAACTGAGCATCCCACAGCACAAAATCATGCAGGGTGTGGAGGCTCAGTGGAACTCTACATACCTGATGCTTGAAAGGGTGGTCAAGCAAAACAAGGCTATCCATGAGATTGCCTTGTTCAGGGAGATTGGGATCAGTGGCCCCTGAGTGGGATACCATTTCCCAGATCTTGGTGGTCCTCAAGCCATTCCTTGAGGCCACTGAAAACCTCAGCACTTGCAAAGCCATCCTTAGCCAGGTAATCCCCATAGTGAAGGAGCTTGAGGATCAAATGGAGACGTTCCAGGGGATCAATGTTCCTGGCTGAGGCAAGCCACTTTCACCAGAGCTGCAGGCACTGGTGAAGCGGCTGAAGAAAGGCATCAAAAAATAGCTGGATCCATTGCAGTCTAGTATGGTCCACGTGCTGGTGGGCATGTGCAACCCAAGGGTGAAGGGGAGCATCTGCAGCAGCAAAAGCCTTGATCACTGGACAGAGCTACTGGTGAACAGAGTCAGGGAGACAGAAGGGCAGAGGCGGGGGACATGGAAGAGGGGGATCCACTGTCCCACGCCAGCACTCCAAGCACCAGCCAATCTCCTCCATCACAGTCACTACCAATGTGGGCCAAGGGCATGGCTTCAATGTTGGGGTCCAGAGGCACCAGACCCCACAATCCGGTAGGTAGTGTGGAGGCTTCAGTGACTACCTATATTGGTGAGGACATGGAGTTGCTGCAATGGAGCCCCTTGGCCTATTGGGAAACCCACAGCCATATGCAGCAGTATCTGGTCACGGTTGCTTGGTAATACCTGTCCTGCCCACTGACCAGTGTTCCAAGCGAGAGGGATTGCTGGGGATGTTGTGATACCCCAGTGCACCTCCTTGGATCCTGGTTTGGTGGAGCAGCTGGTGTTCCTGGATGCGAACCTCCCACTGCTGGGGTTCCCTAAGCTCCACATGCAGATGCAGTGAGTGCTACCCTCCTCACTCCACACCAATTCTGTTCTTTAGTTGCTTTCAAAACCATTTAATGCCCTGCTGTCAGAGCTGGAGGTGGCAGTTTAGTTTTTCACCAGCCAGCAGCAGATCATCTACCTGCTGAGCTCCTGTGCCAGGATGAACTTGGAGGTGTGGGCTGGGGCTATGGGCAAGCCCCAGGTCCTGGGCATAACCTAAAACTGCACCTTGCCAGGATAGGGAGGCCTGGCGGGACTGCCAGTGGTGTGGCAGCAGTAGGAAATGCCAGGACTATGAATCTCCCTGGTGAAAGGCAGGTAGGACGTGCCTGATAACCTCCAGCCACCACACATACACACATGCACAGTCCAGGCTGGGGAAAGCCCAGACCTGTAAGATCTTTGAGAGGCCTGAGGCTTCCTGGTTGCAGTGGAGTTGTGAGGGTAAGAACAGGCAGGTGGCTCAGATCTGACCTGAGGTACCCCCAACTGGTCCATGCTGGGGCCAGGACCCAAAGCGGGGTCAAAGGGCCAAGAGCCCACTGTGATGAATGCCGAGAGCAAAAGGCTTGGGATTCTGAGTGACCCGAAGGCAGGGGCCAGGGCCTAAGGGGGAGCCGAAGGTCTTAGAGAGGGGACCACAGTTGGAGGGGCTAAAGGATGCAATGTGCAAGGCATGGGCCACAGTTTAGGGAAGGTATGGAACTATGGAACAGATGTCACCCCTAGATATCAGGGGCCTAAATGGGCAGCCTCTCACCTAGGTAACATCTGAATCAGTTTTCCATCAAGGCATGGCAGGACAAAGAGAAGAGGGCAGCTGGATCAGAAACAGGTGGGCGAGATCTGACTGGCACCAGGAAGGCCCCCATTACAGGCTACCATCCCTGTTGCATGCATGCCATTCTGCCTTAACACACAAGGCAGACAAGGTTCCTGATCAATCTGATACCTTTTATTAGACTGTGGAGCCTGCGCCTCGCTCCGCCTGGCCTATCGGGGTGTTGCCCCTCCCCTCAACTTGCCTGCCACGACTTGGATGTACTCAATTACCTTCAGAGGGGTCTACAGTGGAGATATTTATCCTGGGTGGGGCCTCCCGATAGACAGTGTTACTCACGGTTATCGGACACGGTGATCCACAGGGCTCCGCCTCCCCTACACCCCATCCACACACCAACCGCTGGGCGATGCGTTCCAGATGTTGCCAGGCCCAGTATGATGGCCTCTGACCGGTTCCCCGGTTCCCGGTCGTCCTCCCTCCTGCTGGGAGGGGTTCCTCCTTTCTCCTCTCTTACAGATAATACTCCTCCGAATCAGGGGGAGCTGGTGGGTGCTCCCCCTGGTTCCAGCCCCCTCCTGGGGCCTCCGCTGTCTCCCTTTTCCTCCCGTCAGCAGAGCGCTCCCCTGCCTCCTGGGAGTCTGCCGCTTCAGGATGCAGAGAGAGTGCCTCGACTTGCACTCTCTGACTGCCTTTCGCTTTGCTGTTTGCGAAAGGCTTCCAGCTCTTGCCTAAGCTGCCTGCTTGAGACCCGCAGGCGGGGTCCTCTCCGCTCCGTGCGAGAGCCTGCAGCACGGGCAGCACACCCGTACTCTCTCTCCCTGGCTCTCTTCCCCTCCCTGTCCTGCCGGCGTTTTTAAACCTTCCCGCAGCGGCCGCTCCGGCCGCTGGGATTGGCTCAGCTGTTCGCCGCGCGGGGAACAGCTGTTGCCAGAGCCGGCGTAATGGCAGCTTGCGCGGCTGCAGCCACGGATGCGGCTCTTCCTCCCGCTGCTCCTCAGCCGGTACGTATGCCCTTCTGAGGGCTGGCTCTCGGGGTCTGGGGTCTGTGGGTCCCCTCTTCTCTCCCTCACTAGCCTGTGGGGGCGCTTCGCCGCCACAGACCTCCCCCCTTAAGTTGCCTTGTGGCGGCTGATTTTCTCTCATGACGGCATGTGTCACCTGAGGCTCCTCCCTATGGATGTGGCCCGTACCTTCCTCTGCATCGTCTGCGCCTCCCCACCTGGACAAGAAGTCAGCCACAAAGTTATCTCGGCCCAGACGGTGTATCACCGTGAATTTGAATGGCTGTAAAGCCAAAGCCCAGCGGGTGATCCTGATGTTCATGCTCTGTTTCTGTTAACCACTGTAGTGGTGCGTGGTCTGTTACTACCACGAATTCCCTCCCCATCAGGTAGTACTTAAAGTATTCTATTGCCCAGCGTACTGCCAGGCACTCCCTCTCGATGGTGGCATACCTGGTTTCTGCATGACTGAGTTTCCTGCTGGCAAAGGCAATTGGGCGCTCCTCCTGCCCGTGTTTCTGCAGTAACACTGCTCCCAGCGCCCGTCCTGATGCATCCGTCTGTAAAACGAAAGGGGCATTAAAGTTAGGCGTGTGCACGACAACGTCATGGCGCATTGCTTCTTTCAAATTCTGGAAGCTCTTTCACATCCCCGGTGTCCATTTCAGTGGCGTCACAGATTTCCCAGCTAACGCATCTGTAAGTGGTGTGGCGAGCATCGCGAAGCAGGGTATAAATTGCCGATAATAGTTAATGAGTCCCAAGAAGGAACGCAGTTGTTTGCGGGTTCTCGGTTCCTGGAACTGCCTTATAGCCTCAATCTTATCTGTGAGTGGCCGAACTGTCCCTCGGCCTACTCGAAATCCTAGGTATGCTGTTTCTTTCCCCGCCAGTTTACGGTTCTTCGGGTTGGTGGTCAGCCCTGCTGCTCGGAGTTCCCCCAGGACTGCTCTGAGGTCTTGGAGGTGTTGTCGCCAGCTGGCAGAAAATATAATGATGTCATCAATGTATGCCGCCGCGTATGCTGCGTGGGGTGCCAATAGGTTGTCCATCAACCTTTGAAACGTCGCAGCTGCTCCGCTGAGGCCGAAGGGCATCCACGTGAATTCGAATAGGCCCCATGGGGTCCCGAAGGCTGTTTTGGCACAATCCGTGGGCCGCATCGGGATCTGCCAATACCCCTTTGCCAAATCAAGCGTGGTTATATACTGTGCTTCCCCAATTTTCTCAATGAGGTGAGTGACATGGGCATCGGAAAGGCATCAAACGTAGTCAGGGCATTGAGCTTCCTGTAGTCTATACATATGCGCAATGACCCATCTGGTTTGACGACGGGGACTATGGGACTCTGCCATGGACTGCAGGACGGTCGTATAATCCCTTGTTCTTGCATTCTCATGATCTCTTGCCGTATTTCCTGTTGCCACCTCTGAGGTATCGGCCTCCATCTCTCCCTCACCAGTGCTCCCTGAGGGGTCCTGATTTCATGTTCTACTCCCGTTACTCGTCCCGGGATCTCTTGGAACACTGCCCTAAATTCTTCTATCAAAGCTAGTAATTCTTGCTGTTGGTGATGGCCCAACTCCTTACCCATCTGTACTGATCCCTCCTTCCCAGGTCTCCCTAACCCGGGACACAGCGGTCCCAGGTCCTCCTTTGTATCCTCGTCTAGGGCCAACCAGCCCTGAGGAGTTTTCCACTCCTTGAGCAGATTCACGTGGTAAATCTGTCGTTCCCGGCGGTGACCTGGTTTAAGCAATTTGTAATCCACGGGCCCTACTTGTCTCACCACGGTAAATGGCCCCTGCCACATAGCCAGCTGTTTGCTGGAGGAGGTTGGCAGCGATACCAAAACTTTGTCCCCCGACTGGAACGTCCGTGTTTTCGCCTTCTGATTGTAACGCCTTTCCTGTATGCCTTGGGTGTCCCTCAGGTTTTGCCTGGTGATCCGTTGGGCCGTGGAGATTCGGTCTTGTAGCTCCTCCCGGTACCTCTCCGCCGACACCCCTAATCCTATTGGCTTCTCCCATTCTTCCCTTACGGTTTGTAGCAGTCCCCAAGGGCTATGGCCATACACCAACTGAAATGGGGAGTACTGGGTTGACTCTTGCGGCGCGTCCCTTATGGCGAACAACAAGGGTGTCAAGATAGTATCCCACCTCCGTGGGTCTTCCTGGGCACACCGCCTGACCATCCGCTTGATGGTCCCATTTAACCTTTCTACCAAACCGTTAGTTTGGGGATGGTAGACCGAGGTCTTTAGCTGGGTGATGCCGAGGGTTTTACATAAATCTTTCATTACCCCAGACATAAAGTTTGTTCCCTGGTCTGTGAGTATCTCCCCCAAGGTATGCCCACCCGTGCTATCCACTTAAGAAGTTCTTCCGCTACTCGAATGGCAGTTATGGACCTTGGGGGCACGGCATCTGGGAAACGGGTGGCATAATCTACCATCACCAGGATATATTGGTATCCATTATGAGACCTGGGGAGGGGTCCTACTATATCCAGGGCGACCCGCAAGAACGGTGTCTCTACTATTGGCATGGGCTTCAGGGGTGCCCTTGGGGGCTTCCATTCCTGGGCCCTCTGACACTCTGGGCATGCGGCCCCCCACCTTTCCACATCCTCTTGGAGACGAGGCCAAAAGAATTCTTGGGCCAGCCTCGCCCGGGTCTTGTTACGTCCCAGATGGCCACCCAGGGGTGAGTCATGGGCCAGTCTCCACACCACTTGGCGAAGTGAGGTCGGGACCACTAATTGTCTCCCCCATATGGTACCCTCCTCACCCCATTGGACCCGATATAATAGCCCCCCTGTTACCTCGAAGCCAGGACGCCCCTGTGAGGGTCCTTCCCCGGGGTCGGCGTCCCACATCCGCTGCAGTTCCGGGACCTCATGTTGTGCCCTACGAAATTGGGCCGCACTCACGAACTGTTCTAGGTCGATGTCGCCTGTCATTGTTTTGTTGCGACAGGCTGGGCCCTCGCCGGCCCATCCGTCGCCCCTCTTGATCCGGTTCCTCGCCTCCTGCGTAGCCCTCACTCGCTCATGGACTGTATAGAATGGGCCCCATTCTCGGCCTAGTATCATCTCACACGCCAGGGTCGGGGCAATTCCAACTCGTAGCTCTCCGCTAAACTCCATCACCCTAAGCGGAACATAGCAAGTCTGAAACCGCATCTCCCCCCCTAGTACGCAGGTCATCGTCAGGGGCCCCTCACTCTTCCGTTCCCTCTGCGGAGCGAGGTCTGCCTGAAGTCGGGAGTGGGAACACCCCGTGTCCAATGTGGCCTTAACCACCCTGTCTCCAACCCATGCGGTTACTACGGGCCGGTTCCATCCCTCGTTCTGGGTTGCCGACCCGAAACTGCAATCCATGGGTTCCCCTCTCTCCGCCTTTTTGCCTCTATCCCGGGAGGGTGGATATCCTGTAGGGGTGCGACTCAGCTCGCTCAGGCCTTCCCCACATTCACGGGAGATGTGTCCGGTTTGCCCACAGCGGTAACACACCACCCCTTTCAGTGGCCCTCGTCTGGAGACCGTTCGCCTTTCCCCTTCGCTTGTGGGTCCCTCTTTCGTGCCTCGGGAGCCTCGTCCATATCCCCGTTCCCTTTCCGAATTCGCAAAGGCCTCCGCCAAGCGAAGTGCCTCTTTGCTAGTTTGCGGCTGGTGTCTGCGTACCCACCTCTGGGCATCCTCTTCCAAATCCCATAGGAATTGTTCTAACAGGATCTGGTCCATCACGCCCGCCCGGTCGAACTTGCCGGCTGGCAACCATTTGTTGAGTGAGTCCCTTAAAGCTTGCAACAACCCCCGGGGTCGCCTGGCCTCCTTGGACTTTCGGGCTCTAAAGGCCTGACGATGACTTTCTGGTGAAATCTCAAGCCTGTAGAGGATTGCTGCTTTCACTGTCTCGTAATCACGAGCTTCATCCCTTGATAGTGCTCGGTAGGCCGCTTGGGCCTGATCTATCACCAGCGCCCCCAGGTGGTGGCCCCACTGACCACGGTCCAACCCTGTCTGGATGGCTGTCCTCTCGAATGCCTCGATATAAGCTACTGGGTCATCCTCCCTAGTCATCCGGGGCATTTTAAATAAAGCAGCATTTCGCTGTATCCACTCCTGCTGGTGTGCACCCTGTTGTTGCTGCACTGCCAGCACCTGCCCTATGGCCTGGATAGCCTGCGTAAGCAGCTCCGTGGGTGCGAGGGCTGGCTGCTGCATCGCTATCAGGTCCCAGGTTGGGACACTGTCCCTTTACCACCGTACGAGAATGACGCCGTTTCCCGGCCAATGCACAACTGTGGAGCCTGCGCCTTGCTCCGCCTGGCCTATTGGGGTGTTGCCCCGCCCCTCAACTCGCCTGCCACGACTTGGATGTACTCAATTACCTTCAGAGGGGTCTACAGTGGAGAACTTTATCCTGGGTGGGGCCTACCAATAGACGGTGTTACTCACGGTTATCGGATGCGGTGATCCACGGGGCTCTGCCTCCCCTACACCCCGTCCACACACCGACCGCTGGGCAATGCGTTCCAGATGTTGCCAGGCCCAGTATGATGGCCTCTGACCGGTTCCCCGGTTCCCGGTCGTCCTCCCTCCTGCTGGGAGGGGTTCCTCCTTTCTCCTCTCTTACAGATAATACTCCTCCGAATCAGGGGGAGCTGGTGGGTGCTCCCCCTGATTCCAGCCCCCTCCTGGGGCCTCCGCTGTCTCCCTTTTCCTCCCATCCGCAGAGCGCTCCCCTGCCTCCTGGGCGTCTGCCGCTTCAGGATGCAGAGAGAGTGCCTCGGCTTGCACTCTCTGACTGCCTTTCGCTTTGCTGTTTGCGAAAGGCTTCCAGCTCTTGCCTAAGCTGCCTGCTTGAGACCCACAGGCGGGGTCCTCTCCGCTCCGTGCGAGAGCCTGCAGCACGGGCAGCACACCCGTACTCTCTCTCCCTGGCTCTCTTCCCCTCCCTGTCCTTCCGGCGTTTTTAAACCTTCCTGCAGCAGCCGCTCCAGCCGCTGGGATTGGCTCAGCTGTTCGTCGTGCGGGGAACAGCTGTTGCCAGAGCCCGCATAATAGCGGCTCGCGCGGCTGCAGCCACGGATGCGGCTCTTCCTCCCGCTGCTCCTCAGCTGGTACATATGCCCTTCTGGGGGCTTGCTCTCGGGGTCTGGGGTCTGTGGGTCCCCTCTTCTCTCCCTCACTAGCCTGTGGGGGCGCTTCGCTGCCACATAGACCAACTGAATATTTGGAGAAATATATCCTGGCAAGCTTTCGGGTTTAAACAACCCTTCATGAGGCTAAGGAAGCATCTGCAAGCTGGTGTGTGCGCTCTTCCTGGATGGAATGAATAGTAAAGAAGTCAGAGGCTGGTATGCATGCAAGAAAGCCAGTCTGTGAAAATGTAAACTGAGGTGTCAGGGTGTGAGAGACAGGCTAAGATATATTTCTCCAACTATTCAGCTGGTCTAATAAAAGATATCACATCTACTCAAAGAACTTTGCCTGCCTCTTCTTTAGACCAACACAGCTACAACCAGAAACCCAGTTAATATACACAAGTGACACAAGTTTTCCTTTCAACAGTTTGAGGTGCATTTTTACAGAATCCCCTTTACCTACCTCCTTGAAACCTGGCAGGTTTCATGCCCTGCTGTTTTCATCCAAATCTGCAAAAAAATGACAAATTTATAGGTATTTTAGTGATTTCCCTCTATAGTCTATGGCCAAATCACTGAATCAACTGATTTGGTGGCCGACTCTCCAAATTTGATTCAGCTGAATCAAATCGGGACAGTGACTCGAATCACTGAATCAAATCACCATCCCTCCGAATCAGCAGAATCCAAATCCGAATCGAATACTTGCTGCTTCACACAGGCCTACTTATTAAGACCCAGTGGATGTTATGACAATGGAACTTGAACGCTCTTGAAATCAACTACATCTTGGCAATCCAGACTGTTTGGAGGTCCAAACTTGTAATCCAGGTGATAGATCTTACCTCATTACTTCAGACAGTGTGACTTTGTGGGGTGAAAGTGAGAAAACTCTCAAATCACTGATAAATAGTGAGGGGAGACATAAAAGCATGGGAGTGAAAAACAATCCCCAGACTACAAAAGTGCGAGTGGCTGGAAAGACTGGACCTACTTCAGCTTCCAGTAATATGGATTTTATGATGTCTAAAACCTTTGCTCTTGTTATTCTTTATTCCCACTAATGATACAGAAGAATACAGTGATTATTGAAAATAAATCCTTTTTATTCCTATACTAGTCAAAACTACCAAAAGGAACATTTGTAGGGTTTGGACTCCATCAAGGAGTCAAGACTAAGGAGTCAAGGATGATCTGGTTAGTTATGTACCCTAGTTTAGTTACGGGTCCAGTCGGACTGGGAAAATCTCAAGATTCCATGGGGGGGGGGGGGCGGGGGAAATCACTTGGTGGAATCAAAGATGCAAAGAGTTACAAATTGTGACATAATTTATCTATACACATTTCCTTCTTCAGTCAGAATCCTTAAATACAATATTTCTTCCTGGTGACATAAGAGTCATGAATCTTTTCCTCCTGTTGCACTTACAAAATGGATAGCAGCATTCCTAATTAAAGCCATCAAACCAAAAAGCCTTAAACTAATGGGAATCTATAGCTGAATAATTACTTACTCCTCTGGGAAGACTGATTAAAGTCTGTCACAATATTGAAAAATGAATACTGAGTTTCAACAGTGCAGTTTTTAAAACAATAAAGAAATAAGAAAAGTAAAGCATACTTTCTGTCCAATTTAGTATTTAGTTTTAATTTTCCAACTTCTTGACAGAACTGCTAAATTTCCACTGTGTTGCAGTATTGGATTCTCCCTAAAGATGTGCACTTTGATTTTCAATAATCAATTGCATTTACACTAAAAATGAGGGGTATTGAATGCTGATCTGTGAAACCTTTAAAGGAAACCTCAATTTTGTCATCATCAATGATAACAGTTTGGAAAATAGGTGGTGTTACAACCATCAACAAAAAAGGGAGTCCATGATATTATAGCTTCAATAAAAGCACTTTGTTAGCAAATGAGAAGAAAAGACACATTGCTACAGTTGCTGTGAATATAAAGTTTTAGGCAGATTTGCCGGATTTGTGAGCTAATTGTCCGCATTGGAGCATTCTACCCATCCTAACAGGGTCATGACAGGAAATCTGCACTTAAAAATTGTCATGGAGATTGTCTGGTAAAAATCTCCTCCAATGTATCTCACCAAACTGGACAGGTGATCGTCTTGTTCCAGAAGCAAATGTCATGCTTCTGGTAATGCTATTGTGAAATGAAACCCATTTTGATGGTACTTAAGCTTAACCTGCAACATGTTTCAGTGCAACTACAGTACAAGCATCAAAATGTGGAAGGAGCACATTATATAGTGTAAACATTTTAATTCAAGTTAAAAAAAAAAAAGATTTAGTCAGTTTGCTGCTGAAACTTCATGGGTGTGCCCAGATGAGCATGGGCATTTGGTTCTCCAAGGACAACTAGCAGTGGTGCACCTTGCGCCACTGTTAGTTGTCCTTGGGGATCACCCATGCCACATGTGTTTTGGCATTCGGGGATGGCCCCAGCATCCTTACCTGGGGTTCTGGGAGCCCCCTGGTGCTCCAGTAGTGGTGATTCTGTCACACACAGCCTGGCCAGCAGCCTCAGTGTGGCCAGGCAGCACAGCTCCACTTCCGAGCAGCGTGTGCTGCCTGTGCATGCACTGCTCTACCTTTTTTTCCTGCGGGATTTTTTGACCTCTGGATATCCAATGCATGGGTACAATACACACATGGATATCACTCCTTTGCAGCACAGAGAACATCTAAATTTGCAGTATGTGGCACCACAGACATGTTTGTGGCAGTATATACCACATGGCCATGCTCGTATGTCGTGGCCCATACGTCCGTATGATTTATTTCTAGCCAATCTCTTGTTTTGACAGAAGATTTAAAGTTATATAGATCCTTGTTGTGGTATAGAGGCTTTGTGCATTTTTGTTGAAATATTTTAAATAGTAAAGAGTACCCATGAAAAATTCAAGGATCTGATTATCACAGTGTCTGTTTGGTAGGATTTTATACATGAGTGCAATGATCTGATGAGTATGAAGGTTGCATTTTGTTGCCAATCTCAGAATATGTTCTTCATCTTGCATTCCATCCAACAACAATCTGTAAATTCAGCTTTTTTACCCAAGCTTTTAAAAGCTAAATGAATGTCTAGCAGTCAAGGATGTAAAGTCTTCTGTCAAAACAGAAACATGGTTAGAAATATTTCAAATCTACTTGTGAAAAGTTCAATAGCAGAATGACTAAATCTTTTTTACTAAGATAAAAATCTTGACACTATATAAATACTTCATGTACTATGTAGGTCTGTGTATGTAAAAATTCAGTCCAGCATTTTGATGCAAACTCTGTTGGCTGCCTTCTGATCTGTGAACTCAGTGAACAGTGGCTGTTCTCCTAATGTGGCAGGGTAAACCTGACTCATGCAATTATACCAAGGGGAAAAAAAAACACTTCTTCTACTGTTTTGTTGGCAACTGCACATTTACTTTCATAAACCCAAAGTAGGGCTTTCTTCAGATCCCTATTTTAAAAGCTATCAGAGAAAATACAACTATAGCGGAATACTAATTTGTGTCTTTTTTTGTGCTAATGTTTAGTCAAAATAAGTTAGTAGTAGAGGGGCAATGCTGTGGAGGAACGAAAAACAACTAGTTACACTTTGAGCAGCTATGGAGAAACCAAAGTATCTGAATGTGGTGAAGCAGAATGGAACAGTCTTGCAGAAGCTGAGTTCCCTTCTCCCCACTACTCCTACCTTTCCCACAAAGGCAAAAGTCTCAAGGAGGGGAGATCCTACATCCAACATGAATACAGGGGAATGATTTTTCTATTTTCTTAATGTTTTTGCTGAAGTGTTCCACAAGAGTTCCGGAATAGATTCACATAATGAGGGGTGGATGTCGTATACTTAGACTTCAGGAAGGCCTTCGATACGGTATCCCACCCCATACTGGTGAACAAGTTAAGAGGCTGTGACGTGGATGACTGCACAGTCCAGTGGGTGGCGAATTGGCTAGAGGGTCGCACCCAAAGAGTCATGGTAGATGGGTCGGTCTCGACCTGGAAGGGTGTGGGCAGTGGGGTCCCGCAGGGCTCGGTCCTTGGACCGATACTCTTTAATGTCTTCTTCAGCGACTTGGACAAGGGAGTCAAATGTACTCTGTCCAAGTTTGCAGATGACACAAAGCTATAAGGAGAAGTGGACACGCCGGAGGGCAGGGAACAGCTGCAGGCAGACCTGGATAGGTTGGACAAGTGGGCAGAAAACAACAGAATGCAGTTCACCAAGGAGAAATGCAAAGCGCTGCACCTAGGGAGGAAAAATGTCCAGCACACCTACAGCCTAGGGAATGACCTGCTGGGTGGCACAGAGGTGGAAAGGGATCTTGGAGTCCTAGTGGACTCCAAGATGAACATGAGCCGGCAGTGTGACGAAGCCATCAGAAAAGCCAATGGCACTTTATCGTGCATCAGCAGATGCATGATGAATAGGTCCAAGGAGGTGATACTTCCCCTCTATAGGGCGCTGGTCAGACCGCAGTTGGAGTACTGCGTGCAATTCTGGGCGCCACACTTCAAGAAGGATGCGGATAACCTGGAGAGGGTCCAGAGAAGGGCAACTCGTATGGTCAAGGGCCTGCAGACCAAGCCCTATGAGGAGAGACTAGAGAAACTGGACCTTTTCAGCCTCCGCAAGAGAAGGTTGAGAGGCGTCCTTGTGGCTGCCTATAAGTTCATCACGGGGGCACAGAAGGGAATTGGTGAGTATTTATTCACCAAGGCGCCCCCGGGGGTTACAAGAAACAATGGCCACAAGCTAGCAGAGAGCAGATTTAGATTGGACATTAGGAAGAACTTCTTCACAGTTCGAGTGGCCAAGGTCTGGAACGGGCTCCCAAGGGAGGTGGTGCTCTCCCCTACCCTGGGGGTCTTCAAGAGGAGGTTAGATGAGTATCTAGCTGGGGTCATCTAGACCCAGCACTCTTTCCTGCTTATGCAGGGGGTCAGACTTGATGATCTATTGAGGTCCCTTCCTACCCTAACATCTATGAATCTATAATCATTTTAGCAAGCTGCAATACACTACATCCATAGAACAAGAAGAATTTTCCACATCTAAAGCAGTGCATGGTCAAGGACACACACAAATTTAACTAAGAAGGTGCTTGCCTGTTGTATTCGTTTCATGAAATTCTAAAACTTTATAACACTTTGTCAGGGGAAGATCTCAACATCCCTTATGAGGATTCATGAACTAAACTGCAAAATGTCTTTGATAATCAGTAGTATTTCCATTTTACAGATGGGAAAATTCAAAGGCATAATGAGGCAGTTCTGTGCCCTGGGTGGTAATGGAATGCAAGACAGAAGTTGCAGCTGGACTGTTTGGCTAAGTACAGACATTCGGGGGCATTAGGAAGAGGTTATATTGGTTCAAAATGGATGCCCAATAACGGGTAAGTTGGCATGGCAGGGGCTAGGGGAGTTGGGGGACAAGCAGACTTGGGATTGGAGGTCTGCTGGGGGATGGGGGGCAGGTGCAATCTGTGAGGAATGGTGGGGCAGGAACAACCTGTGGGTGAGGGGGGGCATAAGTGACCTGTGGGAGTGATCAGGGGATACTAATTTGCAGGTGTGATCCACAGGGTTTTGCTGGGGTCTGGCAGGATTAGGGTTTCCACTTCATGGGGTGAGGTCCACTGATGAGCTTGAGGAGATCAGGGCTGTTTTTACCCCCCTGACCCTCCCCCCACCCCGCAAAAACTCACCCCGCAAAAACCCATCCGTCCTGTCTCTCGCCCCTACCAGGACTTACTTCCTTGGCTCCAGCAGTGGCAGCACCTAGAGCAGCTTTCAGGAGGGGCGGGGCGGGGCGGGGCGGGGCGGGGGGGAGAGCTGGTCCAAAGGAGGGTTGAGTGGCCAGGGGACAAAAAATAGGCCAATGTGGGGTGTGGGGAGTGAAAAAAAAGGAAGCCCTAAGGAAAGTGTACAGAAGTTGTATGTACTGGTTTGACCTAAATAGAGTAAGTTTGATACTACATCAGTCCAGGTTTATTTTAAACTGGGTTCCACAATCTTTAGACCAGTTCATGTGCATGGAACTTCTATATAGTTACAGGTTTAAACTGATTTCTGGTCACTGAGACTAGGTCTGTAGGTGTAAGTTTAGCACTGGGGTGAACTCAGTTTAAACTGGGAGGCCATTTTGAACCTGATTAACCTCCTCAAATGTCTATACTTAGCCTCAGATGCCACAGTGGCTGGGTCAGCAGCTCAGCAACTACTTTTTTTATGCCTGACCTCTAAATTGGCTCCCAGGGCTTGTGTCCTGGTTCATCCAGCCCCTCTTTAGTTATGTTACTGGGAAAATTGATCTGAACTTAAAAGTCAGGTGACCTGAACAAAGTTGCACGTAGTGAACTGCAGGACTAGAATGGAATCCGGAGGTGAAATCTCTACTCCATGTAGAATTTTGTCTTCGACTTTGATGAAGTCAAATTTTCACCCTGCTCTCCAGGCTTAAAGTCCTATACTTTTTCATTTAGATATAATGCTGTCTAATTGCTGCTAAACATAAAGGTATCAAATGTCCAGCAGTACAGAGGAGCATTACTGCTGAACATAAGACATATGTCAAACAATTTAGGGCAATTACACAGCAACGAAGCTTCAATTATACACATAATTTAAAGAATCTGCAACAAAGGGGTTAAAACAAACTAATGAGATTCTGATCAGAGCTGTCACAGTGCTGTTGCTCTGACAGCTGTGCCCAACCACCACTCACAGATTTATTACAATACAGTTCATTTGACTGATTCTCAGTTTGCCTCTTCATACCCTTACCTATTCTGCATTTTTCCACTAGATGTAGACTGACTGGAATGAGTGGAAATAAGAGGGAAAACTGTCACTCAAACACACTAGTTTCTTCTCAGCATTCTAAGGAACACAAATAATTCTACAAGGAGCAAATGTTAATGCAACTTTTTAAACAAACTTTTTAAAATAATGGCAATTCTGAACCCACTAAATTGAGGGTTTTTTCTAAAGGCACTGACGGTACAGTCCTTTGGACAACCAGGAAGCATATATTATTAGAGGTTACTCGCTTTCCCCTTATTGCTTTTAAAGTCTAAAATTTAAATGTAAAATTAAGTGTATGTACAAAGAGAAGCTCACAGTTAAAAAAATGCAGGGAATGCAAATGTTAAAGTTCAACAGTTACAAGACCCTATAGTGCATATGGACTCTTTCCTATTCTCGATTTCCTTTTAATATATGAAGCAGGTTACATATTTCTGTTAAAACCATGCCAAAATAGGCAGGGTATGTCATGGGCCGATATTATGTTTCTGTAGAAACTTGACTTTATATTTCTTGATTTTGTTTCATTTCAGCTACACATATTTAACCGTGCACGCATGCAGAGTTTGTGTTCACATTGAAAATATATGCAATGAATACATATAAATTCATATATGCACATTTTCTCTCTCTCTCTCTCTCTGAGCATCCACATAGAGCTTGCTCATTAACATTCTTTGCTATACGTTACCATAATCCATTTACTTAATGGAAATGATACCGCATGAATTTCATGTTCCTTCATATTTTCTCTCATACACACCAAAGATCATTACATCTGTTAGATTATCATTACATACCTTTGCTCACTGATTTTACAAAGAAATGAGCTGCCCAATATGTGTATTTAGTGCCATCTTCAAAAATGTCCTGTTATACCATTGTTTCAGTTTTGTTTGCTTTTCTCTAAAGCATTAATTTTCAAGTCCAAGGATGTGTCATTAACACAATAGAACATTACCTAATCATCAGTGTTTTTCAGCTTCTATCTAAGAAACCTGTAAAGATCTTTTCTGTACATGTACATGTTCTGACAGCTGCTCTACCACTGATTCCAATTCACTCACTGAATACCCAAATTTACTAGAGAATATGCAAAAAAATCTTCAGAATTGTAGACCTTTCTCTTTACCAGGGTGCTGTTTTTAAAGCTTGTATCTCCATCTCCAAATGGATTTTAAAAACTTGGATTCATGCATTACCTAGGATCACCCTATATACTCAGTCAAATTCATAGATGAATTTTAAGTCAAGTTTCTTAAGGTTGAAAAGTGATATGCACAGTTGTTACAATTACTCTCCATAAAATGAATCTAACAGAATCTGTGATGAAACACTTTAAGATGATGTTGCCTATGCTTCCTTCCAGTCCCTGCATCTTGTGTTGGGCCAACTTATCTTGGATTTCCCCAAAGGGGCATGGCTTCATGTAACCCAGGAGATTGGCTCGCAGGTCTGAGTTCCCAGGTTAGATCATTCCCATAGCAAAGACTATACACATTATTGTGTTCTTGTTATCTGTGAACACTTGTATGTGCATCTGGCAGCACTATCTGAATGCAGAGTCATTCTATGATTAATTCCCACTTGGTCATGGGACCATTTGCATCTTTCTGGACAAAATGAGAAGGGCATTGGAAGACTATCTGCACTTGATTGATTTTTCCCTTGTCTTCACTGCAAAGTGGTTAGGTTCTTGTCTGAGTAAAAGCAGCATTCTGCTTCTAACCTGTATTCCTGCTTGGGGCTTAAAGCACCTGCCAAGTTGGAGTATGGCCTTTTCCCTGTGGATGGTGGAGCAGTTATCACTACAATAGTGAGACAGTAGCTGATGTGTAGCTTATAAACCCTTCCCACCCACTTATGTATTTTACTCACGGTGTGTGCATGTAAAGGAACAACCTGGATACCTGACACTGGGAAGATATAAAATTTTAGCCAATTTTTAAAAATGAAATCTTCATATTTTTCCAAACAGGAAGCAACTGTGACCACCTGAAGCCTGAGATCTTGCTCCTGCCTTTGTTTCAAGGTAATCTGCATCATCACAGATCCTCACAGGAGGTGAGAGGCTTCATACCAGCTATGAACTGTCTGCCCAGAGGAGTTTTCCATCTATTGACTCCTCTGTGAAATCCTGTGAAATATGAACTTTCATTTCTACCTAGGAGAACTTTTACTATCTTTTCTCCAATGCCGGATGAAGGGTGTTTGTGCCCAAAAGCTTGCAATTAAAGAATTTTTTTTTTAAAAATCTTGTTAGTCTAATAAAAGATATCATCTCTGCTATGAGTCCTGATTGCCTTTTCCTCTAGACCAATACAGCTACAACTTGGATACCTGTAAAGGAACTGTAGCTTTTCTAACTTACAGGTCAGAGCATGGAAAAGAACAGTGGTAAAATACACAGAAGTCTGTTTTTGTCTGTTCTCCTTTTCTTTCCACCTTTCCTAACTTTATTCTGATCCCATGCCAGGTAAGTCACACCATTTTAATGCATATCTATGAATAATTTACATTTTGAGATGCTATTTTAAATGGATGTACACAAAATTGGTGCAAAAGACTATATGGGCACTTAGGATATGCTTACATGAAACAACACTGTGTGATGCAGACATACCCTAGGTAGATTGGGTTCAGAAGCAATGGAGCTGCATTGCTATGCTATCTCAGGCTAAAATATCCTGATTTTCAGGAGGATTAATTTGTCCAGATACAGCTCTGTGCTAATGTGATTCACCGTTTCCAGAAAATGAGCTAGCTCATTCAGGCTAGGGACAGAAGTTACACATAAAACAGTTGAAGTGAGCAGAAACTGGTTTAAATTTGTCACAAAACATAAGTTTAGTCAATATAAACCAGTTTCAGAATGGCTGAAACTGGTTTGAGATAAACCTGGTTAAATGTAGTATCAGCCTTAACTGAATGAGTTCAAACCGGTTTATGGAACTTCTGTCCCAGACCCCTTCCTGGTTTAAGTTAAACCAGAGTCCCCCAGCATCTCAACATGCTTTCCAGCCCTGGGCTGGGCTGTGCGGTCTGCTCTAGTGGAGCAGGGCTGGCCCTGCCCCTCTGCTCCCTAGCCAGAGCAGGGGTGGAGGCATGGTCATATGCCAGCCCCCCTAAGGCAAAAGGGGCAGGGAAGAGGTTTATTCCCCACTCTACCCCTGGGAACCATAGCTGGGGTCTGCCCTGACAACCATCATTGCCAACCACTCCCTACACAGGGCATGTGGTGGAATAAGCTCCCTCCCTGCCCCTTTCCCAGATGCCAGAGGGAGGGGGGAAATAACTCCCCTCTGTGCCCCTTGCCTAAGGGGGCCATGCTGGCTGGCCTCTAGCTACACCCTGCCCCTGCCGCTGGAGCAGCAAGGGGGCAGGGACCCTGATGGAGTCCAGCAGCCCCTCTCATGGTTTTCCAGGAGTGCAAGCCTCTTCCTGGTGGTGGGGGCTGTGCTGCAGGTGGGGGTGGGGGTGAGAGCGAGGAGGTCAGAGTTGCTGCAAACTGTGTGGGGTGAGTGGCAGCTCCAGGGCTCAGAGGGGTGACCATAACCCCCAAACCCTCCCTAGCACCACTGCTGCTTGCTCCACACAGTCTATGGCAGCTCTAACTGCCCCACCCCCAGCATACCCCCTCTACTGGGAAGGGGCTTCCACTCCTGGGAAACCATGAGAGGGACTGCTACCCCATCAGGATCCTCCTCCCTGCCCTGATCTAGTGCCCCCCAGCTCCTGGGCTGAGCCACTGCAGGGTGCCTGCATTTTCTGAGTCAAGAGGGAATGTCTATTCACTTGCAAATTGATTCAATCTAGGTAGTTTAGATTAACCTGCAAAGATTGACTCAATTCAGACTCTGGCTTTTTGAATGTCTGTCCCTAGCCGCAGGGATTTTTGGGGGGTATTGTTTGCACTGTATTTTTTGGGTATGTACAGAAGTTCACCATACCTGGCCTAGGGTAAGCTAAGAGCAGTATGAAGTAAGTAGCTCAAGAGTAGGAAGAGAAACTCAAACATCTGTAGGGGAGTTGGTGGGTCCATGGAAGGAGGCAGTTGGGGGCCTAAACATAGGCCAGTCAGGGTTAGGAGAGTAGGAACAGCATAGCCCTGGAGCTGGTGCAAGTGGCCAGGCCTTCCCAGCCTTGGCAGAGGCTTTGCTGGAAATGCATAGAGTTGTTCTCTAGATCAGGTTAATCCCTTCGTAGATTGTATTTTCCCTTTCTCAATCTAAGGTAGCTCACCTCAGAATCAGGTGCAAAATCTTTTGTCCAATTTAAACCCTGCAAATGCCTCTGTAAGTAGGTATTTAGAACAACCTAATTCCTGTTAGATCAATCTAAATGTAATGCTTGTACATACCCTTTAGTTATACCCTTGTGTAGCAGGGCACTAAGGTGCCTGCTACCTGGAGAGCAGGAATAGCTGCTCAGGTGCCGGTTGCTAGGACGACCAGAGGGAGCCAGTGTCCCACACCTGCTAGTGGTCAGCTAACCAGAAGGGGAGGGCTTGGCTCCCATTTAAACACCAGGACTGAGGCCAAGGATGCAGTTCCCTCCTGGCTGCCAAAGGGGAAGGAGCTCTCCTAAAACAACCAAAGGGGAGAGGCCTGGCTACAGGAACAGCTTCTGTCACTGTGGAGGGACAGAGTATTTCCTGGTAGGGTGAAGGTTGTTAAAGCCGGGTGGCTCAAGTTCATGTTATGGCCGAGGGGCTCACATTTTTGTTTTTTGTTTAAGACCGGTGGTTTGGGTGAGGCTACTAGGGGTTGGAGGAGGCCTCATAGGGGACCCACAACAGTGTGGAGATCCCAGTGCCAGCAAGGGTGCAGCATTCGGGGTGCTCTGACCCCAACCCAGAGAGGGGGGCAGTATTTGAGAAGCCCTAGAGAAGGGGGCAGCATTTTGGAGGAGCCCCAGAGAGGGGGGGCAGCGAGAAGCCCCAGAGAGGGGTGCAGACCCTGGCACCAGCGAGGCATGGTCTTAAAGAAGCCGGGGAGCTCAGGTGTGCCTGTGGTGTAGCTTGGTAGTGGGGGGGAGGGGGTTGGCCTGGGGGGCTGCAGGCTCAGGGTCATCCCGTGGTTTTGGGGCTTGCGACTCTCCGGCTGGGGCCTGGTGCCCAGGCCTCTGGGCCAGGCTACAGATTGGAGCAGGAAAAGGGGCCATGGGCCTCAAGACAATAGAAAAGGCTAGAGCCTCGGAGTCAAACCCTGTTTAGTGGGTTTAGATGGGGAGGCCTAGCTAGAGAAAATCAGGGGTCAGTCTCACATAGGTGAAAGGCCCCAACTTACCCAATACAATAGGCAGCCTCCCGCTCACAAGAACATCATCATAATTTCCATCAAGACATGGCAGACGAGTGTAGGGCAGGACATAAGAACCCTAAAGAAGGATCCAAGGGTGCCCCATGCAAGTCGTGGAGTACTAGGAAGATGGCACTGGGAAGGGCGACCTGTTACACCTTGTTTTATTTTATACCAGGTTTTGTTCCATTTAGCTTAAGTTTATTTGGAATGGGTTTAAAACTAAACCAAAAAGAAACAATCCCTACATCAAAATAATTGTGTTTACGTGCGAATTTCATAGATTTCATAGACATTAGAGCTGGAAGTGACCTCAGAAGATCGAGTCCAGCCCCCCGCCCAAAGGGCTTAGGAAGTCAGCTGGGGTCATAGGATCCCAGCAAGATAAGCATCCAGAATTAAATTTAACTGATGTAACTTCTGTGTTTATATAGACTTCTGACCCCCCTCATGCTCACTCTTAATCCCTCAAACTCAGAAAGACTTCCTTACTCATCTCTGAATGTGGCACATTACTTGTAAATGGATTTTCACCATACTGTATCATGGATTTTTCAGCAGAATATTCCATTAACTTCAAGAGATGTTCTGCTTAAAAATCAGTGGCCCCAAATAGTGCATAATAATACTCTCCAGGAAGATTTTTAAAGTATTATTTACCTGTGCTTGTTTGACAGTATGAATGTTTGGCATTTCCTTAGTTTCAATATGGCAATTTTTGCCTGAGAGAGATATCGTTCATCTTGCCTTAGTAAAGAGTTCAGTTCCCAGCACTGTGGAACACAGCCACAAATTTAGGCTAGGGACAGACATTAGGCATAAACCAGTTTAAAAGATCAGAAACTGTTTCAGATCTGTAACAGAACAGATGTTCAGTGTACATAAACCAGTTTGAAAGTGGCTGAAACCAGTTTGAGATAAACCTGGCTGCATGTAGTATCAGACTTAACTGATTTATGTCAAAATGGTTTATGCAATGTTTGTCCCAGACCCCTTGCTGGTTTAAGTTAAATCAGACACCCGTAGCATCCTAGGATGCACTCTGGGCTGGGCGGGGCTCTCTGCTCTACAGCAGGGCTGGCCCCTCCCCTCTGCTCCCTGGCTGCAGCTTAGCACAGACTGTGTTCCTGCTCCCCCCTTCCCCTTGATGCCCCCTCTACCTTACAGACACCTCTCAGCATTAGCTAGCAGACCACATGCTGGCTACAATCCATGCTGTGCCAGATGGAACAAAGGGAGAATCAACAGGTAGCTGGTAATGTCCCTCTGTTGTTTTCTTAAAGAGGTGATAAACACTGAGTCAGGGGTGATAAGCACTGTTATCAATTCTTTGCTGGGCTTGTCAGAAGTGCGGGGGGGGGGAGGAGGGGGACCCCTCCCTAATCAAAGTGTCCTTCCAGGGTTTGGCCATGTCCCCTTCAGCTCAGCACTATGGAAAGGATGGGAGGGCTGCTCTAACACCCCCCAGTTTCTAGCCTAAGCCACTGCAGACATGTGCCTTCATGTCTGGCATGTCTGTGCAGTTACAACATGATTTAGCCTAGCCAAGTTAAACTAACCTACAAAGACTGAATCAATTCAGGTTCATGCTTTTTGAAAGTCTGTCCCTAGCCTTAAGGGTGATACAGGCAGGTTGCAATCGTCTATGGGTTAATAAATGTCAGTGGGTGCATATTTTAACAGAATAAGGGTGTTGTGAAGCCATGCTGTGTAGTGCTGGCACTCAGATGTAAACAGTCAAATCACTCTCTGATAATATTAACCAATTAATCTCTGACCTCTTTCTTGCTCATGATTTTTCTTTGCCTTAAAAAGATTTTCAGTGATATAATTCTACTGGCATTTGCAGAATCCTGAGACTTACAGGAATTGCCATTCTTGCAAATTGTGTGTGTTCCAGAACACTAGGGTATCCAGAGTGCTGATTGGCTTATGGAAAAATAATGATTTACAATAAGTAATATCTTTGCATTGGTAGCAGTTGCTGGGCAATGCCATGCTTGAGGCCTGTGCAGCACACATATTGGAATTAATGGAGCAGCAGCTTATGCTGCTGGGAACAGCTGGGGGTGCTTAGCTTGTTTTTCTCTACAGAATTGTTGGGATTAGTTTGCTGCTGGCAGTAAAGGAAAAAACGGCAAACAAAGGAAAATGGGTTATGGAAAAGTAACATCAACAAAAGTTGGGAATAGGTCAGCTAAAACATGTTCCCTTGGTAAAGCAGAGAGTATACCATCAAATCTCTTTCAACATTGTCCTTATTCACAGCTATCCCAAACTCAACTGCATCTGCAATAAAACAAGAGAGTTGTGCCCTCTCTCTCAATGAAATCCTAATTTCTCTGAGTCAATACTTATTACAATTCTACATGCCATAGCTACTGCACACAGGATTAAAGCACCTCTACAGTTTTGAGAGCAAAAATTAGTATTCTCACTTTGTAAGTCCTTAAAAAGAAAGGTAAAACATAGCATATCTTGTATCTACTTTATTCGTGTGACTTCAGGTTACTGTCACTGTGCAAAACCTTCAAGATTTACTACTGTGGAGCTCTCATTGGAAAGCAGAGCTAAAAAGGCATCAAAGGGAGAGCACTGGAGGATTCAGCAGCTGGGAGGTACAGGTGCAAAACCCATGCTATAGTCCTTGCCAAGACTATAGGTTCTGCAGCTGCTGTAGCATCTGTGGAACTTGACTTGTGTTTGTTCCTTGTTTCATTTCATTGCCTCCAGAGTGCTTGACAATACCACATTGCAGGATCCTTTCTAGTGCTCTTCAGAGTCTAAAATGTTATTGGTTTTTAGATCAGCTAAAGCACTGAAATGATTGCATACCACAATGGTATGTTTTGATCACTACCTCATCTTCTTTAGGCTATTCAAATGAAGGCAGCTGCTGCATTTTGCCTTTCAGAGTCTTTTGTACCTGCAAGCCAGTTTGCTGTGAAAACCAGGAACAAGGGACTGCATATGCTTTTTGCTCTTAATTTGAATTGCACGTAACCAGTATATTTTCATATGTTTTCCATAATGGATTATTGATCCATTCTGGACTCTCATCTTTTCATACACCTAAACATATGGCATAAGAGCTAAACAGGAGCAATTTATACAATGAATTATTACAACATAAACATACACAAAACTACACAATAATAATTTGGTAACAATTCAATAGTAGCCTTACAATCTAAGAACCCAAAGATACTACAGAGCATTCTCACTGAGCAAGAGGCACAAGTAGTCTCATACATTCTTTATGGTTAGTTTCATATTCTAACTGAGAAAGAGACAAGGCAGATCATACAGAGATGAAAGCATGAAATGTAGCTATTTTAATTAACATGCTTTATGAAATAGGTGCTTTTAAAATGATATTTTAAGGAGACTGAAGTCCAATAGCTATAGGGTGCATCTAGCCACATGCTGCACCCAGATGTTCACAGAGCTTTCTTTAAGCTAACTAAATGTAGTCTGGGAAGTGCATGTACAGCTGTTGGCTGCTTCTGGGAGCCAGATGGGGAACCCAACAGAAGTAACTTGGGTGGGGGAGGGGAAGGAGCAGGTGGGATTGGATGGAGAATAACGGTCCATGGGGAGGTTGGTGAGTCCATAAGTGGGGTTTGGTGGGATCAGGGGGGCCTACTGGTCTGCAGTTGGGGTGGGTTGCTGGGTCCAGGAGGAGGTTGGTGGAAAGGCTCAGAAAGGTAGAAATAGTGCAGCCCTAGGGCTAGGTCAAGCCACTGAGCTTTCCCAGCCTCAGGTCTGTGCTGTGAATTTGTGCACGTGTTCAGGAGACTGAGTTAACCCAAACTTGATCTAAGTTAGTGCACCTTTTCATGTGCACCATCTTAAGCCTGCTGAACACCTACACATTGGGCATTTAGATCAACCAATGGTTGGTATGTATCCCTAGATAAATACCCATTTTTGACTTCTGGAAGATTTTTCAAATAATCTGTTCTGTAAACATGAACTTCACCCAGTTGGGGTAGCAATGGGAAGCAGTAGAATGATGGAAAAGTACATTGTGCAACATCTTGAGCAGGGGATAACCTTGTGAGGTCCTTTTCAGTCCTGCCTTCTTATGATCTAATTATGAATCCATTTCCCTTTGTCATGTTTTAGTAATTTGCTAGGATGCTATTTCAATTGATGTCAAATACTTGTTTTGGAATGAAAGCTCCTTCCTTCACATTACAGCAGGATCAAGAGATGAAAGCTGGAAAGCCATACTGCCACTTTTCAATTATTGCATCTACCCCTCAAAGCCATCTTTTAGAATATCACACATTTTGGCATTGTGACTTCATTCCATGGTTAGGCCCAAGGAGAAGTTGATTTTAAAGAAAGAAGGCTTGTATTAAAAATGCATATCTTCAATAATTGGCTATAATTACAAGGGGAAGATAAAAAAACAGTTTTCAGAATACTGTAAATTGGTCTGTAAACAGACATTCCCCCACGCCCAAATTTGACTCAAAGCAAAAGATCTAATTTTCCCTTCTTATTTTTAGGTGACATTTTTCCAGAAGTCTGAAAACAGAAAGTAGCACATGTATCAGGACCTGAAAGCAGTAATATCTAAAGCCTGTCAATTCCTTATTTTCACATGCTGAGTCTAATGGGAGCCAGTTCCATCCATGCACAATCCAATGGAATGGAACTGAGGACAGAATGCGTTGGATGTTTCAACAGTCAAATCAAAAGGTTCCCAAAAGAATATAAAATGAAAGACTGAGAAGGAATTCAGTTTTAAAAGCTGATAAAATTAAATTACCTTGCCAATTTATCTTCCTTCTTTTAAGCAATGAAAGTTATATATATAAAGAAGCATGCATATCACTAGGCAGCATTCTGACGTGACAAGTGATATATCAAGAACAGGGTCAAATGTCCTCAAGTTGTCATTTTCTGGCTGGAATCCTAAGTAAAAAAAAAAAATGTAGGAGGAGGATAATACTGCCAAGTAACTGTATACTGAACATATTGCCACAGGCTGGATGGTTTTTTTGTGAGAAACCCAAAGTCTCATAAGTAGGTGATGTCATTTTAGATAAGGGGAACCAACATTAATTTCACTTTGACTAGAAACTTTTCATTGGCAGCAGGTGCATTCAGAGGGTGGGGAAGGGAGAATTATTTCCTGAATTACTTTCATAATACCAGAAAAATAGCCTTCACAAGTATTACTGAATTAATATTAATATTAAAATTTGATATTACATCAAATTTAGGAAGATATCCCAGCTAAGAAAGCATTACCTCCATTTTATATAAAGGGGAGGTGTGGTGGTGGGGATCAAGGCAAAGAGCAGTTCAAGTGATTTTTCTAAGGTGATAACAGGAAACTCTCACAGCACAGAGCATACAATTAAGGTGCATTAGCTATTGAGCATGGGAGTTAAGGGTACAGCTTCTGGATCAGAACCTCCTAAACCTTAAATGTTGGAGGCTGCAAGTGAGAAAGGAACAGTAGAAAAAAAAACCTGGTCATCTCCTGTTCACCCTCCCTTTCAGCATCCACTGTATACCACTGTGTGACACAGGATGCTGGGCAAGATGATTCTGTGGTCTGGCCCAAAAAATGGCAGTTCTTATGTTATCTCCCATTTCTCAGTACTTCGTACCACCTTAGGGATAAACTGATTTGTAAGTAACACTTGTGAGTAACAGATAACAAGGAGCTTCAGAATCCCAAATTGATAACTGGAGATTGAGACTCTCAGACGCACAGTTTTGGCAGGGCTGTTTACTTCACATAGAGGGTGACCAGATTGTTACCCTGGAAAATATCCCTTCCTATGCACTGGGGGATAGGGCTAATGTTGTCCCACCAATGCTGTCCCACTCACCTATTTTGAAAATTCTACTTTCTAGATAGGAAGAGCACTAAGCAGCATGTGCTATCTTCATAGGAGCATAGAAACTGTTCTCAAAGTCCTGCACAACTATGAAAGAGAGAAAAAAACCCGAGAGAAAAAAAACCCTCTTACAGACTGGGGAAGGACTTGTTAGGCTGCAGTACTGCAGAGAAAGACCCGGGGGTTAAAGAGGTCAGAAGATAAATATGAGCCAACAACTTGCTTCTGTTGGAAAAGGGCCAATGGCATACTAGGCTGTATTAATAGAAGTGTCACCTACAAATCAAGGGAAGCAGTTTTCCCATTTTGTTCAGTATTGCTTCACTTGGAGTATTGTCTGCAGTTTTGGGCCACTCACTTCATTTTTGATTAGATTTATATGCCACCCTTCTTGACAAAAGCTCAGGGCAGCTTACAGAAAGCAACATAACTTATAAAACAGGAGAACAAAACAGGCGAAACACAATAACATATAAAAGCCACCAGAGTATTGAAATAAACGTTATGGCAAAACCCCTGCAAGCAAGTTCTTAGTCTGCTGGCTCCTGCAAGTGGGCTCACTCCCTAAGGAGCTCCTCTGACAGTTCTTCAAAATAAAACACATTCTTTTAAAACATACAAACAAACAAAACCAAATATTTCTGCATTTCATGACCTGGACATAAGGAGGGGAGCCCCTTTTGTTTCATCTCTGGCACAGCAGCCTGGCCTCTCTTTGCAGTACACTAATCCTCTCACAGCTTGCTTACTCTTCTGGGAGCTTTAAAAGCTTCCAGCGGAGCACTCCCTGTTTACCCAAATGCCATGCAGCTGAGCATCTCAACAGGGCTGACTGTTCCCTCTTAAAAGAGACAGACTATTCTGTTCCCCCCTGCTCTAAAAATTATCTTAGCTTGGCCTCACCCGATTAACACCTGGCCAAATATGAAGGTCTCCACCACTTCCGAAAAATGTCCAGGCTTGAGCTCTGGCAGGCATCAGGGCAAAGTGAGTTCCAAATCTGAGGGGTGACCACAGAGAATGGCCTCCCATGTGCATTTAGGAATCAAACCTGGTACATTGATGATACTTGCAGGAGGTTGCTCTTGTCTGACCTTAAGGCTCATGGCATATATAGCTTTTTCCAGATAACAAAGCTCAACTACAGCCCAGTTTCCCATGGTCCTACTTTCCTGCAATCTCAGGATGGCTTGGCACTCCTCAAAGACAATGAATTTATCCAAGCTAGATAGAAAGAGCATTCTGAGGCACTCCTGAACTATGAGTCCACTGTGATGGATACCACCATCAAATACATCCCTCAGCACCTTGAAAGGGGATTCCTTGCCAACCCTTCTATCTTAGAAGAAGACTGGTGTGCCATCAAGGAAACCAAGAACAGTCAGGCTACTGGACCAGAGAGCATACCTGCTGAAATCTACAAGGCTGGTGGTGAGGCACTGGTACTGAGATGCCACAAATTTATTCTATGCATTTGGAACAATAAAGAGATCCTGAGGGACCTAAAGAATGCCAACATTGTGACTACCCTTAAGAAAGGACATGCTTGTGTGTGGGAACTATCTACAGTTCCTACAGCAGGGAAAAGACTTGCCTGCATCCTCCTGAATCATCTCTTCTTCTTGCTGAGGAAGTCCTGCTGGAATCTCAGTATGGTTTCAGACCATCCTGTAGGGCAATTGACATGATCTTTCTTGCCTGCCAGGTCCAAGAAAAATGTTGAGAACAACACCAGGACCTGTATATGACCTTCATTGATCTTACTAAGGCTTTTGATTCAATCAATTATGAAGCCTTTTGGAAAGTACTGGACAGATTTGGATGGCCTGAAAAGCACATCAAAGTTCTGAGACTTCTCCACAACCAGATGACTGCAACAATTCTATACAGTCAATCGGAGCTAGATCTATTTGTCATCCAAACTGGGGGTCAAGCAAAGATGTATCATCACCCCCACTCTGTTCTCTATCTTTTTGACAGCCATCTTGCTTCTCATTAAAGGACTGCCTTCCTTTTGGAATTCACATTGAATATGGAATGGATGCAGCGTTCTTCCATCTGGGACATTATTAGTCAAAGACCAAAGTACTCAAAACCACAATCGTTGGCCTTCAATATACCAACTACTACATGCTAAGGAAAACTTCCAGATTACACTGGATCTTTTCAGACAAGCCTACCAAACTTTGGGCCTTTCTTTCAACATTGAGAAGATGAAAGTACTCTATAAGCCTGCCCCAGGCCACAAACATAACTATCCTCCCCAAGTTACCATTGAGGGAAAGACCTTGAAGGTAGTCAAGGCTTGAGAGGAGCTAGATGCTGACCGACTCCAAAGGCACTGCAATCTCAACTAAGCAGCATTCTGTTTTGGAACAGTGGTTGGAGTCTACCAAGTATCTAAACCTGAATGGTATGGGGAGGCTGAACCCCATCCATGATAGGTATCCTAAATGCCCCCCCACCAACAGGTTATGTAGGCTGCCCTGTGTTGTGTCTGGATTCAACTTCAATTGGCTCACCTGCATCTTGTCCCCAACTATAGCTTGGCACTGGAAAAAGTTAGGATCTGTGGAGCCCAGGTTACATGAAAAAGAGAGAGCTGGGTGTCATTAGCATAACAATGGTACCTTACTCCAAAAATCTCTGCACAATGCCCTCAAATGCATGTTCAGCAGGAGGGGTGACAGGATGGAGACCTGGGGCACCCCACAGGGAAGGTTCTGAAGGGGACAATGAGCTCTTTCCCATCACCACTTTTGGGACCTTCCTGCTAGGAAAGAGAAGAACCGATTATGGGCAGTCCTGTGACTGCCTACCAGGGCATATCAGCACCTAATGGCCAACTTTATCAAAGGCCTCTTAAAGATTTAGCAAGATTAGGAGGGTTTCTCTGTTTACCTCCAAACGAAGAGTCTTGATCAAGGCTGTGTGTGCAGTCTCTGTTCTATATCCATGGGGAAAGCCAGAATGGCTAGGGTCCAGGAATCCAATCACATCCAGATGCACTGAGTGCTGTTGGACAGATTATATGGCCTTCCCCAAGAAGGGGAGGTTGGAGAAACTTTAATAGCTGACTTCGGAATCAGTATCAAGTGATGGTTCCTTGTGTAGGGGCCAGACAGTTGCAGTCTTAATAATGCTGTCATCCTACCTTACCAAAAGGGAAACACTGAGACTCCTGTCAGCATTGGCAGATCCAGAGGAGGTGCAGTGGTTTGGTCACACTCATTTCCACAGCGTATCTCAGCAGCTCTGGTGCCCCACAGCCCCAGAAGACTAGGTCCCTACAGAGTCTGGACTACTACTACTTGGGAGCAGTAGACAATGACTTTAAGTCCATGAATCAGGTAAGAATTCCATTCCTGCCCCTTTACTACCCCCTCCTTTCTCCTCTATGGCCAGCAGCACCTCCTTCACCTACCATTCCCCCTCTTGCCCTCTCTATGATTCTTGGGTGGACCTAAGATTTTGAAAAGCAGGGTAAAGGTGGTTTGGTGTATCATCACACATGAAAAACAACACATTTTTCTCCAGTTAAGGAGAAACTCGAAGAATTACTAATATGATCAGGAACCATTGTTATATTATTCAGGTCAAGATTAGGCAAAAACAAATATAAATTTGCTAGAAAGTGCATTAATTGGCTAGTTATATACCAAGTTTAACACACACAACTAACTAGGCGAAATAATCAAAAGATATTGTTTTATTAGTGCTTTAGTTATTATAATTCGACGTACATCTCCTACTCAGATTCATGAAGCAAAACCTAACATTTTTGAGCATCTTCATACTGTATCCAACAGTTCATTGTCAATCATTTTCATGCCTAAATGAATGTTCGTCTGAGTTAATATACTACCTGAATTAAGGTTTTCAGGTACAATTAAAAATAGTCTGGTGGGTGTCTGGTGAAACAGAAGAGAGATATTAGTAGGAATAGCTAACAGATAGCAAAATTACAGAAAAAAGGATAACTTGATTAATAGAACACCAAGACCACTGAAAAGGAGAAAGGGTTATTAACATTTGTGAAATAAAGAGAGATTAGCAGGAATCAGGTATCTTATAATGGAGCCATAAAGTTAATAGACACTCTTAGCACTGCCTGAATGCTGCTGCCCCTCCCAGTCAGTTATGTCAAAAGTTTGGGTGGAGGAGGAATCAAAGTTGGGGTAGGTGCAACTGTACCACTGCCTCCCCCTGGACCTGCCTCTGCTTTTGGGCATAGGAAAGGGAAGGGGCAACAGAGGACAGGGATTTCTGTCTTTAGAATGTAGTGGCCTGACCATGACACAGGTGTCTTAGCAACCCTCTACAATGAATTTGTCCATTTGTCCACTTCAAGAAAGTTGTTCACAAATTAGAAATAATTTAGTGGAGAATAAGAAAAAAAGATCAGAGGCCTTTGAAACATGATTTAAAAGGAAAGGCAAAGAGAACCAGGATGATGTATTCTGGAGAAGAAGTTTAAGAAGGTATTTGATAATCATTTTCAACTTTTTGAAGGGTGTTTATATAGAAAATGGAGACAGACTATTTTTGAGGACACAGGGAACAGCAGAAGGAGTAATGGTCGTAAACTGCAGCAATGGAAATTTAGCTTGGTGATCAGGAAGATCTTTCTCACTGAGAGTGGTTAAGCATTGGAACAGACTAGCTACAGCTGTTGTAGCTGTCTGTGGTGGGGAATTGAGGGGTGGTGGGGCAAGCAATGTCCATGAGAGGGAATTGAGAGGGCAGGCACGGTCCACAGGGAGGACTGGGGAAAGACAGGGTCTGGGGGGTTGCTCGCTCGCTCACTCGCTGTCTCTAGCTATCTATCTATTGCAACCCCAGTATGTGTGTGTACACACACACACACACACACACACACACACACACAGAGCGACCCACCATATGGTGTTTCATTTTAATCATGGGAAAATGTGGCTTTGGGGATACTTTTTTAAAGTGAAAATTAGGGATTTTTTTTTAAATCAGAGAAAACCAGGATCCCTGTTCATGAGCTTGGGATTTTCAAGAAGAAACTAAGACCCTTAGGCATCAAAATCCCACTGAAAGTCCTTATTATAGGTTTTGAAATTTCCAGAGTGGTTTCATGGGCTCCTTTGCTCTGCCATGAGGTTGTTGAGACAGTGCTGCAATGACACCTGGGTTTCACATGCCAGCACTATTTACTTGAGCTTTCTATGAAGAATATAAATGTTAGTCTCAGGCCTCTATCATTCATTCCTCGCTAGGTACAACCAGAACGTTGCCTCAGTAAAGATGACAGGATCATGCCCCAAGTCCATATTTATCCAGAGCCAACTGTCAGTCTGTAATCTATAATTATTCTACAGAGCACGAAGGTAACAGATAGATCCTACCTCCTTTCAGAAGGAAACAGTGATTGTTCAATGTCAGGGATGGTGCATGCTGTTACTTAACCATTTATTAAAATTTGACAAATTGTTTCTTAGCTGAAAATGTAAAACAGCTTAAAAACTTCAGGTTTATGTCTGAAGGGCAGAAAAACAATTCTTAAAAGTTCTGCATCTGACAAACTTGTCAATATGGAATTCACTGAAACAAAACAATACGTGAATACCAGGGATCCAGATAACAAAATCCTATTTGCATAATAATAATAATACACAAATTGCATTGGATTAGAAGTTATACACTGTGTTTGTAGAGAAGGGATATGTCCAAACAGCACAGACTTTTTGTTACTCATGTTTTAAAATTAAATTCACCTTGGCTGTGTCTACATGTGATGCGGCAGTGCTGTAGCATCGACGGGTGTCTAGACATGACCAGCAGCCACTTCACCATAGAGGCACGCTTCCCCATTACAGCATGCCACTATAATGAAGTAGTTGCTAACATAAACATGCACTGTGCGTATGGCACAGTATGGAAGTACTAAAGCACGGCACAGTAACCGCCTATATTGTGCCATAGGAAATACTAAAGCACAGTGCAGTAATAACATTATCATAGCGCAACATGTAGATATGTCCTTTTTTATTTTAGACTGAAGGCACTAAATATAATTAGCATGACATGAATCCCCAACTCATTTCCCTAAACCTCTCATTCTGTACTCTCCACTTTTTCTTCTTTAGGTTATTTGTTTTTAATTGAAACTACAAGATGCTTAAATGATAAAAACAGTGGTAAGGCATGTGGAAAAATACATAATTACATATACTTTTAAATGCCCAAAGGTTTGTATCACATGATGTATGACATGATATTATAGATGTATTATACTTTAAAAAAAAGTAATGAAATACCATTTCAAACGTGTTAGGCTAATATAAAATTCATGTTACTGCTTACTGACAGCTATCCACACTTGGGACTACCTATATTACTAAATACCCATATTTGTCTTTAATTTTTTAAAGAAAGAGATTCCATACAAACATATGGTAAATATGGTAAACATGTGGTAAACATATGATAAATATTACACACCAGCTTTGCCACTAACATTACCCAACTCAATGATAAATAAATAAATAAAAAGGATCCTAAGTACTGGCAAGTAAATGAGCACTGGAGGGCCAAATTTTATTCTCCATTGGAACACAAGGCTTACTACTTTACAGAAGCTTTACTTTTTGCTTGTGTGGAACCTGGATCTGGAGTACAGCAATTCCAGTGATATGTATAACTATTTATGTGTGTACCAATTTCTCTTTCTTTGGGACCATTGTTTGCTCTCAGCTAAAGTTTCACATTTAAGAAAAAGAGGACTAAATGTAAAGACTGTGGGCTCAAGTTAGCAGAGTGCTGAACACCCTTGATGGCTATTGATGTCCATGGGTGTTACCTCAGGGAACCTTATAGAATCCAAACTTGTAGGATTCATTTATCAGGCATGAAAAGCATCAGTAGTACAATTTCACTTATAATTGTTCCATCATCAGAATGAATCATCTGTACTAGACTATGACAATAATGAACTAACACCATGATAACAGAATACTGAGGTAAAAGTCTTTCTAAAATAGGTGATACACCTCAAAACTTGGCATAAGAGACGTAAATTGAGTATACATGAATTCATTTGCTCTTACCAGTTTTCTGTTAAAGGTTTACACTTAGCTTTTAAACAAAGGCAGTTATTTTACCTACTTAAGTGGCTTAAAAAAGTTGTGCACAAGTCACAGTCAGCTGAAAGTACTGAACTAAAACACTAAAACTTATGTCCTTGATTACTGAAAGGGGAAGATCTCCTCTCCAGGAAAAGCAAAAGCAATATGGCTTTGCTAGATTTAAGATAGGGGTTCTGAAAATAAAAGTGATAAGTAAGAAATCTGTGCACTGTAGAGGACACATACTTTTGCCATATAAATGTGTCATGAACCTGACATGCACTGTTAAATACAGTTTGCAAAAAAATGTAGACTCTCCTTCCTGATCTGACAGAGAATTGTGTTAGTTACTCTCCCTACTGCAAACTAACCATTTGAGCATAAAGGGATATTGCCACACTTCATCATGGACACATAATACATTTTAGCTTAAAGCACTTGTTTTCTTGCCAAAAATATGCTTTTCTAGCTATTTCAAAACCAAACCAGATGTGGAACTTATTTGAATTGCCTTAAGACTGATCGGTATTCTCTGTGGGACACCTGTACAGTAAACCGTGAGATGGTCTTTTTTCTTTTCCATTAATCTTTATTGGTTATTTTATCGATTCTGCAATATTCTAGTGATGAAGTCTTTTTCTTCTTTTTTTTCCCTAAGATCCCTGTGTTAACTTGTATTGCTCCACATAAAAATGACCAGGACCTTCCCTTGCTAGCAACTGAAAAACCTACTGCAAAGGCTTATTTATCACATTGTTTGTAGTCAATAATCAGACATGGTGGTAATCCAACAGATGCATTTCTATTGTTTCTTCTTGAAGAAGGCCTTCCCCTGCCCAGTAAGTTAAGTCTCTTTCTTTTCCCATGTACATGCAAAATATTCAAACTCCAAGACAAGCACCTCTGAGTATTGCTTGTGCATCTGTACAGGTATTCAGTAGTCATTGGAAATCCATGGTTATTGAGATAGTGTATTCCTCTATAAGTATTTGGACTGAAGGAACATAATGAAATTCGGACCCATTCGCCTTTCATTTTAATATGAAAATCAAAAGCAGAAAGACTACAACCTTTTAACTAGGGAGGAAGTAGTTCTTAGATCCTATGTGAGTTCTTTCAATCAGATAAAGTTTCAAGAAGCTCGATGTACCGCACAAACAGGCCTCAGAGCTACCTTTGCAGTTACTGGTGTCAGAGTTGTGTTTTTATATGATCAATTTCAGGACAAATAAAATCAAGCACCAATTACCATGAGTACCAAGAAGTTATAATTTTGGCCTCTGGCTAACATGACTGTTGCCTAAACTGACTATATAATGAGCATTTAGGGAACAAGTATGGCAATGTATTTCTTCACCCTGACAGTCAGAATTATCAGATTTCTAGGTGCTAAAGATGACTTGCAATTACATTTATTTTTCTATCTAATCTTTCCTAATAACATCTCACTAAAAGCATTTAAACAACAAAACCAAATAGAAAATTAAACCAATTGAAAAATTAATGTAAATTTTCCAGTGTCACATTACTATAGTACTGCTGTACAGTAATAGTATACTGTATAGTTATACATGTACAACTGCAGAATATAGCACACAAGCATGCAATCTGAACAGTCTCACTCTGCGATTCCAGCAAAGGTGATGAATGTTTCACTGCTGTGACCCTTATCTTAGGGTCTTTGTCAGTGCCTTGAAAAGTAAGCTTTCATCCCAAGTGTGGCAAGATCAAGTGTGCTGTTTTTATAAAAAATACCATCTAGCAATCCAACAGTTCTGAGATATCACACATGTGCCTCTTTTAAGATTTTCAGAAAGACCGAATCATGATCTTTAGAATTGAATTTGATGCTCACAAAAAGCATAGGATTACTCTTTGAATCTCTGGAGGAATATTAAACTGTTGTGCTGACCTCGGTAGTAATAGTTTTTCCGAGAGTGGCATTATGCTCACTCTCTAAAATACTGACTAAGTATTTGGGAACTGTACAAGCAAAAAAACCCACCTGGATACTCACTTTGCTGGGGTCATCTCACCCCATCAGTCTTTCATGTCCAAGCGAATTGGGTCTGGACCGGATGACCTTGAGAGGTCCCTTCCAGCCCCTATGAATCAATACTCAAAAGAGAAAGAAAGTTTTCCTGGTTAAAAAAAAACACAAAAACCTTCTTCAATATAATGTTCTGGAGATATCCAAATTCCTCAACGTTTTATCACAATTTTTTTTTTAACTTCCTGGAGAGAAATCATCATTAAAGGGAGAGGAGACCCTGAAGAGTTCTTGGTTTTTACCACATAATCAATGTGGATGTTCCTCTCATGAGATCAGTAACACAAGCCCTACTATTCATTGCTGTTTGGAGGATTCCATTCAAAGCCCTCATACTAAGTATGTTGTTTTTTAGATACATTATAAAGATCTAGAATCCCAGAGAAGTAAACTTTCTTTCTATTTCAGGAAATATGAAATGAAGCCAGGATTGTGAAATGACCTTAAGATTAATCATCATGTTATAAAATAAGCATGACATTTAGCAAATTTGCACAGCAAGGATCAGATTTATCAAAAGGGATAATGCTGACAGGTCTTAATTATTACTATTCTCCTTTAAAAAAAAGAAATTTTTCAAAAGCAACTTGTGCCAAATTGCTCTAGTGCTAAATTCTGATTTTCAGTTACAAAGATTTCATTAATGTTAAGAATAGAGACATTTATATGCATGAAGTGCAAACTCTTCTAAAAAAATGAAATACAAAACTTGCTCATGAAAAACAGAACTTCCAATATTTTCTCTGAAGTCTGGAAAAAATAATAGACATTCTATATCTTTTAATAGTTACAATTATAATATAAATTAAATCTGAAACACCAAATTTCCAAGCCAGATAGGTCTTAATCAAACAAGTAGTTACAGTACCATCACCAAAATCAAGTCTGAATTATCTTCTTCATATTAGAAGATCAGAGACTTCTGAAGGACAGCATAAGGAGAGCCAGACGTGTAGACTGGTACAGGAACTCTATTTCACTAAAACTATTCACACCTGTGAGTAATCCAAACAGAATCTGGACTGATATTAAAACATAAAGCTGGTACTTTTTATAGTAAATCTTCTATTTTTTTCAAGAACTTAATTTTCTGTGAACAGCATTTGTCCCAATCTTTTTTTTTTTAAACAGTTTTAAGGTTTAAGTACTATGCACCACAAATTTTACATACAGTAATAAATTATGAATAAAAAAATTCTAGCCATGGTTTGTACATCATGACAAACCAGTAAATATGACTGGGTATTATATGGTGGGTGATTGTTTGAAACAAAATATCTCCAAAATCAAGAATAGCCTAACAGAACAGCTTGTAAAACCACAGTAGATTTTCAGATTTTTGCTTTTAAACAGACCCAGCCAGATGAATAAGCTAGATACTTCAGCTCATACAATTTTCACAACAGGCTCTCTTTAATAATTTATATTTATGTTATAAATATTTTGACATCGTTTTTAGTTCAGAATATTCTTCCTCCATTTCTGTGATAATGGAAGTTGTACTAAAATACTTTATCTACTTGAGTTAGAAATTTCATCTGGTCTGGCTGGCTGTTAATAAACAGTAGTGGGAGCATGGACAGGAAAAAGTGGGAATAACTAGTAGATTTTAATATAGACCCATCCTTGTACTTCTTTTGAAATCCAAAGCTCACATTAATATTTTGGTTTATAATCAGTAATAAGAAGATCAAATTTTACTCAGAAGAACATTCTTAAGGCATTTTAAAAGATGGGCATGTATTGAAATAACTCACCAGGAGAGGGGCGAATTCATTCTATAAATTCAAGCTTCGAGTCCCCCAATGAACAAGAATAGGTTGGGCTACCCCAGGAAGGAATGCATCAACTTATTTCTGTTTAAAATATCTGGTGGACCAGCCAACATTTGAGTTGCTGTCTCCCAGCCCTACCTAAAGTAGAATCCACTCTGAAATAAAAGTAAATCCGGCTTGCAGATCTGTAAATCTGGCCATAGGTTGATCAGTATTGCTAATACATTCAATAATAATTTGTCAATTCAACCTCCAGGTCACGGCAATCACACAGTGCCAACTCACACTCATAAATTTGTTTTACAACTTATGAAAACTGAAGTTTTCTTACCACTGTTCTAAAAAAGTATTTTAATAGCTTTGTTAAATACATTTGTGTGTTAAATTCAAATGCATGGTTCATGCACAGGGGTGTTGGTTGTATTAAGTCATATATTAAGTCATGGACTTAATATAGACATTGGATTTATGACACATTACAACCTGCCTGACATGGGATACCCCAGGTAACCTGTCTCCAGCTGACCACTTGCAGACCTTCACACATTTCCCTCCTCCCCTCCTATCTCTACCTATTGTCTTCCTAACTTCCACTCATTTGCATTTTTACAGACATGCTTGTTGTAAGTTAGCTTCTTTACCTTGGAGAACACGTAACACCAGCAGACTCGCCCTATGCCAGACAAAGGGCATTTGTGCCCAAAAGCTTGCAAAGAACATTTTTCTAACTATTTAGTTGGTCTAATAAAACATATCACCTCTACCCAAAGAACCTTGCCTTGTTCATGTACAGGCAACTGAAATACAAATCATTGTAGAAAAAAGTAGGTGACCTATTCTAGCATCACTCCAAAAACAGCCCTGCAACCCTAGCCTGAGACTATTTAGGAGTAAGATATTGCTGAGCTTGCATAAGAATCACAGAATATAGACCCCAGGTGCCAGATTTGTTCTGAAATATTTAGTGTTGGTGGTTAAGTAAATGACTATGAGTCCTGAAAAGGAGGCAGCAGGATATGGGGAGAGATTGAGGAGGGGGAGAATATAAGTGATGAGACTGAAAAGTAACTGTATGCGTTCCTTCTCCCATCTAGGATGATGTCCTGTTAGAATTTCAGTGTGGTTTCAGATCATCCTGTGGGGCAATTGACATGACCTTTGTTGCCTACCAGGGCCAAGGAAAGGTGTCAGGAACAACATCAGGAGCTGTAAATGGCCTTCATTTACCTTACTAAAGACTTTGATTCCACAAATTGTGAAGCCTTGTAGAAAGTACTGACCAGATTTGGAAGTTCTGGAAAGTACATAAAGGTCCTGAGGATTCTTGACAACCAGTGACCATTCTATATAACAGCTCATAGATAGATTTGTTTGTTATCCAAACTGGGGACAAGCAAGAATGTGTCATCATCCCAACTCTGCCCTCTAGTTTTTTGACAGTGATCCAGATTTTCATTAAAGACTGCCTTCCTACTGGAATAGGCATTGAATACTGAATGGATAGATGGCTCTTCAATCTGGGTCTTTCTTGCTTGAATACGAAAGTACTAAAAAACAAACAAACAACCTTGACCTTCAATATGCCAGTGACTATGCTATCTTTGTGCACACTGAGGAAAAACCTCCAGATCATGCTGGATCCTTTCAGAGAAGCCTACTGAAATTTGGACCTCTCTCTCAACATCGAGAAGATGTAAGTGCTCTATTAGCCTGCACTGAGCCATGAATGTGATCTCCCTCCCCAAATTACCAGTGAGAGAAAGACCCTGGAGGTAGTCAAGCCCTTCCCCTACCTTACTAGCCACCTCTCTTAGACAGCAAACATTGATGTGCAGATCCATCACAGGATCTGGTGTGCAAGCATCTCCTTTGGGAAACTGCTTCAGTGTGTCTTTACTTATTGCTGTCTCTAGACAGACACCAAGATCCAGCTCTACAATGCAGTCATTATCCCCACCCTCCCCTACAGATGTGAAATGTGCATAACCTACTCTTGTCTTCTTAGGAGCTGGCAGAAGTATCATCAATAATGCCTCCAGAAAATCCTCCACATCAGATGGGAAGATCACACAAATGCAAGCATCCTTGCTGAAGCCAATGTTACTAGGATTGAGTCAGTGATCCTCAAGCACCACTTTCACTGGTCTGGATATTGTGTGCAGCTGCCTGACTCTCACCTCACAAAGCTCATCTGATCAAAGAACTTGTGGTGGTCAGAGAAAATTTTTGGGCGTCTTAAAGGCTTACCTCGAGAAAATGGATGCTGGTATGAAGAGATGGGAGAAGCTAGCTGCTGGCTGACTCCAATGGCACTGCAACTTCAACCGAGCAGAGGCCTGTTTAGTGGTATAATGGGACCTTTTTATATTTTGATAAAATAGGATATTGTGCCCTACATATTAAAGCCAGAGCAACTCTGGGAATGGAATAGATGGCTCATGGCATTACGGAATCTTGACAACAATTTAAGTATGTCTTGACATGCTACATCTTTAATTCAACAGCATTTTCAAGGTTTGAATAATTGTTCAAAATTAGAAGTTATGTTGCCTGGAGGAAGTAAAAAAGTACAATTTGATCACTTTCTAAACTATGGCTAAAAAAACAAACAAACAAACAAACAAAAAAAAGTATTGGCTACATGCTTAAAAATATTTGACACCAACATATATTATAGGCCCCTTCATTAGTATATCTGATATATAATAACCATATTTATCATGTTTTTAAAAAAGATTGAGTACAGAGTGGCATTATTTAGTTCCAAAGAGTTCATGTTCTATATATTATGTGTATTGCCTGAAAATCATTTTATGGGTGGGTGTTTCAAAAGCAGTCTGTATTGTCACTTCCCATTTAATTCGAAAGTGTTTTATCATTCACTTGAACAGGAACTGACATGGCCCAATGAGAAGTGATCTTGAAAATCTCAGCCTTATTTCAGAAAGTAATACCACCTCCATTGAGGGTTAACTTAGAGCAGGATCCACCATTTTCAAAGCTCTTTAAGTGCCATGAAACATTTTTCTGTTATAGCTTTAAAATGCTTTCTGCATGCTTAATGTATGTTACATGTAACGTCTGTATGTAGCCATAATGTCCATTGTTTTGACCATGAAAGTATTTTTTTAACACTAAAAAAGACAAAAAACATGCTTCACTACTTTTATTTGCCCACGGGAACATACTTGGGAGACTGCAAGTTACAGTATCCAAACTTTTATCAGTGGAAATAAAGTGTCATTCTGTCACCATCACAGGGGCCCCTCACTTTGTGGCTGGTCTCAGGAAATACTTGTCTGCTCCAGGTGAACACTGGCCCAGCCCCACCCCAGGCTGTCACAGAGGAGACAGAAAAGGCTCTGTTTCTTCCTGGAACAGCTGAGCAGGGATGGTGGGGAAATGGAACTTCTCTGCTGCATGGATCTCCCCAACCCAAGCTTGTGGGATTGGGTCTCAGCGGGGGCAGTACAATGTTGGGTTGGGCTGAGTCTGTACAGCAGAGAGGCTCCATTTGCACCCCAGTCTCAGTTCCCTGTGTGGCAAAAAGCTAGGCCGGGCAGCCCTGTGTTGCAGCTTCTGGCTGTCATTGTCATGAGGTTTGGGATGTGGGGGAAGGGAGCCTTGCTGCCATGAGGCCCCCACCACAGCTTGCTTGCTGGGGTCTCAGGAGCAGATGGGTTGGGTCGACATGGAAGGGGGGCTCTCTCCCCCTACCCCCCCAGCCTCTTTCCAGTTGCAGCCAGGAGTTGTAGCACAGGGCTTTCCAGCTCAGCTTTTTGCTGCATCGGTACTTGGGACTGGGTGGGGAAAGGGAGCCTCTGCTGTGTGGATCTGGCCTGGCCTCGCCCTGACACCCTAGCCACCAAGCTGTGGGGTGGGGCCACCATAGCAGGAGGGGCTCCTTTCCTCCCCCAGCCTCAGGTTCTAGCATGGTGAAAAGCCAGGCTGGGCAGCCCTGTGCTGCAGCTCCTGGCTGCAGCTGTCAAGAGACTGGGGTGGGGGAAGGGGGAAGGAAACTCCCCTGCCATGTGGACCCAGCCTGACCCCCGCCCCCCCACTACAAAACCCCAGTCAGCAAGTCATGTGGGAGGAGTCATGGCGGGAGGACTCTTTTCCCTAACTGTGACCAAGTCTTCTGACAATGGCAAACAGAAGTTGCAGCACTGGACTACCTGGCTTGGCTTTTCACCACACAGGGAACTAGGGCAAGGGGGGAAGGAGCCACCCACAGCTTGCTGGATGGGGTTTTGGTGGGAGGTGGCAGGTCAGATTAATGTGTCAGGGGGCTCCCTTCACTCTCCACTGGTTTCAGTTCCTGGCATGCTGAAAAGCTGAGTTGGGCAGCCCCATGCTGCAGCTCCTAGGTGGAAGGGAGTTCCTCTGCCATGTGGACCTGGCCTGTTCTCCCTCCCTCCCTACCCAGACCCCAGCCAGCAAGCTGTGGGAGGACCCTTGCATTGCTCCATTTCTTTCCCCCTCAGGTTCTGCTGACAGTAGCCAGCTGAAGGTGGGGTGGGGTTTGGGAGAGGGTCCACTTGTGCAGCCTCTTGGAAAGCATATGAGAGCACCCCTAACCTGCTGGCTTTTGCCAGTGCAGACAAGCACTGAACCCCGCACCTCAAATAGCAAATGTCTGGTTCATTTCTGCTCTAATTTATAGTGCTGCACTCTAAGTAAAATGTGATAGAGTGCTTCCACCTGGGGCTTTTTTAAAATCTGTACTTAGCCATTGCTGGAGGACTCTGGAAATAGAAGTATCTTAATATTGTACTTGCATGGTTGTAACTGTGACAATTAAAAAAAAAAGTTTAGGTCTGAATAGTCTCCCAGCCTTCTGTAGCTGAGATCATTTCTCTATTAAATACCACTAAACCTGTGTTATCCTATGGTGTAAAAAAGAAGTGAGGGAAATGCATGCACTAGGCCAGTGATATTGGCCTGAGATCTTGTCTCTTAAATAGCATAATAAATGCACACTGGCTTAGAGAGATGGTGCCCTTTAAACATAAGTATGCACCCAATAACTCTGATGGCTGTCAGAAAGGAAGCCATTGCATTATAAATTATTTGATTAATGGCACTAAATGCAAACAAAAGCTCACAAATGGAGAATTGGCCCCAAGTGCTTGCTATAGGAAAGTTACTACTCTTTCCTGTTTAGGAAGAGCATTCCCATTTAAGAAGAGCTGTGCAAAGCTTTGGGCCCCGATTCCATTCCACAGAGATTTGGCCCGATTCATCAGCTGAATCTCCAAATCCAAATCAAATCAGGAGACCCTTTAATCTCTCCAAAACCAATTGGAACACTTTGAATTGATTCGGAGAGGTTTGGCCATAGACACAGCTGTAAATTTTTTTTCTACATACCTCAAGGTACTAGGCACTGTGATGCTGGGGCAGATGGATCATCCCACAGAAACATGGGGGGCTCCCCAGTGTGCTCAGCAGCAGACCTAGAAGTCCAGGTCCACTTCCAGTCCACTTGTGTCCACCAGGGGGTGCACTGGCTCCACCCCAGCTTGGCGACTGGTGCCTCCAGGGTCTGGGGGAGCACATGGGGTCCCCCTGCAGCCAACTGTCAAACCGTGGAGGTGCGGGGGCCCCCTGTATGTTCCCCAGTGGATCCAGAAATGGACCGGAAGTATTTCTGGTCCACTTCTGGGTTTGTTGTCGAGCACACAGGGTCCCCCCATGCTCCTGTGGGACGCTCCATCTGCCCCAGCATCACAGTGTTCATGAGCCATGCCTGGTACCTTGAGGTATGTAGAAAAAACATTTAAAGCTGTGTCTATGGCTGAATTGCTGATTCTCCGAGTCAGCATTGAAACTTCAGATTTGGATTTGTCAAAGTTGAATTGGGGACAGTGATCCGAATCAACAAATCAAATCACTGTCCCCAATTCGGGCCAAATCTGAATCAAATATGGCCCATTTAGCACACCCTACTCTTGACCACACTTTATGCCTTGCAAACTCCCATTATGGCTGCACTCAATAAGCCATAATTTGATTCTGGTACTTATCAACAACTCTGCTATCAAGAGGGCGTAACCATCATAAAACTGATGGGAATCAGATATGTTGGAACCCTTGATGAAAATGGATGCCATAAATTTTTTGTTCCTTGAAAAAATTTGACTAATTATGGGCCTTGTTACACCTTACACTAAGAGTCACACAAATGTCGATTGGTGTTAGTGCTAGCTTGAGTTTAGAGCAGTCACACTTCAGGACAGCAGGGACCTGAAGGATTGAAAGTTAATCCCCCACCTATTCTGGGCATCTCCCCTTGCTCCTTCCCCCAGGAGCTCCCCCATCCCCCTCCCCCACAAATAGCTACACCTTAGTGTAACATGAGCTGGGTAACATAGATCAGAGATAATCCTGCCCTGGAGTGACATAACTTTGAGTTGCAGAATGAAGGCTTAAAACTAGTTTCAGGTGTTAACACATGGACAATCCAGGGATGAAGAACTTCAGGAGCTACCCTATGATTTTCCATGTAATGTTATTTTTAACTTCAGCCAGCAGCAGATGTACTAAAATATTGCAGGAGGGGTTATCCTCAGAGGATTAGTTACCTGGGCACAAGCAGGATGTAGGGAAATCTTATTAAAGGCAGATTCTACAAGGACTCCATTTTTTAATTACACCAACTGAAGAAGTTCAGAGATTTTTAATAGTAGGGGAAGCATCTGTCTTTGGATGTAATTTATCTAAAACAAGACAAGCAAACAAATAAAAAAAGAAACAATGAAGCATAGGCAGTCCTCAGATCTACAACACAATTGGTTCCTGAAAACTGGGTCTTAATTCAAAATGCCGTAACTCAGAACTGATTTCTCCATAGGGACAATGTTATAAATTGGGGATTGGTTCCTTTACCATGGTTGACACAACCGCGTCCAGCTGGTAAGTCTGTTGTGGTGGGGGTGAGGCGGAAGGGCCGGGGCAGATCAATGCCCCACAGCGAGGGAGGGATTGGGGCTGGGGCTGGGACCTGGGTTGGGGCAAGCACTGCCCAGGGAGGGGGTGCAGTGGTTCGCACCGCTGTGCACTGCCAGCCCAGGAGCTGCTTATGTGGTGGCTTGTCCAATGGTTCTCACCGCTGATCCTATCACAGGTCTGGGAAATGCATAGGCATGTGCCCAAGTATTTGCAATGGGTGGGTAGGACTGGGGCTGCACCACGAGGAAGGCGGAAGGTGCTGGGAGAGGGCACTATGCCTCCCCGCTGCTCACCCAACCAATGCAAGACAGAACCAGGTCAGCTCCCACTGTTGTGCAGTACTTGTCTGGAGGCAGCGCACTGGCTCAGTCTTGTGCTGACCACGCACCAGCTGGGCAAGCTGTGCGGGGGCACAGCCGCTGCTCCCAGCACCTTCCACCTGGTGCAGCCCCAGGTCTGCCCACCCCACACAGATTCCGGGCACATACCCCCACCCCATGCCCTCACGAAGCAACGGTGGGAGCAGCAGCAAGAGTTGCCAGACAAGCCACCACACAAGCAGTTTCCAGACCTGTGGCACGCAGTGGCATGAGCTGCCCCACCTCCTCCCTGGGCTGCGCTTGCCCCAGCGCAGGTCCCGGCCCCAGCCCCAATCCCTCTCTTGCTGTGGGGGCATTAATCTGCCCCTCCACACCCCTTTCTCCTCTCCCCCCCACCACAACAGACTTACCAGCTGGACACAGCTGTGTCGACCATCGTAAAGGTGAAACTGGCATGGGAACCTAGAAACAGGGTGTCAATTTACAAATATCATAACTGCTGTTTGTTATAACTCAAAAAGTCATAAGTCGAGGACTGCCTGTACTCACAAGTAGTTGCAATTCACTTACCAGCATACTAGGCAGTATGAAATGCTGTGCATAGAAATGAAAAAGTATTCTATGTCACATTTCCATGGCTATTAAAAAACATGCACAAAACAATATTTGCAGGCAACGTTTCCTGCTGAGAGGTTGAGAATGTTGTTGCCTGCCATGTAGCCAACACCCAGCAAGAAGTAGCAACAGTTTGGCTGAGGTGGAATGCAAACCAATTGGTGTCAGCACACAGGCTGACCCTATAATGGACAAATTATAGAGCTGGGTGGCACATGTGCACATGAGCACATGCACACACACACACCCTTCAAATTTTATACAGAATGACAAGTCTGTTTCATTTGAATTTTTTCCCCAACTTTTTTCCAGAAAAAAATTACATTGTTTCAAATAAAATTTAAAATGAAGCAAAACTTGCTTCTGCCCTCCCCTCCTTTACTCTCTTCTCTCTTTTTACCATTTACAGAGACAAATAAATGGAAAAAAATATGGAGACTGAGCAGTGCAGAAGGAAACAAAGCAAAAACATCTTGGGTTTAGATATGAACTGGATTTGTTTTATACAAACAAAAATATTAAATACATTTTTAAAAATAAAATCTTGGAAGAAAATATTCCAAGTGGCCTAGAAAATAATAATTTGCAAATATATAGAGAAATTTATTTCAGGAAATTATACAACATAATTATTTCTGTAACTCTTGCAACAAGTACTAGGCCTGTGTGAAGCAGCTAGTATTCACTTTGGATTCGGCTGATTCAGGGAACAGTGATTCAATTTGGTAATTCAAATCACTGTCCCAAATCAATTCAGCCAAATCTGACTCTGAGATTTGGCTGCTGCTGAATCGGCCGAATCTCCAAATTGGACAGGCCCCATCCCCCGCCTGCTTTCCCAGCCCCATCAATGGCTGCTCTGCCCAGCCCCAGCCTCCTGGCTCTTTAAAAAAAAAAAGCTCAGCACTCACCAGATGCTTCCAGGTGTGTCGTGGGGCCAATCCCTGTTTGCCCTCCATGGCTGTTCCAATGGCCACTGCAGCATCTGGTGAGTGCAGGGCTTTTTTTTTTTTTTTTTTTTTTTAAAGAACTGGGAGCTGGGGCCAAGGATGGCATGCCATGGGAGAGTCTGGGGGAGCAAGCAGGGGATGGGGGCTTGGTGGGGGTCCCCCATGGTTCCCTTCCTTCTCCTCCAGCCCCCTCTCCCCCTTCCACTACTTAGCAGCCCAGAGTCTAGGTCCAGCTCCCTGCAGCAGTGAGCAGGGACTGCCCTAATTGCCAAAGCTCTCTGAATTGATTCAGAGAGTTTCAAATGGATTTGGACCTTTTTATTGGTCTCCTTATTTGGCTGCTGAATTGGGCTGAATGTCCTCTGAATTGAATCAGCACTTGAAGCTTTGCACAGCACTAACAACTACTGCTGAAGAAACAGCCAACTTTAAAACTGGATTTAACCCCCCCTGTATACAGGAAATATGTAGGATAGCTATTCCAACTTGAGCAAAGAGATATCAATGGTGACTTCTATAAATGACTAGTCAGATAGATGTAAGTTACGTATGTTTAGTTGTACATTATTATTCATTTCCAACATACCAGTTCTTTAAAGAATTTCAGACACTAGAGATAATGAAACCTACCTCATATTTTGAGGCTACTATAGTGACCACCATGTTTTTTTATTCATTCTTTCTGGGTTAGAATTACAGAGAGCCTTTTTAGGTTTCCCTCCCCCCCCCCTCCCCCCTTATTAGAGGATGGAGCCAACTTATTTTTCAGCAGGCACAATATAGTATAAGAGAAATTGGGCTGGATAGCTCACTAAAATCCTTCTCTTTCAAGTTCTCGGAATAGATTTTAATACCCATTTCCCTTTCACATATGTGCACTCTTCTGAGCAATGGAAACCATGTCTCAGTTTCATTCTCAAATAGCATGTAATCAGTGTTATTTGTATGGTCTTGACTTAATACGTGGGGTCACATCAAATACACTATATCCCTCAGGCAACTAAAATTTAACAGCTCCATAAATGTGTCATGATGACAAAAACCTCATAAAGTTGATATAAATTTAATATGAATGACCACTATTCTAGATTTTTCCCTCAGGTAAAAAATGGTAAAATGGTAAAATTACTTGTTTTGTTTTTGGTTTTTTTTGTATTAACAGCATCCCGGGTAACCTTATGGAAGTGGCACTCTTGAATTATAGTACATTACTTTCTAATTTACATTAGAAAACATTTTAAATAAATGGAAGTCTTCAGTCTGGCTATGAATGGGATATGCCCTCTATAGCCTTGTTTTTTGTATTCAGTAACTGAGGTGCAAATAATTATTTAGCATTAGAAGATCCCCATGTGTATTTTTGCCCTAGCATTCCTATTATAAAAGGAAGGATGCTCTGTCAAGGGAAATAAAACATGGCTTGTTAATAAACCTGTTGTGCATAATTACTGTAACTTAAATACTTGATATTCAAATCAAAAGTAAAATTAGAAAAAAAACCCACTAAACTATACATTCACAGGTTTTAAGGCAGGAATATTATATCAATACAGTTTATGGCAATGTCAGCATTGAACTGAACCACTTCATAATTATCCTAAACAACAGTATACATTGTTTATGAGATAATGACAAAGGATGACTGTCTTACTTTTGCAAAATCCAAGCTGAATTATTTTTGTTTCATGGCTTGGATATTCATAAATTAAAAAGTCAAAGAGTAATGTCAGGCCCCAGTGGTATTTTACCAGTCAACTAATTATGTTCATGTTTAAAATTATTAATAAACTTTCTCTTCAAAATTTCACAAGGAGCTTGTGTGCATGAAAAATGCTTAATTGAGAAAGACAGACAAAAAACAAGTTTCATTCATCATTTCTATTGAAGTTGTTATAAAATCTTTTATGGATTACTACTAAGAAGGAAATTAAACTGTCTGCAATCACCACAGGAAAATTGTTGCCCTGTGAAAAAACATTTGTTAAAAAACAAAAGATGTAGCATAAACATAGTCCAGTTTCTGCAGTAGGCACTAATTCATGGTCTTAATAATACAACAAAACATAATCCATATTTTCTTCCTTTTTTTATGTGACTTTCCTTTCCTAGTTTTAGATTATGTGTCTGCACTTTCACCTTGTGGCATCTCTGATTTGCCTAGTGCATAAAGAATTGGAACATTTTCCTACTTTGATTCTCTGAACATTATCTCTCTAGAATCAAGACAAATTATATTACTATAGTCAGTACAGGCTGTTCAAGTCTCAGGCTAGCCCTTATTAGAACTTAAATTTAATGAACAAGAAACTATATTAGTGTATGACCTGCAGAATACTTCTTACATTACTCTATTTGAAGTGTAAGAGAACACATTAGTGTTACTGTCCAAAAAGCAAATGTATAACAAATGTGTGAAGAAAGGTCAGTTCTCATTCTGCCTGAAGACAAGCTATATAGACTGGCTGAAATCCTGACGTCAATGAACTTTCATCTATAAACGTCCATGAACTTCAATGGAACCAGGCTGTTAGTCACTACATTTAGATCAAATTTACTCTTTCTTGGACTTCAGTTTAATCAGAATCTCAAACAACTACTTTAACTGCCTGTTCTCTTACTAAGCTTGACTGTTCCTAGCGTTTTTATTGCATATGCTTCTTTCCCTTAGACCTCACTCTCTCTAACCCAGTGGTTTTCAACCTTTTTCATTTGTGGTCAGTCCTCTAAAATTTTTCAAATGGAATTGCAGACCCTTCTGAATTTTAAGTGTGGGAATTCATATACTTTTCACTGATCATAGACTTCTTTTGCAGATCCTTTAGACATAGTCTGTGAACTGCCAGGGGTCTGTGGACCACAGCTTGAAAACCATTGCTGTAGCCAAAAAGCCAATCCCCCTCTTACTCCGCCCCGTCTCCCCCTCTCCCCCCCAGTCTCAGTGGAAGTAGGTTTTGGTAAGCTGGAATAAATTAGTCAGCAGGAACCAGTATTTTCCTGACAAGGTTCCAACACTTGCTAATAAGGTGGGTCAACCTTAGTTCTTGAATGCTGATTGCAAATGATAGCATCTATGTTATTAATTCATTGTTGGAGATCCCTCAGTTTGAGGATGATCTCTAACATGGCTCACTGATGGGTCTTGAGATGACTTAAGGGTCCAGTCCTTGAGCCACAGATCCATCCACAGAAGTTGCAGGTCCTTCCACAGGGAAGAGTAGGCTACAAGCTAGATTTCCTTTCCTTTCTGTTGTGTTCCATTTCATTCCTCTCCTCTCCCTTTCTCCACCCTCCCTTACCTGTTTCGAGGGCTAGACACCTTTCCTTGGTATGGGCTGCTGCTTGGTTGAAGTTGCTGTGTCATGGAGTCAGTTGGCAGTCAGCTCCTCCCAGCTCTTGATGTTAGCATCTGTTTTCTTGAGGTATGCCTTCAAAGTTTGCCTGTAGTGTTTTCTCTGGCCACTACAAGATCTCAGGCTGCTTCCAAGATGGGAGTAGAACACTTGTTTTGGGAATCAAGAATCAGGCATCCACACACAAATCTGGTCCAGTGAAGTTGGTGCTTGAGGATCACTGACTCAATGCTGGAAACAATGGCTTCAGCAAGGATGCTGGCATTTGTGCAGTGATCTTCCCGTTTCATGCAGAGGATTCTGCAGATGCATTATTGGCAATACCTCTCCAGTGGGGCTGTGTGAAACAGCACCATTCTGCTTCAAATTCAGTTTCAATGGAACAGTGTTTCGTTTTGAGTTTTGTTATGTTTTGAAAGCACTGTTTTGTTTCGTTTTGTTGAAACGGTTTCACTATTTCAACATTTCGCCCATAAGCTATTCTGCAGTGCCAGGAAGATCGGTGCTGCTGCTGGCCCCAGCCAGCAACACCAGTCTCCTGTCATATGGCAGGCAGATCAGGGGCCTGCACCCCTAGAAGCAGGGCAGCACAGTCCCCACAGCACTGATCTTCCCGGCACGGGCTGTGCTGAGTGCCGGTCCCAGTCAGCAGCACCAGCCTCCTGTCATGCGGCAAGCAGATTGGGGGCTCACCTACACCCGCGGGAGGGCTCCAGGGGCTGTGCTGGAATACTCCAAGGAGTGTGGGCCCCTGATCTGTCTCTTGGATGACAGGAGGCTGGTGCTGCTGACTGGGGCCAGCAGCAGCCAGGGCCGTCCCTGTGGGGAATGAATCAGGGTGACTGCCCTGGGCCCCATGCTTTGGGGGGCCCCACAGAGCTGGGCAGATTGGCTGTGGTGACTCTGCACCACCGCCGGCTTCGCGTATGGCCACTCGCTACCCCCCGTCTGCCACCACCACTACTACCAATGGTGGCAGCATCTTCTTCACATCCAGGGCACATGGGATTGGGGCAGAGGTGACCACCCCAGGCCCCATGCTTTGGGGGGCCCCGCAGAGCCATGTAGAGTGACTGTATGACTCTGCGCCACCACCACTGGCTTTGCAACTGGCCACTGCTATTCCCCACCCCACCACCAGGTTGGCTCTGGTGTGGGGCCCAGGGCAAATCAGCTCCTGTAGGGACCCGCCCCTGCCCTGATCCTGCCATTGCTGGTGGTGCCAGTGGCAGGGAGGGGTGTAGCAAGCAGCCGGACATGAAGCTGGTGTCAGTGATGGTGCAGAGTCACTACAGCCACTCCACCCGGCTCTGAGGGGCCCCCCAAAGCATGGGGCCTGGGGTTAAATGAAGTCCCATGCAGGCTTCTACTGTGCACAAGCTTCTACCACTTCCTTGCATTAAAAGGGACTGTAATAGAGGGAGTGCAATCATGTAAATATTCTTTGGCTAATTTTAACTCAAAATGAAGCTTGCTTAAACTTCATCTTTGCTGCAGAATTCTACCTTTTCAGATTCTGTAGTGCAGTAGAAAGTAATTAAAAATATACATCTGTCAAGGTAACATGTAAATATTATCCTAGCTACATTAAACATTTTTGCTACTAGGTAAGATTCAATAAAGCATTACTGTACAACTTCCTGGATCTACACTGTGACTACTACTACTCAAGAAAATTTTCAATGAAATGTCTCATGACTGGAAAAGGCTAGCTCACTGGAACTGACACTTTCTCTGGGAATGTTCCAGTTTCAATACTAGTTTTGTCAGGTAAGGTTTCACAGGTCAAAATGAGAATGATAAATAGGCACTGCAGGACGGTAAATTCATTCATCTGGGCTATGGAAGATCCCTTTCAAATCCCCGCTTTACTCCATTCAGGCCCTGGATTTGAACCTGTATCTCCTATATCCTAGAAGAGACCTGGCCGGCAAACTATTTTCTATTCAGAGGTGGATGTATTTGTCAATTATCTTTTGTTGAAGATGTTCCTCTCTGTATCAGAAATAAACAAATAAATACTATGGCACCAGAGATTGAGAGAAAGTGACTTTAAAGACAATGGTTAGATCACCAACGTGGAATGTGGAAGGCTCAAGTTGCAGTCCCTGATCAAATACATATTAAATCATTTAAACAAGTGCAATGGATCAAAAAGCAGAGATTGAGAGACAGAGCCGCTCCTAAAGAGAAAATAGCTTGGTATGTCTAATATTCATTTGGAAGACAATAAAATGGCAGAGCTAGGCCTTATAGCATATCCCAAATGTATTCCCTCTTACTCATCAGGTATTTGGTGGCATTCACTCTCTCGTGACAAATTTCAGAATGTCGTCATTTAACCTAGTGCAAAACAGGACTTTATTTGAATTCATGAAAATGCTTGTCACATCATAAATACATAGAATTCCGCACTGAAATTATTAATCAAATATAGTCAGACGCATAACACTGAATAAGATTTCAGGCTTGGACTTCATATTCACAAAATAAGAAGTGTTCCTTTTCATTGCCCATGTTAAAAGTGAAATCAAAACTAAAAACAAAATAAAATAAATTCCATTGTTTTAATATACACTGATTTCTATCCATAAGATTGAGAGAAGGTACAATCCATACCTGTAATCTAAACCCACTTCAAACAGTTTGAAAAAAAATGTTTCCTTATTGTAGGAGCCTCTGAACTCCTTTCCAGAATATGCAGTCCCTACCAAACCTGTAGACCATTCTTTCTCTGATGACAATGACATATTTTTGAAGTACCTGGTTCAGGAAATACTACACGATACAGATATTGAACGGTGTATAATACAATACATGCCTCAAAAAGACAAAAATGGGGCTATTACATGTAAGTGCTTGGCAGTTCCAAGGGTGCAATCCAATGACAGAGGAACTCAGCCTAAGAAGAGTGACAAACCAAGATATTCTGATTAATGTGATGATGCTTCCTTTGAAAAAGTCTAAAATATTTACAGGAATTGACAAAATCCCACATACTTTAACAAAAGGGTGACTCAAAGTTTGAAGTACTAAATGACCTTAAAAACACTTTAAAATCACATGGGTAAATGTGATGTCTTTTATTAGACCAACTAAATAGTTGGAAAAATTATTCTTTGCAAGCTTTCAGGTACAAACACTCTTCTTTAGGCACAGGGCAAGTTTCTTGTTGCTTTGTGTGCTCCACCCAGGAAAGCACACAAAGCAATAGCAAACTCTCCCTATGCCTGAAGAAGACTGTTTGTATACAAAAGCTTGCAAAACACAATTTTTCCAACTATTTATTTGGTCTAATAAAAGCGATCACATTTACCCAAAGAAACATGTCTGTCTTTTAAAATCACAGGCACTTAGATACAATGCTAATGGGCATAATACAAAACCCCAGGATAGACACACAGGCCTAAAAAGGGGGGCTGCCTATATTTATACGATTATTTCTTCATGAGATATTTAGAAAGTAATAATCTAATATAGTCTTAGCAAACTAAGCTTTGTGGTATGGCGCAATGACACATCAAACTACTGTATCCCACAATTTTTTGCATCCAGTAATGTTTATTGCTATTAGTACCCACCCACTCATACTATGCTTTGTGGCCATTTCAAGGAAAATGAAGTCATGAGCTTTCTGCTGGTGTTTAAAATTGTTAATCAGCAAATAAACATATCTTGGCTCTCCATGCCTTTCAGCTAAGGACGAAGCATAAAATGGCATTTGCTTGGTAGCAGGGATTTATATGAAGGGCTGAGTCGGGGCAGTTATCCACACTGATTTTGTGATCATGGCCTGTGTTTTACATAAAACACACTGTATTATACTATTAAGTGCTACTATTTATGATAAACATACAGTCCCAATTATATAACTGTTTACGTGCTGCATTGTCTGCTAAGTAGAAAGCAGTTCCTATGGCCTATTCTATAGCCAGATATATATTGTTTTTTCGTATGATCATCAAACATTTATTGTCATGGCAGAAACTTATGACTTCAGTATAATATAGGATTGTCTACACTTTGAAAATTCTGTGTTCTTATTAAAATTGAAGATGTCTATCTTTATACTATGAATGGGACTGAGAAATCCAGGTAGCAAAAATGTTGCTGACATCAAATACATTTTATATTGGTAAAGAGCTTGTTGCTTTCCCCTGGGCTGTTTTAGGTACAGCTGTCTTTGTGGTGAGCTAGTAGCAAGAAAAAGTGATGCAAGACCTCATGAAATCACACTTCATGTCCAGATTTCCAATAGTAGAGTGATGTTCACTCAGACAGGAAACCTCCATTGCCTGTTACTGCTTGTATCTCTGGGTCTTCCTTCCTGAGGTTATACCGTAAGAGAGGGAAGGGCAGATGCCCAGTAGTGGATACCTTTCAGTCCAGATCTTCTCCAGAAATTGCCTATTCCTCTGCACAACCCAGAGCTGGACTTGGGGTGATTTTTGGAGCTTAGCCCCTCTAGACCCAGCATTTGTTGTTTTTTTTTGGGGGGGGGGGGGGAAACTTTTCATCCCACATACTTCATAAGTTACATGGCAGCTGCAAATGAGTTAGGATTCTTCTAACTGCTTGAGGTGCATCTAGTAAGATGTCTTGATACTGCTCCAAAACCACAGGCTTCCTATAGACATGCTCAATGCATTCTAACTAGAACACTCGAGCATCAGTGCAGCATCATGTGTATCAAGCGGCCCTTACCATGTTTCAAAATGGCCAGGGGGCACCTTAAAGCTCACTGAATGAGCTTTATTTAAAGCATCCTGCCGCCATTTTGAAGCATGACAGGGGGGAGTGGGCTTAATACATGTGATACAGCATTTTAATTAGAATAGCTTTCCAGGAACATCTATAATTAAAATCCCCCCACCCCCCCGAGCATGTGTATAGGCACCCACAATGTCTATAATCTCCCTCAGAGAATGGGACACTGAATCATGGCCCAATTGTGTAGGCACCAAACAATGGATTGGGGTCATGGTATTAGCGAAGAAAGTTTCATACCAAAACCAATACATCTCCTGAGATATTCCCAGCCAATTGAGGAGGGTGGCTTTCAAGTCCTACTGATGCTTGTTTGTGGTTTCATCATCTAAGGCTCAGAAAAAAAAAAAGCTTGAAATGTCATCATTGTCATTCCCTCCCACTTCCCCTCCCCTTCCCAAAGAGAGTTAATCATAATCTAAATGGTTGGGCTAAGCACTAAGTGTAATGAGACATGCCTATGGTCATTGATACACTGAACAGTTACCCAAGAGGAGATGCAAGTATTTTTAATGGGCCAACAAGCTAGAGAGAAACTAGCTATTAAGTTATTGCACATTTTCAAGCAATAACTTTATAGCTGGTTGGGCCTTTTAAAGACACAAAGGTTAATATGCACATGTAGCCAGTCTAAATTTATTGCACAGTTAACAAGGTAATTACATAATAGATATAATAGGCAGAGGGAGCCTTAGGTCATATTAAATCTGTGGAATGTTAAGCAGTGTAACATTAACACATGCCATTAGCAGTCACACATTACATGGTTATGCCATTTCTCACTTGCACAGTTCTGACTTGCCACCCGAGGGCTGACAAGCAAGGGCATGGCTAAGAACCAGGATACTCTTTGCCTGCTCTAGGTAGTGGGGGGTAAGCTGGGTGCAGTTCACTCTGGAATCTGGAAGGATAGCAAATTGCTTGTTTTATATTCATGAAGCAGACTTTATATCCATGAAGTTACCTTAGCACGAGCTAGGTAACATGGACCAGCATTAACCCTGACCTGAAGGGGCATAACTCTGAGATGCTCAGAGGGCACTTAGCATGAGTTAACAAGCCTTAAAGTGCAGATGTTCACATTTTAAGTATTGTTAGTATGGTCTAAGTGTAGCATGTAACTTCACTCTGCCAGTCTGTGTGTGGTTTTTCCCCACCCCTATTTTCAGAGGGGTATTAAGGGACCCACCTGCTTATAAAAGGGGAAGGCAGGCTTCATACACCTGCCACAAAATATGTTAGCCAGAACTGTATGTGCAATGCAAAATGTTTCTCATTAATATTAATTCTTTTCTTTAAAAAAACTGCTTTGGCTGTTTGTTTTTTTATGTTTTAGGAAACAATTACTGGCAGGAATTACCTGTAGGGGCACACTTCTTATAGGAAAACCACGATCTTTCCAATCTCTCAGTTCTAATCCTCAAAGGGAATTTATAAAACACCTTTCACAGATGAGCCTACGAACATCACTTCAAACTACTGGATACAAAAAATCATGGACTAAATATAGACATTGGATTTATGACACATTATAACCTGCCTGACATCTGACTCCCCAGGTACCTCTCCACTATGTACCAGTTGCATTAATACTCCTTGCCCCTCACCTGTCTCTCATCCATTGACTACCTCAATTTACATTTTGACTGACTAGCTTTCTCACATGCATACTGGCCTCTGGCTTCTTTACTATTCCATCCAGAAAGAGCACAGACTAACTTCAGATGCTTCCTCAGCCTGACAAAGGGTATTTGTACCCAAAAGCTTGCAAAGAAGAATTTTTCCAACTGCTTGGTCTAATAAAATATATTGGTTTTACCCAAATAAATTTCTCTGTCTAAAAACAGTGATATTTTTGTGAAACATTGCAAAATATTCAGAGAAAGAAAATGTCAGATTTGTGATCTGACAAGTTTTCAATGGAAAACTGATTCAGAGAGAAGTCTATCATTACGAAGTCCAGCAAATACACAGTGCAATTTATGTGAATGTGGAGGGTTGCACTAGGTCTTCAGAGTTAACAGAAAAGCTATCTGGCTTAAAATAAGCCTGTCCCAGCTGGTCCCTGGAGATAAAGTCCACGTGCCTATTATAAAAGATGTGTAGGTCCAACAGACATTACAGAATTTGATTTGCATAAGAGGTGACACTGCCAACTAACACATAGGAGACATTTCATAATTGTTGACCTTCCCTCAGAAGATGATTGAACGGGTCTCAGAGCCTTATGGTAAGCCTGCGGTAAAAATTCCGGCTCACTTTGGAAGTTATGCACAGATCTACAGATTGTGACTCATACCATTACTTTCAATATATTGAATTATTATTATAGATGCAAGAAGTCTCAAAATTACTGTATTAAAATCTACCACAGAAAGGATAAGCTTTCTTTCTTTTTAGACCAGATGTTTCTTTAAATAATTTTCAGTATCCCTGATGTGGAAATTTATTTGCCACAAGGTGAAATACCCCAGTATAACAGCAAAGCAATTAACAGCATGAGGGGAAAGCATTAACATATATAAAAAATAAGAACAAAACCAAATGAAGCAAAGAAAGTGATGAACCAAACAACAGAAAATGACTAGGAGTCATTAATTACAGCATTTGATTTGAACTTCCTTGTAGCAATGTGTCATTTAAGGGCAAAAAGAGGATTTGTGCTTTAGCCTGTATCTACAGGGAAGTTAAGCTAATTTATAGAAATATGCAGCATACAAGGGATATTCATAGCAATAATGGATGCTTTTTAAAAAAGAAAAACTCCAACAATATTTGGAATAAATCTGGTAGCCTTTTTCAGGAAGAGGTTAAAAAAACCAACAAATTAGAGGATTAAGTGCTTTGTGTCTGCTTCTATAAGCTTAGAATCTGCTACATTTTTAAAATAAAAACTTGGGAGGCAATTATTTCGCACAGCGATTGCCTTTGAAGTAACAACACTGTGAAATGACAATTGCTGAGGTTGAAATAGCAACTACCTATAATATGCAGATTCTAATGCATGCCAACATGCTTAGCAGCAAAATAACACTTAGTAGATAGACCTGAACCAATATCCCAAACCTGAACCCACCAAACTTTGTGGGAGGGACCAAACATATTTTTAGATGGGTCTGATCCAAAATTGGATCCAAACCTAAATTTCTCAGGTGATATACCTTGACTCAGCTTTACCACAAGATTAAGTGGAAAATTTCTTATCTGGATCTCTTTTTATCTATGCATGGCTTCATTTTGTGGCTCTGGGTTATGTGTCATTTTAAACAGTATGTAATACCACAGCTAGAAAAGCATAAACTCCACATACCTATCAATATCATTCCTAGGTTACACATAGCCACTGATTAGACAGGCACAGTGGCATAAGGGGTAAAAATGGATTAGAGGGCCTTGTTACACGGTAATTTTGGGCAGCTCTTGGAGCTCTTAACCCTTGGATTGCCTGTAAAATAATACCTGAAACTGGTTTGAAACACTTGTTATGAGGCTCAGAGTTATGCCACTCCAGGGCAGAATTATCCCTGATTTGTGCTACCCAGCTCATGTAGCCACACTAGGCTATACTTCAGTGTAAACATCCTGTTCACCCCCCTGCTGGCCCAGACTGGGCCTGATTCCCATCCCCTCTACCTCCCCAGCACCCCAGATCCCCACTCACTGCTGCCACTCCCCCATTTACTTGTGGCTGCCCATGCTGTGTCTCAGCGGTGCAGGCAGGGAAAAATTAAACTGCTTGCCTGGCCATGACCACTGCTGCTGCTCTCTGGGACAGAAGGGCAGCATTCTGCAAAAGTTAACCCTTCCCTGCCTGCTCCCCTGGGACAGGCAGCATGGGCAACCGCAAGTAAATAATGCCCTGGTGGCTGGGGGAGATTGGGGGGGGGGGGGGGGGAGAGAGAGGGGAGCCCTCCAAACTCAAGCTAGCATTAACACCAATCAATATTTGTGCAGCTCATTGTGCAATGTGCAACAAGGCCCTAAGACATTCTAGCCATACGACCCAATACTTCCAATTGGGGCAGCCCTAGGGGCTCGTTTGAGTTATAGCTTCTTGGTGCTGCTTTTATCTTGTATTACAATCCTAAGTGGTTACAGAATTGGAAGCTATGCCCCTATCCATACAAGTCCCATGCTCCTGTGCTAGAAGAGTACAAGGCTATTCATAGTGTCCTAGTGCAATGCCTGCACCCGTGAGATTCTACTGCATCCTCTTGCAGGTTTTAAACAGTCTGTGTGTGTTATTGGTGCAACGTATAGGCAGAGTGACCATACATTCTGGTTTGGCTGGGACTCTGCTGGATTTTATATATTTCATAGACATTAGGGCTGGAAGGGACTTCGGAAGATCATCAAGTCCAGCTCCCTGCCCCAGGGGCAGGAAGTCAGCTAGGGTCAAAGGATCTCACCAAGATAACCATCCAAATGTTTCTTAAAAGAGTCCGGAGTAGGTGCTTGCACCACCTCTGGAGGCAGTCTATTCTAGGCCTTGGGGGCTCGGACAGTAAAGAAGTTTTTCCTTATATCCAGCCTGAAACGGTCTTGGAGGAGTTTGTGACCGTTTGACCTTGTCATTCCTTGGGGTGTTCTGGCGAACAGGCATTCCCCCAGATCCTATGTACACCCCTTATATACTTATAGGAAGCCACCAGGTCCCCCCTGAGCCTGCGCTTTTCCAGGTTGAAGAGTCCCATGGATCTCAGCCTCTCATCATAGGGCCTGTTCTCCTGCCCTCTGATCATGTGCATGGTTCTCCTCTGGACTCTCTCAAGCTTTTCCACATATTTTTAAAATTGTGGAGCCAGAATTGGATGCAGTACTCCACCTGCAGCCTCACCAAGGCTGGGTACAGTGGGAGGATGACATTCCGGGATTTGCTTGAGAAGCATGTACGGATACAAGCTAGAGTTTTGTTCACTTTACCAGATGTGACATTGCATTGGTGGCTCATATTCATCTTGTGGTCAATCATGATCCCCAAGTCCCTTTTGGCTGTGGTGCTAGCAAGTGTAGCACTGCTGAGCATATAAGCATGATGCAGGGTTTTTTTTACCCCAAGGTGGAGTACCTTGCATTTTTCGGTGTTGAACGACATCAGGTTTTCATACACCCATTTTCTGAGCCTGTTGAAGTCAGCTTGGATCACCAGCCTATCCTCAGGTATGGATGCTTTACCCCAAAGTTTGGTGTCATTGGCGAACTTGGTCAGTCCACTTCTGACAACAATGTCTACATCATTAATAAAGATGTTAAAAAGTATAGGCCCAAGGATGGAGCCTTGGGGGACCCCACTGGTCATGGCGCATCACAATGATTTACTTCCCTCTATTACCACTCTCTGTGTCTGACCTTGGAGGCAATTCCCCAGCCACTGGATTCTGGCGTAGCCGAGGCCACAGTTGGCCAATTTTTCCATGGGAAGATCATGGGACACCAGATCAAAGGCTTTTTTAAAGTCAAGATATATGACGTCAACATCTTCTCCCTTGTCTAGGTGATAAGTCACCTGGTCATAGAATGAGAGGAGACTGTTCAGACAAGACCTAACCAGAATAAATGCATGCTGGCTATCCCTCAGGATGTTGCCATCAGCCAGTTTTTCAAGAATGGTCTTTTTGATAATTTTTTCCAAGATCTTCCCTGGAATAGAGGTCAAGCTGATAGGCCTGTAGTTTCCCGGATCTACTTTCCTCCCTTTGTTGAAGATGGGCACCACATTGGCCTTCTTCCAATCTTCAAGCACTTCACCTGAGTGCCACGAGTTCTCAAAGATCCATGCCAGTAGCTGAACTATGATGCATGCCAGCTCCTTAAGTACCCTGGGATGTAAGCTGTCTGGGCCAGCTGACTTGAACGTGTCCAACCTCTCAAGGTGTTCCTTCACATGGTCTACATTGATGAAGGGTAACAATTCTCCCTCACTCTGGCCATCCTGTACCGTATTGAGCAGGGTGGTCCCTTGGGGCTAGTGAAAAACTGATGCAAAATACCCATTAAGCAGGTTGGCCTTTTCCTGGGCATTGGTTGTCAGTTGTCCCATTTGGTTTAGCAGGGTCCAGTGCTACCCTTGCTTTTCCTCCAGTTCCCCACATATCTAACAAAGGACTTCTTATTGTCTTTGATATGTGTAGCCATTTGGAGGTCAGTCGCAGCCTTGGCTTTCCTGGTTCACTCCCTACAGGTCCAGATCAGTGCAGAATACTCCTCCTTCAAGGTGATTCCAGTCTTCCATCCTTTATAGGACTTTCTTTTCTGACGCAAGAGGTCTACAAGTTCCCTGCAGAGCCAAGGGGGCTGCTGTGCCCTTTTGCTAACCTTTCCTCTGAGGTGGGATAGACATTGCTTGTGCTTTCAGGATCTCTCCCTTGAGGAGCAACCACTCATCCTGAACTCCCCTCCTCTTTGGGTCATGGTCCTTTAGGGCCTTGCCAACAAGCCTCCTGAGATTGTCGAAATCAGCTTTCTTGAAGTCGAGGACTTCTGCATTACTGACTGACTTGTCAGCTTTATGGTGGATAGTAAAAATGATCAGCTCATGCTCACTGTCTCCCAGCTTCCATTCAATCATTAAGTTGCTGACTAGATCATCCCCCTTTGCCAGTACCAGGTTGAGCAGCACTTTGCCTCTTGTACGCACATAGACTTCTTGAGTCAGATAGAGCTTGTCCACACATGTGAGGAAGCTTGCAACCATTCAGATCTGGCAGAGTAGTCTTCCCACAAGATGTCTGGGTATTTGAAGTCTCCCATGACAACCAAGCACTGGGAGCGTGCAGCCTCAGCCAGTTCCTCAGCGAATTCCTGGTTGAGCTCTTGATCCTGATTAGAAGGTCTATAGTAGACTCCTACCATTGTGTCCCCTGTGCCATGTTCACCATGGATTTTAAACCCAAAGGGTCTCCAGTCATCCACCCTGGGTGCCAATGTCAGCTTTCAGGGATGTGTAGCTTTCCTTGACATAGAGAGTGACACCCCTGCCCCTTTTATCTATAGTCTCTCCTGTACAAGGTATAGCTATCTATACCTGTGGTCCAGTCATAAGTGGAGTCCAGCAGGGAGATGGAATGGCATGGTGCACCAGGTACACAGATAGTTAGGCACCACTGCTCCCAGGTGGAAGCAAGGATGTGCCATATGCAGATGTGGTGGCCTTGCTCCTGCACAGCAGCAGCAGTGCCTGTCCAGCCGCCTGCCTAGTGCACCATGCCACTCTGCCTTCCTGCCTGACTCCAGCAGGAGTCTTTTGACCAACCAGACAGGACTGTGCTATGGAATCCTGGAGTGTGCCAGGCAAACTGGGATGTATGGTCACCCTACATCTAGGGCAAGTTGTGGGAAGAGGGTAGTTTATAGAATCTGAGTCCCTGCAAACAGGAGAAGATCCAGGATTTTGTAAAGAGGGTTCATGAGCAGCAACTAGCACTGCAGGAGTAGCTTCACCCCTGCTCCCAGTCTACCACCCCCTCACCAGGTGAGCAGACTTGGCTACAGGAGTTGTAGATAGGGTCTTAAGTCCTTCAGTCAAGTAACAATCTTTACTCCCCTCTCCCTTCCCTTCTGTATACAGCAGCATGTCCTCACCCCTTCCATCCATCCTCCTCTGCCTCCCACTGTCCTTATCTGACCTGGGGGTGAGGACTGAGGTTCCAGAGCTACTCATGTCCTGCTGTAGCTGGATTGAATGTGGAACTAGGCTCAGGCAGAGGCAATGGCAGCAGTGGGGGGATTCCCTGCCCTGTGTGCCTGCTCCTGGGCTGGCAGGGAACACTCAGGGGCCCAGGTAGGAACGAGGAACCTGACCACTGCTGTTGCCTGGCTCCCTGCTTTATCTAGGCCCCCTGCCTCTCCTTCGCCACTGGGGCAGCAAAAGGTGGCAGCAGCAATGAACAGGGAAAAGGGGAGAAAAACACGTTGCTGACCACAGAGGAGAAGGAAGGCAGGGAATTTTTACCCACTCTGGGGACCCAAATGAGATAGGGGTGTGTCCACATCACTTCACCCTCTCTGGGCCTGTCCCTAGCTGGAACATCACAGTGTGACAATGAAACCTTTTTATCTTTCTTTAAAAGATATTCTTTGGGGAATAAAAAATCTAGACAAAATTAGGTGGGGGAAAAAGTCAAGGAAATAAATTCTAAGATGTCTTTCTCCAAGATAAAAAAGAATACACCATTCATGGCATTCATTCATAATATGTGTCACTCTCTTGTCCATTTAAATTTGCCCAGTGAAATCTAAACATCTTTGCTTGAGAAGATGTATGTTAATTCCTTGTTTCCTCTTTTTTTTCAGTAAATCTTTCAGCTAAAATATGCCATTTTACCAAATTCTTTCCATGACCTGTTCAGTGAATTGCTATTTTCTACACATACAAAAGGCTTTCAGTGGACTATATCCAAATGAAGTGTGTGCAAATGGTAGTAGGAAACTGGGAATTGAAACCAACTACCCTTAGCCAGGCCTTTCAGTGCAGCACACCACACCACACCACACCACACCACACCACACCATTCTCCAAGTTTTCTGCTGAACTGTGTGGTATGGCAGGCCCAACGGATTAATTTAATTGTAGTTCCTGCAGCTGCTCTCACTGGCCTTCCTTCCTTCTGAATGTCCTTCTTCCTCTTGACCTTATGTGTAGGCTAAGACCATCCTCAGTGGCCTTCTGGGGGAGAAATGGGAAACCTACCTGATTGCTTTACTAATCACTCCATTTTCCCTGGGCAGCTCTATTGAAGAGATTAAGGATTTGAAGTCCTTACTATGGAATGTGCAACAGAATCAACACTACAGAAAGAAATTCACAGTACAGACCAAGTGAGAATGTTACCCTGTGAAAGCTGAATGTGGCAGTGAGAATTCAACAACAAAGGGAAATTTTTCAGGAGAGCGTTCTCTTAATTTTTTAAAACTAATGTAGCTGCTTTGTTTTCAAATAACTCCTAATTCATACAATTTAAGTGAAATCAGTATCAGACTTGTAAAACTTAATTTCTATATACTTCACCATTCATAGGAATAGAAATTGACACTCTAACACTGCCAATATTTTCTAGATGCAGTGATTCAGTAAGGAAAAACATTACATTGCAAATAAGTATTATTCTCCATTATAATTTAGAGAATTAACAAAATATTTTATGATTTGAAATGAAATCAATGATTCATAAACCACAACAAGACACCAATATACTAGCTACCATTCAGTAAAAAGCGGTCGCATTTTTTTGCTTTTAGCCTAAACATATTTTTCTTATTTGATTTCCTTTCCCAGAAACACCCAGTCTTTTTAGTAATCTGTGTGAAATGCTGTGGTGTAGCTACAGCTCAAAAATTCCCCATTTCCAAATACTAGGATAATTGCTAATAGTACTTTGCAGCTAATTTATGATTCATAAGTGCAAAACATAATTTAATTGCACTTATGAAAAACTTCTCTGTGCTAGCCTGTTATGTTCAGTCACTGAAGTGTTGCTACTATACCTACTGGGGCTATAACATGGAAGGCAGAGTCTTGATTTTTCTCAGAGATGCTAAGACATTACTATTCCATTTAAACAAAAACCTATTTTGCCTGTAAACATCAGCAGTAGAACTGGTTAATTACCTTCAAACTTTTACTGATTACTAATTTAAAAAAAAAAGTTGTGTTCCTATAGCAACGCTTTCCTAAACATGTTCTGATGGCCATATTTTTCCCCCTACTTGTGCAAATCTGGGGTAATTCCATTCAGAATATAGAAACAAACAACACAGCCTAGAAGGCACATTAATCCATTCCCCTTTTATATCAAGCAATGATGTCATACAATCCCCTTCATAAATTTATCAGTCTATCCATTCAAATGAACTGAGTTACGTCAGTGTAGAGCTATCATGCATTAAGATTAGACTAAAACATTTACAATGCTAGAAGGAAAGTTTGCAGACGTATTGAATTTTAAGCACATATTAGAAAATATCTGCAGATTGAAAAATGTTGAGCTACTAAATATGAGCATTCATACTGTGAAATATGATTCCCAGACCTTGAGATTATTGGCCCTCTCTGACTATAAAGCAGGGGTGGGCAATAATTTCAGCTGGAGAGATGCTTAATTACTTTTGGTGAGCTGTCGAAGGCCACAAGGGTAGCACTGCCCCTTGATGGGGGCCCCATCCCCCTGGTCACTATCTTGGGACCAGAACTCTCACCCCCTGATGCCTGACCTTTGCCACCAGAAGTACCTCTCCTTGCCCCAGAAATACTCCTTTTGGGAGGGAGAAGGCTGCCATCTTGAAACTAGAAAAAAACCCCAACAAATTATACACTAAAAAGCAAATTATACATTAAAAAGTAAAACACCTACTACAACTTATTTTAATTTCATTACAAAAATATTTTGTCCTGATTTGTGTTTGCATAGTGCAGGGGTGTCCACTTACCCTGGAAGCCACATCTGATCTTCCACAGAAGTTCAAGAACTGGAGAGCAGAGGTGGGTGGGGAGGGAGGGCTGAATGGCCTGGAGTGGAGGCGACTTCTGCCCCCTGCTGCTGCAGTGTTGAGTCACTCTGGCTTTCTCTGTGGGGAGCATGCCTCAGGGTACAGCCCCCATCCTGGCAGCCCGGTGCCTGAGCTGGCAATCCTGGGAGAAGTGGTAGAGCTGCAAATATTGTGCCATGTATGTGTGTGTGGGGCATGGGTATGGTGGGTGGGGTGTGGAGGGGTGGGGGTGGGAGTGTGGGTGTGTATGGGGTTATGGTGGGGGAGGTAAGCACATGTGTGGGAGGATGTGGGTGTGTTTAAGGATAAGGTGGGGGGGTGGGATGGGAGTGTGTGGGGGGGCTGTGGCCAAGGTTCCCTCTAAGGTGCATGTGTGTACAGCTGCGCACAACTAAAAGTCTGGCTGCACACAGCCTTTTCAAGACCACGCACCAGGAGATGAGCTGAAGGTCAGCTCCTAAGCGAGGTGGGGGAGGGAGACTGGCGTGGGTTCCGACAGCTCAGGGGAAGTGCCCTGCTCCCCCACTTTGCCTCGGGGAGCGAGGAGGCATGTGGCATCAGGGCAAGGGAGTGGAGCACTTCCCCAGAGCCAGTGGATCCCATGTCAGCCCCCCACTCCAGCCTCCATCCCTGCCTTTCCTCACCTCAGGAAGGAGCTGCTGCCTGCCCCAAGTGAGATTCTGCTGGCTCTGGGACACTGCTCCTCTGCCTGGCCCTGACATCACGTGCCTCCTTGCCCCCTGAGGCCATGCGGGGGAGCGGAGCAGTGTCCCAGAGCTCGTGGAGCCTCACTTGGGACAGGCAGCGGCTCCTCCTCGAGGTGAGGCAAGGCAGGGATGGAGGCTGGAGTGAGGGGCTGCCACGGGCTCTGCTGGCTCCAGGGAAGTGCTCCACTCAAAAGAAAAAGACAAAACTTTACAATGGAGATTCCTTGACAGAATTTATGAGGTCCTGTATATTATTAAATACTATAAATAAATTTTTAAAAAAATCTATCAAGTGATTTGTTCCAAAATGCCAAGACAGCAAAGTGATGTTAACTGATGTTTTTCACGCGTCATAATCTTGATAATAGGGACCCCACTGAAAATATGTTTGAATCAGTTGCATGATGACTAGAAGGCATTGGTCTGCATCTTCCTCTCTACAGTGTGAGAAAGAAGGAGGAGAATACCTTTTATGGCAGCCCTTCAGATGTTTGAAGACTGCTATCATGTCCCCTTAAGCCTCTCCTTGTATGACTTGTTTTCCAAGCACGTCATCATCTTTGTGGCCCACCTCTGGACCCTAGCTTCTCTATGTCCTTTTAAAAATGTGGAGCCCAAAACTGCACACACTACTCTAGATAAGACTTATTAGTGTTTAGTAGAGAGGTGCTATCACCTGCCACCTCTTGAACCTAATGCTTCTATTGATGAATCCCAAAACCGTATTTATCTTTTTGCAGCCATATCACACTGAAGACACATATTGAGTCTGTGATCTACCAAGACTCCCAAGGTGTCTGAACACATGCAGGATGTTTGGTCCAATGCATTCTAATAAGAATGCATTGGGGAACACTTAAAAAAAACTAGAACTCTTGGTTCCGAAATGATACCTTTTATTAGACCAACTGGAAAATGGCAAGAAAATTGTCCTTTTCTGCAAGCTTTTAGGAATCAAAGTCCCTTTGTCAGGCTCTGGGAAAAGTGTAGATGGTACAAGATGGTAAAAATCCCCATAAGTTGGAAATAAACTTCATTTTTGCACAGAGGGAGCTGAAGATGGAAGTCTGTCCCTCTGGGTCCATGAGAGTGTCTTTGTGAGCTGTGTTGAGTAGCTCTTTGATGTGCTGATCAGGTAGAATTCCTTTCCTGAAGGTGTCAGATGCGAGGCAGGGAGGCAAAAAAAAACTTCCTTGTTGTTCTGCAATGAAATTTAAAATACAAAATTGGCTAAAATTCGGCATTCTTCCACGTTTCAGGGGTGTACTTGGTAGCCGTGTTGGTCTGAGACAAAAAGACATACAAAAAACTAGAACTCTTGGTTCCAAGATGATACCTTTTTATTAGACCAACTGGAAAATGGCAAGAAAATTAGAACACTGATAGCTTTGCCGTCGCATATATTCAGCATCCCCGCATTTCAACATGACGGCAGGGACACTTTAACTAAAGCTCATCAATATGAATACATGAGCAACTGCAGATGTTTTAATTAGAGTGGCTCCTGAGAGCCACTCTAATTGAAATGTTCCCTCCCCCCATACCAGAGCACGTGTATGGATGCCCCCAGATCCGTCTCCATAGTGCTATCATCCAGCCAGGTATCACCCATTTTTACTTATACTGTTAATTATTCTTCCTGAGTTTTAGCACCTTACATTTGTCCACACTGAACTTCATCCTATTATCTTCAGCCAAGCTTTTCCATCTGTCAAGACCCTTCTGAATTGCACTCCCATCCTGCAATTTGTTCATAATCCTTCCAAGTTTTGTGTCATCTGCAAAACTGCTCAAGAAGCTTTTTATGCCATGATCCAAATAATTAATAAATGCATTTAACACCATTTAGTCCAGGACATTTCCCAGTGGGACTCCACCTGAGGCCTCCTGCCATTCTGACATGGATCCATGTATAATTACTCTTTGCTGGCAGCTATTTAGCCAGGTGTCTATCCACCTTATAATAGTTGTACAGTCCACACAGCACAAGACATGCTAGGGTCTGTACAAATGTTTGTTGCACCAGGTTTAGGTTGAAGCAGATTACTTTAAGCTACTGCTTAAACCTAGGCTGTGAGCACTACATGCAGGCATTCACTGCTGCCCAGAGCAGTGTGACAGCCCCAGGTAATAAAATTGGGGTGGAGGGGGGAAGTAGGGCTGGTGGGCTAAAAAATGACCCACTTGGAGTCTGGGATGGCAAGGGAAGGATCAATATAGCTTAAGGGCTGGGACTAGTGGCTGCGCCTTCCCAATCCCAGGGCTGTGCTTTGAATATGTGCAGGCCTTCACTAAACCAGGTTAACCCCTCTGTAGATAAGGTTAATCATTTCTTGGTCTAAGCTACTTAAACTAATTCAGATCATGTGTGCCATTTTCTGGCCAATATAAAACCTGTGAATGTCTCCACAACTGGATATTTTGATTGACCTAATCCTAGTTAGGTTGATCTAAATGTAACGCTTGTAGGTAACCCTACTTTCTCTCACCATAGACCAGAACCTGAGCCAGAGATGGTGTAGCAGTTAGTGCAGCACTGCACATATACCAATAAGCTCTGCAGAAAGCACTTACATGCTTTTTTTAAAACAGGTTTTTTAACTGAGGCATTAAAAAAATATATATATAATAAAAATACTTGGCACATTTCTAGAATTCTGAAAACTGGAAGGGTCTTACAATCTTTAAATTGTTATACCTCAGAATAAGCACTGTATGAAAAGCAACCATTTTCCTCATTTGTAAAATGAGGGACCCAAGTACAAAGAGGTTATATGACCTGGGCAAATCAGCATTCAAGCCAGACTCAACTCTGGACCTCCTTGGTCAGACCACTAAAATGATACCCTACCTTTTCACTTCCTGCCTGATTTGTCTTTCAAAGTCCTCAGCTGATTGTGCTTATATAAAAGTCTGTGGCAACATTCCCAAGTAGGCTTGGGACCTCACTAATGCACAGCCTATGCTTTCTCCACCTCTCTTTGAAAAAGAAACAATCACTGTTGCAAATATTTTCCCACTACTAACATCTACAGAATTGTTAGCTAGAAGATGACATTCCTTCAGCGTTGAAGTCATTTTGCTATTCTAGCTCTTTGCACACGTCTGTGATTACAGGTTGTTTTCTGTACCATTTATGCCTCCAGGAATTGCTCCAAAATGCTCAATTTGTCATCTTGCTGACATGAGATCAGTTTTCACTTTTTAATTCCGAAGTGAAAGCTCTATGGGCACCTCAATAGCTTTTAAACTAATTCTAAGGCAATCATACATTTCCCCCTATAATGTAATGGCCCACTGGGGCATTTATCGTTCAGCAGTCACTACATTTTGCATTGTTTATGCTGTGTTCATCAGAATTACATGATATCTCATGACACTCATCCAGATTGGTTCATCTTTTCTGCATATTTACATGTGTCTCTCTTCCACAGCTGAGCAACGGGGTTTTTAAAGTTTGTTGGAAGCATGTTTATCCAGTTTTGGATAAATGTAAGCATTAAGTTAAAAAAAAAATTGAGCAACTCAGAAGTACAATTCAGCAAAGCAAGTCCTAGAAGTCAATTGTAAACACATAGAATGAAACTTATTTCTTTGTGTGTATCTAGATGGAAGTTTTCTGGTCAGGTGAGTGGCATTTTACCACTTATGTACAGTCTATAATTCCATTACCTCTGCTGTATGGACACAGAAGTGTCTGTGCCTTGATTGAGCATGTGCAGTCTGCCATGCATTGGCTGGGTTGATACATGACTAAGCATATGCATACTATTATAAATGGATACCTAAGCCCAACTTCCAAAAAAGCATAGCTGGTCAGAAACCCATGACTAACAGATGTTAGATTCCAGAGGTGTCAATGGTGGTGGCAGTCTCTCCTATGTTTTAGCCCCAAGAGCTGAGTTATTATGGCACTAAACCAAGGAGCCAGAAACCTGGTTTTCTAGACACTCCTTCAGGGGGAAAGGGCTTGAACTTGATTTTCTGAGGGTAAAGATACTCGTTACAATTAGAACATACTAAATCTGTAGAATGGTAACTCGTGTTTGCCTGGAGCCAGACAAAAGCTGCAGAAGAGTTCAATTTACCTTGTCTACTCAGGGTGAATTGAAATTTTCCCACAGTGCCCAGCTTGTTTCACCCAAGCATTAGTGATTCTTCTCTGCCAAGGCAGCTTAATGGGAGATGTGGCTTATCTTGACACCTCCTGTTCTTGTCCTGGGCTTAGAGGGAAGAGAGCTGTGCTACCAACAAGGAACCCCCAGGGCTTAGTTCAGCAGCAGCATGGAGCTCAGGGAAGCATGCTTCCCCGCCCCTCCACAATGTCTCTATACCTCCCAGCTCCTACCACTTCCCTTACAGAAGGCACTGGCAGTGCCTAGGCACTACCATCCTGGGTAGAGCAGCAGTTGGTGGGGACTGGGAGCAGTGCACCTGGGGATGCCAGAGGACTGCAGATTGCTCATTTCATCTCAGTGGAGCAGACTAAAATTAACCTAACACGAGTTAGGTTGCATAGCCCAGAGTTAACCCATGCCTGAAGTGGCTTAACTCTTAGACACTCAAAGGGCACTGAGAATGTATTAATAAGCTTTAGTATGCACACATGCACATTTTAAGCAGCCTTCATATTGTTAAAGTGCAATGTGCAACTTCACCCTGACTTCATAGCATGGTGCTGTAACCCTTAGGCATAAGCCAGGAATTACTGTATTTACTTGAGTACAAGATGACCTTAAATGTAAGATGATGCCCCAATAATTAGATTTTACACATGGAAAATTTATAAATTTATTATATTTTTCTGTGTATGAAATCTAATTATTGGAGGATCATTTTAAATTCATTCCCCCTACTAGTGCGGGTAGTTGGGAGGGAATGCGAGGGGCAGTAATGGGGCAGGCAGTGGGGGACAGACAGTCCCCCCCACTTACTCATTGTGCCTGCCCCACCCCCTGCAACCTCAGGCTTCCCCAGTTCCCCCTTCTCTATTCCTCCCTACTCCACACCACTTCAACCCCCTTCCTCATCTCCACCTCCCCAAAGTCTCTCCTCCATACCCGTCTTCCCCCTCCCCCCCCCTTACCTTTGCTCTGTGTTGGGCAGGCTCTGTCCCTGCTTCAGCCTGGGGCATGGAGCATGGCTCCAACCCAGCCCCATAGCAGCAGAGACAGAGCTGGCACTGCTGCTCCAACCAAACCCCACAGTAGCTGGCTCTGTGCTACTGCTGCTTTGGGGCCAGGCTGGAGCCACGCTCTGTGGCCCAGGCTGCAGCAGGGACAGAGCCTGCTGTCATGGAGCAGAGGTATGGAGGAGCATGGCAGAGGTGGAGAAGAGAGGGAGAAGTGGCAAGTGGGGGGGAGGGACTAGGGGCTGCAGAGGAGGAGTTTTGGGACACCCAAAGGCATGGGTGGGGGAGAACAGCAGCTGTGGCTCTGGCTCCAGCCCCAACCCCAACTCTAGCCTGGGGCTGGAGTCACAGCAGCTGTATGCTTGCCTGCCCACCCCCACCCTACTCCTGCATGCTTGACTAAAGTGAGGGGTTCCCCCCATGAAATAGAGGAAAAAAACTTCATCTTCTAATCAGGTAAATATGGTAAGTAGTTCTTTCTATAGCCCTCCTTTTGAAGTTGCCCCCCCCCCCCGATAGCCAAGATATGTAGGGCTAGCAAAAAGACAACAAATCGAGAGAGCGTGGGGCTCAATGAGACAGATGCTTCAGTTTCCATCTCACTGAGAGGAGTTCAGTTTGGAGGAGTGTTTGGTATTTTGCCCCCCTTTAAAAGATTAAAAGAAAATGTTTTGATGGGGAAAAGCATCATGATTTTTATTGATCACATACTTTCTGAAAACCTTTTAAAACTGTGTGTTGCCTCTGATTATAGGCTCTCAGAAATGCATGTTGCATGAAAGAAGTTTTAGCAGTTTTAGCATCTATTCCTAACAGTGTTGCTAACACTTATGACTTGCTTGTGAATGGCTCCTTTCCCACCCAAAAAACTATCAATCTCATGGTGATGTGATATGTTCCAACCCTCAAGAAAATTTTAGCTTTGCTTGGGAGAAAACTCCTTTGGATTGGTACACAAAGAGCAGAAGGAGTTCTTCCTTCTTGTTTCTCTCACAATCCAACAACATTATGACAGAATGGAAAAGGGAAGCAGGAACAGAAAATGGCCACAGGTTTGAGAAGTACTATTTCTTCATTCATATAAGCAATACAGTTTCTCTGATCTTCCACCCTTCCTTCCTGGGAAGAGAGAAAATGCAGAAGGAAACCCTGCTACAGCTGAGAGCTGAATGTACTAGCCTGGGTAGCAAAAAGAGACATGCACCCACGGAGCTAGGAGCAGCAGCTGATTATGCCTCCCAGCTTCAGGGGCAGGCTCATCAGAGCTGTTAACTCTGATGGCCCCCCAAGAGTGGGACTGATTGGCACACACAGCCTTGGGAGTCTAGCCAGTCATTCAAGTAATGGTGTGATAGGAACCAGTCACAAAGTTATTACGCATATTTTGTGCAATTATTTTGTTATTTATTCCTTGTTTCATCACACCATTAACTGCATTAACATGAAGGTAGGAAGCTACTTACCATTGACTGGTTAATCACATCTTAAGTGTAACAAGTGCCAGGAGCCCAAGATACCTTGATCTGATGTAGTAGGCAACCATTGATCCTCTGGACCATGGTGTACATATAAGAAGTACATGTATTGTCAGTTGTCTAATGAATCCATTTGTGGCTAACAGTGCCAATTTGAGAACAACACAGCTTTTTACAAGTTTCCCAGACCCATATATAGTCTGAGGTAGAGTCAAAGTTTACAGAATGCCACTTTCTTCTTTTCCCTTTTGCTATCATCCTCTGGACCAAAGCCACTTCATACTGAGCTGCATCTAGTGGCAGATGTTCCCTCTGTACTGGGCTGCATTGGTAGCAGCCAGCAGGTCAAGGGAAGTGATTAGTCCCTCACTGTTCAGCACTGGTGAGGCTACATCTGGAGTACTGCTTTCAGTTTTGGGCCCCCCACTACAGAAAGGATGTGGACAAGTTAGAGAGAGCCCAGAGGAGGGCAATAAAAATTGTGAGGGGGATGGGGCATGTGACTTGTGAGGACAGGCTGAGGGAACTGGGCTTATTTAGTTTGGAAAAGAGAAGACTGAGAGGGAATTTAATAGCAGCCTTCAACTACCTGAAGGGAGGTTTGAAAGAGGATGAAGCTGGACTGTTCTCAGTGGTGGCAAATGCCAGAACAAGGAGCAATTATTTCAAGTTGCAGCAACAGAAATGTAGGTTAGATAGCAGGAGGGATTTTCTCACTAGGAGGGTAGTAAAACACTGTAATAGGTTACTCAGAGAGGTTGTGGAAACTCAATCCTTGGAGGTTTTTAAGATCCAGCTAGACAAAACTTTTGCTGGGATGATCTAGTTGGGGATGGTCCTGTTTTGAGCAGGGGGTTGGACTGGATGACCTCCCGAGGTCCCTTCCAACCCTAATTTTCTATGATTCTATGTTCCCTCCATATTGGATGGGTTTCTGCATGCTTTTCCCAGCTTTCTGCATTGATGCTGAAAAAGGAATATGAAGTTGTTCGCAGATCACTGTACCACTGGAAAGGGCGACCTCACTTTCTACAGGCATCTCAAATCTCACATACTAAAATATTCTTGGGGATATAGTCTCCTCACATTCTCTTGACATGGCTAATCCATCACAACCTTCTTATACTGATAGTGGTTTTTAGGTGTGCCAGTCCTGCATGCTCCAATACTTCTTGGGTGCCTGTATACATGTGGGGAGGCTGCTCTGATGTGCTGTAATTACAGTGTGTTAGAGCTCATTTGACAAGCTTTAAATTGCCCCCAGTACCATTTTGAAGCACGGGTACACTGATACATGGTACACGAGATGCACTGTCCCGACCCTCGGAGCACATGTAGAAAGGCCCTTTGTGTTTGGTATTCTGTCTTCCCATTTCATTTGCAGATCTTATGCTGACATCTCATATGGAAGCTGTTCACTCTCTTGATGTGCCTAGCATATATTAGACCACATTTCTGAATCACAAATTAAGGATGACAGCACACTAAATTCACCTTACTCTGGAGATTGCAACACTGTGGTAATTTATAAGAGCTACCCCTTTACAAGTAGCCCCGCCATGTTGCCATCAAGCCTTCCAGTCAGATGTAGCTTACAGTCATACCCAAGACCATGATCTAATGAGGCTTGAAATAAAATGACCTTCCAGGGGTACTGAAAAATATCTGTCTAATGTTGAAAATCCTGCCTGCAAAAATATATATATAAATAAATAAATCACACTAAAATTTTATCATGTTAAATATGTGTTAGAATACTTAGTAGATTGAAACAACCTATTTTATTACTGTAAACTCAAATAAATAGAAAAAAATAGAAGTAAAGTGAAGTAGCCTGTCTGTTCTCAGAGGAGCTAACCTAAGCTTCTGTATCTGGATTAAATTTCCTCTAGCAAAGGAAGGGAAGCAATGAACCATAGAGAGTTCACTCATATTTATGCAAGTGGTATGAATACTATCAGGTAAAAAAAAATAGTGAAGAATATTTGTTCATCTTTTCACACACTAAACTACAATTCAGAAGGACCTTTTCCTACCCTTTTTTTATTGCTTCTCTGCAAGCATTAGTAAAATGACTTTTGTGCAGTGTATTTACATCACTTTTTTGGAACAAGCATTTATTTATGTAAAAACATGTCTTCATGTATAGATAAATATCTTTGCACCTAAAATTAACTCAGTAGGCCTCCTAATATAGACTGTGTGTTGTTTGGCAGTGAAGGTGTTAGAAAGCAGGAATAAAATAGGAGACTGGAAATTATCAAACAAGTAAGCAATCCCTCAAAATAAAAAGTAGCAAGAGGATATGTCTGAACAGCAGCACCAGACATAGGATACAGATGAATCAATATATAGGGCATTGACTGTTCTTTGTGGCAATTATTCACTCGGTATAGGGCCAGAGAGAGTTCTGAATCTACCAGGACAGCTGCTTGGACAATGCTGAAAAGGGCTGATGAAAAGGAGGAGAGCCATCAGCCCACTACCATCACCAAAGATAAACGGGCCTATGTAAGCATTCAGAGAATCATAGAGTCATAGAAAATTAGGGTTGAAGGGACCTCAGGAGGTCATCTAGTCCAACCCCATGTTCAGAGAAGGACCATCCCCAAGTACATCATCCCAGCTAAGGCTTGGTCTAGCCAGGTTTTAAAAACCTCCAAGCATGGAGATTCCACCGCCTCTCTGAGTAGCCCGTTCCAGTGCTTCACTACCCTTCTGGTTTTTCATAATATCTCACCAAAACTTCCCTTGCTGTAACTTGCTCCTTGTTCTGTCATCTGCCACCACTGAGAACAGTATAACTCCATCTTCTTTGTAACCACCCTTCAGGTAGTTGAAGGCTGCTATTAAATTCCCCCCTCAGCCTTCTCTTCTCCAGACTAAAGAATGTTCATAACAACATCAGAAAAGATGTATAGAACAGCAGCTGGTAGGAGACAGTGAGAGATCCTTGCTGCTGCATTGAATTGATGGGTAGCACAGGGATGTAGCTCAGTACTGGGAAAATGCTCTTTTATAGTAGAGATGGATAACGGAAGGGGTGAGAAAACTTTTCATAGAGCAAGAGGCCCTGGTACTGTTATCACTAAGAAGTCGCTAAGAAGATGCACACTGTCTCTTTTTCAGCCACTCAGCAGAATTCTGCTACTGCTACTGAATCACTGAGGTGGAAATATTGCCATATTTCCTTGATTATCCTGCTCTTGGGCTTGAGAAGAGATTATTGGTCAATTGGCACCACATCGATCCATTACAACTTGTCAGAGGCTGGACTAAACTCCCTCCTCCATGCTTTGATGGTGGAACTGATTTAATACACCTCTGACTTCACGCACATGCATGAATACACATACACATCTTTAAATAAAGTTGTACTTTTCAAGGTTTTGTTTTAGTACTTTTAAATTGTATTTAAAAAGTCAGCTTCTTAAAGGCATCCCATTGTGTGCAAGACAAAATGCATGATAGTAATTTTATAAGCCATTCTCAGAAGCATGGGTGATGAGCTTTCAAGTGAGGTTTTTTAGTTAATTTCTGGCAAGGGATTCAGTCCCATTTGCAGCAGTGAAATCAAGGCAAACTGATGTTTAAATTAAAACAAACAATGCTCTAATAGCAGAAGCAGCAGTATGTAAACAGAGAAAGCAATATGCTCATCTGCATTTAGGACTTGATTGAGCAAAGTACGTAACTATTTTAGCACAAATGCTTGCATTCAAGGTATTAGAGTTACTCACACATTCACTCAAATACAAGATCAGGTCCCCCCCCCCCTCCCCACCCCCCACCCATAAGCAGAGGTGAGGGGAGGTCCTCATCTTACATTCACATATAATCAAACCTCATTACATACATTGTCCAACATTAAACTACCACCAAAAGCAGCATGTGCTCAGTAATGGAAACCAACCATGAAGTTGATTAAAGGCAGTCAACATTAAGCATGACTATAAAATACATGCCATATTGGGTAAACATACTGATGGGAATCTACCACAAGGATAGATTAATGAAGCCAATCTGAATAAGATATATGGTGTATATTGCGCTCAGTCCCCCTCAGCACCAACCCTTTCGAGTCATAGTGAGCCACTACATTGAATACATTTAGACTTCCAATTCACTCCCATAGCTGAGCTGTTCCTCCCCCCGCCACCCATTTCCAATGGTTACTGTTTTTACACCAGCCTTAAATATCTGGAAAACATCACCAAACAGGGCCCCAGCAATTCATCCAGAATCCCTCTGTTGGCCCCTTCTCTCAGCCTAGCACATATGATTAGTATGGCTCTGCTCTCCATGAGATGGAGCCAGACCAGGTTTCCCTGCACCTCATCTGCTATAAAATCTTTGGAAGAGCCCAAGCACTGTGACAAAAGCATCCAGTTCCAGTCATGAGTTGGAGCTAATTAGTACATGGATCCTTTGTGGTGGTTGGGAGGGGATAGGAATCCAGAGTACACACACACACACACACACACACACACACACACACACACACACACCAGTGCTGAGCTTTGGTGGCACCATAGCTTGAAATGCTGTTTACTGTCCTGAGGCCAGGCTCGATAAATTTTAAGATAAACCATGAGCCTTTTGGCTTTGGGTTAATATTGTGCATAGTCTGTATTATTTATTAGTGGGGGGGAAAGTACTGCTATGGAGTACCTATGCTAAAACTTGCAGCAATTCCAAAAAGATAAAATGCATCAATTCAGGATGAACCAAATCGCTACAAGCATGTTTATTTCAAAGCCAGTGTTTTCAAATTAGCCTTTCAATTCCATGTGCTCAGGGAAACCAGGGTATGACAGTAAGGTGAGGGAAGGAAGAGGCTGCTTGGGGGAGTTAGGGGGCCAGAGGTCAAGGAAGTCACCTGAACCTCCCCCAGATGTAAATTTTCCTTGCTGTAGCAGTGGGAGGGGAAAAATTCAAGGCAAAAATCTAATAGTTAGTTTCTATACCCAGAAAGTTATAATAAATTTTATAAAATCTAATTATTGGGGAGCTGTCTTACATTTGAGTAAATACAGCAAGTATGTGTGGCCAAGTTGTGAGCCTTCATATGCAGCTCCATGAATTTTTTTCTTTAAAATGTTTTAAGAACATCCATCTTCAGCAGCTTTTGAAAAAGAGAAGTCACTGCATTGCTGTAACCAATTTTCCAGCAGTTCAGAAAGTTTGTTTCTAAAATCTAAATTTTAATGCAAGAGTACAAATCACTAACAGTGAATATGAAACACCTGCTCTGAAGGGCACTAGAGCATGCCAGGGCCTATCTGGAAAAGATACGCTGTTTTGTAATTCTGCCTAGCCACAGGAACTGTAACCTAGATGTCTGTTTCATAATTCAAGGTGACTTCCCTCTTTGTGTGATGGTATTCCCAGATGGTCTACATCTTAGCTGCTCAACTCCTCTCTCAATGTCTGAAGGTATAACATCCATATACTGTACAATTTTCAAATTTCCATTGACTCCCAAGGGTAATGTATAGACTTTAACATTCTTGTCATCGGGAATATTGGACTTTCTATCTATTAGTCATTGAAAGAAACCTCAACAGATGAGTTTTACCTCAGGTATGTATTGCTGGTCATGAAGATCAATCCATTTTTTATGCCTTGAATTTGATTACTATGAAAAATTTCTTAGAAAATTTTGCTACAAAAAATAACTGCAGTGTCTGAAATGTACATTTGTGTGACCTATTTTTAATATCACCTCTGAGAATTTAAGATTTATTTTATATCTTATAGTATATCTATAAGGCAGTCACCAGTGTGAGAGTAACTCAAGTAGATATGAGCTTAGGTATGGTTAGCAGTGTAGCTCAACGTGGACTAGCTCCCCAGCGTTCACCCAGAGTTCCCAGTAACTTTAACAGCTTGCACTGAGCTATCACAACTACAGTCATCAATACCCAATCTACCTAATTTAGAGCTAACTCAAGTGCATCTACAAGAGGTTTAGTCATAGATCTAATAGCAGTGTAGACATAACTCTCGTGTTTCATCTAGGTATATAGATTTGTGCATATGCGTGTGCACACCTAAGCACAAGTTTTTACACTGAATAAGTACACTAAATACATTAAATAATACTGAATACTATCCATAATACAACACTTTAATCACCAAATGACACCAAGAGAACATTGCCTTGTTAGTCATATTTTTAACCCCTAAACTTTCATATGATATGTTTGATGGTCTTTGTTTTGCTATCTTTCTTCATAGTGAGCAATTTCTTATTCTGCAAAAAGGGTCTTACAAAAAATGTGTATCATCAATTTCCATAATGTTTCTCAGGCAAGAGAAATTAATTGATTTTACTGTAAGCATGGCAGAGTTGTGCCCATATAAATTATAATTAAAGATAAAGAGCTGACATCAACAGCGCTGACCCAGGGATCAGAGTCCTTTTATTTTCATTTCCCATTTTTCTATCAACATTATTTTTGAAGTAGCTTGGTTTTCTTCTCCCTAGAAGTACCAAGAAACTTATCAGCAATCAATTACCAGACTAACAAATGAAGCAAAGAAAACTGGACTGCAAGTGACTGTGGATAAAACACAGTATCTGCTGGTTAATAGGACAATAGTAAAGCAGGGACCTCACATAATAATAAAGAAAATAAAGTTTTAAGCAAGTGACCCACTTCAAAACACAGAATAATAATATAAAAGGAAGACATTAAAAGGAAGAAAAGAAGCAGGAAGTAGAGCCTACTTTGCGGTGCACAAGCTCCTGCCATTAAAATATCATTCAAGGAAAAAATTAAGCTTCTACTATATAAACCCATAATCAGGCCATGTATGACCCATGGCAGCACTATTATATCATTTTAAAAGAGGAGTTTTATGGAAAATATTTGCTGCCAACCCAAGAATGGGATATAAGCATGGATAATAAGCTATATCAATTGTATAGAGATCCAACCCTGATGCAGGAAATGACTAAAGTACACAACTACAGAGTCTGGGCCATACTGAAAGAAAAGAAGCAATCTGGACACCAAAGAAAGAGTTCCTTGGTGCCCCTGGATGACCAAGATGAAGGTGGCTAGATGATATAGAGTCAGACCTACGAAAATTTAAGGTGAATGGCTGGAGAATAAAAAGAGCTCACAACAGTTGGGAATAAATAAAAAATAGTGGAGGTATTAAAGGCCTCTAGGGTCTATAGTGCTAAATTATTATTATTATTTATTTTAGTCAGAAATCAATATTGTACTCACAAGAGCCTCAGGATCACATACCGACATGGAAGGTGTGCAAAAGCCTTCAAAACTTTTTTGGAGGAGGCTTCTTTTTTATACATATTTGTCTCACTCTCTATGGATAAGATCTAAGGCAGGGGTAGACAATTATTTCGGATGGAGGGCTGCTTACCCAGTTTTGGCAGGCTGCCGAGGGCCGCATGGGTAGCCCCACCCCTTGACAGGTGCCCCCCTGGTCATTATCTTGGGACCAATGTCCCAGGGCCAGTACGGGCGGGGCCCAAAGTGGGGCACAGGCTGGCAGGGGTCTCTGGAGCTGGGCTGCACGAGCAGAGAGAGTGGGGAGCTGGCCTGGCTCCATAGATCCCCTGCCGGCTTGGACCCTGAGCCCCTGCCACCCTGCTCTGGGCCCTGGCAGCACTGGCCCCAGGACACTGGTGCAGGCTTCGTGCTCCTGCTGGCCCCCTGCCCACTCACTCCCAGTGCCCCCCCAGCCTTGTGATACAGGCAGGGGGCAGCACACAGCCCCAACCCCCTGTTTGCCGGCAGGGAAGAAGCTGGTGCTGAGCACAGGGAAAAGTGGCCCCTCACCCACTCCATGGCCAGTGTTCCCTGCTGCAAGTGCTCGCAGCCTGGGCAGGGGTGTCTGGAGCAAGCACAGGCAGTCCCACGTGGGCTGCAAGTGGGTGCAGTGTGGGGCACCAGACACAAGGCGAAGAAGGGACCGCTTTTCCAAGCGCTCAGCACCAGCTTGTAACCCACCCCTCTGCCAGTCTGGGCTCCATGCTGGCTCCAGGCTTGCCCCTTGGGGCTGTGTGCAGTGGCAGCAGCTATGGCCCCCCACTTGCTGTGTCAGGCAGTGTTTGCTGCTGCTGCACACCCAGAGCTCGTGCGCTGGGTGGCAAACACTGCCCGGTGTGGCAATTGGGGGGGGGGAGGTCCGCAGCTGCTGTCACCATGCGCAGCCCCAATGGGTGAGCCCGGAGCTGGCGCGGGGCCAGTGGGGCCAGGTTGCAAGGTGGTGCTGAATGCAGGGGTGGGGGAAAAGTGGCCCATGCCTGCCCTGTGCCCGGTGCCCCACGTTGCAGCTGCTCGCAGCCCAACTGGGTCTGCCTGTGCCTGCTCCAGACAGCCCTGCACAGGCTGTGAGTAGCTGCAGCAGAGAGTACCGGCCATGGGGTGGGGGAGGAGCCGCTTTCCTCCATGCTGGGAAAGAGTAGGGAAGGAGCCCAGGGAAAACTTAAGTGCAGTGGGGAAAAATGGCCCCTCCCCTGCCCCATGGCTGGTGCTTCCTGCTGCAGCTGCTTGCAGCCCACGTGGGGTTGTCTGGAGCAGGCACAGGCAGCCCCGGGCAGTCTGTGAGCAGCTGCTGCATGGGGCACTGGCCATGGGGCAGACAAGGGGCTGCTTTCCCCTCCCCGCACTCAGCTTTTTCCCAGGCCACTTTTCCCCGGGATCCTTTCCTGCCTTACCTTATGTTCCAGCATGAGGCAGGCATGTGGTCCCAGGCCAGAAGCCCTTGCTGGGGCTTGCGGCTGGGGGGGCAGGGCTGCACTGGGAGGCCTGGCTCCTACTGCCCTTGGTTCCTGTCATTTTTGACAGGAACTAAGGGCAGATAAATATTAATTTTCTAAATTTTTTAGGGGCCCCACAGGCCAGATAGAATGGCCTCGCAGGCCATATTTTGCCCACCCATGATCTAAGGTAATGCGGTCAAACTAAGAGGACATGTCATGAAATAAAACACCTCATGCTTCAGTTATTGCCTTACAAGCTTTAATGATTTTGAACTGGGTGATTTTCAGGAAACCTGATAGGTAAATAAATTTCAACTATGGTAATTAAAGGGCCTGGCTCTAAAATAGCAGCTGCTCTCTATTCCACCCTTGACCCTAAGATTACTGCTGTTACTTTGTGAAGAAGGCAGTTTAGTAAGTTAGGTGAAGTATATAGAATGGATAATAATTGACCTATAACCCAGTGGATGAACAGCTGCAACAACTCCATCAAGATTTTGGAGGGCCTAGGCATTGCTTTGGAGAGGTGAAAAATGGATAGAGAAAAATTAGCTTGCTCATAGGGGTCTCCATAAGGTAGATGAAGATAGAATACCATAGTCTGCTGCAAAGAGCATTCCCCAATATTTTAGATCTGGAAAGCAAACATCTCTCTACTAAAATCTATTGTATTTTGACTCTTTGTCCTTCACGGATCATGTAAAAAAACAATAGCATTGTGGAAACAAAAAAGATTCAGAGGGATTTTTTTCCCCCCCAAGATTTTCCTTCCCAATCACAGACAGAAGTATGATCTGAACTGACTTAAATTATTTTCTTACAATAAAGGCTTTAAAGAACTCCTCCTTGACCACTCAACAGTACCAAAGATTCAGGAAGAGGATGTACTATGTATGTGCCTTCAATCCAGCAAAAGAAGGCCCTGGTGTGAGGGCATGAAGAAGCATGATACCCTGAAAATACAAACAGCTGCTTTACTAAACATATCAGTTAGAAAAGGTGTCACATTTCTACATCTGTTGTTAAAGTTACAGGTTACAGTAAGCAAACTTAGTACTACCTATCCTTGAAAAGCTGGAACTAAAGTGCAGAAGACAGATCAATACAAATAGACCTTGCATCAAGCATCCTCTTGTAACAGCTGCTGCTGGATTTGCAGCAGGGCTCAGGATCCCTGCAAAGGTAGAGTGGGAAAGTCTGCAGAAAGTTGTTGCTTGCAAGAGCATATGCATGTTTTTGACTGGCTCCTGAGGCAGGAGAGGAGAGCGAACTCAGCCCTGGCAACTCAGCCAAGCTCAGAGAAGGGAAGGGACCCGGGACCATAGAGCGTGGGTAGGAACCACCCTGCCTGTGAAGTGACCCTGCCTTTAGTGACAGGGAGAAGATGACCTGATATCCGTTTTTCCTCTGTGAAGCAGAGGGACCCGTGTGGAGGAAAAAGGGTGGTAAAGTAGACTTGCCTAGGAGGGCAGGTTATTGATTTGGGAAGGCTCTGGGGAGAGTTAACTGAGAACCAGCCTGGGGCCAGGTGGGTGATAAACCCAGGGTTGTTTCAGTTATCAGGACAAGGGGCCGTGTCTGGGAATTGGAGAAAGGTGTTTTTTGGGAAAGGGGACTGTGTTTTTCTTTGCAGATACCACAGACAGCTGGAGCAGAGGAGAGCTGTTCTTTCCCATGAGGCTTTGGCAGAAAGCAGGACTTTCTGAAGCAGCAGCACCAGCCATGGTTATTATGTTGCCAGTGTGAAGCAGAGCTGTTGTCTTGTTAACCATGTGTGCTCCTGCTGAAACCCACTTTTGTCTCAAAGTTTTGTCTAGGGAGTTGTACTAAGGGTGTCTTTGATGCTATCTGTACAGTGTTTTAGTTCATTAATACGTGCCTTTGACAAATTGATTATTAATATCCTGTTCTGCTGTTAACCTCATTCATATGTTGACTGTTTTGTAAATAATAAACTGTGTAAATAGTTAGACTGTATGTACTCCAGTATATGGAGAAACTGTAAGAAAGCACTCCACGGAAAGGTGGCCCCAGCCGTAGGGGCTGGGAGGTTGACTGAAGCTATCTGACACACCAGGACCCTAAATCCAGATGTGGCCGTGGGTACTACCATGGTACTACACTCTTATTAGCACATGCTGTCTGAGATACAGATTACTGCACATGCCAAAGAAGCTGGGCCCATAGTGTTCAACCATGTGAGGCAGGTCCATGGAGCAGTTTGAACTCTAACATTTATTTAATTTATGTTGCCGAGGGTGGGGTAGAGTAGGAGGAAAGTGGGAGATAAGAAAAAGAAGGGCCAGCCTCCAGGTATTAATTCTCTTCAGATGTCATTCTTCATTTCCTTTCCAAATCATTAAGACGCCTCCACATTTTAGACATTTGTTAACTACTGCCACATCTGTCAACCCATAAAATTCATGTTAACAATGTAATAAAGACATCAATGACATAGTGTTCAGTACTCAGTGCCAATCACTGTGTATCAGAAGAGTATTTTGCTGCCAAGGAACCAGCTTCCAAGCACCAAAAAAACCCAGTATTCTATGTCTCTTCTTCCCACCATTCAATTCGGGCACGTCACAGCCTGGAAGTAAAACAGCTTTGGCATAATTACCTGTAAAATATTGCTCTTAGATTTGCAAATCCTATTTTGTGTTTACAAATAATACTAACCCAGAGGTATATGGGGATTGTACCTGCTGTTTTTGTTGAAGGATGATTTTCACCTCAGGATGATAAGAGGATAAGGAGGATAAGAACCAGAACTAAGAAGAGCTTGTCAAAATGCACAAAAGATGTCAATCAAAATATAGTTTTTGGGGAACTTGCAGGCATGTGTTGGACTGTGTGCATATTGCAATTTTAGGGAGTTCTGTATCTGTTATTCTGAAACAGTGCCTTTCGTTCAACAGGCCACTAATATGAGCTACCTGACAGATCTTTTATCGCTTTGGCTAGACAAGCTTAGACAGCAGGGCAAACTTGGGACCTAGTGTATTCAAATGCTAAAAGCATGACTGCACAGAAGTGCAGCCAGCTCTCCAAGCAAGTGACATCTATATAGCCATATTTGATAACTCCAAAGTAGCATGTTCCATTTATGGACTTTTGTTTTGCAAGTCCTTGGTTTAACCCTACATTCCGAGAGACAATTCTTAACGAACAGATGATTTTAATATTAAATATGTTTCAGGTAAAGGGAGAGCGGGAAAAGATTTCCAGGACCACTATGACCACTCTCTCTCCTCTTGGCTCTGAGAGGTAGACTTCTAACTATTGAGCTGATTACATATACATCTACTAAAGTTTGTGTGTGCAATAATGGTAATTGTACATAAATGCTAACAAACTGTATACACAAAAAAATATCTAGGCTTAGAAGACTAAAGCTAGGAACTTATCCTACTTATTTTTGTCTATCAACACGCAGCATCAATTTTAAGTGCCAATACAAGACTGGCACATAAGATTTGGGAACATGAGCTCTAGGGAACATGAGCTGTAGGGAAAAGTCAGGGCAACCAATTATATAGTATCTGAGAGGGCAGTTTTCAGGAAAGTTCATTTTGATTATAGAAGATGACTTGAAAGTTGCTGTCTGAGTGGCAGCTGACATAAAAGAAGGCATTCTATCATTTTATGTTCTTGCCTTGCCTTGGGCTTAGAAAGGAACTGATTGTCAAAAGCTCTATATGAAGAGAATGATATTTTCCATCTGCAGTTTGATGATGTTTGCCTGATAAAGATCAGTAATGATCCTTGTGCAGGCATAACTCAAATCAAATGAATTTTTCAGGACTTAGCGACGGCCCCAATTCATGCTTCAACTGCACAGACTTTATGATCTACTGCACTTTCTAAGATACTAAGTACATAGGCAAGTACCCAGGGAAGTTAATATTAAGGTTGCCTTCAAACACGTTCAGATGTTTTTGAGCAGTATTCATCTGAGTGAAAGGTTCTGTTCAGTTCCCTTTCAATTAAAAACACACATAGTGTTCTGCACTGCCAGTTACCAGGTTCCAGTTCTTGCTTTCCTGGCTTAACAAAGGCAATCCCTCTGGCTGATTAAGGAAATAGCTGTTAATATTAAGTCACTTAGAATAAACATTAAGGGTCCTTTATAACAGGAATTGCAGTTTGAATGGTAGACTGATTATTTCTGTTTAAATGTCAGAGCATAGATGTATTCTTCTGCACCTCACATAGTCAAGAAACTGACTTGCAAACAGCAAAAGGTGGCACTTCTATTTACTCATCTGACCTCTTGTGTAGGTTATATGTTTTCCTGATAAAAGTGCTCCACACCAAAACATACATAGGATTAATTTGTATTCGGGAGAGAGAGTATGTTTGGGGAAGAAAGTATCACAATGAGATATTTTGAAGTTTGACAACAAAGACTTGTTTCTGCAGAATAAAAAGTGGCCAACTACTGTGTAGACTGCTCAGAATTGCCAGTCAGGTCACCCTGACTGACTCAGTGAAATAGCAGGGAATCTCAAGAACACTCAGACAATCGCTGCCCAATGACAAAAATTCAGGTGGGATAGATAGTATGTATATTTCAACTCTAATCTCTAAGTTAACTGTCTGGCACCCAGCTCCATCAACAGCATTCAGAGAGCAGCAAAAATGCATCTGGCACTGCACGCTGTGAATTGTGTAGAACTTCATGAGAAGGTAGATGCAGGTGGCTTGCATTTTTTGGCACAAAATGTCTCATGGTATCATACTGCATGGTTCTGGTTCTATATATACGTATTTCAAGATCAGTCCTTGTAAAAGCACAAGCAGAGCTTTTATGTGAAATATGCCATTACCTCATACAGTTGCTCAAAGCTACACAACTTATTCTAGAAACAAATTTCTTCACCCATCCAACACTTTAAAAAACAGTCAGCTCACCTGCACTCCTGTGTAAATGACGGAGCAGGGATAGTAGCTCCAAAATCTTCATGTAGTTTGGTTTCGATTTTGGACTCACAGGTTTGTCTTTCAAAAGCAATGACACCACAGTCTTTATAGTAATGTATTATGGTGTCAGCGGAATTAGATTCAAACGCCACATCCTATTGTAGGAACAGAATCCGATCTACGTTTATATGCATTATAAAGTTACGTCTGCTGTAAAAAAACAGAAAAGCTTTAAAGGGAAGTATTTGGAAGTTGAGAAATGCCAAAATTTTCACTGCCTATGTATGGTTTGGGAGTGCCTAGAGATATAGGGACAGATTATATTCCACCTATTAGGTACAAACATAGACTTAGGCATTTATGTCGTGTAACCTTGTTCAAGTCCCTGAAAAATTGTTAATATAAAAGCATGGTGGGACCTCAACTTAAGTCTCAAAAAAGCAGTGAAGGGGGTGATGACTATAAGGCAAGATGGTATGCAACAAAAATAGATGCATTAATAGATTTGAGCAGAGTGGAAGAGAACCACACTCAGGCACTTCAGTTCACTTATGTGTCTATCTAGTGGAATAGATGGCTCATCATCTTTAATACATAATCACATACCTTATTGGCCAATTCATAGGATCATAGAAACATAGAACATTAGGGTTGGAAGGGACCTCAGGAGATCATCTAGTCCAACCTTCTAAGTAGCACTGGAATGGACTTCACAAGGTCATCTAGTCCAGTCTCCCGCTCAAGACGGGTTGATCCCTAACTAAACCATCCCAGGTAAGTTTCTTTCTGTTCACCCTGCTCTTGAAAGTGCAACCTGGGTGTTCCCAAAGTGAGTGTCCCCCCTTACCAATAGAAGGGGAAAGCCAGCAGGGCACACGTGCTGGAGATGGAAACTGTAGTCTAATCGCAGTTCCCTCCCACTTATAGAGGAGGAATAGAAAATGATGTCTTAACCAGGTACAAATTTAATATATGTCTATAAAAAGGCAGTGAACTAAAGTGAGTATTTACAGGTTACACATACATATAAATATAACTATATACACGTTGTGTTTTCTTCTATCCTTCCAGACTCAGGTTACGGGCCGAGGAGGATCCAGGTAGTGAGCCAAAGACTGCGGCACTGGTGTCATCGGGAAGGCTTTGGCTTCCATGACCACAGTCCACTCTTTGGTGAGAGAGGCAGCGAGCTGCTGGGAAGGGACGGCCTCCACCCCTCTCCGCTAGGGAGGAGGCTCTTCTCAGCCAGACTGGCTGACCAGCTCTACCGGGCTTTAAACTAAGCCTGCCGGGGCATGGGGGGACTTCTGCCACTGCTGGCCCACTGAGCAACTCCTGCAAAGCCAGCAGGCCAAGGCACTTAAGGGAGTCTACCCCTGCCCAAGCCCTGAAACAATCTGTAGGCAAGGCAAGGGCCCCCAAGGGGACACTTGTCCTCCTGTACACAAATGCCAGGAGACTGGGGAATAAACAGGAGGAACTTGTCCTCCTGTTTAACACAAAGGAATATGATGTCATAGGGATAATGGAGACCTGGTGCGACTCCACCCATGACTGGACCACAGGTATAGATGGCTATACCCTGTACAGGAGAGATTGAGGGGGCAAAAGGGGTGGGGGTGTAGCTCTCTATGTTAAGGAGAGCTACGCATCCCTGCAAGCTGATATTGGCAACCAGGGTGGATAACTGGAGGCCCTCTGGGTTAAAACACATGGGGAACATGGTACAGGGGACACAATGGTGGGAGTCTACTACAGACCTCCCACCCAAAGTCAAGAGCTTGACCAGGAGTTCACCAGGGAATTGGCTGAGGCCACAGGCTCCCAGTCCATGGTTGTTATGGGAGACTTCAACTACCCAGACATCACATGGGAAGAGTGCTTGTCCAAATCTGAGCAGTTGCAAAGCTTCCTCTCATGCATGGATGCCCTCTGTCTGACACAAGAAGTCTACGGGCCAACAAGAGGTAAAGCACTGCTTGACCTGGTTGGGGCAGTCAGGGATGACCTAATCAATGACCTAATGATCGAAGGGAAGCTGGGTAACAGTGACCACAAGCTGATCGCCTTCACCATCTGCCGTAAAGCTGGCAAGTCAGTCAGCAATACAGAAGTCCTTGACTACAGGAAAGCTGACTTTGACAAGCTTAGGAGGCTTGTTAGTGAGACCCTAAGGGACCATGACCCCAAGGGGAGGGGAGTTCAGGAAGAGTGGTTGGTCCTCGAAGGAATGATCCTAGATGCATAAGCTAAAGCTATTCCATCTCGGAGGAAAGGCAGCAAAAGGGCACACCAGGCCCCTTGGATCAGCAAGGAACTAGCGGATCTCCTGCATCTAAAAAGAAAGGTCTACAAAGGATGGAGGACGAGATCCACCTCTAAGGAGGAATATTCCACACTGGTCCAGACCTGCAGGGAGTGAACAAGGAAAGCCAAGACTGTGACTAAACTCCAACTGGCTACATATATCAAAGACAATAAAAAGTCCTTTTTTTAGATATGTGGGGAGTCAAAAGAAAAGCAAGGGTAACATTGAACCCCTGCTAAACCAGATGGGACAACTGACGACTGACGCCCAAGAAAAAGCCAACCTACTAAATGGGTATTTTGCATCAGTCTTTCACCAGTCCCATGGGACGCCTCTGCCCCACACAGGACAGGGAGGCCTGAGTGAGAGATATTTCTTGCCCTCCATCAATACTGACCTCATGAAGGAACACCTTGAGAGGCTGGACACCTTCAAGTCAGCCAGCCTTGACAATCTGCACCCCAGGGTACACAAGGAGCTGGCTAGCATCATAGCTCAGCCCCTGGCATGGATCTTCGAGAACTCCTGGCACTCTGGTGTAGTGCCCGAAGACTGGAAGAAGGCCATGGTGGTGCCTATCTTCAAGAAAAGGATGAAAGTGGATCCGGCAAACTACAGGACCATCAGCCTGACTTCTATCCTGGGGACAGTCTTAGAAAAGATTATCAAAGAGGCCATTCTTAATGAACTGGCCAATGGCAACATCCTGAGGGATAGCCAGCATGGGTTTTTTGCGGGTAGGTCTTGCTTGACCAATCTTATTTCCCTTTATGACCAGGTGTCCAATCACCTGGACAAGGGAGAGGAGATTCATGTTGTATATCTTGACTTCAAAAAAGCCTTTGATCTGGTATCCCATGATCACCTTTTGGCAAAACTCGCCAACTGCAGCCTTGGGTCCACCATGATCTGCTGGCTGGGGAATTGGCTCCATGGTCAGACCCAGAGGGTGGTGGTTGACAGAAGTCAATCATCATGGTGCCCTGTGACCAGTGGGGTCCCTCAAGGCTCTGTCCTTGGACCTGTAGTGTTCAACATCTTCATTAATGATGTGGACATTGGAGTCAGAAGCGGACTGGCTCAGGAAATGGGCAGATGAGAACCTGGTGGTGTTTAACACCAAAAAATGCAAGGTTCTCTACCTTGGGAGGAAAACTCTGCAGCATCCTTATAGGTTCAGTGCTACACTAGCTAGCACTACAGATGAAAGGGACTTGGGGGTCATGATTGACCACAAGATGAACATGAGCCTGCAGTGCGATGCTGCGGCTAGTAAAGCGAGCAAAACACTGGCTTGCATCCATAGATGCTTCTCAAGCAAATCCCAGGATGTCATTCTCCCATTGTACTCGGCCTTGGTGAGGCCACAACTGGATTACTGTGTCCAGTTTTGGGCTCCACAGTTCAAAAATGACGTGGAGAACCTTGAGAGAGTCCAGAGAAGAGCCATGTGCATGATCAGAGGTCAGACCTTATGATGACAGGCTGAGAGCTATGGGACTCTTCAGCCTGGAAAAGCACAGGCTCAGGGGTGATCTGATGGCCACCTATAAGTTTATAAGGTGTGTCCACCAGGATCTGGGGGAACATTTGTTCACCAGAGCACCCCAAGGGATGACAAGGTCAAATGGCTACTCCTATAAGACCATTTCAGGCTGGACATAAGGAAGAACTTCTTTACTGCCCGAGCCCCCAAGGTCTGAAATAGCCTGCCATCGGTGGTGGTTCAAGCACCTACTTTGAACACCTTCAAGAGAAAATTTGGATGCTCATCTTGCTGGGATCCTATGACCCCAGCTGACTTCCTGCCCCTGGGGCAGGGGTCTGGACTCAATGGTCCCTTCCAGCCCTAATGTCTGTGAAATCTATGAAATCTAAATGCAATCAGGTAAGCATACTGGTCCCAAATGGTATGAACAGGTAAGTTCAACAATAAATGACACTCTAAAATACAAGGTGCAGTTAACAGTTAATAAACACTCCAAAAATGCACCGCGGGTATCAAACAACCAATAAACACTCCAAAATACAAGATGCAAGAGTCCTCTAATGGTTCCCCTCCTCTAGGGGGTCTCTTCCTCCTGCCTTTTTATTGAGGCAACCTTCCCCCAAGTGTCACTCCATGGTGGGGGACCTGTTGCTCCACTGACCCACATGTCCCAAGCCACATGGGTCAGTGTTCATAATCTCCCTGGCCTGGCTGATGTTTCTCCAAGGGAGGGCTCAGTCCAGGCCTCAGGGGAGCTGTGTGACTCGCTCACATGTCCCAGTGGCTCAATCCTTCTCAGGTGCAGTTGCAAGCCTGGGTTCACCTTGTGCATACCCAAGGCCGTGCCGCTCTGCAAGCTGCTCCCTGCACTCGGGAACCGCTCCATTCCCAGGGCCCTTGCGGACCTACTGCAGGGAACAGGTTCCAGACCACCCGGCCCCTCCTTCTCCTGGGCTTTATGCCCCACAGTGACTGACCCCACGGTAGCACTGCCTCCCGTGCCCGGCCTCACGCCATGGTTGGAGCCCTGAGATGCCTTGCCGCAGCTCCCAGGGTCCCGGTCCCTCATGGACCCTCCATGCAGCAATGCCTACACCATAGTCCAGCCTCGTGCTGGGGCTGGAGACCTGAGCCGCCTCACTGCAGCTCCCAGGGTCCTGGTCCCTCGCGGACCCTCCGTGCAGCAATGCCTGCACCGCCTACCATTTCTGTCCAGCAGTGGAATCTTTTGGGTTCTTCTAGGTAGCCAGATATGCCCACTGGGAAGATCTCCCAGCTCTTCTTAGCCCTGGGATCTCTTACTTCTTCTTCATCCCTTGCCAACTGCGCTGCATATATCCCAGCTCAGCCCACAGCTGCTTATATCCCCTTCTGGGGCTCTGCGCCCAGATTGAAAATGAACCAATTAGAGGGGCTGCAACTGCAGTTCCCAATTAAGTCCACTCCTGCACCCCGCTTTGGAGTAGAGGGGGAGTGAACTCTCCTCCAGGCTCCTCCCCTGCCTGTCTCTGATTGGTAGGTTTTGCCCCACTAATAGCATTCACAGTTTCCTATGCCCGGAAAGCTGGGTCAAGCCCAGCAAACCCACCACAAAAGTTTCCAGGGATGGAGATTCCGCAAATCTCTAGGTAGCCTGTTTCAAAGTTTGACCACTCTTATAAGCAGAAAGTTCCTCCTAATCTCCAACCTAAATTTCCCCTGCTGCAGCTTGAGGTCATTGCTCTTAGTCCCATTCCTACAGCCACAGAAAACTCCCCATCTCAATCCTCTGTACACTGTTATCAAATCTCTCCTCAGTCTTTTCCAGAAGAAGTTCTTTTAGCCTTTTCTCGTAAGTCATGCTTCTCAGGCTTCTAAGCATTTTTGCGCTCCACTGAACTCTTTTCAATGTGGAACAAAAACTGGACATGGTAACCTCAGTGAGAACTCACCAGTGATGAACAGAGTAGAAGAATCACTTCTCTTGATTTGCAAGTGATACTCCTGTTAATATAACCCAGGATTGTCAACCGTATCCCCCAGGTTTTTCTCTGCAGTACTACAGCCTAGCCAGGCATTCCCCAGTTCACTGAAAAGTTAATGAGCAGCTATTCAGTATTATCCTTTCTCCTTCTTGTTCACCCTCTGGTCTCAAGTCTTATTCACTGCATACTTCTGAAACCCTATTCTGACAACAGAACAGTTATATTTCCCAAAACCTGTGTGTGGCTTTCACTTCTGTGTTATCCGACTGCTTCATGAATACAAGTGAATTCATGTTCAAAAATATACTTTGATATGGAGCAAGGGAATGATGTTATCTTCAGTTAACACTCAGAGCTAAGGCAGAGATTAAAGAGCAAGTATCCAGTAATTTTGGGTGCCCAATTTGAGAGGTCCAGGACCTGATCAGAGATGACTAAAACTAGAGTACTTAGCACTGTATGGTCATTATATGTTCAAGGCACAGTTCTTTTGAGTGATATTGCAGCAGGGAGTGCTCAGCACTCCCAACCATAACCTAGATCTCATTTCCAGCACTGAGAAAATGAATACACCACAGAGCTCGCATCACTTGTAGCAGGCTTATCAGGCTAATTACCGTATGCAAACTAAAAATCCTGGATGGTGAAATTCCAGCTGTTTTTAGCAGCAAATCTGGTAACAGCAGGTGAGCAGCTGAAATAGCTGATGTGTTTATTATTGAGATCTGTGGCTGATAAATGGCTAGTTATTGGTCTGACATAAATGTTCATCTTCATTAGCCATATGTCTAATTTTCTCCCCAGTTCCCCTCACTGATTCCCATTTCTCCCCAATTCCCTAACTGATTCCCACTTCCCACTCCTTGCTTTGGCAGTCCCTTTCTAAACCTAGCTCCCAGTTTCAGTTTTCCTTTCCACTCCTCTCTTTCTTTCTCTCTTCCCATCAAAACATACAGAGAAGACAACACCCAGGTTGGAATATTTAAGAACCCTCCTCCCCACCCCTAGCCTTTAATCTACTGTTGCTTCTTCTTACAGATACATGAACAATTTGGTCAGGGCCAGGATCTGTGAGGGGATCAAGCACAGGGCCAGCCCACAATTTTTGGGGGCCCCTGCAAGATATAGTTTTGGGGCCCCCTGATCCATCAAATAATCAAAATTGCAGTATAAACTTACTGAAATAAGATAGTCAGGACCGGGCTGCATGCATGTCGGCTGTGCTGAAGGGGGTGCGAGATGGGGGCAGCATGTACTGGGGACACCTGGGTTCACTGCCGGGGCTGGGGCGGGACCGGGGCTGGGAACTCCTTCCCTGCTCCACCTGCATCAAGCCCTTTAAACATGGTGCAGATGGCAGGGGGTGAGCAGGACATGGCCCCTTGGCTGCAGGGCCCCCTGTGAACTCAGGTTCCGCAGAATAGGATGGGCTGGTCCTGAATCAAGCATATTCATTTCCTAATCATGACAATGAAATACCTGAGATTTAGTTGCTGTACTCCAGCAGGTCTATATTATACACACTTTCAAAGGCTTATAAACTTGCCAGATGGGGATAGATTTTACAGGGATTGCAAAAGGAACATTTCTAACAACCAGATTTCAATCCCCTGCTACAAAGTATGGGGCATTAATGCTTTTCAGAAAGGTCAAATTTTTAACTTTGCAAAACAATTTATTCCCCCCACCCCACCCCTTCTCAGGAATGACAAAATCATTTGGGGTAAGGGTTTCAAAACAGCAACAAAAGATTCAGCCAGTAGCAGACATGTCACATGGAAGATATCTTCTCAAGTATTGAAGTTTGGCAAATTTATAAGCAATTACAAAATTTTCTGCAAACTGCTACAGAACAGAGGCTAGTGGCATCTTCTTTCTTCACCTGCCCCAATTTTGTCACAGGTGCATTGACAGGCTGGTGGCAGGACAGTCTATTTCATTGTACCTTACTGTATCAAGGAATTGCTTTGTATTTAATGCTTTAATGTTACAATAGGAAATGTTGGGCAATGTTAATTATTAACAGTGCAACCAGTCCTGCCTATAGTATTTTAGAAGATCTTAATTCCTTGCAAGTTCTAATTTACAGTGTTTGAGAAATATTTAGGGAAACTACTTCCTCATGTTGACCACCTGTTATTCATTTGTCAGTGCCAACTATCCCTCCCAAAACAACAGGAAACTTCCACATCAAAATGTCATCAGTATTTATTATTCCTTTTGTCAATTTTTTTTGTCTTATTCATTGTTCTGGACTCTCTGCATACAAGGAGACAGACATGGCCCATGCCAAAAAGTGCTTGCAATTTAAGATGATAAAGAAGTATACAAAAGGTAGGGTGAGAGATCTGCAATCAAAATATGAAAAATTATGTATCTATTCATAGATTTAAATTCAGAAGGTACCATTATCATCATCTTGTTTGCCATCCTGTACAACGCAGGCTACAGAATTTCACCAAGACCTTCTTAATGGTACTTTTATGGGCAAACATAACATGCCAGCTACAAGTGCCAATTCAACCCATCCTTAATTAGCTGCCTAATTAGGCAACAGAAAAAACAGGTTTTAAAGGAGTGCTGCAGAGAAGGATATGGATAGTTTTTAAGAAGCCAACTCAAACAGCAAATCATATGGAGGAAGGAAAGAAAGATGGTTGTGGAAATAAGTCTAATTTTGGGCAAAGCAGAAAGGAATGAAAGATGATGTGGTGGGGAAAAAGAACTTTTTTGTGAATAACCTTGGAGGAGACAATAAACAGGTTTAAGTTGTAGTGGTGGTGAAATGGAGCTGGCAAAGAGAGTCAAAGAAGAGTGATGACAGAATCAGGAATTATGTAGCAGGAAGATCATCTTAGAGGAAGTAGTTTGAGGGAGAGGCAGAGAAGTGGGGCAAAGTGGATGTCAACAGATGGAAGGCAGTAGATAAAGTGTGAGTAGCATTTTGGCTCTGTAGCTTTATGAAAACAGACCAGATCTAAAAATGTCTATAAGGAAAGATTTGGACATAGCTTCAGTGTGTGGATCAGGGGAGAGAGGGTGTCACACATGGCCACCAAAAAGACAGAAGACACTTTAGTGAGGCAGAAATGAGGGAGTGGGACACCTTTGAGAAGGATAAAGGGGTCCAATTTCAGTCATATTAGGTTAAAGACAAATGGGAAAAATATCAAGGAAGAGATGTCAGAGACAGGCTGAGATGCAGAACTAGAGAGAACAATACAGATCACAAGTGCAATATAACTTTGAAAATAAATTTTCCTAACTACGTATTATTTACCAGAGTTGCTTTTTAAACTTAAATAGCAGCTTGCACATCTCAAGGTCCCTTGCAAATACTACTGACTAAGCCCCAAAACACGCCTTTGAGTAAAGTATGCTTAGCAGGAAAATGTATGTTTTTTAAAAGTTAAATCATGCATGCTCCACATTGCATAACCTGCATTAATATTTGAAATAGACAAAAATGGATTATTTATATTCTACAATAGCTAGTATAATTACTAATCTTTGGAGTCTCTTGCTATAATCTCAAAATCTAAGATGTAAGCATCATAAACAGTAAAGCTTCAGTAAAGTGGAGAGTTGGAGTTATTTCCAGTAACCAAGCCAGACAGGTAGTGCAATAGCAATGTATCATTTATTTTTCAGTTAGAGAACCTATTTCAGTGAAGTAAACACATTATTTCTCTTCATGATTTAACTGAAAGCAAATTGACATGATAATGAATTATACATGTTCTTAATACCATATTTACTCAAATCTAAGATGAGGTTTTTCCTTCCCATTCATGGGGGTATGGGTGGAATTAAATGTTATGGGATTGGGTTAATTTGGTATAATGGGTTTTTGGCTTATCGTATTGTAAATATTTATCTGTATACCTTTGGTGTTGTTAAAAGATATTGCTAAGAATATTTTTGGAAACTTTTCTTTTGCTACCTATTAGAATATTTTCCTATATATATATATATTGAATAGGAAATAATATGTATATTATATTTCAATAAACTGTAAATAGTTAAGACCATTGGCAAGGAGTTGACTCTATAGAGGAAAGAGGGAACTGTGCTCAAATCACCGGTGTCCCTCTCACAGCACTGTCCCCTGCCTCATCTATCCCTTCCAATTGAGGACAGGCACACACTTGGGTGTTCCCGGGTTACATGCCAAACAAGGGGCAATGTGAAAGAAGGGTGCGGAAAAAGCGATGTGATAGAAGGGAGCTCAGAGCAAAGGAAGTGAAAAGACTATGTGAAGCATAGGGAGCAAAGGACATGCAGAGCAAGAGGCGCACAGAAGGGTGCATGGTGCAGAGGAAGCATGGGGAAAGGGACACACAGAGTGGCAGGGGCAGCTACTACATTTCCAGCCTTAACTATGACCCCTACCCAGGCTGGAGGTTGGATCCAGGAGCTGTAACTATTGCTACTGCTTGGCCTAGCCAGGTGTTTCATACCCCCAGCGGAGACAGAACCAGAGCAGCTGCAAAGGTAGGGAGGGAGGGGAGATAAGGGGCATGGGGCTGGCTGCCTGCCCCCCAGCCATGGCCTTCCCTGCTACTAATTTGCCTCTGGTGGTGATGGTAGAATGTGAGAGGCTAGATCTCATTCTACCTATAAGGCACACAAGTGGTCTCAGTGCTTAAAAAGTTACCGTATTCCACCCTGGCAAAATGCTAACAGGCCTACTTCTGTAACGGATCATCAATCAAATTTTAAAGTGATTTGACTTGCTATATTTTCAGTCAGAACAGAGAACAGACTGACTTAAGATGACTTACAAGCCCTCACAAAATTTGCTTGACAACATGGTGGCTGTAAAAAGTGGGTGTCCCAGGGCCAGTCAAATCGTTGGCCCGCCCACTTGTCTCGGGGCTAACCAGCCACCTACTTCACCTGGCACACCTTTGATGGTACAACTCAATGAAGATAACAAGGCAGGAGAGGCTGCCCATTTTCTTGCCCAGATGCCAAGGGCCCGTATACATGGCTCCTACCTTCCCTATGCCACGTCCCATACCTCACAGATGGCATCCATGGCCTAACACCCAGCCCTAGCTTGTTTGGCCTAACACCTGGCCTATACACCCGTGTCCTTACACTGAGACCCGTGCTCCAGAATCTCACATAGGACTCACTCCCCACCGGAGCTCACAATTGCTGTGCCCTCACACTGGGCTCTCATTCACTCAATCACTCAGGGCTCTCAGCCCCTACATTTTCTTGGGCTCCAAGCCTGGCTTGGGACCCTCATGGTCCTCTCATGCCCCAATACTGGGGCCTCAATCCCCTGCCCTACACTGAGGCCCAGTGTAGAGCCAGGAGATTGAGGCCCAATCCCCTTATTGCCTTGCCTGAGGAGCCTGACATCTAGCTCCCTTGGCTTAGGACTCCATCCCCCTGGAGCCTCACACATGGCTTCCTAATGCAACTCAGGTCTTACAGTGATCCTGGAAGCTGCCTCAGATCCCTTCCTGACCTGGGCCCTGCGCCTCAGGACTCTCTGTGAGCCTGGGCTCCTGCTTTGATTTTGGAGCATGCTCCCCTAGCCTTTCCCCTCCACTTGCAGGGCAGCAGGGGCTGAGGCTTTCTGGCACCTGATACTCACCCTTCACTGGGGAGGTCCCAGGTGTGGCATTTCCTGGAGATTGCCCTGCTACCGGCAGTCCCACCACACCATCCAGCCCCAGCAGGGTGTAGTTTTAGGTCATGCCCCAGGACCAGAAGCCCCCAGCCATCCCCATAGTTCCTGCCCTTACCTTCAAGATGGTATGAGCAGCAGCTGCAACTGGGTGGTGGTCTACTCCCAGGTGCTTGCAGCAGACTGCTGGCTACACTGCTTAGTGCCCTTCTCTTATAATGAACAACTGGTCCCTGTTCCTAAACAGGTAATTGGGTCTGATTGGGAGTGCAGCCATCTGCAAACTGCTTGGCTGCTTGCTCATGCACCTTTCAGTAACAGAGCACACCCTGTGCTCTGTTACAGCGGTCTGCAAAAATTGAAGTCCTCCAGCAGTCACCTGTTTCCCCTTTCCTTCTTTTCATAGTATATGGCTGTACCACATAAATAAAATGCTAGGAAAGTTCACAGCGAGTCTGGTCACTCTACCCTGAATTCAAAATATTGTGCCTTTCCCAACAGCAAAAATTAAGGAGAGACTTAAAACTTAGCTTTACATTATCAGGAGTTCATGGTTTGTGGCTCAATCTTAATGTTATTCAAACAGATGGTTTAAAATTTAATATTCTAATGCCAGTGAAACCCCACTGTGAGAGAAAACAGTGTTAAATGTTTCATTAATATGTATGATCTTTTCCATATTCACTACAATTAAACTACCCATTACTTTGGGTAACAATAACACCACCATATTTGGAACTACAGCAACTCTATAATTAAGATTCAGTTTTAGATTATTACATATGAAGGGAATAGACAGAGTGGCAAGGTTGGGATTTCAGTCATCAAAACTTATCCCATTGTGGGTTTTATCATTATACAATGTGTAACTGATGTGCAATAGAGATTAAAATGACAATACTATATATAATCCTTGCAAATGAGTTTGCATCTTGTATTGTCTCAAAGTCCAATAATGTCTGAGATCCAAGATAAAAACCTTCAAATGAATTTTGGATTTTATAGTGTACTGACCAAAGGAAAATGAGGCTGTTTTGCCAAGAAAACGTGAAGTCTTAAGAATTCATGAGCATATTAATTAGTTGTTCCCCTCTTTGGTTTGCCTCATGGACAAACTACATGAAACTTCATGAAATATTTATACTACTTTGTCCTAGCTCACCTCAAGAATACATTCATTTGGGGCTTTGGAGTGCATAAGAACTTAAATTGATGAGGCAGTGGTATTAAAGCTAGTTACATTGCATTCAATCAATTCAACTTTTAGGGTAACTCTCTCTCTGAGGCAATTGACAGTTACCACACCATGATCCACATATGGATTACAATCCTCTTCTAAAAGTTGCATGTGCAGAACTGTAGACAAGTTGCCTTTTGCAATGTGCAATAAGTTTATTGTTCCTACAAAACCCAGAAGCAATGCTGCATATTTTCAGGGCCATTTTCTAGCATCTTATCGATTAACAAATACATTTAAAACCCCTCCCTCACTCTCCTGAACTTCTCTGTTGCAGAGGATTCCTTTCCCCACTTACTTCCAACAAGTTAGGTATCCAACTGCCAAGATTTTGGGTAGAGGTTTGACTTTCAAGCCCTTCTCCCTCTTCTCTCTCCCCCTCTCCCAAGTCCAAAATGAGCCTGTGCTACATATCTATTTCTTTCCTCTTTCCTACCAGCTACTCAGATGCTGGACAGACTCCAACATACTTCAAATGCTTTCAGATGCAGATGGCTGTACACACCCTTTGAAGTGCTCCAAAAATGGTGGAAGTACTCCAAAACCCTGAAAAGGCTACTACTTAGAATGAAGCACTTCCAGTTATTTGTGCATTATTTACAGAGTATATCTGGGAATAATGGGGCCCACCAGTATCCCACAGTTCTCCAAATTCCCCAGCTCCTAATGGAGGGAAAGCAGGTCAGACCCAACAAGTGCTCTATGTACTTGACCTCTGCTCTCCTGTGTCCCCTATTCCCACTGGGCCTGGGAGACACATGGGGGCTCTCCAGGTTTCAGTGGTGGACAGAGTACTCTGGGGGAGCAGAAGCACAGTACACAGTGAAGAGTTCACTGGCAATTGGCTCTTCTGCAGAGTGCTCACTCATAATTCTCTCCACTCCCCCATCCCTACTGGTGGGTTTTGGGAAAAACAGAGTCATAGGATACAGCAGCCCTCTGTCACACCTCCTGCCTGCATGCAGGTGTGGCACTTTTGAACTTACCCAGCTGGGAACCTAGCAAGGTGCTGCGTATTTGTTCATGGCCAAGGTGCTCCATTTTTTAACTGCTACAAAGTGCAGGTTCATATTGAAGAGCTTCAGACATCAGGTCTGACTATTCTCAGGTTTTCTCCCTCCCTGATTGTCTCATGGCTCTTTCCAGGTTTCCCAGTAGAGGAGAAATGGCTGGCTGAACAGGGATAGAAAATGGAGTTTCTTCAGCTACCCTGTCCACCTTGGACAAAAGACACAGCAGGAGGACTAGCAGGAGGCCTAGGAAGCTAGAGAATCGTACTGAAACCTGAAGTCTCTAGCTAAAGGCCGGGCTGTTGGACAGTTTAGAGACACAATCCAGTAACAAGTACCTGTGAAAAGATGCCCATTATTACCATTCCTGTTTGAATTCATATTAGAAAGTTGCAGAGAATATATATAAAGTAGCAAAAAGGAACAGAAAACCCATATTCTGTATTTCTAGCACGTGACACATCACTTATACTATAGAAAGGAAACAGTAAATTTTAAGGGAAAGATCAGAGTTTTGGATACTTTTTTCAACATCCTTGAAATAAAAGGCTAGGTTCCCCCTCCTACACCATGATTAATTATAGATAATAATACTTATATCACACACACACACAGAAGAAAAAGCTAAAGTTATGACAGAATCACTAATAATTTTTCTTTTTAACCTGAAATTAATCCAACATTGCAAAATTTTGCCACATTTGCTTTTTCCAAAGACCTCTGGATGGCAAGGGAAGCAAAGGTAAGCAAAATATACACAATTTCTTGAGAGTTACAATGACATTTTGAAAGGCAGAACAGCTTTTCATCCCCCCCACCATTTTTTTTTTAATCCACCCACTGCAAACAAATCCAATTGAATTTATTTAATGATTTCTGGAACCTTGAGGATGTGCAAGATATGGTAGTGACTTGGCCTCTAATAATAATCATGCGGGTAAAACTGGTGTGGAGAAAGGGGTCATGGAGCCCAAGGTGAATAAATAGAAGTTTGGAGCATTAATCCATTTCAGTATTTGGGCCTGAACAGTTATGAAACCACATATCAAGACAAAACCAGGAACGGAACTGAAGCTTCAGGATTCTGACTGCCTTGTCTTAGCCACTGGTAAACACAACCTTTTCTTGCAGAGGGGAGGGAAAGATAATGTGAATAACTAGTTGAGAACGTGTTTTTTTCAGACAAACACAGGTAGAACACTTTTCATGAATAACCCCAAACTTCTGATTTCACTATCCTCATGTTCCAGTGAAAATTACAACATAGCTTCAAAAGTTTGTCCAGGAACATAAATTCATAAGCTAGATGGACATGAAGAATCAAGGACTGAACATGGGTACTGACTTCATGGCATCTATCTGGCTCCAGATAATCTCTCTTCATGTGCTACAAGTGATAACGACCTTCTTCCTTTTTGAAGAGCCTTGATCCTCCACTAATCAAGTTATCCATTCTTCAATATTTGTCTGTCTTATACGCCTGGAAAATTCTCTCTTCTCCAGGTTCACAGCCCTGAAAACTGTTTTTATCTTTTATTGTGCCTACTATTTCCTCAGATACAGTCACAAAAATTTAATGTAAATGTTTCAGATGCTCATATTTCATAGAACCTCTTCTATAGAAGAGGAAAGCTGCCTTTAATAGCCAACAAAGTATAGCAAGTTGGGTTAATAAAGTAACATATGTAACTAATAAAGTATCTGTCATCTGAACAGCTTTGGGGATGTGCTGAACAGAAATGGGTTAACAAAAGTCTCATTCTGTATATTCTGTTTACAAAGAGACTACAATATGACAAAATATTCTAGTGATGGAACTGTATTTATCTCCCAGTACCTACCATATTTTCTTTGTTCCAATCACAAATGCCATAGGAGTTTTGTCTCTTCTTATATTTAATCATTCACATACACAGAAGGCATTCAAAACAAAAGTTATTTATGAAGAAATTAGAGCTAAGCTGGAACTGTTAAAATACGGGCACTAGGGCTTTGCGAAACAGAAGCATTCCACTTCAACTTTGATGGAACAGTGTTTTGTTTCGAGTTTCATTTCATTTTGAAAGCAATGTTCCATTTCATCAAAACGCTTTCACTGTTTCAACGCTATTTCAGCATTTCACCCATAGGCTATAATGGGGAAGCACGAAACAGCCTATAACTTTGTCATTTCTTGCCTGATTCTGATGAAACTTGCAGGGATGGTTGCCCCTTCTGAGGGGGGCTGTAAGCCACTGGGAACTGAGCCCAGTGGTAGGAGGTGCTTCCTCCCACTGGGTTCAGTTCTCCAGGGCTGTAAGCCACTGGGAATGGAGTCCGGCAGCGAGAGGCACTTCCCCCAACCAGGCTGAGTTCCCCAGTGCTGGGACTGGAGCCCCAGTGGCGGGAGGTGCTTCCCCCGGCCGGGCTCAGCTCCCAGTAGCTTGCAGCCCCATGGAACTCAGCCCAGTGGTGGGAGCACAGCGCCAGCTCTGACTGCCTTCCACCACCCAGGCTGAGCTCCATGGGGCTGGTGGAGCCGATCGGAGTGCAGCCCAGTGGCAGGAGGTAGGCAGAGCCAGCACTGAACTCTGTTCAGCTCCACCAGCCCCACAGAGCACAGCCTGGTGGCAGGAGGCAGGGAGAGCCAGGGCTGCAGTCTCTGTCAGGCTGAGCCACATGGGGCTGTGGAGCTGTTTAGAGCACAGCCCTGGCTCTCCCACCACCTGCCTGGCTGCTTTGAAATTTGAAAAATTTCATCTGGCCTTGTTTCATTTTGAGGCCATTTTGAAGCCCTTCGTTTTGTTTCAATGTTGCTGTTTTGAGCATGAAATGAGTTGAAACAGCATCAAAACAAAACAGCCAGTGAACCTTCGCACAGCCCTAATGGGCACACCAAATGTTCCCAAAGTTGAATCAGCTTACAGGAAAAATCATTATGTAGGCCTCCCCTGCAGAACCTCACTTGTGGTAGTACAGATTCCTTTAATGTGCAACAATGGAACCAAGGTGCACAGGAATTTGCATTCACTGAGTCATCTGAGAGTGTTAAGGGGACCAACATTTCAGAAGCAGATGGCTAGGAACATTACCTATCCAAGATGTTATAAAGGAGGGTGCAAGGACAGTGGCCAGTGTTACAGGGTGGCTGTACCCCCTGCCTTCCTCCCCGCCCCACTTCCTCTCTACCGGGGCAGGAAGAAGTAACCCAGGAATAGCAGCCGGAGGACTTTATGTCCCAAAAAAGGTAAGCACCCCCCCTTATTCCCATACTCAGAGGCAGATCCCTCCTTTCCCTGCATCCTCCCCTCCTATTCTCTCCTCCCCTGCCTCCTGGTATCCCCACTGTTTTGCTATCTCAGTAGAGAGGAAAGCTCCTGTCCCACTACATCCAGGCTGCAAAGGGGCTGGCAGTAGAGTTGGGTAAGTGAGTTCCCCTTCCCTTTGTCTGCTCTTGGGCTGGTGGGGAACAAGAGGGGGAGAAGGCAGAAAGGGCAAACCTGCCCACCCTCCACTGCCACCAGTGTCCCAGGGAGAATCCAGTCTCCCACACAGGCTGGCTGCAGCAGAACAGGAGCTCCCCTCACCCCCAATACAGCACAGACAGTGGAGACACTGACACTGGCATGTGGGGGTGGAGGGGAGGTGGGAAGGGGAAAGGGAAAGGGAAGAGTCATGCCTCTGAACACAGGAAAAAGAAAAGAAGGGGGCAAATGTTTACCTTCTTCAGGACTTAAAAAAAATATCCCAGGCTGCTACTCCTGCCACATCATTAGAAAGTGGGGCAATCATGCCACTGCATCCTCTCTGGATCTGCCTTTGGCTAAATAGAGCCTGTGGTGTGCTAGAACTACACCCCTTTGCTTTAATTCCCTTTCCCTCCTGCATTTTTAAAAATTACTTTAACCTGAATTAGTACCCTTGATTTGAAGATCTTGGATATCTTCTATTTGTGTTTAGAGTGTCCAATTCAACGTTTAGAAACCAATGGTATGCACTGACAGTATCTACCAGGACCTCTCTGAGATTATTATCTGTTTTCTGTAATCTCAACTCTGAGGGAGGGGATTATGCATATGTATAGAGTCTCTCCCCCATAGTTGTGCAGAATAGCTCAAAAACATGTTCCAATTTATCAGAGCTGAGATGAGTCTGCAGAGAGCCTTGTACAATGTATAAACTACCCGAGTCATCTCAAAAATGGTTAATATTTATATGTCTTGTGATTATAAATTTAAACACTGCCAGCATTATCTCACTTTCTCTTGAAGGAGAGGGGAGACTAGGAAGGGGGGCGGGGGCATTGTGTGGAGGGGGTACACCAAGATGAGATGTTACAAGTGGTTGGCATTTAAAAGATACCAACACTTGCCAGTTTTACTAAGCAAGGGTCAAGCATAAGGAATCTAACAAAGCATATAGGCATATGCAAGTCCTTCTCTTTTTATGCCAGCCTAAAGGAGAAGTAGATCCCAGGAATCATAAATAAATGTGTCTTAAATATCTGCAAGATCTACTATTATCACAGTTTCAATGTCTTGACTCCTAGGAGGGTAGGATATTATAGGCAGAGTTTCGAAGAATACCTTCAACATAATAGCTGCTTAAAACAAGGCCCCTGAATTTGCTTGGAGTCTGCAACAGCTACCACACTTATGAGTATGATCAGATATACCCTAATGAAAAGGATGGTATTAGTAAGAAAACTAGTTCAAATGCAAGGGCTAGATGGCAATAAAGGACTAAAAAAAAAAAAAAAAGAGGAGGAGGAGAATACTTGTCATTGTCTGGACTTTAAACAAACAAAACAGACAACAAGTGGGAGAATAAATGAATGAACAAACTCCCATTTTATCCATGGGAAAAGGAAGCACAAAGGGATCTGCAAACAGCCACACAGGAAATCTGTGACAGAGCTGGAAGCTGAAATCAAAGCTCTTTCATCCATCACATCCTTTATGTATGACGCTGTGCAATTGATGGACCCAAATAAAAATTTAGCTTCCTTACATTTAGTGGAGGTATATTAATCTCAGGATTCCAGTATTTGAGTTGTGGCGCACACATCTATTTCTGAGTAAGAAATTATATCCAAAATTGTACAGAAGTTATAATTTAGAGAGTCTCCCTAACTAGAGACTGAGGAAGGATAGGAATTAGGAGATGGTCCCTCAAGCAGCAGCTGACTAGTTAGGCAGTAGCTTTAAGTTAGAGGCAGAGGGGGTCTGTGTAGGTTACATACTGCTCCACAATTAAAGTTTGTTCTTCTCATTCTTGTATGCTTGTATTTACTGAACCCAGTGATCACTACAACTAGGAGTAGATAAGTAGATTTGAGGTAGGCATTTTTAGTTTCGTTCATTTATTTAAAAACATGGTTTTATTTAATCATTTGGTTTATAGGCTTTATGGTTTGCATTCAAACACAGTAGCTGTGAGGAGTATTTTATTTTATTCAAGATACTGTACTTGAGTGATTGATATGATTAAATTATGCTGAGAGAGTTGCCATATGGAAAGAGTCACTATTAGGAAGGCATTAGACTAATACAATATGTTAGCATTGCTGAAACAGTGCTACTATAACAGATTGTAACTTCACAGGACTGTGCCAAGTAGAAATAGCTTTGTAGCAAAGAAGGCTTGTTCTTTTAAATCTTTATGAATACCTTCAATTATCAACTACTAGGTGGCAAGTTCAATCCCTGCCTGCAGCAGGCTTTACTCCTGCATTCTGCTTTCCTGAAGAAGCCTTTTCCTGTTGTTTCCTGTGTCATCTTTACTGTTCAATCTCAAGCGGTCCTCTTCAAGTGGGGCTGGGAGGGAGAGAGAGCCATCTCCATTCAAATCATTCTAACAGGATGGACTTTTAACCCCTCCCCTGTCATATCATTAATTACATCAATTAATGATCACATCACAGAACCTGCATCAGAGAGGTCAACCTGCGGTTCAGGAGTTGGTGCCATTGTGCAGGATTTGGCTTCCTGGACCACAACCCACACTTCCTGGCAAGGGACTCCCTGGGACATGATGGACTTCACCTCTCAGTGAAAGGTAAAAGTCTTTTTTCCAACAGGTTGGCTGATCTCGTATGTCAGGCTTTAAACTAGCATAGATGGGGGATGGGGAGGCAGAAGAAGGAGAACATCAGGAACCTGCAAGCCATGGGATGTCCAGCAGTACAGCACAGGTAAGCAATAAGCAGGTAAGCAATAAGGGACCCATTGGGCATCAGAGCTGGGGGGCAACAAAGGCTCCAGTCACAGGGCTCAAATGCCTATACACTAATGCTAGGAGCATAGGGAACAAGCAGGATGAACCAGCACTCCTGCTTGCAGAAAACACTTACGACTTAGTGGAGTTCACAGAAACCTGGTGGGACTCTACCCACAACTGGGCAGTACACATTGAGGGCTATAAGCTGTACAGAAAGGATAGAGTAGGGAGAAGAGGGGGAGGGGTTGCGCTTTATGTCAAGGAGCGTTATACATCAACCCTTATCAAAATGGAATTGGAGGAGGAGAAAGTAGAAGGATTGTGGGTTAGGATACATGGAGGTCAAGGGGAAAGGGATTTGGTGGTAGGGGTCTGCTACAGACCCCCACACCAAGGGGAAGAATTAGATTTGGAACTCCTGAGGCAGCTCTCGGAGAACATAGAGACTAGAGAAGCAGTAGTCATGGGGGACCTAAAATACCCTGACATCTGCTGGGAGATGCAGACAGCAAATTCCCACCATTCACACAGGTTCCTATCCTGTGTACAGGACCTCCACCTGAAACAGGAGGTACATGGTCCCACTAGAGGGAATGCCGTACTGGACCTGGTATTGACAAAGGGGGATGACATGGTAGGGGACCTACAGATCAGTGGTCACCTGGGGGACAGTGACCACCAAATAACAGAATTCACCATAAGGCGTAGAGTGAGAAAGGTAACTAGTAGGGTGGAAGAGCTAGACTTTAGGAAGGCTGATTTCAGCAACCTCAGACGTTTAGTCAATAACAGGGAGAATTTACTAAAGAGGAGCGTAACCGCCGGGCCTCATACATCTTACCTTGGGCTTTCTTGCTCCGAGTGCTCACCGGTACTCGGCTTGCCATTGCAGGTGGCCTTCTGGGAGGTCTTTCCACGTGCTGCAGTCCCCCTTTTCTCGCCTGCCACGACTTGGATCTTTCAGTGGTTGGGGCTTCGTGTAGCGCGGTTACCCTCGTCAGGTACCTATGTCCTAGATGTCTTCTGCGAGGCTCCTCCTCCCCTGCACCTCACCCTTACCCAGCCCAGCGGATCTTGGCTGTTTCTGTGGGTGCTCGAATAATTCCCCAGATACACAAATAACAAGCTCACCTCTCACTCCCACTCCCTGCTGTCGCGCACTTAGCCCCTTCTAACCCGGGGAAACACAAAAAGGAACCTTTCAAAACTCAACTAAAACTCAATGGGCCTAATGAGAGGCATAACCCTGCCCCTATTAGGCTTCCTAGTGGAGCCAGTAGCCTCTCTGCTCCTCTGCTTAACAACTGGGTCACTCGCTCGTGGCTCGGTTCAGTAGCTCTCTCTTTCTTTGTCAGATTCCCGCCACTCCTTGCCTGGTATCTCCCAGTGCGACCCTCTCTCCAGGTCCTCCCCGGACCGCAGCCTTCTCTCCGGGTCCTCCCCGGACCGCTGACCCCTCCGCGCCACCAAGGCTCTTACCGCTCTCTCTCCTGGCTCACCCACCACTGTTGCACTGTCCTCAGGCATTGGCTCATCCCCAGGCTTCTTTAATTCTCTGTGGTGAGCACCAGCAGTCAGCTCTGGCATTCCGCGCCTGCAACTGACTCCACCAGCCAGGCTCCCTCCTGGCAGCCACATGCACGCCCCGCTTCTCTCCGCCGCTGGCTCTTTTATCTCAGCCAGCCGGAGATTAGGAGTGATGTCACCTGCCAACCGCAGGTGACCTAAGGCGTCGTCCAGGCCACACGCAAGCTTCTCTGGCCATCCCTGCTCTTCCTTGCATCCTGCGGTGAGTTATTTTTTTATTTTCTTTTTTCTCCATTCCACCCCCTGCCTCTGGCTCTGGGGCTCCCTCCATGGGCTTGGGAGTCTCCCCGGTCTTTCTCCGCCTGTGACAAGGAGTATGCCTCCTCAGCTCGCAGTTGTAGGGAGGCAGTTAGAAAAGCCAAAGCTACCATGGAGCTCAGGATGGCATCCCAAGTTAAGGATAACAAAAAATTGTTTTTCAGATATATAGAGAGTAAAAGGAAGGCCCAGGACGGTATAGGACCACTGAATGGGCAAAAGCAATTGGTGACAGACAGGGGAGACAAGGCTGAACTCCTCAATGAGTTCTTTGCCTCAGTGTTCCTAAACAAGGAGCAAGACAAATCTCACAATGGGATCATAGAGAGACAACAGCAGGGCACCAGACCACCAAGTGTTGACCCTGAGATAGTGCAGAGTCACTTGGAAAGACTGGCTGCGTTTAAGTCACCAAGCCCGGATGAGCTCCATTCGAGGGTACTGAAAGCACTGGCTGATGTCATTGCACAGCCACTGGCAGGAATATTTGAGCACTCGTGATGCATGGGCCAGGTCCTGGAGGACTGGAAAAGGGCCAATGTGGTCCCTATTTTCAAGAAGGGGAGGAAGGAGGATCCAAGCAACTACAGGCCAGTCAGTCTCACCTCCATCCTTGGTAAAGTCTTTGAAAAGATTATTAAGGCTCATATATGAGAGAGCCCAGCAGGAAAAATTATGCCGAGGGGAAACCAGCATGGATTCATAGCAGGTAGATCATGCCTGACTAATCTAGTCTCTTTTTATGACCAGGTTACAAAGCACCTGGACACAGGAGTAGGGGTAGATATCGTTTACTTAGACTTCAGGAAGGCCTTCAATACAGTATCCCACCCCATACTGGTGAACAAATTAAACGGCTGTGACTTGGATGATTACACTGTCCGGTGGGTGGCAAATTGGCTAGAGGGTCGTACCCAGAGAGTGGTGGTGGACACGTTGGTATCAACCTGGAAGGACGTGGGCAGTGGGGTCCCACAGGGCATGGTCCTTGGACCGATACTCTTTATTAGTGACTTGGATGATGGAGTGAAGTGTACTCTGTCCAAGTTTGTGGATGATACAAAACTGTGGAGAGAAGTGGACACACTGGAGGGCAGGGAACAACTACAGGCAGACCTGGACAGGTTGGACAAATGGGCAGAAAACATTAGAATGCGATTTAACAAGGAGAAATACAAAGTGCTGCACCTAGTGAGAAAAAATGTCCAGCACACCTACTACCTAGGAAATGACCTGATCAGCAGCACGGAAGCAGAAAGAGATCTCGGAGTCCTAGTGGACTCCAAGATGAACAGGAGTCGTCAGTGTAATGAAGTCATCAGCAAAGCTAACTGCACTTTATCATGCATCAGCACATGCATGACAAACAGAATCAAGGATCTGATACTTTCCCTCTATCGGGCACTGGTCAGGCTGCAGTTGGAATACTGTGTCCAGGTTTTGGGTGCTACACTTCAAGAGGGATATGGATAACCTGGAGAGGGTCCAGAGAAGGGCCACTCGTATGGTTAAGGGCTTGCAGGCCAAGCCCTATGAGGAGAGTCTAGGGCATCTGGACCTCTTCAGCCTCAGCAAGAGAAGATTGAGAGGCAACCTTGTGGCTGCCTATAAATTTATCATGGGGGCACAGAAGGGAATTGGTGAGGCTCTACTCACCAAGGCGCCCCTGGGGGTTACAAGAAATAATGGCCACAAGCTAGCAGAGAGCAGATTTAGACTAGACATTAGGAAAAACTTCTTCACAGTTCGAGTGGCCAAAATCTGAAATGGGCTCCCAAGGGAGGTGGTGCTCTCCCCTACCCTGGGGGTCTTCAAGAGGAGGTTAGATAGGCATCTGGCTGGGGTCATCTGAACCCAGCACACTTTCCTGCCTATGCAGGGGGTCGGACTTGATGATCTAGCGAGGCCCCTTCTGACCCTGACATCTATGAATCTATGAATCAATTATTTATTCATAACCTTTGTTGATACATCTGCAATTCTGAGGATTTATGAAAAGAATAATGGAAAGCAGGCACATCAGAATCTGTCACTCAGATATAACATAAAGTACCATGTAGGTCTTTTGCTCACATTTGAGATGAACTCTCCAGACAGGCTATATACAGCCAGTTTCTACTGGGAGAGTCACTGTTTTCTCCAGTAGAAACCAGGAGTGCATAGACATTAAGGCTTTTTCTTATGAAGCAAAAACAGCCACACCAGGAGAAAATTAACCGTGGAGCAGGCTGGGCTAAATCATTCCCAGGAGAGCAGTAGAGCAGGAGGAAAGGGTCCCTGCCTTCCAGATCTATGCTCCCAGCAGCCAGCATTTAAGTCACCACCCTTCTGTTTAGTGGGGCAGCAAGAGGTAGTGAGGAGTTGGAAGCAATGAGCTGGGCTGGAGAAAACCTCTGCAATGTGGCTCCCAGCCCCTCTGGCTTTTAAAAATGCCACCTCTGCCACTCAGCTGAGTGGGAGGGGAGGGAAAAAAGGGAAGCCAGAGGAGCTGGGAATGAAAAAGCCAGCCCAGCCCAGTTCCTGCCCCGCCAGCTTCCCCTTGTTTTCTGCTCCCCCTAGGTGACCCAAAGCAGTTCCAAATGCATTGGCACCACAGTAAAACATCCTTGTCTTGTTTGACACTGGTCCGGGTCAGATTGGAGCAGCTTAGGGTAAGGCAGGCTCCTGAAAGTCTCCAGGAACACAGAGCAGGGGCAGTTGCCCTGCATAGGAAAACAGAGACAGTGTTCTCACTGTGGAAGAATGCCCTTCTCACATCCTCTCCTCCCCTCCCAGCCAACCTTCAGTCCCACCATTCCCCCTTAGCAGGAACCCTTCCTGGCTGTCTGTGCTCACTGCTGCTTTTCAGAAGCTGCCAAATGCTGCTTGGCAGTCTGCCCCCTTTCCAGGTGGGGAAAAGGGCAGGCTGTCAAGTAATGGTCTTTCTTTAAGGGAACGGCCCTTAAAGTGGCCCAGGGAACAGAAGTCTTGTGCCTTCTGGCTAGAGAGGTCACCTGTGAAGCTCTCCAGCTATATGGCTAGAGGAACATCTGTAAGTATGGCTCCCAGGCTATTTTTCTATTTAAAGAAATTTCTTCCATTAGAAATGAATGTCTGGAGACAGCCTACAATTCAGCCATGATTGCTTGTACTTTTCATCTCTCAAGGATGTATTACATTGTTCATAACATGCCTCTCTCTACCTCATTTTGAAATGTAATTTATGACAGCTGCTAGGCTCATTAATAATATGAAATGTAAGCAAATAATCCATAGTCTTTGATAATTCTGGTTGGTACCCTGTGGTTCCAACATGTACAGGGCATCTGTACTGTGTCTATATTAAAACTTTGAATATATAATGGAAGTAAGATTCAATTTAGGCTGTATAAGCTCCCTCTTCTAATCAATTGGTTCCTGCAACTGCTGGCCAAGTGAATTGCCAAATCAAATGGAAAATGTAATTACATATTTCCAAACCCCTTTTCATTTTATGGTATGTTATGAAATAAAGTGATATTTAAAAGGTATTATATTAAATTATAAAGGGGGGAAGTTGATTGATCAACACTAAAAAAAAATCATTAAACTTATTTTACAGTTTTTTCAATTTTAGGGAGCCATGCATATTGTAAAACAAATACCATATCCTAACAGGCTCTAATTCTCCAGCAAGTATTTTGACTATATACATCTCTGTTTTTCATATGATAACTGACAACTCAATAAATATTTTCAGTTTTTAAAAACACTGGATTCTGAGGTCAGATGAATTTGGGAAAGCAAGTCTCTCATGTGATTCCAGAGGACATTGAAAAGTTCAAGACACAGAAGGCAAATAAAAAAAAAAAAAAGGTATATCTTCTAAGTCTCTCAAATTTTGAATATTTCTGATTAGTCATACTGATATCTGCTTCAAGGTACACTGAACTAGCAAAGACTTCTTTTTTAAACTGGTGTCACCACTAATCCTGCATGGTTACAATTGACCTTGATACTGATCATGCATGTTATTGAATGATGAATGTTCTCAGCATAGTACACAGACTTCTATGGAGCTAATAATAGTTACTGTTTTGCAAGATTAGGTCTTAATTTCAGACCTAATCTCCTCCACAGCATTGCAGCACCTCAAGATTTACTTGACTGCTCCATATTTAACATACTGAAACATTATTTTTTTTGTCAGGGCCCCTAGGAGGGTCAGGGAGCACAACTCCAGATAGTCACTATAGACTGTGTGTAGTTTATACGAAAACAGAAAGCCCCTCCAAGTCAGGAAGTAACCCTAAAAGGGAGCTCAGGGAAACAAGAGTATAGTGGTTGCTAGTCCTGTGCAAAGCAAATAGTATTTTGGCTTTGGATTCAGTCGATTCGGGGGGACAGTGATTTGATTTGGTGATTCAAATCCCTGTCCCAAATCAATTCAGCCAAATCTGATTTGGAGATTCAGCTACTGTTGAATCAGCCGAATCTCCAAATAACACAGGCTCCATTCCCCGCCCACTCTCAATGGCTGTGCTGCCTGCCCCAGCTCCCGGCTTTCTGGGGAAAAAAAGATTTGGGACATAGAGACAGCTTTAAATGTTTTTTCTATATACCTGCAGGTAGCAGGGGCCCATGAGTGCTGAGATGCTGGGGTGAATGGAGTATCTCACAGGAGCGTGGGGGACTCCCCAGCATGCTTGGCAGCAGACCTGGAAGTGGACAAGAAGCACTTCTGGTATACTTCTAGGTCTACTGGAGAGTGCACAGGGGGGCACCCTCATGGCTCCCTGGCTCAGTGACTGGTGCCTTCTGGGCCTGGGGGGGGAGCATTTAGGGTCCCCTGCAGCCAATTGCCAAGCTGGAAGTGTGGGGCCTCCCAGTATGCTCCCTGGCAGACCCAGAGTGGATTGGAAGTACTTCTGGTCCACTTCTGGGTTCGCTGTCAAGCACATGGAGGGCCCCTCCCCATACTCCTGTGGGACACTCCATGTGCCCCAGCATCACAGTGATCATGAGCTGCATCTGGTACCTCAAGATATGTAGAAAAAACTTGTAAAGGTTTGTCTATATCCAAATCGCTGATTCTCTGAATCAGCATCAAATCTTCAGATTCAGCCGAATCGAATCGGGGACAATGACCCAAATAAATTAATCAAATCACTGTCCCTGATTCAGGCCAAATCTAAATCAAATAGGACCCACTTCACACACCACTATTTACTACGTACTAAACCACAAAAAACAAAACATCACAAAACAACCCCCCCCACCCCAACTTAGCTCAAAAACTTTAATCAGAAATATCAAAAAGCAGCAGCAAGTAGTGTGGCCTTAGGAGGCCACTTTTGAACTAAAACAGAATTGGAGGGTAAGCAGTCTGGGAATAAAACTAATGCAATTATGAAATAAGAATTCTCTCTTCAATAACTGAAGTCATTTCAAGTCCCAATGTTACCTAGGGGGGGAAAATGGATATCTACTTAATTATCAGTGAGAGATGGGAACCTATCACCAAACTGTAAAGTGTTACTGAAACGAAATTAGGATGAAAAGCAGAAATAGATTTTTCTAAACATTTTTGCAAACTTTTTAGTTTCTAAACAATCCTACCTGCTTTTGATAACTCTCTACAAAAAGCTTGCACTATACATTTAAGTTTTCTTTTTGAAGTATTGCCCAAAGGGCCAACAAAGAGCCTGAGTTTTCCTATTGTCTACTAAGGTTGTATGAAACCACGTGAAACAAGGAGTAAGATTTACATTGCTTGTCTCAAAGCTTTCAGTAAAGACAATTTGGCCCAAAGTTTGAGGGTGGGATGAAGACCTGATGCAAATTTATTTGACTATTTCTGGTCTTGTTTAGTTCAAAGGGATGACACTAACTGTGGCCTGGCTGCAAGGATGAGTTGCATTAAGAGGTAGATCACTGGGAGGGTGGAATGGCTGTTGACAGGATGCTAACTCAAAAGGTGGACTAGTGTCTACAAAGTCTAAAGTAGTTGTTTTAAACAGAAATAGTTCATAGCATTATCCTGACACAAGAACCATATGAGGGTTTACTCAATCATGCTTATGGAAATTCCAAGACATTTTAGTGTCTTTTATTCTTATGACTAACAAAAATCTCACCTCACTCCTTTGTGTAAAAGTATTCCTTGTTAGCCTGGATTTTGTTTACTCCTTGAATGATAAGGTTCAGCCTCCTGATGTTTAGAAGAAGGCAGTGAATAAGATTTAAATGATTTAATAATACTGCAGTCAATACACTAGACTTTTGTTCTTCCCTAGTGAGCGCCTCACAACATGGCATACATGACAAATGTGCATTAGCTGGAGACCAATTTGTAAAGGTGCCACACAGAGACAGAGAGAAAAAAAAGCAGAAAACAAAAATGGACTAATGTGCACTTCTTTGGCTTGGTTGAAAATCTATAAGGTCTGATGAGTTCTTTTCAGAAGTGACTGTTGTCAAGGTTGGTGGGACAAATTCTTCCCTTGTCCCACATTAACCTCTTAATGAAATTAGTGACAGACTTCACTGTAGGACTTGGAATGACTATGATTATCAAACAGGAGCTATCAAGATGCAGTTATCAGACAGGAATTCTGTTACGGTGGCAATCAATTTTTATGGGTAGACTCTATTTCTACCTGTCTTCTGTGCTCCTTAACATATTCATGGAGCTCAATCCAGCTGGAATCACTAGACTTAAATGAAGTCTGCTTTGTATCTCCATCTGCCAACAGCATGGATTAGGACAGAAAATAAGGAAGTTCCATTGCAGTTGAAGTAGCAGAAGTTACCCAGCTAGACCCTCTCATCACCTTGTTATCCCTATCTAAGGTAAGCATGGAGGGTTTCTCTCCATAAAATAGCTACTGCACAACAGGAAGCTGAGACTGGAAAACAGCAGAAGCACCTGAAACTCCACTGGTCTACCACCCTCATTGCAAATGTAGCATTTTGGATATGTGTTTTCACCCTTTGTAATTTGTAAAATGGTCAGAACAGAAGATTGTTTTTGGAAGGAGAGAGGAGCACAAGAAAAGCAAAGATGGAAGGAACAATGAATTTTCACTATGCTAATTAAAATGCCCAGATTTAAATAATTCAAGACCAAGCTATACAAACTATATAGCCTTTTAAGCTGCTTCATCCTGCTTCAACGTATCTCCTCCTGCAATGTTTTCCATAATTATGATTTTAACTTTTATTTTAAGGTTGGGAACATGTTTTCCCAGGTGCTTGCAGAGTATCTAGCTATCATATTATGACCGGCACTTCAAATACCATGTATATAATAATGGCCCTCTCACTTTATTTAGGGTAGCTCCCTATCCTTCTCTTCTATTTTTTGAGGTAAGGAATATGGCAAATTTAAATCTTCAGGCATAACATCCCCCCCCCCCCCCCTCCCAATTCAACTGTTTTTAGAACAAAGCGCAGAAGACTGTTTAACCTTCATGGTATTACCAACAGTTTTGTTGAGCTTCATGATTATTTAATAAGTCCATTATTACTGAACTGATGAGCTAGAAAACAAAACAATCAGAGTGACTGCTGACAAAAACAGAGTCCCAAAATTCGTAGCAGGCACACCAGTTTTTGGATGCATCTAACTGCTACTTTTTCCACAAAGAAAAGGGAAAAAAAGCTGAAAATATCAGCAAACAAATCAATTGTTATTTCCAATGAAGATCTCAGAGGGGAGCAAAAATAGTTATAGATAATGTTATGACTAGTGTATATAACTATTGGTATTGCTTTGGGAAGGCTCATGATTTACCAGTTTTCTTGCTAATCCCTTGTATCTCACTGTTAGAGGAGAATTTTTGCAGTCATTGGCAAACCTCTTTTGATGAGAAGACTGAGCTGAACCATTGCCAAGAATTCATATCAGACCCCATACTTTTGAAGGTTCAAAAAAAGTTCAGTTCATTATCTGCATATCCCAAAGTCATCATTGCCGACCTCTGCATAAAAGGTTCCAACTAAAGCTTGTTACAATGTTATAAAGAAATTTCAAAGCTAAAACATTTTGGAAACACATACTGGTTTGATGAAATTCTCATTGTCAATAAATGTTCAGGCCAGTGTTCTTTGTTAGGTCCTGGTTCAAGTCCCAACTCTACCCAATTCAAAGTGGCTTGGGGTAGAACAGCCCCCAACCACCCCTTCTGCTCTAAAGCAGGCAAAAGAGGAGCTAATTCTGAATCTCTCATATCCCAGACTACAGGTATAACTACTCAATATTTGAAAGAGCTTGGGTTTTTTTTAATTTGAAAACTATTTGACACAATTCTGTTTTCATGTTAATATTGCTTTTTGTTCTGATATGGGACATAATTTAAACCCCAGAAGTTGCCACTGAAAAACGGTCTCTGAACAACTCTAGTTGCAAGCCAGTGCCAGAAACAGAAAGGCTGAAAGAGATTATTTGACAAAGCAAATGCTGAATTTCTGGTACATTATAAGAAGCCAAATTCTTATCAGAGTTGTTTACTAAATTTTGTAGTCTCAGTTGGGTGCTCAAGCCAAAACAATCTAGGTTTCATTTGTCATTTGATTAACAGGTAAAAGATGGTGGTCACATACCATTCCATATTGGAACCTATGAGAAGGCGCATCAGAACAATTACAGTCTGTGCTCATGAACAAACAAACCTCAAGAGAAACTTTCCCTGCCCCTCCATTACTGGTTCTGAAACAACCTCCAAAACTTCACCACTCAACGCATCATCAGAAGCAAACTCCCCATGTATCAAGCAACACACCAAGTATACAAAAGCCTTCCTTAATGAATGCAAAAATCTTTTCAACATTTTCATTGCCACCACAATCAATATACCCCACAAAACCATCAAAATCCATGGATGCTACACATGTGAATTACAGAGTTATCTCTATGGTATCTCTCCAATACAGTAAGCCTCCTCATGGAGTACATGTGGGTGAAACTAAGCAACAACTATGCTTCAGAATTAACTCTTGCAGAAAAGTAAAGTGATGCAATCACCTCTGGGAGAACAATTTTTACAGAAGAATTACTCAGTTTCTGACATCAAAGTGCTTATGACTCAATGAAATCTTTACAAACTTGTAGAAGACAGAACTGAGGGGAAAAAATATAAAGTTTTGTCCTTGAAGTTTAGTGTTCAGTAAACACAGACAATAGTTTCATGACATCATGATTGAACTGGTGTCATTTTTAACCTCTCTGTATTCTATAGGTAGTAGGGACGCTAATTATGTAAAAGAACAAGATAGCTGCACTTCTCTTGTTCTGAAGCTATTTCTGATAACCTTTCTGTGCCACTATTTTACAGCCCTCCTCCATTCCTTGAAGGGCCTGTTTTCTAGAATATATGAACAAGAAATGGTAGCATTCATGGACTGGTTTAAAAAAAGAATTCACCATCTTATTGGGATCCCACCACCACCTAGAGCCACTGTACCTGAAAAGAAATACCAGAAAGACTTCTTAACCTTGCCTCCCCCTGCTCCCCGCAATCCCTTCCCCCTATCTACAAATGAATTTAGTGCCCCTAAAAGTTTCTAGACTGATAGCATCAGTAAGTAAGATGTCTGAGGAAGATGATAATTCTTCTGGAAATTAGGGGTTGGCACTACATAAGCAGCATTTACTTGCTTAAAGCCTAGCATAAGCACTGTGACTTGTGTTGCATTGTTGATGGTTTTGTCTTTTTTACTTTAAATAAATACATGGTAATAGAATACATGGATACAAAAAATCATGGACTAAATATAGACATTGGACTTATGACACATTATAACCTGCCTGACATCTGACTCCCCAGGTATCTCTCCACTATTTCACTGCTACTTTCATCTCCCCCCCCCCCCCCCCGCCTACTTGCCGCCTGTCTCTCACCCACTGACTCCTCAATTTATATCTTCACTGACTGCCTCTCTTACATGCATACCAGCCCAACCTCTGGCTTCTTTACTATTCATTCCATCCAGGAAGAGCACACACCAACTGCAGAGACTTCCTCAGCCTGATGAAGGTTTTTTAAACCTGAAATCTTGCTAAAAAAATGTTTTCCAACTATTTAAGTTGGTCTAATAAAAGATATCAGATTCACCCAAAGAACCTTGTCTGCCTATGTCCTTAGACCAACATGGTTATAACCTAAAACCTTGGTAACAGAATTGCATTTTGAACGAATGAACAAGGAGTCTAAACTTGACAGGGTGGTTCAGTCTGTAATCCCCCAAATCCTTATCTTATATAATGAGGCTACCAAAAGGGTGCTAATTAATAAATGATGGTGGTACTTGTGATATCCTACCGTCTTTTCGGCAGGTATCAGCAAGATGTTCAATACATTTCAAAATAACCTATACAAACTGCTGAGAGATAATCTTGACTTTCCATAGGTATGGATTTCAGTTCATTCAAGCCAGAGCTTGAATTAAGCAACCTATAACCAGCAGGCTAAGCAGATCACTAAAATCCTCTCTAAGATCAATCTCAAAACAAGGAAGGGCAGGGAGAGAGGGGGAAGGAAATCAAGCAAAGCAAAACAGAACACACACATATCATAAGGCACATATTAGCCTCCCCACAAGCCAAAACCATCACAAGGAAGCAATTTAAAGTTTGGTTTTAGTTCACCTTTTTGGTAACAACTAGTAGTTAATGAAACAATGTGCTAATAGAATCCACAAATGATACTGTTATGTTAGATGGTAGGAAAAAAGACATTGGTAGCATTACAAGTATGAACAGAACAACAGCAATGATAACAATCACGAAAAAGACTAAGAGGGAAGAGAATCAGTAATGCAGATAGTCCATAAGGAAAGGATACCTGGATAACAGTAAAAACAAAAGCATGCCAAGGGTGAAAATAGAGGGCAAATAAGAAATGATTTGCAATACAATCCGGTAGGAAAAAGGCTGATTCAATATCAGCTTGTATAAACAAAAGTACCATGTTATCAAGCTGAGAGGTAATAATCTATTGCTATTATGGCACTGGTAAAACTTCCCCAGAAATACTGCTTTTATTTCTGGATGCCTTGTTACCAGAAAAATAGCACCAAACTGTGAGAGTACTGAATATAGAAACAAATGCTATTTGGAGATTTGGAAGGCTTTCTTATAAGAAAAGTTTAAGAGAGCACTGTGTTCAAACTTTAATTCTATTTTAAGATTGGAGAGGGGAAGACATGGGATAAAGTTAAGACAGGAGAAATTAAATTGTCAGAAAAGCTGCAAGTCAGGAAAATCAATTGGATTAAATTGCTGTCCAAGGCAAGAGAAGCCATCTCATTTCTGGGGATATATAAAACTAACCTGGACAAAAATATTAAAATGTACTGTAGGGTTAAATTCTGCATTGGTATGAAGATGGTCTGGATCAAGGTACATAAGGCTTAAATTTGAAATAAATTGACACAATGGTTTCAACTTGTTCAACTCCTTGAACAAGCACTTATCCCAATACAGGCTGCTGCCAAGTATCAGGAAACACGAAGTAAATTTGGTCCGACTGAAGACAAATATTCCAGGTGCAACCTCTACATTATTAGTCAATGAACTGATTAACAGCACTGATGTGTGATTTGAATATTTAAAGTAAAACATTCAATAATTTAAAAGATGTGACCCAGGAAAGTCACACCCAGAATTTTCCAATGCTATTTGTTGCATGTTCGTTACTGCATTATCCTACTGAGGTTACACCCACAGGTATAAAACACATTTTAAAAAAATTATAGCATATATTTTATCATGTAAACTGTAGCAAAACCTGCAAGAAAAATCCTAAATTTGCAGATTCCACAGATTTGCCATGCTGGTAAGCTTTCCATTATCCCTGCTGAGATGTGAACAGCCTCTCAAACAGGTAGCATGTGGCCTGCATATCTCTAATTCCCATTTTCTCTCATAACATGTTTAGCTGTCTTATCTGTCAGCCTCATCTCATTATTATTCAAGGGAAATGCTGATTTGTGAAAAAAGACAAGCTTTGAGTGAATGCTATTTATTCATTGAACAGCACTCCATAGTATGTTGTCTCTCAGCATAAGGGGCTATTTTTTTTTAATACAGATTTTTCATGTCTTGAACATCCATAGGTAGAGAATTTTTTTTTTCCTATACATTCATGAGCTTTTCCATTCAGAAAATTTTTCCATTTGGAAGAGAAAGGTACACTATACCATTAATCACTTTGATTTTACTTTCCTTTGGCAAGTGCAATCCACAGAAGCCTGAGCAAGTTGTCATCTCCAAAAAAAAATAATCACTGAAGGTTGCTTATTCTTTATTGTTTGCAAAAATTTGCTAAAACGCCTTTTTAAATTATGCATTCTAAAGGCTCAGGCTTTACTTATTTCATAGCATCATTTTGCTTCAGTATTTTATTACTTCTGATATGGTATAAGGCGTCAGCTTGACACTTGAAAGATTTTATGATTCTGTATTATTGTAGGTGAAGTTTCAGAAGAATTTCCTCAGTTTCACTGTTCAGTTTCTACCTGCTTACCATCAAATGCACATCAGTAGGAGAGGTGTTGGTTTACTTTTCTGGCATGATCCTAAATTGTCACCATAATTATTGCTGACTATTAAAAACTGTGAAAACATTATGATAAAATTACAAAATCAAGGGCTAAAAAAATTAGGAAATGCCAGAAATAAGGAGGCCTTTGGAAATGTACAGTTTCCAATGCATATGCACATAGAAGTTATTTTAGAGTTATGGGATGACATTTTGATGTCATGATCAAAGATGAATCTGGGATACTGTTGATGAAAGAAGAAGAAATTAAGGGCAGGTGGAAGAACTGTTTTGAAGATCTGATGAACAAAGAGAACCCAATAAGTTTGTGAGTAGTGCTACAGAAAACTAAGGCATGGTGAACAACATCAGCAGAATGGAGGTGAAAAGAGCACTGAAGAAAATGAAGAATGGGACAGCAACAGGACCTGATGATATACCAGTGAAAGTTGGAAAGTCTTGGGGGAAGAATGAATTGATATACTGTGAAAGCTGTTTAAAGTGATATCGGCAACATAGAAGATGCCAAATGAATGGAGAGGGAGTGTGTTGGTGCCAATATTCAAACAGAAGGGTGATGTCCAGGATTGTGGCAACCATGAGGGAGTCAAATTGATGTCTCACACTTTGAAAACATGGTAAAGAGTGATGGAGAATCAGTTAAGAACTGAGGTGGTCACTGGAGAAGGCCAGTACAGATTCATGCCAGGGAAAAGTACCATGGATCCGTTTTTTGCAATAAGACAAGAAATAGAAGGAAGGTATTAAAGATACCTATTTCATTTTTATTGACCAGGAAAAAGCCTATGATCATGTGCCCATGGAGGAAATATGGAAATGTATGAGAGTTAATTTATCAGAACCATTAAGGAGATGCATTGGAAAAGCACAATGAACAGTTCAGGAGAGACAAAGAGTTTTGAGATGAATGTTGGTATACATCAAGTGTCAGCTTTGAGCCCGTTTCTGTTTGTGGTCATGATGGATGTGTTTACTGAACAAATAAGGAGACCACCTTAGAATATGATGTTTATGGACACCATGGTCATTTGTGCTGAGAGTTTAGAGGAAGTGCAAGCTGGAGTGGATCAATGGAAAGAAATGCTAGAGAGAAGAGGAAAGAAGATTAGTTGATCCAAAATGGAATATATACACTGATTTCTCTGAGGTACCCGATGTTGGAAATGTGAAAAATCAATGAGAAACATGTTTGAAAAAGTTGACAAGTTCAAATATCTGGGGTCAGCCATTCAGCAGAACACAGAGTTAGATGAAGAGCTAAACCATCAAATAACAGCAGGGTGGACAAACTGGAAATTGGTGACAGGAATATTATGCGACAGGAGAGTATCAGTGAAGCTGAAGGGAAAAGTCTACAAGATGTGTGAATCCAGTGCTATTGTAGGGAGTGAAGACATGGCCCCTGAAGAAAACTCAAGCAAGGAGACTGAATGCGACAGAGATGAGAATGCTCCAGCGGATGTGTGGCATGATGAAGATGGATAAAGTGAGGAATACTTACAGAGGATCAGTAAAGGTAGTGGAGGCATCTAAGAAAGTACAAGAGAGAAGACAGGCATGGCATAGGTATGTTCAAAGGAGTGCAGAAGAATAGATGGTAAAAGAAGTTACCAGAATGGCAGTGCCAGGAAGAAGTGGAAGAGGAAGACCAAAGGTGAGATGGGGAGATACAGTGGAGAGGGACATGAGAGAGGAGTTGGAAGATGTGTATGACTGAAGCTGGTGGAGAGCCAGAATCTGCAACAGCAACTCCATTTAGACGGGACAAGTGAGGGAAGAAGAATTACAGGATGATATTTGCTCCACAGCATCCCCCTGCTCCCTCCAGTCGGTGCCCCTCACTTTCCCCGTCACACACATTCTGTTCCCATGTATATAGGAATTTACCCATTTATCCCTTGTCCTATTCTCTTGCCTCCCCCAATCCTCCTTTTCAACCCTATTTTCCCCTATCTTCTCCCTCCCCCAACTGCTTCTGTGTCTTTCCCTTGTCAACCTTCATGGAATTAGTTCTTAGACAGTATTTAAGTGCCTAATTCCTCTCTAGGCACCTAAATACCTTTTTCTATACCAGACACTATGAGCTATATAGCACAGCTGCTTGTGACAGAAGCAGCATCAGAATAGATAGAAGAAATCCTGTCAGTGACTGCCTTTCAGGATTCTCCCCATGCACTCTTCAACATACTAGTAGTATGTGCCATTACTCAAGCCTGTCAGTGTAGGGAACTAAAGTTCCTTAAAGTGTCTATTTCTAGCATTTCTATTCCCTGGATTATCTTTAAGCTCCTATGTTCTGGCTATATCCTCTCTTTTCCTCTGATTATACCTACTTTTCTAACTCAATACCATTGCTCAGCTCCCTGTAAAGAGAAAAAGTAGAGACTCAGATTACTATGCAAGTGAATATAACCCACATTTAGCCTCCTGATACAGGAACTTTTCTATATGTGAGCTCATCCTTAGTGGTTTATGCTGTACTGGCTTTCAGCAATGCTAATCCAGCCAGCAGGATCAAACTCCCTCTTGGCATTGCCACACACATGTAAATTTATGTCTCATCTGCTAGCTCAGTGGAACATATTAATTTCTTCTTATTGAAAGAAATTACTTTCCTGCACTTTCTAAAGCACATGGATGCCAGAGCAAAGACACCCTACCTTTCAGAATCCTTCCTGCATAACAAATATATGTCATTATTGTGTGCATTATTATTATTTATATTCTGGTAATGCCCATAATGTGCCAGGCATTGCTTATGTCTTCCCTTGTGCACGTGTACAATTGCAGAGCTTAATTAATTTTGCTTTCTTAAACTATTCGTGTTAACATAACTTTCTCATGTCTTGTTTTAAAAGGCCTAAAAGATCCTTTCAAATAAAGAGCTCTGTAAAATTTTATTTTTAGCCATACTCTAAGGCTAGGGACAGAAATTACACATAAACTGGCATAAGTGATTGGAAACTGGTTTAAAACTGTAACACAACAGAAGTTCAATGCACATAAACCACTTTTCAAATGGCTGAAACTAGTTTAAGATAATGTAGTATCAGACTTAACTGATTTAGGTAAAATCAGTTTATTGGGCTTCAAACAGATATGTAAAAATTGTCCTTCTAAGTAACAATTCCACAATAAAAAATTTTCAAGCTATATACTCCAAACATTTATGAAGGGACAAGTGCTTACAACCTATCCAGCCTCAATGACATGCAATCACAACCAGGCTCCCTCTGTCTATCTCTGTCTCTCTAACATAATTTAGTGTTGACCATTTATGTAATTATCAATCCGATGCCATTGGCTTGTGATGTTTAGCCATGTAAATAGAGCTCTACTTGACAAACAGTTGTCGCTGACCAGACATACAATGATTTTTGAGGGATGGTTTGGGTGGAGGGAGGAGCGGAGGTTGGAGGTAAGGAGAGATGTTTGACAGGGAAATGATTTAGTTTTCACAGGCACAAAAGAATTTCACTCATTTGCAAGCCAATTCTACTGCTGGTAAAGAATTTATCAATTAGCACACACCTTGGGAGTGTGCTAATTGAGCCAATTATAGCTTGATTCATCTGCACTGACAATAAAATAGCTCACCAGATACCCTTTGCTTTTACAAGACAATCTTTTTTTTTTCTTTTATGCATGAATTTAGTTTGGAATTCACTATATTTAACAGATATGCATCTTGAGATTATGAAGATTAGGGGAAGAAAGAAGGGAAGAGTTATCCATAAGTGATCCTCTTACTGAAATGTAGTAATTGGTCACCCTCGTTATTAAAATGTCATGACCTTTTATAGAAGAAACATTCTTCCTTGCTTTTTCCCCCCAGATTACTGAAAATGTGGTTGAAAATGGATGTGAGAAACAATTCTAATTTCTGATAAAAGAAAAGCACACAGAAGTTGCGATATTTTAATTATGAGCGTTTACACACGGCTTCTCCATTTTCTTCTCCCTCTTATCCAAATGCTCTAGTAAGTTTTTAATTTAGGGCCAGATGGTGAGGTCAATGAGAGAAAGCCCTTTCATAGATTCATAGATGTTAGGGTCGGAAGGGACCTCAATAGATCATCGAGTCCGACCCCCTGCATAAGCAGGAAAGAGTGCTGAGTCTAGATGACCCCAGCTAGATATTCATCTAACCTCCTCTTGAAGACCCCCAGGGTAGGGGAGAGCACCACCTCCCTTGGGAGCCCGTTCCAGACCTTAGCCACTCGAACTGTGAAGAAGTTCTTCCTAATGTCCAATCTAAATCTGCTCTCTTCTAGCTTGTGGCCATTGTTTCTTGTAATCCCCGGGGGTGCCTTGGTGAATAAATACTCACCAATTCCCTTCTGTGCCCCCGTGATGAACTTATAGGCAGCCACAAGGTCGCCTCTCAACATTCTCTTGTGGAGGCTGAAAAGGTCCAGTTTCTCTAGTCTCTCCTCGTAGGGCTTGGTCTGCAGGCCCTTGACCATACGAGTTGCCCTTCTCTGGACCCTCTCCAGGTTATCCGCATCCTTCTTGAAGTGTGGCGCCCAGAATTGCACGCAGTACTCCAACTGCGGTCTGACCAGCGCCCTATAGAGGGGAAGTATCACCTCCCTGGACCTATTCATCATGCATCTGCTGATGCACGATAAAGTGCCATTGGCTTTTCTGATGGCTTCGTCACACTGCCGGCTCATGTTCATCTTGGAGTCCACTAGGACTCCAAGATCCCTTTCCACCTCTGTGCCACCCAGCAGGTCATTCCCTAGGCTGTAGGTGTGCTGGACATTTTTCCTCCCTAGGTGCAGCACTTTGCATTTCTCCTTGTTGAACTTCATCCTGTTGTTTTCTGCCCACTTGTCCAACCTGTCCAGGTCTGCCTGCAGCTGTTCCCTGCCCTCCGGCGTGTCCACTTCTCCCCATAGCTTTGTGTCATCTGCAAACTTGGACAGAGTACATTTGACTCCCTCGTCCAAGTCACTGATGAAGACAATAAAGAGTATCGGTCCAAGGACCCAGCCCTGCGGGACCCCACTGCCCACACCCTTCCAGGTCGAGACCGACCCATCTACCACGACTCTTTGGGTGTGACCCTCTAGCCAATTCGCCACCCACCGGACTGTGCAGTCATCCACATCACAGCCTCTTAACTTGTTCACCAGTATGGGGTGGGATACCGTATCGAAGGCCTTCCTGAAGTCTAAGTATACGACATCCACCCCTCCTCCTGTGTCCAGGCGTTTCATAACCTGGTCATAGAAAGAGACTAGATTGGTCAGGCACGATCTGCCTGCCACAAACCCATGCTGGTTTCCCCTCAGCATAATTTGCCCTGCCAGGCTCTCACAAATGTGAGCCTTGATAATTTTTTCAAAGACTTTACCAAGGATGGAGGTGAGACTGATTGGCCTATAATTGCCCGGGTCCTCCTTCCTCCCCTTTTTGAAAATGGGGACCACGTTAGCCCTTTTCCAGTCCTCCGGGACTTGGCCCGTGCGCCATGAGCATTCGAATATTCCCACCAGTGGCTCTGCAATGATGTCGGCCAGTGCCTTCAGCACCCTCGGATGGAGCCCATCCGGGCCTGCCGATTTAAAGGCATCCAGTTCTTCCAAATGACTCTGCACCATCTCAGGATCTACGTATGGAAGTCTGGCGCCTTGCTGCTGCCTCTCTACAACCCCAGTGAGAGACTTGTCGTGCCCCTCACTTAGGAACACTGAGGCAAAGAACTCATTGAGGAATTCAGCCTTGTCCCCCCTGTCTGTCACCAATTGTTTCTGCTCATTTAGCAGTGGTCCTATTCCTCCCTGGGCCTTCCTTTTACTCCCTATATATCTAAAAAACAATTTCTTGTTGTCTTTTACTTGGGTTGCCATCCTCAGCTCCATGGTAGCTTTGGCCCGCCTAACTGCCTCCCTACAAGCACGAGCAGAGGAGGTATATTCATCTTTAGTGATCTCACCCTGTTTCCACTTTTTATGTGCTCCCCTTTTGGCCCTTAGGCTGCCCTGGATTTCTCTGGTCAGCCATGGAAGCCTCCTGGCCCCTTTCCCTTTTTTGCCTCGCTCGGGGATCGTCTTGCTTTGTGCCCGAAGGATCGTTTCCTTTAGGCACAACCACCCTTCTTGGGCTCCCATCCCATCAAAACTCCTACTCTGCAGTGCTTCCTTGACTAATCGCCTGAGTGCATTGAGATCAGCTTTCCTAAAGTCTAGCACTTTCACCCTACTAGTTACCTTACCCACTCGCCGTCTTATGTTGAATTCTATTATAAGGTGATCACTGTCTCCCAAATGGCTACAGATCTGGAGGTCCCCTATCATGTCATCTCCTGTTGCCAATACCAGATCCAGTATGGCATTCCCCCTAGTGGGACCATGCACCTCCTGTGTCAGGTGGAGGTCCTGTATACAGGTTAGAAACCTGCGTGAGCGATGGGACCTTGCTGTCTGCGTCTCCCAGCAGATGTCCGGGTAGTTTAGGTCCCCCATGACTACCGCCTCTTTAGCTTTTATGGTCTCCGAGAGTTGCCTCAGGAGCCCCGCATCTATTTCTTCCCCTTGGTGTGGGGGTCTGTAGCAGACCCCTACCACCAAATCCCTTTCTCCTTGCCCCCCATGTAGCCTAACCCACAATCCTTCTACTTCCTCAACCTCGGATTCTGTCTTGATGAGGGTTGATGTATATTGCTTACTGACATAAAGTGCAACCCCCCCCCCCTTTCTTCCCCAACCTGTCCTTTCTATACAATCTATAGCCCTCAATATGTACCGGCCAGTCATGGGATGAATCCCACCAGGTCTCTGTTAGCCCCACTAAGTCATAGGTGTTTAGTGCAAGCAGGAGCGCTAATTCATCCTGCTTGTTCCCCATGCTCCTAGCATTAGTATATAGGCACTTGAGCCCTGCGACTGGTGCCTTTGCTGCCCCCCCGCTCCGAGTCCCAAGGGGCCCATTGTTTCTTACCTTCTTGTTTCTTACCTGTTCTGTAGTGCTGGTCTCCCCATGGCTTTCAGGTTCCCAATGTACTCCTTCTTCAGGCTGGGCTGACCTTGTGGGTGCCACATGGTTTGGTGGTCCACAGCTTCCCCTGCCCTCGTACTCCCCTCCCCCCGACAAGCCTAGTTTAAAGCCCGCCGGAGGAGATCCGCCAACCTAGTAGAAAACACACGCTTACCTTTGGGGGACAGGTGAAGCCCATCCCAGCTGAGCATGTCCCTCGTCGTGATGTGCGGGTCATTGTCCAGGAAGCCGAAGCCTGCCTCGAGACACCACTGCCGAAGCCGCCAGTTGGTCTCTCTGATGCAGTTCTCCTGCCGTCTTCCTCGTCCGGTCACTGGTAGGATGGAAGAGAAAACCACCTGTGCACCGAACTCCTTCAGCACGCCACCCAGAGCACAGTAGTCTGCCATCAGGTGATCGGGGGTTCTCCTGGCCGCATCATTAGTACCCACATGGACTAGGACCATGGGGTAATAATCGGTGGGCTTGATCCTGGCCTGGATTACCTCCGTCACATCCTGAATCTTTGCTCCAGGGAGGCAGCATACCTCTCATGCCGAGGGGTCCTGGCGACAGATGGGCCCTTCCGTACCTCTCAGGTTGGAGTTGCCTATGATGAGCACTCGTCGCCTCCTCCTCTGGGTCCTCGTGGATCTCTTGTTCTGTTTGGAGTGTGAAAAACGTGGTGTTTCTTCTTGCCCAAGGGTTTCCTCCTCCCCTTCCATCTCCTGCAGGGTCGCCAGGGCCTCGTACCTGTTCACCAGTCGGACTGGAGAAGCTGGTACCGGTTCACTGCGAGCTGCTCCGGTCCTGGCTGTGACCGTCTGCCACTCTGCTGTGGAGGGTATTCCCCGGGGTGCTTCTTCCTTTGGTGCCTGGGCCTGCAGGGAAAAGAAATATCTGTCAATTTCATCCTCCACCTCCCTGATCCCCCTCAGCCTGCTAACCTCCTCCCGGAGCTCCCTCACCTGCGCCTCCAGGGCCCTAAGACGGGCACCTGCCGGACAGGTGTGGGGGCCCCCAATCTCTGCCCCCCCCGGCCCTGCTGGGGATACCCCACATGCCAGGAGGTAGGGGGACACCAGCTCCCCCATGGGCTCGGTCTGGGTGGAGGCCTCAGACCTGCCCCGGGTAGCCTTGTCCCCCTGGGCAGAGGCCCTAGCAGCACTCCTCGTAGATACCATTCTATAAGCTGCTGTTTGTAGACCTGCACGGTGTCTACGCCCTACCCCTACAGGAGTCCCACTCCTGGCCCTCCTGGCCCGCCCTCCGGCACGAACACCTGTGCAAACGCCGGCGTGCTCTTACAGAGCGCGCCTGTTTGCGCGCTCTGTTCGCGCCGCGCGGCTCGGGAGCGTGGCTCCCTACCGGCTCAGCTATATGGGATCCGGGGGGCTTCCCCTCCGGATCCGGCTCAGCTGTGCCGGGTCCCTCCGCCCCACTTACCTTCTGGGGATCAGCTGCTGCTGCCCCCGCTGCCAATTCCTCTGTTGCTGCTGCCGCCGCCGCCTCCGGTCAGTTGGTTGGTAAAAGGGCACACGTGCGTGCGGGACACACGTGTGCTGCCTCCTCTCCTTCCCGCTGCTGGTTCCCTTAACCTTAAAGAATACAGTCTTTAAAGCAGGAAGATGCCGAATTTAATCTCTGCTAAGCACCTTGTAAAATTATAGCATTATGTAATCATTTGCTTCTTGGCTGCTCCTGGATACTTAAGTAACCATGGTGGAGTGTTTTCATTATCACCTAGTGAGTCAGGAGTGCTTATTTCTTTTTGAGGCAGACAGTGTTACAACTATCCATGCCTTTTTGACAGCAACCTGCTAGCATGCATTCTAGCAAAACCTGCACGTTAGACAATGTGAAAGCTAAACCCAGGGAGCTATGTGGTTTACAGTTAACTCAAAAGTCTTTGGGACCTTCCAAGATCATGGACCATGCCATTATCTAGATGAGGTAAGATCAAACAAAACTAGAATATGCAGGAAGAGGATGGTCAGATACAGTGCTCTTAGAACTGCCATTATAGAACCTGTCTGCAGGTATGTGAAGGGAATATGTCTCTCAATGCAGAATTTTATAAATAATATTAAAGTTCATGCTTTTTAACATAGATACAACAACACTTAGGGGAGATGTATAAAACAAAAATAATTTAAACCCTGTCCGCCCGCCATTGATTGTCCATTTCAAAGACAGAATGTGTATTTACCAAAGCTGGGTTTGTTTGGGGGATTTTTTTTCTCCCACATCATTTCCTTTGAAAAAAATATTTTCTTAAACTTTCAATTTGTTAATAACACCCACAAACACCTATCTATAATGTAAAGATAACATTACATCTAAGCACTCTTTCTTCCCTTTTTCTTGTAATCATACAAAAGTAGAACTATAACTGAAGTCAAAATGTGACCACTACTAGGGCCCATCTACATGTTACAGGTATTGCACAATTAACTTGGTAATTGTTAAATTACCTTGAGACCAGCTACAAGTGCAAAATACCTACCAAGCCATAAAAAGCTCCAACCAGCTAGAAAGTTAGGCCTAAAAAATGTGTACTAACTTCATAACTATGGGACTGATGAGGATCCCAGGTACAAGAGTGCAACGTGCCCCGACAGGGCTGCGAGTCCCACAACTGAAGGAATTCTCAGGCCCAGCAGCTGCTGACTCTGGATACTGGCAGCACAAGGACCCAGACTTCTGAAGCTGCAGATACTGGGTCCCAGCAGCATGCTACCCAGCAGTCACAAGGCATGGCTGTGATCTCCCAGTCATGGGGGCTTCATGTACCCCTAGGAGATCTACTAGCCACAGGGGTGCATGGGGCTAGGAGCTGCTCAAGTGAGGGCCTCCCAGGCATAGGAGCCTGCTTCTTGCTGGTGCAAGGGAAGCCCATGACTGGGCTCCCCTTGCACCAGCAATAAGGTGTGATGGTATCTAATGCATGATCCCACAATCACATCTCCTGCCATGCACATGTGGTATGACAGAAGGTGTGATTGTGTGGATTGCACTTTAGATCCTATTGTGCTTTTACTGGCTGAGTCACATGGGTAGGAATTGATTAATCAGAAAGAAAAACCCTCTCACACAAACACCAATAGCTTCTCTATAGCTCTGTACATGTGAGCATGAATCTTTCAACCTATGAAATTTTGCAATGGACTATACATTTATTGAACTAGTGTTTTGCCTGCATCACATGACGACTCATTTAACATTCATAATTACTGCTTTTCCCACCATTTAGCTAGAGTTTCGTGAAACAACAAAAACAAGCAGGACTTACTGGCAATAATGGTAGGATAGAACTGAGCTTTCATAAGTCTTAATTCAACCTCACTAAAACCCATTTCTCATCAGATAACAATTGTGTGAGAGGTAGTATGAAGTACCAGTGAGAAACAGGCAGAGACATAGAGAGATTCACTTTAATATTTTCCATATTAACAATTTAGATAAAAAATACCTCCGATGGAAAAGAGTTTTAAATGAATACTGCTGTGGCAGATTCTGATCCCAGGTACTGAGATAAAATAATCTCACTGAAATCCAAGGAATACTTATATATTTGCACCAATGTTATGTAGGTGCAATCTGGCCCAGCATTTTGTATTTAATCTGCCATTGGTACAATGCTCCCAAAGTTGAGATGGCATCTTTTATGGTGTAAACGCCCAAAGATATTTTTTTCCTTTAAAAGGCCCTATTTAGTTTGCTGCATTTCATTTTAGAGAACAAAAACCAATGAAAAAATATCAGTTCTAATGAAAACAAAGAAATCATTTGCCAAATGCATAAAAGGACAAAAAGAATTTTAAAATAGATACAACATAGTCAAAGAATGCAAGGTAAAACAAACATAATATAATTTTCCTTTTCAATTAATGTTGATTTATTTACTGGGAAAGGAAGTATAATGGTGTGGGGGGGTGCTTCATGATACATTTCTGAAGGGAAGCAGGGTGACTTGGTGGATAGAGCATGGCATTGGGACATAATGGGACCTATTTTTATTCCTGGTTCTGCTAATAAAAAAATGAGGTTCCAGAAAGCCAAAAAGTACAATGTGGATAATGAACTCTACTTTATTTGTCAAATTTATGGGTGGAACATACTATACAATAGCATGGAGCCAGAAAGACTGAGATAGAGTTAGATATAACTATGGAATTAAGACATGCAAACAGGGCACTTAACTCATTTTTTTAAATCGTTTAAAAGAAATACTGCCTCAGTTGTAGTATCATCCAACCACTTAAAATGCAAACAACTAAGCCAAATATTGTGCTTATATCCTTGTGAGATTACATACTTGAGGTAGGACAGGGCACAAGTATTTAGCCAAATAATGTCAGCTTCATTGCTGTAGTGGTAGTTAAATGAAAAGGAATTATAAAACAGAGTAATAAACTGAATTAGAAAACTCAAATGAGGGTATATGCTAAAGTATAAGGGAGCATTGTACTATTGATTAAGGTCCAGATTTAGAACTTCAGCCATTTTCTGCTCAGTGTTGCCATATCTGCAAACATGGGAACCCAGAAATATGTGTACTCTACACTTTCTGTGCAACTGCACTAAAGAGTACTATTGGGTATAATATGGAAAGAAGCATGATAACTGGCATAGGGTATATGCAGATGTTACACTGAGGTCAATTTAAGTAGTGTTAAATTGATCTAGAGCGAGAGTGTTCAATTTCTGGCCCACAAGGCAAATGTAGCCTGTGGAACATGGGTATCCAGCCTACGGGGCTCCCCCCTGGATTGGGAAATTTGATAGCAGGGGAGCAATGGCAATAAATACAGCCACTCTCTCTGGCTGCCAAATTCCCAAACACCAGGTCCTGCATAGCAGCTTTGGACCAGGTCAAAATGCCTCCCCGCATCCCTGCTGCTGGATGGGGATGGGCCATACCCCCTTTCTCCTGTGGGGCTGGGTTGTGACTGGTTCAAGTCCCCTCCTCTCCCCCATGGGGCCAGGTCAGAGCTGAGATGCCCTGTGCTCCGCTCCACACAGTTGGATATGGCCCTGCCACAACTGCCCTTTGCTGAATCGAGACCATCAGTCTCAGTGCCAAGTCCGGGCACTGCCCATCCAGCCTGCTGGCCCAAAAGGTTGAACACCACTGATCTAAAGTGCCAGTTTGTGCAGACATTTGGGGAGGTTTAATCAGGCAAAAAATGACCAACCCAATCTAAATTACTTCACAAGAAATGAGCTCAGTCAGACTGGGAATGGATTATCTTGATCTACCAAACATCTAACACCCTCCCCCCACACCTGAGCCACCAATTTCCCCTGCCAACCCCACCTCCCAATCCCACCAAAGCCCACACCCCTCCCCCCCACTCCATGGACCCACTAGCTGACCCTTCCCACACCCTGAGTTACTTGGATTGGGTTCCTTGCCCTGGAAAATATGTGCACAAGTCACTTCTGATCTTCAGTCATGAGGCTTAATGCAAGCTACATGATCATAGATTGCATGAAGCAAGTGTCTGCATATAACCCTGGAGTGGTGCCAAGTGCATGCCAATAAGCATATTGGAGGCAAAATGCTGAAAGTCACTCTAAGACAACTAGAGTTAGGTGCCTACTGAAAAGCTGTGTTGTGGTCCTACCTTCAAAGTCATGTTGTAGTACTACCAAGCATGGTCAGGAGGCTGTCTAGAAAGGTCTGAAAAGTGACTCGGGCATAAAGGTCAGATCCAATAAAGGACATGGGTGCCTAAATGTTAATGCCTAATCTACTACTGTAGTGAAATCCAGAACCCAGAGTGAGAAATCTTGCCTCCCAATACAGTGCACTGGGAGAATTAGGCACTATAGAACACCAATCCTTCTTCCTCCATGCTTGAGAGGAAGAGGCCTACAGCTAGCCAATAGGAAATATTGACAATGGCACAGGTCTATAGAATTCACAAGTCTATAGAATTTAAGCACTTTAATTAAGGTTGCACAGAGATGCCTCCATCCTTTCCTGAAGGTATATTCAATACCCTTTCCTAAAGTTAGGTGCAGATAAGCATTTATTGTATAAAATGGGCATGACTCATTCTGTTCTTTCAAATACAAATGTGTATACAGGGGTCCATCATTCATGAATGACGCGTGCCCCCAGTAGTTGGGAGGGCATAGTGGTGCTGGCAGCAGGAGGAGCATGGTGGTGGTAAGCGAGGAGCTCCTGCAGACACCACCAGCACCACTGGCAGCAAAGGGGCGGGGGGGTTGCGAGCGGCGACTGCCCACCTGCATGCACACCCTATGCGCAGCTAACGCCATCATTAAATAACATTGTTTAGAGCACCAGGAAATGGGAGATCCATCTTATCCACAACAGGTTCAAAATCACATTACATGAGAGGAGAATGTCCTAACAACTAGTCTGGATGGGGATTTTTTCCACCCTTTCCACTAAAACTTTGTTCACTCATCTGACATAAGTGAATTTCATGTGACTATAGAAAATGAGAAGGATCAAGGAAGACAGAGCTAGTGAAAAGAGTAGTCATCAGGAAGGAGGAAAAATCTGGTGTTCTAGAACTGTTTCACTATTTAACATTAAGCAGTCCTTGGAAGAGGGAATGTATGACTCATTTTTAGAGTGCTTTACCTACTAAGAGGTAGCTAAAGCTTGCAGAAAAGGACAATTTTCTTGCCATTTTCCAGTTGGTCTAATAAAAGGTATCATTTTGGAACCAAGAGTTCTAGTTTTTTGTATGTCTTTTTGTCTCAGACCAACACAGCTACCAAGTACACCCCTGAAACATGGAAGATGCTGAATTTTAGCCAATTTTGGATTTTAAACTTCATTGCAGAACAACAAGGAAGTTTTTTTGCTTCCCTTCCTGCCATCTGACACTTCCAGGGAAGGAATTCTACCTGATCAACCCATCAAAGAGCTACTCAACACAGCTCACAAAGATACTCTCATGGACCCAGAGGGACAGACTTCCATCTTTAGCTCCCTCTGTGCAAAAATGAAGTTTATTTCCTACCTATGGGGATTTTTTACCATCTTGCACCATCTACACTTTTCCCAGAGCCTGACGAAGGGACTTTGATCCTGAAAGCTTGCAGAAAAAACAATTTTCTTGCCATTTTCCAGTTGGTCTAATAAAAGGTATCATTTTGGAACCAAGAGATCTAGTTTTTTGTATGTCTTATTACCTACTAAGAGTTTTACATAAGATAGCACCATTACCTCCACTCCTAATACAATGTGGTTTTGCATAAAGTATATGACAGGCCACATGTGTGTGCTTGAGCATTAGCCCCTATGCCTTAGCTAGTCCTCAATTATAAAAAGTCCTCTTTCCCATCCATTCTATCAGTAGAAGACTGGGAACTTCAGGGCTGCTTATTTTTTCTTTTTAATGTATTTTGTATAGTATAGTTTAAGATCCTGCCAGTGACAGGGATTCTACACGTTTCTTTGAGCTGTTAGCCCACTGCATATCTGATCTCAGTATTGTAAAAGATTTACCTTATATCAAATTTACATTTCTTAATTTCACCCTGTGGCTCATGTCATACTCTGAAGAGCACATTTCCCCCTTTGCAAAAATAGATGCAGGACTAGAATTGTCCCTGACGTTTCCATGCTGGCACTGTCTGGACCTCTCCATAATCCATTGCAGCCAGAATAAGTATTTCCTTCCAACAGGAAGACCCATATTTTGGAAGGTTTCCCTGTCAGAATTAATATTTGTCATCATTAACTTTGCTAAGTAATCCCAGCAGGTTTAGTAGGAAAATGCTGTGTACCTGCTGTCATTGCTCCTTCTCCATTTACAAATTGGTTTTGACAAGAAGGTCAAAATATGTCCCCAAATTGGGGGTTATGGAGTTGTCATTACCTCAATAGGCAAATATATAGGGAATGATTTGGGACTTACCTATTTTTCTCCTCAATGATAGTACAGAAGCAACGAGAGAGACACATAAGCAGCAGTATTTAGTGGATGATAATTATTTCAGGATTTGGCTGAGTGACAAACTGGATAATTTTCATTTTGATTATCATAACATTTTATTTCATTTTATTACCTCCAAGTGAATTTAGTGCCAAAAAGCACCAGTCTGACAACTGCACAAAATGAAATCTAATTCCCTTGTATTTTGAGAATACTTTTGAATGAAGTTCAGATTCAGAAATACTTTCACTTGCCCAAAGATGATCTACTAAGGCCCTCTATATTATGAGGTTTCACTTACAAAGTGCAACATCAAAAAAAAATTATTCTGTCTCCTAGACTTCCCTTAAACTATTTACTCTCCACTGCAATGGTAGTGATAAAGAAAAATATTCAGGCTTGAAAGTAAGAACAAAAGCTAGAGTAAATCAGACCTAGCAAAGCAAGGGAGAAAAAAAGCCTCTTGCCATTTGCAGTAGCGTAACTGGGGAGGGCAGCAATCCTAGGCATTGCATTTGCAGGGTGTGTCAAAAATAGCCACTGCTGCAACTGGCATGGCAGCAACCTGCATGGCGTTGGGCATCTATGGTTCCCCTGGGCAGAGTTCCCCTGCCCATTTGCCTCTAATTTAAGGTGAAGATTCTTTTTCTGAAAAGTAATTTTGTCGGAGTTCAGCACATTTAACCTAGGATACAAAACATACCTGGGCATGAAATGAGATTAATGAGTAACACAAAGCAAAAAGAAATTATGTAGTCTGAATCTCATTAAAAGCTGTGTGATAGCTGAATCTTGTGTGTGGCATTTAAAACCAAGCCTAAACAAAGGCTTAGAAAAATGTTTTGTAGGTAATAATCAGGGATCTGGGTTTTCTGTTTTCTGCTGAAAAATGGAAAAAAAGGGTAGATTTTCTCTTTTAACTGAGAAAAAGATGTATTTCTCATTTTGGCAGAGAAATCCACAGATTTTGCTCTTTTGCAAAGAGCTCTCTGCAGGCTGGCCGAGTTCCAGCCTGCAAGGGGCTGGGGGGAGCTGGAGAAGGGCAGTCAGGCAGGGGCTGTCATGTGCATGTGCAGCCTGGAGAGCAGCTCCTTCAGGTAAGTCAGGTGAGGGTTGGGAATGAGGCCCTTATAGGCAGGGAGGGAGGGAGTTGGGCAGGGCTGGGGCTGCCCAGCTGGCCAGTGCATGAGGCTTGGGGCCCAGGGCTGGAATGTGTGGCCACAGGGGAGTGGGACAGGGCTGTGGATGGCTCATCTGGTGTGCAGGGGGAGCCATTTCCCTGACACTGTGCACACTCCTGGGGGGTTGGGGAGGGGGCATGTGCTCCCAGATGTGTGTCTGGTGGGGCCAGGTTACATGCTGTGGGATTAGGCTCCTCACCCTGATGCCCTCGCCCCAGAGCCTCAGTAGCCCAGTGGGTTGGACCCAGTGCAGCAGAGCAAGGCTGGATGGGGAAGCTCCTTGCCATTGCAAGCGCTGCCCTGGCAAAGTGCTCCCTGCCCACCCAGCAGCAGCAGGGGTGGCAGCACAAAGTTGTGCTCCTCACTGCTGCCAGGTTGGCAGGGGGTACCTTGCCAGGGTGGTACAAACTCCCAGCAGCAGCAGTGAGCTTCCCTGCCCAGCCCTGCTCTGCTATGCCAGGTCCTATGCACTGGGCCATGGAGGCCCTGTGGGGAGGGGAGCCTGAATATGCATCAGGTAGCTTGCATCCGCTCCCCCCATGAGCTCCACTCTGGCCATGTCACGAATGGGGGAGGTGGGGAGCCGGGATCTGTACTCTCTTCTGCTCTGGTGCAGCAGCTGCTGCCTCTGCAGGTGGTAGCTGAGGCTCAGGCATTGCTCAGGGGTGGGGGGGGAGGAAGGGTTGTGGACCCAGGTCCCTGTCCCTATACCCCTGGCAGCTGGAGGCCCCCCACAGCAAGGCTGTGGGCAGGGCCTGTGGGTGGGGAGGGACAGGCCTATATATTATATATTAGTGGTGTTTCATTTTAAAATCACAGATTTTGGCTTTTTAACTTAAAGAATTTGCTATTTTGCAGATAATTTGTGCTTTTTAAACTAGGAGCCCTGCTAATAGTCATGCATAGGCAGGTGATTTCAAACACCTTTTCTAGTTGTGCCTTCTGGGTAGAGGTAGGAAGACTATTTTGTTTCCATGTCACAAGGCATGCATGTATATTAAATAAGGGAAGGTGAATTGTTTGTAAGGGAAATTACCGTACGTGTTAACAAAGGCCACACTTCACTTACATGGCTCAGGGTGACTGAAATAACCATCAAAAGAATCAATTATTAGGCAAAATGAATTAGAACAATTTACTTATCTCACATGAAGGGAGTGGGGGAAAAAGACAGTGAAAATGAAGGCAGACAACAAGGTAATTAACATCATGGAACAAGTGAATAAAAAGGAGGACATTTGTTAGACCAAAGCAATACCATAAACTGAAACTGAAGCCTAAGTGTGACATTTAATCTCATTTTAGTACCTTAAAAAGTTATCTTCCATGGAAGATATTTGTTTGAACTATTTTAAAAGTTTCCGTTCTGTGCTTTTTCCAGTCTCTTTTGCTTCTTTGCTGTTGTTCTTGCTTTCTGAGGTGATCTCATATTTTTCCATCTTGATTTAGTCAAGTGAGAATGTAGTTGTGAACTGTACTGTCCTTAGTTTCCATGTAGTGTGCAGAAGGGATTTCAAGGAGCCTTCTTAACATTCTATACAAGACTTGGGACAGAGAATGATTCCTAGACTAGGGGTTGCTGCGTGACTTCTTACTCAGTATATTCTTTACAGCTGTGGGCACTGACATGCATGCGGTTCCCCAGTCTAAATCATGGTGCTTTGCAGAAAGCGCCATGATTTAGACCAACCCTCCCAACCCAACAGACATCCACTATTGGGTCAGGGGGTGGAAGGGAGGTGGGAAAAGAGCTTCACTTCATAGCTGATCCAGATGAGGAGCTGCCCGTTTATAGCTACTCCCCTCTAGCCCCTTCCCATCCCCTGCAGCTCCAGTGCTGTTTGAAGGATGGGAGAAGGAAAAAGGAGGGGAGGGAGCAGAGGACTGGCATTTGCAAAACCTGCAGTGTAGGGATGGCAAGTGGATTGGAGTCCCCCTGAAGTGGGGGGCTTCCATCTGTCCACCCCACCTCCAGCACAGGCTGGGCAAACCCAGCCTGCAGGCATCTTCCCCATCCCATTCTACAAACAGCACAAGGGGCAGGGCTGGGCTGCATCAGTTCAGCCCTGCTCATGCACAGGGACTTACAGAAGTTAATGAAGGTGCTCTGCTTTGGAGCACCTTCATCTAAGCCATTATGTAATGAGGGTTAATTTGGCACATGATTGGGCACGTTTAAAGCACATTACAAATATACTCTGACAGAATTGTACAGCTAGAGTGCTTTCAAAGGGCTGATCACAAGGCAAATGCCACATCTGTCAGTGCCCTGTACCTCACCCACAGTAGGCAGATTTGTGAGAAATGTAGAGCAAAAGCTTGACTTGCTTAGACATACCAAAAACCCATAAGCACACAAACCAATTTGGACATAAGACAATAGTGTGTCCTGTTTTTGCCAGGGAAATCCCATTTTAAACACCTTATTTAACAAGCTATCATCTTGTTCTAATGTTAAACAATGCCCCCCACCATCCCTTTTTTAGGACCAACTCTACATTCGAAAATGAAAAGGCGTTGGGTAGACAAAGAGGTAATTTCAATACAGACTTTTCTTTAAGCAAATTCACTCATAGACAGAAAGAACACTTTGCTTGTGTTACAGCAGTGCTCAGCAAGTTCAGTCTTGAAGTTCTTATGCTTATTAGGAGTATTTGAAATCAATGATGTTACATAAATAAGATGTGCAGGACCCATTATCATCCTGTACCCTCTTTCATCAGGCGCCCCAACCAACAATACCTAGAATAAGTGTGACATGAAGGAATCCATTTTTAAAACAGCTGAAGCCACATGGAACCATATTTAGCTCTGATTTGAGAAAATTTAGTATCTTACTGCTCTGACTATAGGGCCATGCCTGTGGAACATGATCTCTGGGGGACAATGAGAGAGTCAAAGTAGGTGAATGTTGGCAGAGAATTAAACGATATACACTATTATAAAGGGTTAACTTTCCATTGCCTTTTTGTCAGTTTGTATCAAATACTCTGTGTATATGTATCAAAAACCATCAAAAATGTCTGAGCCAAGGAATACCACAAGAAACTATACCCCCTCCAACTGTGCTACAGCGCGAATTGCATTGTAGTTAGGCAAGGCATCCAGCAATAAGCTCTCTTATTTTAATACATAGTGCATGTAGACTAAGCTTTGGTCTCCAACATGTCCTTTTGACAGTATGAACCCTACAACCTTTAAGCTACAGTTCCCTTCAAAAAAGTTTGTGTATTCATTTTCAAGAGTATTTTTCAATATTTAGCTCTGAAGGAATGAGTGCAAGAGGGTAAAACCATACAGCGAAAGAATATTACATCAGCAATCCTGCATGAATCTTCATTGTCAGCATTCATGCGTGAACCCATTTCTCCAAAGCACAAGAAACTGGACTGATAAAAGGCAAATTGTCAGTGTAGTAGTCAGCTTTCATTTAAGTTTGCATTTAGACATGTGACTTCCAGTCCCTGGTCTCTCAGATCAAATGGGGAAAAATGGTATTAAAGAACAAACGCAAACACCCTTTTGGGGAGGTACTGAGTCACTCCGATTCATCTTTGCACTGAGTTATTGCTATTCAGTAACGAAGGATTATTTTGTTCAACAGAAAAATGAAAACAAGAATGCCTGCACCCACAGAAATGATAGTGAAACTTTTTTTGCAGTCCTGTCTGAAATGTTACAGCTGTATCTTGCCTTTTAGTTTCAGCTCTGCTTCTGTCCATCCCACACACTTATTCTTATCAGCTATTTCTGGGCCATAGTTCTTTATTGTCCCAAGCACTGCTACTGCTAGCCTTGAGTATATAATTTTTTTCCCTGGTGGAGAAATCTACAGAAGCATAGCTAAAGCAAAAGGCTCCAAAGCCTATTTTTGAGTGACCGCACAAAGGATTTGCATAATCTTGTCCTGCAAGAGATCTACAATGCATACAGAGTTTAACAAGCCAACACCTGAAATGGATAAAACTGTACATATTTTAGTGAGTGGCAAGTCATGATATGGCTGAGAGCTTTATAAATGTTTAGGATATTTCATATTTACAGTTTAAAATATTTGAATACTAAATAAGTATTTCTGACTAAAAAGGGCCTTAAGTCCTGCTTATATTGAAGTCTATGACCAATCACCCATGAATTAGTTATAAATGCAATACCTAACCTCCCATGAACAAAACCAAATGACCTTGTGAAAGTCACCATGTTTGTATGATACTAATTTCTTTTAAATCTTTCACATACTTTTAGAAGCTGGTTATGTAGATAAGACAAGCTTGCAGATATCTCAGAAATTATTCATTGCTAGTATCACATTTTCCATAAATAAACTATTTTTATTATCATTAACAAGAGAAATATGATCACAGTTCAGTAGCTGTGAAGTTGAATTCCAGTTTACTTTGTTAGAATCATTCTACAAAGGAAATCCTTTGAAGTTATGGTTTCATCATCATTAAAGATGTATTTTCATTTGTTGACATTTATTTTACTTCAGCTGATACTAAGTGTAGAAGAACATTACAAATAAATATTTTAAAATACATATACACTCTCTCTTCTTGAAAAGTAGAATTCCAGTAAAGATAAATGTCCAGAGTCAGTATTTAGCTCTTGAGCTTCACAGAAATGCAAAGTTAACTTTGCAAACAGAAAACATGATAAATAAATTTATGAAGAATCACCTGAAGTGCAGTAAAATATTAATGTCTAATGTTTTGGTTACCTGAGTTTTACAGAAGAATATTATGACTGATGTAATGGTTTAAATAACCTTTGGTTTTTTTCAATCCATAAAAGCACATTCCTCTTTCTCCATATATAAATTATGGAAATTTATTGTGAATCCATGGAACAACAGTCTTTTCAGGTCACTCCACTCGTTATTACAACTAATTAAAATGTGCCAAAGAAAGGATGGAAATTTATCACTGCTCATTAAACCTGTAAAGACTGTGTTAATTAGATGTCAGACTCAGTAACTCACATAAATGTTTGCTGCCAGTCTAAATTTAGTGAAAAAGTATAAATGCATTTAGAGACATTGCTGCCAGACAGCAGGTTGCTCCTGTTGAATTAAAGGATTTTAAACCTGTAGCTACTATAAAAAAAATCCCATAACCCATTTCTTAGTTTGGATCTTGTTGCCTAGAAAAACTGGATCCTTTTGGCATTGCCCTTAGCCACCTTTGCTAGGGACAGACATTACACAAACTGGTTTCAATCTGTAATAGAACAGACATTCAGTGCACATAAACCAGTTTGAAAATGGCTGAAACCAGTTTGAGATGAACCTGGTTGAATATAGAATCAGAGTTAACTGATTTGGCTCAAACCTGTTTATGCAATGTCTGTCCCAGACCCATGGCTGGTTTAAGTTAAACCAGACTCTCCCAGCATGCTCTCTGGCCTGGGAGGGGCTCTCTGCTTCCCAGCAGGGCTGGCCCCTTCCCTCTGCTCCCTGGCTGCAGCTCCAGCAGAAACTTGCAGGCACAGCAGGGTCTGCAGGCTTCCCCATGCCCCCCTCCCACCACTCGCTGCTTAAACAGAGATCCCTTCCTCCTCTCTCACACAGCACAGACTGTAGCCAGGATGCGGTATGCTAGTTAATACTGTGCAAGGCAGCTAGGACAGTGTCTGCTTAGGGCTTTTTGGAGCTAATCAACCGCTCAGCTGGTAGTGTCCCTGCATTCCTTCCTTTGGAAAAAGCTATACAAGAGGTGCTTCAACTAAGGCTTTGATTTCTGATGGGGTGCTAAATGCTGATAACAGAGCTGATAACTGCTCTGTTATCAAGGATGGGGGGGGACCCCACCCTAATCACAGAGTCCTGCCAGGGCCTGGCCATGCCCCCCCCCCTCAGCTCAGCCCTGTGAAGTGAAGGGAGGGCTGTTCTAGCACCCCCTGGCTTCCAGCCTGAGCCACTGCAGGCACATGCCAGCATTTTTTTCAGTCCAGAGAGGATGTCTGTGCAGTTACAAAGTGATTTAGCCTAGCCAGGTTAGACTAACCTGCAAAGACTGAATCAATTCAGGCTCAGGCATTTTTGAATGCCTGTCCCTAGTCCTTATCCTGACTTTACTTATACTGTTTATTGCATTGCAAGCCTAATACAACAACTTACAAAAGCTACTATTTAAAAGCTTCCATGATTACCACACATTAACTATAAGACTTACTTAGAAGTCAATATTTATTTCCAGTTGCCACACAATAGCACCTGAGGTGCACTAATTAGGTCCTTTTCTAGTGAAAATTAACATTTAGGCAATTGCCTGAACAAGGCAGCAGTTCCACTTAGCATGCAATAGCTTGAGCTTCCAACAGTTTTTAGCCAGTAACCCCAAACTTGAAATGGACTCTTTGCCCCATCATTCCCCACTGATGTCCAATGACTTGTACAGGACATTCAGATGTCAGAGTAGTTTATGAGAGAAAGACCTTAAAAGAAAAGGTTAGTAAAGCAGCAGCAAAGCAGAAATAACTAGAGTTACCGTACATATAGATTTTCCCAGACATGTCTTCTTTTTGTCTCCTCTGATCTCTGGCCACATGTTTTTTTGAAATAGGAACCAGTGTATGCGATTTTGCTCTCCTTTGCTGGTAGGAGTGGGAGCAGGGTGATTTGAGGCAGGGACAGCACTTCAGGAAGCTATCCAGGTGCTGGGGCAGAGGAGGAGCCTGTCCTTCAAGTGGAGGAAGTAGCAGGGGGAGCCCTTCGAGGGCAGTGGGGACCTCTGTGGCTGGGTCGGTGCCTGTGCTTGTGTGGGCTGGGCAGCTACAGGAGATCCTGCCTGGGGGAGGTGGGGGGGGCATGGCTAGGCCACCTAGCACAGAAATGGAACCCCAGACTAGGGCAGGGGTGCCACAGACCTCCTCTCCTCTTCCCTGCAGCAAGTGCTGGGGCCAGACTCACTCTGCCACCACCTGCATGAATCAGAACCACTGCACTCCAGACCAGTTGGAATGAGAGCAGCTGGAGGGACCCTCTGGCATGGCTAGGGGATGCAGGGGTTAGAGTTCAAGAGTGAGGGTTACTGGGAGGGCTGGGGGGGGTTGGGGCATAGGCAGCAGAATGGGGGGGCTAACAGGGCTTAACCCCCCAGTGCATGGCAGCAGTAGGGCAGTGGCAGCTGTAGCAGAGGTGGGAGGGGTATACACATAGTGGTGATAGAGCAAGTGGGGTTGGGGGTGGGACAGGTGCTGCAATGCCAGGGTGGGGTAGGGGCAGTGCCATGAGCAGCTCATCCAGGGGACATGATTTCTGCTGCTACACATACCCCAGGAAGGTGGGGGGGCAGGCTGGGGCCAGGGCTGCAGCCACCCTAAAATTTGCCATATCCCCTTCCAAGCACTGCCACCGCCCACCCCGAGCACAGCGTGCCCCAACCCCCCACCACACCAGGAATGGCTTTTCCTGCCCCACACAGATACGGGGGCACATGGTCCCCCCCCCCTGCACCTAAGCCCTCCCAAGGCGCATGCAGCAGCAGAAGCTGCCACCCTGTCTCTGCACTGGGCACCCCCCAGACAACTCTCACAGCTCCATCCCATGCCCCATCCCAGCTGTGCAGGGCCTGCCCCTGCCCCAGCCCCACTCCCTCACCCCACTCCACCCCTTCCCCCACAGACTTACCTGCTGGGAGTGATGCACATGCTCAGCTTCCCCCACCCAATAATTTTTTTCTCCCTCTGCCTGTGGTAAGGGGGCTGCAGAAGTGAGGAGCACCGGCAGGGTTCAGGGTGCAGGAGCTATGGGTCAGGAGTGCAGGGCACTGGCAGTGCCAGGAGTGGCACTAGTATGGGCCAGGGGGGCCAGGGGTCTGCAAATCAGGAATGAAGGGCAGCAGCAGGGATGGGGGACTACAGGTTGGGTGAGAGTGAGGTATCCCCCTAACAGGTGTCCTCTTTTTTGGAACTGGAAATATGGGAATACAGGGTAATAATATAACTGGATATTGCAACATCCTAACAAATAGATTGGCAATATACACAGCTCATAACTGTAATCAGAAGTCAGCCACCTGCATTATAATGGCACTTATCTCTTTGCATCACAAGAAAGCTTAATTTTTAAGGTGAAGGTGTTATCTTTATGAATTTTTGGGGTTACATATGAGAAAGCATTAAAGTATTTAGAACTATAATATTTATACTGTTATTGGGATAAAACCCAATCTATAAAATGGTGACTAACATGTAATATCATCCTGATATCTCTGAACGCCAAACAGAATTAGTGTTTTCCGAAACTCAACTTTAAAAGTTCTAAAAATCTGGATTGGCTGGGGAGCGGGGGGAGAAGAAAGGAACAGGAAAAGGAAGATTAAAAAATAGCTGACATTTAATTTGGGGATAGATCTGTTCAGAACTAATAAGTTTTCAACTATGATTTTTTTTCCTAAAATTTGCTTTAAGAATATGCAGTGCTTCAATGTCTGGAACTGCCTTTCTCCTCTTGTGCACAATTGTTATCTTTCTCCATAAAGACATCTCTTTTAAACTTCTATAAATGCCCTAAACTTTCTTAGCAGCAGTTTGTGCTTTTGTCATTGAAAATATATCACATTCAATTTATCCCCATTTAGGGATAAATTTAGAGTTAGGTGGTAGTTCGGGAAACCCAAGGCCCACATTTATAATCCTGTCTCAACTAAATAGTCCTGTTGCCTTCAATAGGGTTATTCTCAAGAAAGTATGGATTTCAGGATGAGATTTTTAAAAATGTTATTTGCCCAAAGGTATGTAAAAGCAAAGGAAACCCTCATGGGTTTGGCATTCACGGTTTCAAATAGTCAAGAATGCTGAGTCCGCTTCTTAAATACACGTAAAAGGAGCTCCTCAGGAGCGCCGCGCTTGCCACCACCATGCTCCCGCCACTGCCAGAGCAGCTGTGCCCCCGCCTCCCCCAGCCACTGGGGAAACCAAGTTCATGAACACAGATGGCATTCATGAACGTGGATGGCTTTTGCCATCCACGGGGGATATGAGAACAAATCCCCCGCAAATGGCAAGGGTCACCTGCATAGCAGCAGGAGCAGGACAAGCTGCTTTGAAGGAGGTGGAATGCTTGGTTGTTTTCTTTTCATAAAATGATTTTCTGCTTCTGATACAGACTATGACACTCTTAAGAACAATTAGCTAATCTGTGAAAACAGTTTGACAGGCTAGTCAGGATTGGCAGAGTGATGGGTTCTGTGGAAATATCCCACTAACAAACAAAAAAGCTGATTTGTTGTGGCTACTTCAAGGCTCGTCTACAAATTTTAAAGAAAAAAAAAAATCATATTTTTCCTGCTAGCTATTCTATATTCTTCTAGATAACCTGCTAATTACAGGCTCTGGCTGAAAGCCATAGAGTAATTCAGCACACCCTCCATGAGGCTCAGCATGGGGAAAAACATTGCCTTTTGGTGATTTTCACCTCCCATCCCAGAAGACTTTTTATAGAAGTTTTGCATTTGCCTGCTTCCATATTTTTCATGGTAAGAAGTCAGAATAAGGAAGGGTTGGCTAGTGTTTTTTCTGCCACCAAAGTTTCTGTGCATGCTACGGAGTTCCTCTTCCCTACAAAGGAGTTGCAGAGATAACTGGGTGGAGGAAGCCCTCAGGGAATTGCTGGTCTCCTCAACCATGGTCTTCAAAGGAGGCAAGGAAGGGTGGGTGGCCAACTGCCAGCACTGAAGGAATTTGTTCCCATAGGCGAGAGGCAAGTCAGATCTCCCAACTGTGTACAAAAAACAAAACAAACAAAAAAAAAAAATCAAGAGGAAATTTTCTGAAAACAGACTCAAATGTGCAGACTCCATGTGTAGGGGCTGGCTTAGCTGTATATAGATCCAAAAGGTAACATAAAACAGTCCTAAGTGGCTATAAAATAGTCCACAGCTTGCCAACATATTACTAAATGTACTATGCAGGAACAAAGCAGATGAAAAGAATTGAACCACCTAACCATTCACACAAATCAAGCATAGTAAGATCTGGATTGATTGCACTAACTACTTTGGTACTATTTACATGATGTGAATAGATAACTTCTTTTTAAAGCTGCCACAGTTTAAATCTGATCTAAACATTAACTGAGAAAAATTACTCACCCAACATCTTTCAGACATCCTCTCCTAGGAGGTTCATGTTTTCCCACATCCAAAAGCTTTACTTCCAGTAGTTTACAAACAGAGCACAGTGTAGTTGATGTTAAAAGAATGATTACTTAGTCATTATGAATAATCAAAAAGATGAATGATTTACTGATCATACATTCCTCACAACTTATCAGAAGAAATGAGGTAACTACCAAGATAACAAGTCCTGGCTATTGCAGAAGGGCACATCTCCATGTTTCAGAATGCTTTTTGATAGATTAGGAAATGAAAGCAGGTTGACTTATAGTGGCCTGATCCTGTATTTCAATTCAGATGGACAGCCCTTTGTGGCTGGGGATTCTAAAACGGCCTTTTCTTACACTTGCACAGAGCACCAGAAGCTAAACGGATATCCAGGTGGATCTAGCCAGCAGCTGGACTCCATTTCCCAGCAGCCCCTGCCCATGTGGCTGGGGCCAGTTTCCATGGAGATTCCAGCAATAGCCATGCTGCAACAGCAGGAGGCTGGGGTTTCCATGACCAGCCACAGCAGTACTGGCAGGGCATGTGGCAGTGTGCAGAGGTGCTCCAAAGCCAAGCTGGGAGTATGCAGCAGTGACAATGTGGTCCAGAGCCAGGGCAGAGCTGTGATCTGCAGCCTGCATGCCCTGGGCAGGGATGCGCAGGCAGCAGATTACAGCTCTGCCCCAGCTCCTTGCAGCACAGCCTACATCCTTTGCCCAGGTCATACAGACTGCAGATAGCGGGTCTGCCCTGTCTCTGGACCATGCTGTCACCACCACAAGATCCCAGCCTAGCTCTGGAGCAGCTCCCCACCCTGCCGCATGTCCTGCAGCAGAGGCGGTGCTGAGGGCCACAGCCACCCCCAAAATTCCCCATATCCACCCTTCCCAGTGGCACCACCACCTCCACTCTCTTTTAAACAGGTCTTGGCAGCTGAGCCCACCCCGCTCCTGCTCATAGCACAGTTACCCTCAGCACTCCCTCCCAGTCCTCCTACCAGGAAGAGATTGGTGCCACTGCTTCCTACCAGTGCTGCTGGGCCGGTTTCCATAGAAACTGAGGCCCTGTGCTATTACAGCAGGGCTGCTGATGGGGTCTCCATGGAAACCAGCCACAGAGGCAGGGGCTGCTGGGAAATGGAGTCCACTGCCAGCTGGATCTGAACCGTGGGCCAGACTTTGCCTGCCCCTGGTCTAGGGTATGAATTTCTAAGTGCTTCTCTTTCATATTCTAAAGACTCCAGTGACTGTTTTTAAAATGAATTCTTTGTTTCCTGTTCACAGATCAAAATAAAGACAATATACAGAAGCATTGTGGCAATATAAATGAACTTTCCTTTCAAAATGAAGGCATCAGACTAGACTAAACAGCCACCTTGCAGCCTTTGCCAACAGCTTTCACATCTCAAACTCTAAATGAAGTGAATGAATGATGCAAAACAATGCAGAACAGGCCCTTTTTGTTAGAAAAGTTAGAACCTTTTCTGAATAACAAGACCAAAGTGACAGCTGTCTTAAAAACAAACAAACACCCCCAAAAACCAAACCCTTCAGTGACTTGGGTGAAGCGATACAACACACCATCTTTTAGACTGAGAACCTGAACCAGCAATTAAGAAAAATATACTCTTTAGATAAACTTCCCATCAAATAAATACTTACCCTTTTCAATGGTTAATGCAAAGAATTATCCTAATTTCTTAAAAAGCCTGTACTAAAGTGTCAGCAAGTCCAATAAGGAGAAAAAAAGCAAAACCCAGGGTACGCCTTCCCCCCCCCCCCCCAACAGATACATTCCAAAAGTAATATTTGATTATTTTACCTGAACACGCACTACTTTATTTAGAGTCTCATTTCTGCTTCTGCCATTAGAAGCAGCTAACAGAACTTGCTCTAAGAGAGAACACACTATCTTTGATCATGTCGGCAACTGCTCCTGATTTTCAGAGTAAAGTTTTATCATATAGTGGCAGGCATATCCCAATTCAAGCACCCATTGAAATGATTAGGGAAATTGCCAACACTTGTTTGTTACCTTGTTCTTTTTTTCCTCCCTTCCTATCATGCTATATTAATAGGTTACTGCTACTGGTGACCCTGTATTTTCTCTAGGCAAGGGGGTTTGAAGGAACAAATTATCAGTTAAATCCAAAAACAAGCCAACCAACAAAGACAAAAGGCAGGGTGTATCTATGGGGATAAAACAGGTACAGAAAGAGAGACAGGAAAGACTGGAAGAAGCTAAATAGAGGTTGATCTAAGAGTCTGTAAAATTAGTCAGTGGTTCTCTAGTAAATCAATTCATATTGGGATCAGGTCTGGATAATGCACAAAAAAATATGTTCTGGTTTGTTTGCCATGGCTAACGATTAGCAGTTACCTGGCTTTTTGTAAATACTTACTCCACTTTAATAAAATTTTAAATTCAAAACAAAACCTCTTATTTTCCTGTATATATTTAATCCTTGACTTTTTTCTGCCCTTCATTCTTTCACAGGTTTAAGCAAGTGTGTGACCCACAATTCCTGTGCTACAGCTTTATTGTGACAGTGACTGATGCTCTTTTGAGCTGATTATAGCTGATTGCTTTAGAGTGGAGCAGCAGCAAAACATCCACAGATGTCAGCTGCTGTTCTATCAGACCTTATTGAGACAATCAGATAAATTTGGAATATACAATACAAATTCAGCTGCACACAAGCTTAGACAGGGACTAGAAGAGGGATAAATGTGCATTTTGGTTATGAATGTAGAGGGGCTTTATCTTAACAGGAAAAGTTCTGCTAAAAGTCATATAACAAATCTAGGATAAAGCTGACTCACGTTTAAAACTTTTAAACAAAACGGTCAGGTTTTTGCTTCAGTCTACACTTGTAGATGAATACAGTTCAAACAGTAATGCTAAAAGTCAGTTGAAATAGCTGCTGATCAAATGATTATACTTGCCTCAGTTTGGGGTCAGGGCAGAACCAAAAGCTATACATGCTTCCTGGCTCTCACTGGAGACAGCTCTTATGAAGGGTGAAGAGCTGCATGACCCCCCCTTGAGTTTCTTTTCAAGTACCATTAATTTTATAGCCTTGTAGAAATAATAATGAAATTGTTTCACCTTTTCTTTCTGTGTATCACTACAGGATAAAGGGATTCTCTATTAACATTAAAGCAAAGTATTTTGCCAAAGACATAACTTTTATTTAAAGAGTAAAAGTATTGTGAATATGATGTTTGTGTAAAAAGAACGGAGGTTGCAATATGGTATCACAATAGAATTATTATTAAAGCATTAAAAAAAAGAAATTCTACAAAGTAATTCTAACCATGATCACAATCCAGTGTGCATACAGACACTATTATATTTTACTTGAGAAAGAGCAGGATCAATACCGCAAGACAACTGTATATTGATTTAACCTCTCTAATATATGTATTGATTTGGCAAATTTGTCTATGTATATTATAAATTCCTATTCACTGATGAAGGTGCTGTATCACTCAGTGGCTTACTGCGTATTGAGTTACCATTGGGCTACCAAGATACTGTCACCCAAGCTTTTCTGAAAGAATTTTTAGAACCAATAAAAGAAACCATTAACTTCAGTAACTGTTTTCTGGCCTGACCATGGGTATGCCAAAGAAACAGAAGAAATCAAGAAAATAAAAATGAGCACTGTGAAGGAAGAAGTATAATATAAAGAAGTGGAACATTTCCAAACAAAAAGATAAAAAGGGACAAAGTTTCCAAATCTTGGATTTAAAAAGATAAAAGTTTCTGGAAGGAAGGAAGGAAAAGACTTCAGTGCAGGACCAATCTAAGTCAGAGTGCACTGGCATTAGGAGAGGAAGGGGAGAAAGTGCAGACTACATAGATTCATAGATGTTAGGGTCGGAAGGGACCTCAATAGATCATCAAGTCCGACCCCCTGCATAGGCAGGAAAGTGCTGGGTCTAGATGACCCCAGCCAGATGCCTATCTAACCTCCTCTTGAAGACCCCCAGGGTAGGGGAGAGCACCACCTCCCTTGGGAGCCCATTCCAGACCTTGGCCACTCGAACCATGAAGAAGTTCCTCCTAATGTCGAATCTAAATCTGCTCTCTGCTAGCTTGTGGCCATTGTTTCTTGTAACCCCCGGGGGCGCCTTGGTGAATAAATACTCACCAATTCCCTTCTGTGCCCCTGTGATGAACTTATAGGCAGCCACAAGGTCGCCTCTCAACCTTCTCTTGCGGAGGCTGAAAAGGTCCAGTTTCTCTAGTCTCTCCTCATAGGGCTTGGTCTGCAGGCCCTTAACCATACGAGTGGCCCTTCTCTGGACCCTCTCCAGGTTATCCGCATCCTTCTTGAAGTGTGGCGCCCAGAATTGCATGCAGTACTCCAACTGCGGTCTGACCAGCACCCGATAGAGGGGAAGTATCACCTCCCTGGACCTATTCGTCATGCATCTGCTGATGCACGATAAAGTGCCATTGGCTTTTTTGATGGCTTCGTCACACTGCCGACTCATGTTCATCTTGGAGTCCACTAGGACTCCCAGATCCCTTTCCGCTTCCGTGCCACCCAGCAGGTCATTTCCTAGGCTGTAGGTGTGCTGGACATTTTTCCTCCCTAGGTGCAGCACTTTGCATTTCTCCTTGTTGAACTTCATCCTGTTGTTTTCTGCCCACTTGTCCAACCAGTCCAGGTCTGCCTGCAGCTGTTGCCTGCCCTCCGGCGTGTCCACTTCTCCCCATAGTTTTGTGTCATCTGCAAACTTGGACAGAGTACATTTCACTCCCTCGTGCAAGTCACTGATGAAGACATTAAAGAGTATCAGTCCAAGGACCGAGCCCTGCAGGTTCATATTTCAAAAGAAAAACCACAAGGAGCAAGGTCCTGAATGGGAGACTTGGAATCCTGAACAGACAGTGACCCTAACCTTGCGGGGGGGTGGGGGTGGAAATCACTCCAAAGTTGTAAGGAAAATGAAGTAGGGAAGAGCAAATGTGCTTTACTCCACTGTCAAAAACTATGTAGTTTTAGACTAAGGGGCACATACATACATTGAGCTAAACTGATAACCATACAGAAATTTGGTGCATGTAGACCTGTCTAAAAATGAAACAGGTGATCCAAGGTAGACCAAGATTGTATAAAACTCAATTTACACCCTCCCCAGAACCCTCCCCTCACAGGGAGGTACACTGTGCAGCAAGACCCAGGCCAGGAGAGAGGTTATGGGGAATGGAAAAGTTCCCCCCATGGGTCTCCCACCTGGTGGGTGGAAGAGCTGGGGTAGGCAGGTTCCGATGCCAACCGCTGTCCCAGTGACAGCTTGGCCTGGCCTGGCTGGCTGGTGGACTGCACTCTCTCCCCAGTTCTGAGCATTCTTGCACCCTGCCAGGACTATCCTGGAACTGCTTGTGGGGCCTGTGTATATGGGGCAACTGCCAGGGCTGACAGGGCACGGACTGTCTCAGGGGAGAAGGGCAGTGTCATGGATGGCCCTGGCCTCAGAGCCCAGGCACCCTCATTCCACTGCCATCCTCCAAGATCACTCACCCTTCACAGAATCCTAGAAAATGAGGGTTGAAAAGGCACCTCAGAAGGTCATCTAATCCACCGTCCTGCTCAAAGCAGGACCATCCCCAACTAGATCATCCCAGATAAGGCTTTGTCTACCTGGGTCTTAAATACCTCCAAGTATGGAGGTTCCACAACCCCTCTGGTTGTGCTGCTGCAGCTAGCGGTTTAGGTTCCACAACCCCTCTGGTTGTGATGCAATCAGCCCAACCCACCCCTACTCTTCTAGAAGCTTCTGGCTAGCAGAGGTTTCTGCCCTGGTGATGCTGTGGCTTTTCCCCAGCCCTCCCTCATTCGAGAGTTTAAATTCAGGTAAGGAGGGGCACTGGTGATTGCCCCCCTCTATGGGGCTCTCAGGCTTCTGGCTCTGTGCCTCCATGTGCTGCTCTCAACTAGAGTCCCAGGAACAACATGTGGAGGCATAGGCCCAGCCCAGCCTGATAGCATGGGACTTCTTGTGGCTTCTGACATTCTAGTGCACCACCAGGCTGGGACGGGCCAGCTGTGCCATGCTGTGCAGCTGGGAACTGTATGGTGCAGCATGGACCCAGCCCGGCCCATCTAGGCCCCTTCCAGCAACTTGTGGTTCCCCACTGCAAGGCCAGGACCTACGTGGCACAGTACGGAGCCATCCTGGCCTGGCCCAGCCCAGCCCCGATGCTGGCAGGGGACAGGACAGGCCCATACCCACATACACCCCCCCCTTCCCCATACACCATTTACCATGCCCACACCCCACCACAAACACCTACCCACACACTCCCCCAACTACATATCCAGCATCTCCCACATACACCCTCTTACCCCCCAATACACAATATACAAGAGTAAGTCTATTTTGAGCTATTATGCAATCACACAAAAATAAGGACAAAAATATTTTTTTTAATGAAATTAAAATGTTATTAGTAGACATTTGATTTATGAGTATATGATTTGTATTTTTTTCCTTGTTCCTAGATGGCAGTCCCCCTCCCTTCCTAAAATGAGTACTTTTGAGGCAAGGGGAGGGACTTCTGGTGGCAAAGGTCAGGGATTAGGGGTGGGATTTATGGTTCCAAAATGGCAACCAGGGGGTGGGGCAACTGTCAAGGGGCCACATGGATAGTCCCACCCTCAACAGCTCACCAAAACTCGTTAAGCAGCCTTCCAGCAGAAATAGTTGCCTGCCCCTAGTCCAGCTGCATCCTCTTTTGAATCCCCTTCAGGTAGTTGAAGACTGCTATTAAATCTCCTCTCAGTCTTCTCTTCTCAAGATTAAATAAGCCCTGAGGACAGCCTGACGGAACAGAAGTCACATGCCCTAGCTCCCCCTCCATTTTTGTTGCACCTACATGGAGAAGCCCCTACTCTTCCCTCCCAAGTCTGGGAACTAGTGTGCCAGGTATAAAGCTCCATTTTATCCAAGACTCTATGTTGAGTTCTGCCCCACAAGGCATTTCCCCTAATCCCAACCCCCTCAATTCTCCCTCCAGGTATTTTTACCCATTTCACAAACCTGCCCCACTCCTGCCTCTCTCCAAAGATTTTCATCAGTGGGCAGAGACACTAAGTCCATGACATGGACAATATTTAACAGGTTTTCTTTACTAAGAACAAGAAGAGTTTGTCAACCACAACACTGTAAACTCAGGCACATCTCCCTGCACTGCATTTCCCCACATCCTGGACTGTGCCCCTCAAGGGAGAGGGGATGGGAGGGGTGGGGGGAGGAGAGGAGAGGAAGAAAGATATCCAGGAAGCCAGGGCTGTGGGTGGCTCTATATGCTGGGAAGCACAAGAGGAGCTTGCGGCAGGAGATCCATTTTCTAGTGCCAATGAATGTGCATGCAAGGACTTGAAGCCCTACTCATCCAGTGAGTGCTCCCAATCCCCAAGGGCAAGGAGGTAGTCAGCCAGGGCTTTCTGGACCCATACCCCCTGTCAGTAGGTAGGACTGGTGCCCCCAATGTCATTAGGGGGCTCTCTCCCCAGCCTCCCTGCTCTGTGCATGTCAGTACACCATGCGTGGTCTGTGCACCATGCCTCCTCTGGCCAGGCTTCATGAACCACCTCCTTAGTCTTACAGGTGCTGTTAAGAACATACAGTGACAGTGAGGCACTGCAGGTTTTCTTCCTCCACCTCAAGCCACATGCTGAGAGCCCACAAGTGTACCTTGGAAATAGCTAAAAGGCACACTCCAGTCATGCAGCACCTACTCAGGCAGTAGTTGAAGTACTCTTGTTAGCAGTCTAGCTGCCCCCCATAGGGCTTCATATGCCAGAGAAGGAGGAGGTAACTCAGGTCCCCGACGATGAGAGGAGGGATGATGATGGTGCTGATGACAGAATTGGGGACTCCTATTGTGTGCAAGCAATGAGGCATCATGTCAGGACATGGAAGTATGTGCAATTTAGGAGGGAGGACACTTGCTTTGGGTGTCTTCTAGAAGTCTCAGGGCAGGGTGTGGATGATGATCCACAATGAGGCAGCAGGGGCTAGGGGCATGGTTACCCACACCTGGCAGCCAATTGGGGTGGCTTGCACATGTTCAGCAGGCTCTGGCCACCTGGGGAGTCCACAGGGCATGCCAGAAAGCATACAGGAGCACCCCCCCCTACAGTTACCCTCTGCAAGGGTGAATGTATACACTGTTCACTCCCACTCCAAACTAGGCTACTTATGTGACTTTCTAACTTAAATTGATTCTTCCCCCGTTTTTTGTCTGTATGTAGCCAAAGAGATGTTCATTTTGGAACCTTTTGCACTGTCTGTACGTTATGTACTTCAGATGGCAAGTCACTGGAGAGGCTAGAGTATCCATAGCTCTAGGGAAGGTATTGGGACCTGGTCTCTTAAACACAGGCTGGACATCTGTACTTAAATTAATGTGCATCTTGGGGTCATCACTGGCCTAAAGAATGTAAAGCCCCTGGACTGTCATGCTCTACTCCCACAAAAGGGTAATAAATGGGGTATAGACCCTGGAAGCATGCCAGAGAGGTCAAGGAAAAATACAAACTGCTGGAGCCTGCTCGGACTCAGAAGGCTTAAAACACTGGGACCCAAAGAGCAGCATGATGCGTGTCCTGAAGAAGCCCAGTTACTGCTGTGTAATATCAATACAAGATAAAGCCAAAACATAGCTTTAAAATGTAGTGATAAATTAGATGTCAGTTATCTTATGGTGCCTTGAAAATACAGCGTCATTGTTCTAAGGGATGTATTGTGTAGACTGAGTTTCGGAATGATCATCTTCATGAATATCACTCCAAGTATTACCTGTGTGCATTGGTTTCATCAAAAAGCTTTAAAGCACAATATTATATTATTTCAAACCACAAGTCAAGATACAAAAAAAAGTGGGAAGCTTTTATCTTCCTTTTCAACACACATACTCTAGTACACAGCCTGCTTAGATCAAAGGAATAGCATAATGGATTTGCGATTTCTTTGTAATAGCATTGTTAGAACTGCCAATTTACTTGAACATCTAATTTTTGACTAATATACTTCCACCCTCCTCCTCCTCCACAAGTGAACATAGGAGCTTCTTGAGTCCATTTATAATCTTTTATCTAAATACACATCCCATTTATTTATTTTATATCTGTCTTTTGAACAAACTGGCTTAATCCAAGTTTCCTACATGCTCCCTACCAGTTTGTAGGATAGGGAGTAATCAGTGGTGTCAAAGACACTACAAATATTAAAAGGATTGGAGGACAGAGAGAAAGAAAGCAAGAGAGCACTTTTGGTTGAATTAGAAGGTCATTAGGAACTAAGCTAAAGGCAATTTCTATAGAATGGGCAGGCAGAAGAAACTACATTAGTGGGATTAAAGAAATCATTGGAGGAGATAATCTTCATACAATAAAAATAAAGATCATGTGCTAGGATGCTGGTAATGAAACAGGGAAGAGGGAATAGGACGTAAGGTAGTAAGGAAGAACATAAATACTGAAGGCATGAAAGAGGAAGGATAGATGTAAAAAGTGAAGGATAGGAAGAAATATGGGGAATCATGGCTGTCTACGTTTAGGTTTTTTTTTTATTACTACATTTTAGTGTAGAAAAGATTTTTTTTACTACATTCTGAGTCTGTGGACTTAAAAAGGTACTTGGCTATTTCAATAACATTTAAAAAAAAAAAGGAGAGAAAGAAATACATTTCCCCTGTCCCTGAAACACTTTCCATGATTGATAGTATCCTTTGTTCCTGTAAGGAAATTGATGGGCATCTTTCCTGGCTCTATCAGGTAACTCAGGCAAACAGCATCACCACATTTTTTCATGTGTACATGTTAAGATGGCAGGGAAAGAAAAATTTGTACAGGAAAACTGCTTTTTATCATTACATTTTCAAAAGTTTTGGTGGGAAACACACAAAACCTTAAGAGCCAAAATGTTTACATTAGTTGGACCTAACATCTTCCTTCTAAACTGGGGATTTCCAGAAAATGAGACAAACTGCTTAAGGCAAAAGAAAAACAAAACAAAACACATCTTCATTAAAAAAACAAAAACCCTATCCAGCTTTACGCAATCCCTCCATTTCGTGGCTACGTAGGCCAGGAAGGACTATTATTATTATTATCATTTAATCTGACCTCCCTACATAATCACAAGTATATATACTTTATATGGATCTTTAAGATAGTAAGGTAAAATGCGTTGCCCTTTTGCACTGGTGGTTTGGAAAACTGCTAGTGAGTAGCTAGCACACCTTATTGGGGGAAAATGGAATGGAAAGGTGTGAGAGGTCTTTCCTCCCGTGAGCACTACGAGTTTCCCGGCCAGCCCACTATACAGTATGCCTTACCATCTTCCAAAAGGCTGAGAGAAAGGGCCTGACAAACAAATTATATAGGTGGTAAAAAGGGGAGAGGGAGTGGGAAGATTAACCACTTGGTAGCTGCTGCACAGTAACCACTGCATTTTTCTGTTTCCACCCTGCAGGCAAACATTATGATTTGCCTTTGTTTAGCTTCCATTTACTCTAACATAGGAGCAGACACATGAAAGCCAGTGTCCCACACCTCAGTCATCCTATTCTCCCCTGTGCCCTTCAACCCCATAAATTTGTTCACACTCCCTAAATGACACCAAAAACTCAGTAAGACTGAAAGCAGTGGCATCTCTGGAAAATTGATTTACACCCTAAAACATTTTATTTTTCAGGTTTATGTTCCTTTCATAAAACTGAACCAATAAATCAGATTTTTTTCCCCAATGATTCTCTCTTTCTTTGTCATAGGTTTGAATAATCTTTGTTCCTCACTCTTCTCTTCTGGCACAGGGAGAAAATTCAGGATCATGGCTTTCAAGTCACAGTTCTTAGGGCTACAAAAAGAAGTCAGTCAAGCAGATAGTGAGTGAAGCAGACAGTCCTCCCATCTCATGCAAGAATAAGCCCTAGAGAAACTCACACAAGTTGTATTTCATGGGATGTAGAGCTGGGGAAGAATCATAACCCACCTCTTGTTTATAGTGGCACAAAAAAGAAGTCCTGACAGCCTTACACATCAAGCACACCTGGCTGGGCCGAGCACCTGAGTTACTACATCTGCCCCTGATCCCCGGCTAATGCAAGTGCCCCAGTTCTCTGCAGCCAGATTGGCTGCTGAAAGTGCCACTCACCCTTCAGAAGCACACCTGCAGCCTCAGTCTGTTCCAGCAAGCTTTACGTTTGCTGTTCTTCCTGCTTCTGACCCTGGATTTAGCTTTTATGACCCTGATCTTGGCTCTCCCCTGAAGCTGGATGCTGGCTCTGCTTTCTCTGGCATCCTGTCTCAGCTTGGCTTCCTTGACCCTGATCTCAGATTTTCCCTAGAACTTGGCACTGGCACACGGCTCCTAGCCTTGGCTTACATCTTGAACTATATCTCTTCAGTCTCCCCTGGTCCCATGATCTCCTCCACCAACCCTGGGTCACAGATTTGTTAATTTGTGACCCCATCCTGCTGACCTTCTCAGGTGCCTGTAGACATGCTGTGGGACTGCTTCAATGTGCTGTAATTACAGTGCATCACAACAGACTTGATTAATTGAGTCTGCTCAAGCATAGTAATTACTGTGCTCCAGCCAGACTCTGTGCCTTGCGTATTAGCATCCCCACACTTCAAACTAGCGACAGGGGCACTTGAACTAAAGTTTGTCAAATGAGCTTCACTGCAGGTGCCCCCACCGCCATTTTGAAGCAAGGGGATGCCAATACATGAGACGCTGTGGCACTTTCATTAGAGCAGCTCTTGGAGCCATTCTAGTGCACCCTGTCCCCAGAGCATGTATGTAGGCGTGCAGGAAGTGTGGGGCCCCAGGAAACTGGCTGAATTAGGCAGCAGGCAGGAGGAACATTTTGGTGTCTCATGCAGACCTCCTGGGCACATTATGTTCCCAGGAGGTCTTACTGTAGGTCATACCAGGTTAGGCTCCAGGATCTTGCAAAAAGCATTAGAAATACTGTTAGTTCTCCGCTATGCTACAAGTAGTTCTTGACAAGTTCCACTGGGTCATTTGTTGTTTCTGCATCACAAGCCTCAAAGAGAGATACTGCTAATGACTCAGTTGCTGATTCAGGCACAAGCTGCAGCACTCAGCCAATAGCTATAACTGTGAGACTTTTGACACAGGACTGGGGGGGGGGGGGGGGGGGGGAAAGAGGCATTTTAATTAGAGTGGCTCTCGGGAGCTGCTAAAATTAAAAATGCCAGCAGCACCTTGTGTATTCAGCATCCCACATTTCGGAATGGTGGTGGGGGTGCTTTAACTGAAGTTTGTTCAGTGAACTTTAGGTAAAGCACCCCACCACCATTTTGAAATGTGGGATGCCAAATACATCAGATGTTGCAGCATGCTGGAGCGTTCCAATCAGAAAGCCTCAATTAAATCAAGTTTGTTCCAATGCTTTCTAATCCGAACACATGTAAAAATGCTTTCTGTATTTCCAGGAGGTCATCAGTCACCCATGACCCTAGAAAAAAATTTATCTCCACATTTTGCCTTCCAAAAACAAGCACATGTTTTATTTGGAGATGTGTTGTATGCAGGGAAACGTAGTCCAATACCTTTACATTCCCCTCCTCCCCAAACCAAACACAGACCCAACTTCCTTTCCTACTTGTACCAATGGAAAAATCAAGAGCAACTCCAAAGCCAATGGATTTTTCATCGCTTTAAGCACTAGGGGAAACCAAGAAAATCAGGACCACACACTTTATACCTCTTTAAATTCACACCAATTGCATCTTGCATTTATGGTTGGATAACTAAAAGTTGTTAACAGAAGAATAAATGAGTGACAAATAATAAATGGCAAATGTTGAATAATGCATCTCCAATAATTCATGAAACTTTGGCAATGGTCTAATCTTTCACTGATATTTGAATGGTATGACTGTATGGATAGCAGAGAACTAATTAATTTATTTTCTATTATGATTTATTAATCTATTGCTCGATTACTTCTTTTGGAAAGCACTCTGCAATTTACAGAAGGACAGCACTGTGGAAGAAACTGGTATCATAACTGGTATCATTATTGGTTATCATGTTGCCAGTCCACCTTTTGGTGCAAAAATTTCCCTTTGATAATCATTGCTCTACAAGGATATCTGCCAATTGTGGCCCTAAATCTGTATATGCAAGAGAAAATTTAGATGGGCTGAGCAATCTTTTAAAGTATCAAGGCCTTACCATGGGGCCTTGTTTTCCTTTCAAGTTGCGTTAATCAAAGTTGAGGGAAATATATTGCTTCTAGAATCAAATCAGAAGCAAGAGTGGAATCAGAATATTTCTTCTGTCCTAATAAACCCTTTATGTGAATGCTGATCTCTGCACAGGCTGTAGTTAAAATTTAGTACCATGACTACAGCAACAACAATAAAATTAGATTTCCCAAAACCTTACATGCATTTCACTGAATGACCCAAAAGAAACCAATACAGTCAAGACACCATTAATGCTATTTACAGTCACAGGAAATGTGAAGATGTAAAATGTGTGCATTTGTGTAATCTTTGTTTGTATATACTTAAAATATATGACTGTACACATTTGTTTTGGGCTGGAAAGCATGTGTGCAAGTCATGGTGCAGTCATGACAGTTTACCTTTAGACAGAAACATGATGGTAAATCCAATCTACAATTAAGCCAGATTGAGCTGGAGTTTTTTTAGCCACTTATTTTCATTGTTTTCTTTAAAAGTGCTGTCAAAGGGGTGAGAGGTCTTGGAGAGTCTGATAGTTCTTACAATTAAATTACAATCAAAGTGCTTGCATCTCATTATGGGTTTAATGGTATAAGATGATAGCCTACAGGGTTGGAAAGTACCCTTATTTCCTATTTCTGTATTTACACCATTACACACAATATTAGTAGCAGAAGACATGTTCATTAAATTTATACATCTGTATTAAAAATATCAGTCTGGATGTATAGCTCATTAAAGCCACCCAACGAAACATTGCTGTAAGGAAGGAGAGAAAGAAGAAGAAAAAAAAGAGAGAGAGCAAGAATTGGGGTGTGGGTAATATCTGTATATTATTTGCCTTATTATTGTTGTTAATTTTATCAGGGTTATTCATAATTGCTTTGTGATTAAATCCTCATACATCCTCACAAATTTGAGTGATCAAGATTTGTGGCAGAAAAAAGAAGATATGGGATTAGAAGGATAGAAATAATTTAAATGATACTACTGGCAAGCAAGTGGGCCCAATACAGACTTTCCTCATTTTTCTAGCAGCCTCCTCAGCACAAATTTGCATACATTTGATTAATTGAAATTGAGCACAAGCATAGCTTTTTTAACTTTGCCATTGCAGGAACAGGGCAATGCAAGTGATCTTTGTACCCCTTGAAAAAGAATGTTTGATCTGTTTTCTCTACAAAAATACTACTTAAAAACACCACAAATAAGGAGCAATAGACAGTTAGTTAAAAATACCCTTCTTTTCATTTGCCTGATTTTATTTTATGCTGCTCTAGATCAAAGCCTGTCTTTCCCTTTACAAACAAAATGGCAGCTTAATAGATTGTTACTCAAAACAGATGTTCTCAGTACTATTACTAAAGCAAAATGAAATGCATGCATAGAGGTGTACAGTTACCTCAGAATTTCTGAATGGATTCATCCTCCTAAAGGGAAAAAAAATAAACACACCTCTGACTGTCATATGAATGAAGACATGAGGACTATTTGCCTCAGTAGCAATTAAGCCCAACCTTGTTTAAGTAACATTATTTCTGGAACAGATTCTGCTGACATGCATCTTTCTGTGATGCTGGGAAGTCAGCGCAACCCTATCATGGAGAAAGATCTGTATAATGGAATTGCAGCATCAGTGCTTTCTAATAGGTGTGTACTTTCAGCACACCTGGGCAAGCAGCACTGCACAAATCTAATTTGTGCTTTCACTAAGAAAATGGAAAAAATTTCATTACTTCTAGCATTAAGCTGAAGATGCAGGCCTCATCAAGCCAAACAGATGACTAAGCAGTCATCATTTATCTTAATTAAAGTTCATCTTCATCAAGATACTACTCCGTCAGATAATGCTACTTAAAACTAAAGCTCTTAGCATAGATGTATGGTTCCCAAAGGGAACATCTATTGAGAATGAATCAGTAACTGCATAGCTTAGTTCTCTTAAAAAGAAAAGCCAAACCAAACAAAGCAAAAGTAAACATTTTCTGTAGTCTGTACCAGTTTGTGCAAGTAGTTCAGAGAACAGCAAAATGCATTTTAAAATCTTCTTTGGCTAGTTATTATACCAGAGTGTGTGTGGAATAGTTCGTTCACTTCAAATCAAGTTATTTCATATTTACTAAAGGGTAAAGATCCAAATCTAGTCCAATGAACATTTTTATGCTCCACCTTGTCAACAAAAGCTATCTTTGCGAAGCAATCGGGTTTTGCTAATCTGTGTTTTCTTAGATATCTCTATAAGAAGAAATTTCACTGAAGTAAGAAAGACATGAGGTTCTATTAAAGGAAAACAATACTTCTAATTTCTTAAAAAATTCCCCATTTCATTTCATAGATTGTGAAGAAACCCATGATGCATCTCTAACAAAAGGATCTGCGAATCCTGTGGTAAGGAAAAAATATTCCCACAATTATGGTAAGCCAACAGATCATTGTGTGTGATGATATCCGTTAACTACCTTTTTCAAATATATATGCAGTTAATGAATATCATTTATATAAATTAATTAGTCAATGCAAGAGCAACCCAGAATTAGGTTAAACACAACAGTAGCAGCATACAAGGGCTGTAAGTGGAAGAAAAATTCCTTCCAGGTCTCCTAAAACCTATTGCCCTATTCTAGTTATTAAACAGTGATATTCCCATCATGTCCAGATACCAATTCATACCATGTCCACATATATTGTCTGTGCAGCGCATTGGAAAACTTAGCCATCTGGAGATTCCCAGGTTGACTTGAGTGAGTGAGCCAATATACACTGTGAGAAGCATTCCTTTAGGTGGTTTATCTTCCAAGGAAGTCTAGAAGAGGGGCACAGGGGAGGCAGATATTCTGATAAGCAGTGGTAGCTCAAAATTAATTACTGAATAAAGTACCTTGGCCTCAGAGTGGTTCCTGAATGCCACGTAGTAGAGGGAGGGGAAAAAAAAATATTAAGGAACATAGCTATAACAGGGGGTCCCTGGGCACCCAAAGAGATGGATGCTCCCCTACTCCCCCCCCCCCACACTAATTAGGGCAGTCTGCCCTCCCTGCACTCACCTTGATGCAAGATGCAGGAGGCTGCCCCATTTGCAGCCCTCATGTATTGGGTCAATCATGTGGCTCCGAACCATCCCTTCTACCTCACAGATAGCATCCAAATCCACTACTACTCCCCCAGCCCCTCTCTCACTGCATCCTTAAATGGGGCTCACACACTGGGCCTTTTGCCCCTCAGGCCTCAGGTCCCTTAGTGTATCTTGTCTCCAAGCCTTTTCCCACTACAAGGTGACCCACAAGACAGTGGGGCTGAGGCTTTACAGCACCCCATCCTCACCTTTCAGTTGGGAGGCACAGGTTTGGCACTTCCTAGAGACTGCCCCATCACAGGCAGCCCTACCACAACATCCAACCCCAGCAGGGTGCAGTTGCAGGTCTTAACCAGGACCAGAAGGAAACTCCTCCATCCCCACAGTTCCTAACCTAACCTCCAGGTATTCCAGGAGCTGCGATCATTTTGGCTGGGACATGTTGCTCCCCAGATATAACTGTTGGCCTTGTTCCCAGGGCCTGGGCTTATATACTCCCTGCCCAGCCCTCCTCCAATCAGGTGGCTGCCTGCAGTCAAGTGACCACCTAACTGGCTACTCCATATCCTGCCTGATGTTCTTGACCAGCAGACAACCTGGACACTGCCACAATAACTTAAGTAGAAAAAAAACGATGTCTAAAAGCTCTACTAATGGTGAAACTCAAGTAGAAGAGCAAGCCATTGATGCAAATTAGAAGGAAAACAAACATAATGTAGCCCTTTTCCAGAGAGTAGTGGGTTCTGATCCAATTGATGTGATTAATACTTCTAACTCAAGTAGAAGAGCTGTACTATAAAGCTGTGAAAACAATTTACTTCACACAAAAATGGACCATGTGTGCAAGAGATGTTTAAACCAGAGGGTACAAAAAGAAAATGATACTTCAATAGTTTGACTGATCTGAAGCTGATGAACCAAATCTTGTTCTTTTAAGGCAAGTTCCCAAAAGTAAGCCCTTGATAAGAGACCAAAATGAGAGTAGAACCCAGAACAAAAATAAAATAAAAAAGTCAAGAAAACCTTGGGATATCCAAAAAACAAGCAAACCCCCCAAACACCAACCTTCAGGAACTATTGGGAGACCCAGATGTAAGCCTTGCTACAGTACAGGGCTTGCAAGAATTTGCAAGAATTCACCCTGTCCAGATTATTAAACTGCTTCCCTGTTCTTGATGTGTTGCCACTGCCATACTACATTTCACATGCTTTTACCTTTGGCATGCTAAAGGGTGTTCCAGGATTTCATATGCTGTATCCTTGTAGTTGACAGCGAGGTCTGAAATAGCTAGTCCCAGGATTGAAATTGAAGTAAACTACTGCTTGAAAATTAAGGGTGCTGGACTTTGCATACTTGTAGACACGCAGGGAGACTCTGCTCTAATTACAGAGCACCAGAGCAAACTTGATTAACAGAATCTGCTGGAGCATGCTTCAGTGTCCCCATGCTTCAAAATGGCAGTGGAATTGGGAATTTTGAAGCATAGGGATGCTGATACACAAGACACTACAGGTACTTTAATTAGAGTGCCACTCAGAGAGGGCTCCAAGCCCTTCCAAAAGCCTCATGGGCTGAATGGCATGGCTCTGTGAGCTGGATCTGACCCATGGGCCATTGCTGAAAGAACCCAAGAACCCCTTATTCAGACCCCCTGGAAATTCCCCATAATCTGAGATAGAGGCTAAAAGAGGAACTCTCTATTGAGTGGTAGAAATCAGAGCAAGTTCCTTTACCAGTTAGTGTAGAAAAAGACTGAATCCTTTGCTTAGGTATAAAACCCAATAATTAACCAACAAGCAGAAAAGAAATGCAGTTTTAACTTCCTACAAAGCACAAATATCTGGGAAAGATCATTCCAGAAATCTATTTTTTCTAAGTTGGATGCATTAGCAGGTTTCTGGCCTCGTGTCTACAGAAACTTGCTAATGTATCCAGATAGTTACACTAAGTTTAAACCCATTGAATAACATGTTTACTTGAACCATGTTCCAGTAGGACATAACAGGCCCCTAGGGGCAACTAGCATCCTTAGAAAAACAGAGTATATACTTTCTACAACCTCTGTTGGGAAACACTATCTGCTAGACTGCCCAAATGGTTGGCGGGTGCCACCAAGGTGTTTTTTCGGAAAAAAAAACAAACAAAAAAACACTTTTCTTTTTTTTTAAATGGTAAGCAGGCTGCCAAGGTTTGTGTTGATGGGTATGGGGGGGGGGGGGGGGGGAAGAGACAAGGAAAACACAGAGGTAAAAGGGATGACCAGAAAAAGCCTGAGCTGGTGGGCAAAAGCTAAACAAGAAAAATTTAAAGTCTGTGTAAGGGAAATGACCACCTGTGAAGAAAAGTTAGCACTGCAAGATGTAGAGGTAAATTATAAGAAAGTTCAGGCTAATTGCCAATATACCTGCCCCAACAGACAAAGAAGAAATGTAAAGAATTGCTGGATCCATGCATTTCTTAGGGAAATTTAGGACCAATTCAAACCTGCAGATTAGTCTTCATAGGCTACAAATCTTTATAAGAGTTTAAGAAACTGAGGGAGATAATTAAAGAGGCCCCAGCCTGAGGTATTATGACTGCAAGTACAAAACATAATCCTCCAGATACACAGCACCATCATCTTAGAAAATTATATCCAAAACTAAAGATCAATGGCTTATATGTCTCATAGTAGCTAGGGTCAGGAGGGACCTGAACAGATCATCTAGCCTGACCCCCTGCCACAGGCAGGAATGAATGCTGGGTTCACAAGACCCCCAGACAGTTGATCATCCAACCTCCTCTTGAATTTGCCCAAGGTAGGGGTGAGGACCACCTCCCTGGGAAGTTGGTTCCAGATTTTGGCCACCCTAACTGTAAAATATTGCCTTATGATCTCCAACCTGAACCTATTCTCCATCAGCTTATGACCATTGTTCCTCATCATCCCAGGTGGTGCTGGGGAGAAAAGAGCTCTGCCTATTTGCTGTTGATCCCCCCTGATGAGCTTGTAGGCAGCCACCAGGTCCCCCCTCAGCCTCCTCTTGCTGAGGCTGAACAGGTCCAGGTCCCTCAGTCTCTCCTCGTAGGGCCTGTCCTGCTGCCCTCTCACCAAGCAGGTGGCCCTCCTCTGAACCCTCTCCAGGCTGGCCACATCCCTTTTGAAGTGCGGCGCCCAGTACCGGACGCAGTACTCCAACTGCGGTCTGACCAAAGTCGCATAGAGGGAGAGTATCACCTCTCTGGACCGGCTTGAGATGCACCTTTGGATGCATGACAAGGTATGGCTGGCTGCGGTGTGGCATTGGCGGCTCATGTTCATCTTAGAGTCAATAATGACTCCAAGATCTCTTTCTGCCTCTGTTCTTTCAAGAGGGGAACTCCCCAGCCTGTATGTATGCTGTGGACTCCTTCTCCCAAGGTGCAGCACCCTGCATTTGTCTACGATGAACCCCATCCTATTCTCGTCTGCCCACTTTTGTAGTCTGTCTAAATCTAGTTGCAGCCTCTCTCTCCCTTCAAGTGTGTCCACCTCGCCCCACATCTTAGTGTCATCAGCAAACTTGGACAGCGTGCTTTCCACCCCCTCGTCCAAGTCGCTGATGAAGATGTTAAACAGTGCGGGCCCGAGGACCGAGCCCTGGGGTACCCCACTGCTCACATCTCACCAGGTTGAGTACAACCCGTCCACCACTACTCTCTGGGTGCACCCCATCAGCCAATTTTTTACCCATCCAGCTGTGCAGGCATCAATGCCACAGTCGCTTAATTTATTGATGAGGATGGGGTGAGAGACAGTGTCAAAGGCCTTCTTAAAGTCTAGAAAGACTATGTCCACAGCGACACCATCATCCAAGGATTTAGTTACTTGGTCGTAAAAGGCAATCAGGTTGGTCTGGCAGGACCTGCCTTTGGTGAAGCCATGCTGATTGCCCCTGAGCATGATCTCCCCTGCAGGCCCCCCACAGATATGCTCCTTGATGATCCTCTCCAAGAGCTTCCCGAGCACCGAGGTGAGGCTTATAGGCCTATAGTTACTTGGGTCCTCCTTCCTCCCCTTGTTAAAAATAGGGACCACATTAGTCAGTTTCCAATCCCCTGGCACCTGGCCAGATGACCATGAATGCTCATACAGCCGGGCCAAAGGCTCCGTGATGACCCCTGCCAGCTCCCTCAACAACCTTGGGTGGAGGGCATCTGGACCTGCAGATTTAAAAATGTCTAGCCCTTCCAGAAGATCCTTAACTACATCTGCACTGACTGAAGGCTTGATAGAGCTATCACCAAAATTGTCCCTACCTCTGGTAGGTGGGATATCCTGGTCCCTGTTCAGGAAAACAGAGGCAAAGAAACTGTTAAAAATATCAGCTTTCTTGTCTGGCGTGGCCACCAGATTACCGTTTGTGTCTTGCAGGGGCCCTGCATTGCCTGGTGCCCTCTTCTTGCTCCCAATGTACTTGAAAAAGGACTTTTTGTTGTCCTTAAATCCTGGACGCTAGCCTGAGTTCCATCTCTGCCTTGGTCATCCTAATAGCCCTCCTACACTCCTGGGCCAAGGAGGAGTACTCCTCCTTGGTGATAGTTCCTCCCTTCCACTGGTTGTATGCCTCCCTTTTAGTCCTCAGGAATTGCTGAATGCCCTTGCTGAGCCAAGGGGGTCTCTAAGCACTCTTATCCCCTTGCTTCTCTCAGGGACTGTTATCCTTTGGGCCTGGAGGATTGCCCCCTTAAGGTACGACCATCCCTTGTGGGCTCCCATCTCCTCTACCTTCTGGGCCCTTAGTGCCTCCCCCACTATTCTCCTAAGCTCATTGAAGTTGGCCCTTCTGAAGTCAAGGGCTTTAGCCTTGGTGTGAGCCCTAGATGCCCTGCATTGGATAGTGAAATCTAGCAGGTGATGATCGCTATTGCCCAGGTGGTCAAGGACCTGCAGTCCCCTCACCAGGTCATCCCCCGTGGCCAGGACCAGGTCCAGCAAGGCATTATCCCCAGTGGGGCTATGCACTTCCTGGATAAGGTGAAGGTTTTGTAATACAGCCAGGAACCTACGCGAGCGGTCAGACCTGGCTGTCTGCTCCTCCCAGCAGATGTCTGGGTAGTTTAGGTCACCCATGACAATAACATCCCTTGACCTAACCAACCTAACTTACTGAAACCAAGTGTCAATATGCACAAATATAGAGAAGCCAGTTTTGGCTTTTGTTCATGGGAGTAAAAATTTTGATTTATTTTGCTTAGGAGGCCTGTATTACCTGAAACCAGCTACAAATCACTTCCTGCAGTTGCTAAAAGGAGCCCTGCAATCACATATACCAAACTTAGTCAGATTGTTTTACAGCTATAAAAGGGCTATAATTTGTAAATTTAAAGACAACCCAGTGAGAGGTTTAGTGGTTTGACTGGAATATTTCACAAGATTGCAATGAAGTAAAGTCTGGATCTAGATGCCCCCCAGTAAGTCAAAAAAGAGAGAGAATCTACTAGCCCCTCTCAGATGAAACATGGACCCTGAATGCCAGAGCAATAGCTCAGGATAAGAACCAGCAGGAAGTGATTAAGGAATAGGATAGCCAAGCCAGTATGTTTAAAGTTTCTAATCACAATACCAGTGGGAAATTGTCAATCCTAGGTAGTTAGCGGTGTTAATCTGAAGTCAGTCAGAAGGCAAAGTAGATATGTACCTTTAGGCTAAGTACAGAGATTAAAAAAAGACCAAGATAGAATTGATTCAATCTTTGCAGGTTTTTCTCAGCTCCGTAGATCAAACCAATAAACTGAACTGATGTGTTCAGGGGGCCAAAACAGACAGAAGCCTGCAGTGGCCCAGGCCAGGATCCTGGGGCTGCTCACACATGCTACCCATCATACCAGACACTGCTGAACCCAGCAGATCAGCAGCCCATGCCCGATGGGGTGCTGGATGCATACCCCCTACTCCCTGCTGTCAGTCACAGGGAGGAGGAGAACCAGCAAACAATCTCACCCCAGCCCACCCCTTGCCAGTCTCCTGTTTATCTAAGAGGCCAGAGGGGCAGGGGGTGGGGTAGAGGAATGTACCCCCCTGCCCAGCATTGAAGCATGGGGAGTGGCAGGGCATGGTGGGAAGACCCCCAACCTCCCATGGTGGGGATTTTCATTCCCTTGCAGCCTACCTTACCCCAGGCTACCCACCTCTCAAATGGGAGGTAGGGGGATATGCACTCCCCTGGCCTGGCACCAGACCCACTCTCAGCCCATTACCTCTCAGAGACATGGTTGACTGGCAAGGGGGCAGAGCTGGGGCAATACCAGCCTGGCTCACTGAGGTTGAAGCAGGAGCTTTTCCCACCCCTGCACCATACAGACTCTGGCTGGCAGGGCTGTCACAGGGCCTGGGGATGCATTTCCCCCGGCCCTCTGCCTCTGGGAGACGCAGGTTGCTGGAAAAGGGATGGGGGATGAGAATCCCCCACTGTATGGACTTTCCCTCCCCCCTCACTGTGCAGACCTGGGCTATGGGGACTTAGGTGTCCATTCTTCTGCTCCCCTGTCCTGATGGACTAATAAGCATATAGGCAGGAAGCAGACTGGAAGCAGAGGCTTCACTGCCTCCGCTTTGTGACAGCTGGGGGTGTCCGCCCTCCTCCACTGAAGCAGATAGCACAGCTCAGAGCTGCAAAGCATCCTGGGATGCTTGGGGACTGAGTTAACTTGAGTCAAGAGGGAATCTGGAACAGAAATTCCATAAACAGGCTTAACCCAAATCAGTTAAATCTGATATTATACCCAGTCAGGTTTTATTTTAAAATGGGTTTGCCCATTTTGAAACTGGTTTATGTGCATTGAACTTCTGTCTTGTTACAGGTTTTTGATCACTTAAACCAATTTATATGCAACGTAAGTCCTTAACCTTAGAGAAGAAGTAAATGACAGACAGACAGACAGACAGACAGACAGACAGACAGACAGACAGACAGACAGACATTTCCTGAACCAAAGTTTACTTCATCAGATGCTGTGAAGGACATTTAGAAAACACAGGCATGTCAGTCCTTAAAATACTCCTCCTTAGCCTTACAGATTGAAGAAGTCTATGCTGGCTCTTATAATTTGCCCCAAACTCCTGTCAATGGCATATATAAACAGCTGGAGGCACTAAGGCCCAGCTGAAGTCTTTGAAGTCACTTAGGCCACTTACTGGCTCCATGTTAAGTCATCCTCAATCATTCACTCTGTGTGCATCAAAACTTGGAAATTAGGTAGTGTGGCCATTCTAGGCATAAGCCTAGAAACACATCTGTGACAGCTGGAGAGTCAGACTATTCCAGTGTGGCTATATTATCTAATTCTGGGCTTTCCTGTGCACAACAGGAACAAATAAGTGTTTCTCTGCCAGGGAATCCACAAGCAAGAAATGTAGCTGTGGCCAGGTGGACCAGAATCTTACTCAGTGTTTCTGAAAAGAGAGAGACTCCCCCTCCCCGGCTTTGTTTTTGTTGGGGGAGGGGGAAAAACCAATGTCAGTAATGATCACTTAAGCAAAAACAAGAACAGTCGCTTTGATTTCCTTCTAACAGACACACTGCTGCAGACAGAGCTAGCATAGTGCAAGTTTATGAGAGCAAATATATATATTTTCTAGACTAGTCACAGTCCTTTACAACATTCTGATTTCATTTTGACTGAAAAATGTGCTATAGAAAAATCTAGTAAATCCACTGTCTGTTCCCAGTTTATAACCTGAGAAAGAAGACTACACCCAGTATTAATTAGAGGCTCACAGAGTAATATTAGTGCTCATTTTACAGGATTAGAAAGTTTAATATGGAGATTAATAAATCTTGGGCTTTTCATTTCAAGAACAAGAGAGTCAGTAGATGGCATATACCAGGGTAAATATAAATTGACCTGTTAACTTCTGATTTAACCTGATCTGTAAGTCATATATACATTAGGATATTTTTACAGACGGAGACTCCTAAAGTACTTTCATCAGTTATAAACAAACAAACAAAAAAATTTCTCAAATTTCTTAAGGTTGAAAGTGGTGGGTGAAGGTCACATTTATCATCCGTTTATAAGGCAAGCCCCAAATGCAAAGTATTATGGGTTATAACATGAAAATCACATCAGCAAAATTAATAAAATTATATCAGGGCAAGAGCCTCAAAAAGGCTTCTGTATTCAATGCTCCAAGGATGAAACTACACAGACACTTGTTCTGCCCCTCATTATAAATTTAAATAAACTGCAATTTTGGCAGGCTTAGTTGATTAATGTATTAAAAAGACATAGCTCTGGCTTTCCCTCATGAATTCTCAAAGGTTAGTGTGTCAAATGAAAATCCTCATTCAGAATTTAACGAAATGTAGTAGTAGTAAATTAAAGTTAACTATCCTCTCTAAACTTAAAAAAAAATATTAATTACTTGACGCCAGACAAGTAGTTTAGTTTTAGCTTGCTGCTCTAGGAATGGGAGGCAGGAGGTATGAAGGGGAAACTGGAAATGTAACTAGATTTCCCAGGCCCTCCATGTGTTGGCATAACCTGGGTCTGTCATGGGAAAGAGATATCTAGTGTTCAGTAAACTGAACTGAGTTTAATTTCTATACCAAATAACTGCACCAATGTTAATGTGAAGTGGTAATTAAAGTACATAACTTTTAAGTTCTAGTAAGATTAAGGGGTCCCCATAAATATGGAAATACCATCTGACTTGTACTCATTGCATATTAGAGAAAACACAGATTTACCTGAAATCAGAAAAAGGAAAAAATTTAAGCTGCTCTGAATTTAACCTCACAGAAGGGATGAAAGGTTCAATAAAGAATCAGTGAGTGTGTCTACATATGCATTTAATGGGGTCAGTCGATACATGAGGAAACTACTTATGGAGTAAATGCTCCTGGGCAGGTGTCTATACATGCAAAGAAGTGAGAGCAGATTTGCAGCTAATGGCAGCAAACTGCTCCCACTTCCTAGGGACCTGCCACGGGCTCCCGCCACCACCAAGGGGAGCTCTAGGCTTCTCCTGGGTGCTCTCTCAGGGGCTGGAGGAGAGCACCAGGGTTGAGACATTACACCCTGCCCCCAGAGGCTGCCTGCTGCGGACAATGTCCCTCTTCCCTTGCAGCAGGAAGCTCCTGGCCCTGGTTCCCTGATTAGGTGCAAGAGACTTGGAAAGAGCTACCAGTGGGGCAAGTAGCAGCAAGCTCCACCAAGTTATGGGGCAGTGTGGTCATGTCAGAAGATAGGTTGCAGATACAGGCAGACCTGGACAGGCTTGAGAGTTGGGCAAACCAGAACCAGAGGAAGTTTAACACTTCCAAGTTTAAGGTACTCTATCTGGGGGCAAACAACCCTCAACATGCATAAAGGCTTGTTGGTGACAGCTTGACTTGCACCATGGCCAAAGGGGACCTAGGTGTAATGACTGACCATCACATGAATATAAGCCGTCAATGCGAGGCAGCAGTCAGCAGGGTAAACAACATGCTGGCATGCATCAACCAATGCATCTTGTGTAAGACTAAGGAAGTGATACTCCCGCTGTACTCAGCACTGGTAAGACTATAGCTGGAGTACTGCATCCAGTTCTGGGCACTGCACTTCAATAAGGAAAGGGAAAAACTCCAGAGGGTCCAGAGAAGAGTGACACGTATGATCAGGGACTTGCAAGGCAAGCCATACGAGGAAAGGCTGAGGGAACTGGGCCTCTTTAGCCTAAAGAAGAGAAAGTTGAGAGGGGACTTGATAGCAGCTTACCACTATATCAGAGGAGTTCATCAGGAGCTCGGTGAACAACTGTTCACTAGGGCAACCTTGGGGAAAACCAGGACCAATGGCTATAAACTCCTGGAAGGCCGCTTCAGGCTTAATAACAGAAAAACTCCTTCACAGTCAGAATAAACTCCCTCCAGAAGTGGTGCAGTCACCTACCCTGGAGGTTTTCAAGAGGAGACTAGACAGTCACCTTGCTGGGGTCACCTAACCCCAGTTGTCTTCCTGCCTAAATTGGGGAAGGGGGGACCCAATGATCTGCAAGATCCCTTCCTGCCCCTAACCATCTATGAATGAGCAGATTGGGGCAGGGGGCTGGGACCTGCCCCACCCCTGCAGCTCTTTTCAAGCCCCACAGTCATTCAATTGGGATGCCAGCAGGGAGCTTCCAGCACCAGCTCCACAACCACAGGGATGCAAGACCCTTATTTCTCAGATAGGGGCTGAAAGACACTTTTCTCCCTAGTTGTGATTGTGATCTAGGAGCAGGGGGGCTTGGAGCTCCCCACTGCTTGGGCAGGGGAAAATAGTCACTGTCTGGGCTTCAGTGGTGGAGCTGAGCCCAGCAGTAGGCAGCTCCCAGGGGTAGTGAGCAATCTCCTGCCCCCTGGTGGATGGCTGACCAGGAGCAGATTTGATCCTGGTCAGGCATCTCCATGAACACTACTGCACCATTACTAATCAAAAGTAAATTCGCTACTTGCATTTGCAGGTAGAGAATTTACTCATGATTAGTGAGGTTTACTGTGTAATAAGTATGTGCACATGTAGACACATGCTTAATGTACAGTAAACTATGCTACTACACAGTTAAGCATCTCATAGAGATGCACCCAGTTTAACAGATTTTGCTGCACAAGGACTGAGCCATTTCTGCAGTTTCTTTTGCCCTTATCCACTCAGCTCCATCAAACCCCTGTAAGTGTTCTGTGTACCTCTGCTTTGAGTGGGTTTTCACTAGATGCAAAATAGCAGGTCTGAAAGACAAATTATTCCCAGATAAAAGAAAATCCTAACATATTAATAGTCCCTATTTAAAAAAAAAAAAATGAATTGATCTTCATCTGAAACTACAGGAGGATCACTCCAAAAAGATTAAGATTGCTGGGAAGCATAAAAAAAATCCATTATATCAGCACCAAAATCAGCTTCTGTCTTTGTGACTGTTGCTGTGACCATGGCAGAGACAGTGGTATAACAAAGAGTTGGTGCCCAGGCAGGTGAGTAAAGCAGCATGGAGGCTGTAAGTGTAGGTGGCAGAGTACAGGTTGTGGGGGGCTTGGGTTCCAAGAAGGGGAAGGAACTCTCACCCTCTCCCAGTCCTGACTGAGCTACTGCTGCCATTGTACATACTCCACCTGCCTCAGCTGTTGCTCTTTAAGGCTAGGGACAGAAGTTACACAAACTGGCATAAGTGATAGGTAGAATGACTGCTGGTCCTGTTTTATACTGGACCATCCTGTTTTTAAACCCTTTGTCCCCCATCCACTTCAAAATAAGGAACCGACTGCAAAGTCATTTTTCCACCACTGAACTGAAGTAGATGTCAATAACTGGTCATCACAATTCTATTGGCTGTGCTGGGGGAGGGTGGAGACAGTGTTCTCCCATCACCCCCATTCACCAAGGAAATGTCCTGTACTCTGGGGATGCATCAGTGGCCGCTAGTGTTTGGAAACCAGTTCAAGTCTCTAACACAACAGGAGGTCAGTGCACATAAACCACTTTGAAAGTGGCCAAAACTGGTTTAAGATGAGCCTGGATGAATGTAGTACCAGAATTAACTGATTTAAGTTAAATTGCTTTATTGAACTTCTGTCCCACATCCCTTCCAGGTTCAAGTTAACTCAGTACCCCAGCATCCCAGGATGCTTTGCACCTCCCCCAAAAATCCGCCCTTGCAGGGTGGGTGGGCGTGCCTTGGTCCAAGCTGTCTGCTTCAGCCCAGCAGGGAGGCATGCTCTAGTGCCCCCATCCCCCAGCTTCTAGCCTGAGCTAATGCAGGCATGTTGTTGGATTTCCATAATCAAAAGAGTGAACATTTGTTCACTTGCTTATTGGTTTAGCCTAATCTAGAAAGATAGAATCAATTCAGCCTCGGGCTTTTTGATGGTCTGTACTTAGCCAAAGTGGCAATAGCAGGGAACTGGTTTGGAGTACCCAGCTTAGGAAAGCTGCTAGGGTGTAGACTCCATGAGGACATGATTCTGGCACCCCTCCTAATTTGCACTTGGAACAAGTGCCCTTCTTGCTCACCCCTAGTTAGACTACTGGCCAGAGGTAGGGGGATGAGTTGAGGGGGAGAAAGGCACTGGCTGGGGCATGCTCCTCTAAGAACTCAATGGAACTGATATGGGATTGGGGAGAGCAAAGTGGAGCACACAGTGCACATACATCCCTACATTGAACCACGTGCTCTGAAGCTGAACATCAAAACCAAGCTCTATTTTAGTGATGAAATTCAAATTACATCAAGCATTTACCCACTGAGGGTTTTTTGCGTTGGCTTCTATTATTTTTACACCATATACAGAAAACACTCAGGTTTGTTTGTCCAAGGCTCCTCTACATAAATCTATGCTGTTTATATTAGCTTCATTATCCTCTAGAGGTTTGGGTGAGAAAAGATTATCTTTCTCCCTCTCCTGAGCTCAATATTTTACTAGGGACAAAAGTTAGACTCACAGAGCAGTAAATTCTAATCCTGGCTCTGACCCTGACTCTTCCTCTCTAGCTGTCCGAGAGTCAATTAATTGTATTCCCTCATTGCCCCAGTCTGTAAAGTGAGAATGGTAGTTGCTCACAAACCTACTATGGCAGCATCCTTCCGGCCCAAATTATTAAATTAATGAAACAGTTGGATTTATTCTGTAACTGGTAAAAACAAAAAAGATTATTTACTCAGTGAGAAGATGAGTGTGTTTATATCCAGAAATCCCACTGTTAAATATTAATGCTCAAGTCTTGCCTTAGGGTTGGGCAAAGTCTGAAGCATAACAAAAAAAGGTGTTGTATAGTTGCTCCAATGGAGCAGTTTAGTATTTTCTTTGTGTAAAAGATGCACAAACTGTATATATAGATGCAGGGACAATACGTAGGGGGTGCATGCAGGTGCATGTGCACACCCCCTCCCCACCCCCCGAGCATGGCAGTGAACCCCCCTACAAGGAGGCAGCACAGACACTGTTGGCAGTCTCTGCTCGCACCACCCCTTCCCCCCCCCACACTGCTGGCAGCAGCTGCAGGAGCTCGAGCTTACTGCCACGGCGTTCCCACTGCCGCCCTCCCTCCGGGGGCACAAGTCATTCATGTATAGATGGCATGGAATCCTTAATCCTCAATATTAAAAATTATGACGGTTTTCCCAAAGACATGAGATTTAAGAAAATAATAATAACTATTAGGTTCCTTCTATTTGCTCTATGTATATTGAGCATCTGTGGCACACTTGCTTTCTAGTTTCAAACTTCCCTGGATCCCTGAGGGAATCAAAAAATCTTTATATTCAGAAACCCTAGCTTCTTGTACAATATTCTAGCACCTGGGATCAAAGTCACCACACTAAAATGTGCAAGACATGGGGTAACTGATAACACTGCTGATGAACTGGCTCCTTGTCATCCCTAATGTATAGTGCATTTAGGATGGAAGGCATCCTCAAAAGGTTGTGGGGTAAACACCACTGTATTCTGGCAGCTCTTAATTAGTTTAAGACATTGGTTATCAACCATTTCAGATTCAAGGTACCCGGGAAGGGGGGGGGGGGGGAAGAAAGAGGGGGGTTAAGCCAAACGCCTGGATTTTACTCATTCAATTTTATTTCAATTCTTTGGTTTCAAAGAACTTTGACGTACTATAAAATGTTTTAATGATTTATATTTGAAATCCCTTGGTTTATCTTGTGAATCATGTATAGGTGTGGCACTCCATAGGATCCCAGCGTGTCATGGTATCCTGGTTTAGAATTGCTGTTGTAATGAAAGTACTCTTGGGGGCAATTATAAGCAGGTGATCAAATGGGGACAGAAATGGATAAAAAAAAAACAAAAAACAAAAAACAACCTATGGTCAACCTTAGGGTTTACCATACATCTGGGTTTTGCTAAATAGATTCTCTTTTCTGCTGTCTCCCCACCCAGTCTTCTTTCTACGCAGGTTTTTAAAATGCAATCAAGTATCTCATTTTTTGCTCTGCCTCTGGCTTTTCCCCAGGACTTCCAGATCAGGACTATGGGCAGCGGAGCAAAGCAATTGGCTGTTGAGGGAAACTGCATGCTCCATGTGTGGGCCCTGGCAGCAGGAGTGCTGTGGGTTGGAAATGAGGAGTACCAGCAGGGCTGGGGGAGCTGTGGCTTAGGAATGATGGGCAGAGGCAGGGCACAGGCATATTTCTGCCCCATGTAGAGGGCAGCAATATACCCCTTCCCCACCTCTCCTCTCCTCCCCTCTCCCCCAAAACAGATGTCCTCTTTTTTGATATTGAAAATATGGTAACCCTAGTCAACTTGACTTAGCTCAAGACATTCAGTAAGCAGTATTTGCCAGACTTAAAGATCTGGGCCCTGTAGGGGAATTCCTTGTGTGACTGCTTTCAATTATTCATATTATTGATAAAGACAAAAAGAGATCAATTGTACCTTTTCTGACTAAAGTAAACAGTGGATTACATAGACCAAAAGCAAAGAAAATGCAAATTGAATTAGATTTGATATGTAATTTTGCTAATACATGGGAAATGAAATCATGTTGGGAAGGAAAAAAAGTCTATTGTAACATGTTCAACCCTGGTTCCAGAACACGGTATAAAATAAGGATGATTCAATTAGAATGCAACAGCTTTGAAATACTTAATTGAACTAATTGATAGACATTGTGAAATGCAATACACTAATAACCCCCCCCCCAATATAAAACAGGCTATACACTAATACAAGTTAAAAAAAACTTCTACAAAGACTGATTATGCCAACTGCTACATTCTTTAAGCTTCCCCTCCCCCCCCTCCCTGTATAAAGACTACATTAAAGCTTACTGAAAAGATGATGGTGAGCACAGAAAAGAATATTATGAGGATAGATCTAAAACAATGTTTATAGTTTTTAAAAAAAAAAAAAAAAAAAATGTACAGCAGACAGCATACCAAAGTATTAAAAAAAATTACAAGATCTAGAAAAGGCAAGTTGTGTTAGTTGTTCAATATGGGGAAAGGAATTTTAAGCATGTTCTCCCCTTGAATACAGTTGAAGTACATGGTTTCTTAGTTGCAAAGCTGTAGTGACCTTTGTTGTTTGGCTCATGCCCTTGGCCAATTTGATGCAGATATAATACCCATAAATAAGGATTTTATCTAGCTTGAAGTTTATCTGTACAGTGCAATCACAGCACAGAAAGTTAACCAAGGAATGTAAGCATCTACAGCTCACAAAAAGTTTACTAACAGCCCCATATCAAAAACATGCAGTAGCTGTAATTTATTCAAAGAGAGAAAAGTGAAGACTGGAGGATGTTTTCATAAAATGGCTAGTACTGATAATGCACTAATACTCTGAAATGCATCTTCACATTACGAACAGTGACTATCAATCTTTCAGGTTATTATTCTGATATAGATACGTTTTGTTAGATCACTTTGCAAGTAAATGGGTATACAATTTGAACAAGAGCTTTAACAGACAAGAGGAACATGGCCTATATCAGAAGAGAGAGTATAAATTCTAGTGCTTGTGTAAAGTGCTGGTCAGTAGCAGTAAAAAGTGAAAGCTTCCACTCTTTTGTGGATCAGATGCAACAACAATGCAAGCTCTTCCAAAAGAACCCAATCATGGGGATCAGTCTAACCTGTGGGGATTGGTGTAAGCAGAATTACTTTTCTGTGCATGTAGAACTGCAGTCACCTTAAAAGTATGCAAATATTTTAAACTTACCAAATGGTTGTTTGATTTTGAAACTTCTCAAAAAGAAGTTCTTGTACTTTAGGGAAACTGAAAGTTACTTATATCAACTATCTTTCATTTATCTTTGATTTTTGTGAAAGGAAAAGAGATGCACAACTCCTGATTTCTGTTTCTACTACTGATTTTTCTGGATTTTTATTGAGACTCAAGGCCTACATTTACAGGTGCACTTTAATGCACAGTATCCTATTTTACTGTGCATTTGAACATCACAGCAAGAGCCGTGCCAATACGCTACCACGCAGTAAAGTTGGACTACTGTGCATTAAGCATCACTAAAAAAGAAACATACACTTTTGATACAGCGCATTAGGGCAGCTTAATATGCATTTAGTAAGTACCTCACATTAGAGGGTACCTATACATATGCACAAAGGCTGCTCCGATGCACTGTAATTACAACGCATCAGAGCAGACTATTCAAATTTGTTGGAGTGTGGCAATTGCCACATTCCAGCCAGTCTTCACATCTCATGTATCAGCATCTCCATGCTTCAAAATGAAATCTCTGCTACCTTATCTAAAGCTCATTGGATGAGCCATTTTGAACCACAGGGATGCTGATAAACAAGATGATCAGGGCACTTTAATTAGAGCAGCATTTGGACCCTCTCTTGTTAAAGCACCCCACCACCCCCAGAGCACATGTATAGACATTCAATAGGTATTAAAAATATAGTGTGTGGTAGCAAAATTACATTAATGGATGTGAAGACACTTTGAAGGGGCATTAAGGGAACTGTCCTACTTAATTTTTTTTTAATGCAATTCATTGTACCAACATGAACCACCAGAGATCCACAGAAACTGTCCTAGTGGGCTTCAAAATTAAACAGTTCAAGAACTGTAAAGTAAAGGATCAAAAAGGTGGACTAGGAGGGGAGGGAGGGAAAGAGAGAAAGGGATAGGGAAAGGGAGAGATGGTACTTTTAACACTTTAATTGTGGTAGATATACACAAACCCAGAGCAGGGGGTGAATGTGAAAGGGTGACTAGTCAGGAGGATGGCCCTGCAGTCACCCCGACCCCATCCTGCCTCACTGGTTTCTTAGGCCACCAGTCTATGCTCACCTGCCATAACTTGATGTCCAATTAAATGTGAATATGGGAAGCTGTCTCCAGAGATAACACTAAGCCTTAGGCTCTTTACACTGCCCTACTCAACAAGTGAGGCCCCAGGCTTTGCCTTAGGCACTGCTCTTTTTCCTTTCAGTGCTGTTCTAGGACCAGCTGTCCCAGTCTGGTTGCTCTGAGCTCAGAGAGCCTCTAGCCAAACTCTCAATGCCCTGTAGGAACAAGCTGTTTCTTACTGGTATTGAACTTGGCCATAATAGCCCTAGTCAAGATCTGCAGCCTCGGTATTCACTAGGCTCTCTGGCCCTCCATTGGTTTCAGCATACCAGGTCCCTGACTTCTGCAGAGCTGGCCTTACTCCAATTTTATCCCACTGGGTCCCTGAACCTTGCAGGACTCAAAGCACAGATTGCCTCCCAGATATTCCCCCTGGCCCCCCAACACCCCTGTAATCACTCCTAATCCTGTATTTAACACAAGCCTCAAAGCAGAAACAAAACAGATAACATACCTCCCTGTATATTTTTCCTTTCAAAGCTCTATCACTTGTGACAATCTGGGGCAAGACTGCCTCTGCTAGGTGTGGGCTAGACTGATATCACCCCTTGCTCCTCCTGTGTCCAATCACCTGATTTGGCACCCTGCAAATAGGACCAAGGTGTTCCTGAATAGCTAAGTGTCCTATTGCCTGCAGTTTGTAGGCTAAATCCTGTGAACTTTCAACCAAGCTACACTTGCCCTACTGGCTATTTTGCTTGCACACAACAGGGGTTCTGCTGCCTGCCTGCAATCTCCTCTGCATTACTGAAGTAACAGGGGCCAGGGGTCCCCTGTTGCAATGATCCAAATTGAAATCTAAATAAATGGCCCTATTATGCACTGTGCATCAAATTAAGGAGCGGGTTTTGGAGGGGTTTTATTATTATTATTGCTATTATTGTTTGCTGTTTTAACCTCACTTCATGATACTTGATACAAAATTAAATACTATTTCTTTTCTTCATGGAATTTTTCAAACTTACCTTAAGGGGGAAAATTTTAAAGCCTCATCAACGAATGGAAGAGAGATTAATTATCTCTGATCATCCATCATAAATACCACTGTGTCCCTGGGAAGTCACTTCTTGTAAAGTGGTTGCTCCACATTTCTGCTCCTTTCCAGCCTTGATACTCTGGATTGGTTAGGCTTCAGACAAACACAGTTGGTGCTGAGGTATTAAAGGATCTTAGGGAAGGAGGGAATTTATTTTAGACTGACTGATCCTGTGCTTTATAGGAGCATTTTTGCTATTTTGAAATGTGATTTCTTCTCCTCTGTGCCATGGAGTATGTAAGCCTGTATTCAGAACATAGTGCAATCATCATGACTTTGTCCCCTGTGAATGAATGTTTAATATACTGATCTTCAACTAGATAAAATTGTTATGAAGAAATATATTTTCTGATAAAAACAAAATGAATTTGAAGGCCTCCAGCAATAACCCACACTAACCTAATAAAATATAAATTAAAAAAGGAACTGCTGTAACATGATGCATACCTTGTGGAAACAAGAAGCCTCATATTTTGCTCTCTCCCCTGTTGGTTGGTATCGTTTCCTTGACTCTAATATAGACTCAGTGGATAGATCATGTCTGTGTTCCCCCTGTAGAGCACCATATACTACTATGATGCTATATTCAATGGCTAAATAAATAATGACCTCTGATGATAGAGGAAGTGACACCAATCTATTTTCAGTAATAATCAGTCTAGCAAGATGAAGAAATTTTGCTGCCTCTTTATCTCCCTGGAAGGCCTTTGTCTTTAGATTGATGGTTTATAATTTCAAACATATAAAAATCAACCTTCCTTGTAACAAACACTCTCTACAGTTGGCCTTTTCCTATTGATGGTATTTTCCTCTTTAATAAATGCCTTGCACAGAGCTACAGGAAAAATAATTGTTACATTGCAGGGTGGCAATAGAAGACATTCATGCTTCACAATATTGTTTTCAAAGAAAAACCATAGTATAGCTGACCCAGACTATCAGTGGTTTAGATAGGTAGTACGTAGCTATTCAGAAGGCAATAATATACCATTGGGAACTGGCTTTCTAACAAATAAAGGCATATACAATTCATAAAATATAATAGCATTTTCTATAAATATAACATGCTGGCAGTTTGAGAAAAGTCTGTGGCATGAAAGACTTTATAGCAAGGTTATCCTTACTCCTTAATCTTAGTAAGGAATAAGGAACATCAGGGGACACATTGTTTTCTGATGAGTGCTGAAAAAATTGGACCAAAATTGTTTATTGGTTAAAAATATTGGAATAGAATATTTCAGTTTACAAAACTTAACAAAACACCCCCCACATTAACAGCAGCAAGGGGAATTAAGCCAACAGATTTACTAACACTGGCATTTCTGGTGGAAATCTGTGTTTTCAATGAAAAAATTATTTGTCAAAAAAAAGACCAAAAAAGCTCAATTTTGAAGATACAAGCCATCATATTAATATATCAATATAGAAATTAATAAAAAAGGAGAGACCTTCAGAGCATCTTCATTAATGTAATGTACAGGTTTATGGCCCACACAGTTAAAAAAATTAAAGAAATAAGAAATATGTAATGTGTAAATTAGAATCATAGAAAATGAGGGTTGGAAGGGAGCTCAGGAGGTCATTTAGTCCAACTCTCTGCTCAAAGCAGAACCAGCCCCAACCAGATCATCCCAGTCAAGCCTTGGGTCTTAAACACCTCCAAGGATGGAGATTCCACAACCTTTTTGGGTAACCTATTCCAGTGGTCCTAGTGAAAAAGTTAAACCTAATATCTAACCTAAACTTCCTTTGCTGCAGCTTGAGACCATTGCTCCTTGTTCTTTCATCTGTCACCACTGAAAGCAGTCTAGCTCCATCCTCTTTGGGACCACTCTTTAGGTAGTTGAAGGCTGCTATTAAATCCCCTCTCAGTCTTCTCTTCTCTAGACTAAATAATCGCAGTTCCCTCAGCCTCTCCTCAGAAGTTATATGCCCCCAGCCCACTAACCATTTTAATTGCCCTATACTGGACTATCTCCAATTTGTCCACATTCCCTCTGTAGTGTGATGGCTAGAAAATGCTATTTAGAGGTTTGCTATCTGGGCCTGTATCTGGGTCGTAAATCCAATGCCAACAATTGGTGACCCCGCCAGGATGGGGATGGTGACTCTGACTCAGCGACTGGGACCGGGTCCAGTGCCAACAAGTGGTGACTGGGACTCTGGGACTGGAAATTGAGGGCAGTAACCTGACTGATCAGGAAACCTGTTGATACAGAGTGAACCTCTAGAGGGGTCAGCCAAGACTCATAGTAGGGTAAGGCTGTGGAACTATGGGTGGAGACCTGTTGGTAAGGTAAAACCATATGATAGTTCTACTAGGGTTGTAAGCTAAGTAACCATGTTTGTGTCAGAGTCTTTTGTGCAGGAGGTTGGTTTGTTGTGTAGCAAAACCCCCAGGTTTTTCTTTTTCTTTTTTTTTTTTAACTTGGAAATATGACACCCCCTCTTCCCCATCATGACTGCCTTTTTCTCTCCCCTCCTCTATTCCCTATGGGTGTATATAAGTAGTTATAAGTTAAGTTGAAACCCTGTGTACATAAATCCCCTTTTATAGTAACCATGAGCTGTTGTAATAGTGTTTTGCTGTGTGTGCTGGATTACTGTAATGTATCACACCATACGGTTATTGTGTCTTAGGTGTCTCTATGTTAACATTGTATGATTTAGGCCTGCAATGGGGGTTGGCATGAGTGATCTCAAGTATCCAATTTTGTATGTCAGGTTCCCATCTTGTCCCCATGCCCTGTTGTGGAAGTATGTTGCAATTATGACTCATGTTTAAGTCTGTGACCTCTCCCATGTAAATTGGTTTTCCTTGAATGCCTGAAACAAAAGCGTGAATGGATGAGTGAAACACAATAATAGCAGGACCCCCTACTAAATCACCCCACCATCAAAACCAATACCTGGACCAATGACCCAGACATTGGAACAACCCTGAGCATTCAAGAAACAAAAGATGAGACAACCCATCATTGTGCTAAGGCTGCACATGCTCAGTATGAACATCTGGAACAGGGCTGACCTTGCCTGGATGTGCCCTCCCCATAGGAGATCATAGGTAGTCTGCCCCATAAAAATGGGTAGTGACAACTAACTCCTTGGGACACCCTCTTCATCTGGACCAGCACCATGCCAGACCACCTATCCACCCAGAGGCCCTGCCGGTGAACCCCCTCTGGACAACACCTGCTGGAGAAGACCCCGACTGGCTATCAAGGATCAACTCACAACCCAGGACAGGCCCACCTTCCTTCCCCAAGCAAAGGACCTGGACTCTGTACCTACACACCTTGACTTCATCCCTCCACCAAGCCTTTTTCTCTCCTGCTACCATTGTGTGTGTGTGTGTGTGTAGGAACCAATAACTTCATAATAAACCTGTTATTTTGAAACCCTGAGTTGGGTTTTTGTCTTATTGACCTCCCAACCCTCTTCCTCAATCTCCCAACTTACTGCCTTTCTGTTTACAGCCCCAATTCCCAGCTTTCTGCCTCACTTTCCAGCCCCAATCTCCCAGCCTTCTTCCTGTCTCTTTCTTGACTGTCTCCTCTTTGCCACCTGGCTTTTTCCCTTGCTTCTACCCCAGCACCAGTGACTTCAAGTAACCCTGGGGCCAGTGGACTTTAAGTAACCCCAACCCTCAGTTCCTCAGCTCAGCTTCTCTCTAATCTACTGGTTCTAATACTGGTCCTGGCAACTTTCACTCCCTCCACTTTCACTCTCTCACTTTAACCTTCCCCCAAGAACACACATATACACTGTACCATCCAAGTTAGGAACTCACCTGTGTCTATGTATAGGTGGGTGGTATGTGTGTGGATATATATATATATCTCATTGTGTGCATGATATATGAATGAGTGATCCATGTACGTGTAGTGGGTGTTGGTAACTGATTTTGTTTAATTTTTGGTGTGTGTAGTGTGTATGTGCTTGAATTGGTGATAGGTATGCATGTGTCTAGGCTGATAATCTTGGAAGTGTGTGTGCATGCACCTAATTGATTTTTGTATGTGTGCATATGCAATTGTACACCACATTGTCCTGTCTAACAGCATAATATTGAGATCCTGAGAGTTGGCGTGGCCCCACAGGACAACAGTTGCACTGCTAACCAAGGGGATGGTTGTTTGTCTGGGTCAGGCAGAGTAGTGTACAGGGGTACAGGTGTGTTGGCATTAGGAGCAGCAATTTCAAGGAAAACAGGGTCACAACCTGATCTTGGAGTGTGCCTGAGGCTCGTGGTTTGGACAAGGGTACAGGCTGTGGTCTGCTTGGGTTAAGTAAAATAATCACCTATTGTAGGTTATAATAGGAAGCCAGGACCAAAGAACAATGATCTCTCTGCTGGGAGACTGCGTGAATGAGTAGGGAAAGAGTCCTTGGGATTGAGGCATTTCTAAGCAAGGCTGCTTCTGCAAAGGAGAAGGTTACTTTGCAGGGATTATTAATGGCTTGTGTGGCATTCATTACAGGTGCAGGTTATGGCAAGCCAGAATGTTATCCAGGCAACGCAGCTTCAGAAAGCTTGAACACAGTTAAAGGAAGAGCAAGAAGGGTCCAGCCCCACCCTGAGAATGGGAACAGGGAATGTGAAACAGATACCCTGTGATCCTGTGTGCCCCTGAGAATCATTCTAGGATGCTAGAAGGCGATATATTGGGTGGGAGGACGCAATGTTATTGGACACCTGCTCATTCACCTTGGGTTCACTATGCTAGCATGTGTGTATGTTGCAAGGGAGTAGCACAGGATTTGAGCCTTGGTACTGGAGGTGAGGGATGTCTTTATACTGCTTCTCCCCTTCTCCCCCCCCCCCCCGCCCCCGCCTCGAATAGTAGTGAGGCTGATCCTAGAAGGGAAAGTGTTAGCAGCTTGTTAACGAAGGAAGGTGTTTACAAAACTCAGAGTGAAGCTGTGTAAACAAAGGGGTATTTTCTGAGAAGTTTTGCTGAGGCAGAGTAAAAAAGAATGAGTCTTATCAGAGGTGCCTGCTTTTTTTGCAGACACGTGGTTCTGAAGTTCTTTTTTAGGACTGAAGGTATCCCAAAAGATTGTGTGTGATGTAACCAGGCTGCAGATGGGGCAGTGGCTTTGCTGGATTGGTTTGCTGAGAAAGCAAGGCCAGAAGGGGCCACTGAGAAGTATGGATTTTGAAGCCTGCAGCCCAGGAAGGATATGGTTAAAGCACTTCCACCACAATCATAAAAGGTCTGTCAAGAAAAAGAAAGACTGGAAGTTAAAGGGAGACCCACTGAGTGAATATTAAGATCTGGAAGAGAATGTGGCGACTTCAGAAATCTGCTAGAGAGAGATGGAGAGCAAGAGATTTATGAAAGGGCTTGAGAGAAGAGACCCAGTGAGTGTGTTCATACATGCAGGTACAGGCACTTGCAGCAGCTCAAATAGAAGTGGGGCAAATTTGAGCCAGGGCTTTTTGCTTCAGTGCACGTGCACATGCCCAGACATGCACTTTGGTGTGGGGCAAATTGTGCCACTTGGGGCAAAATAACTCTGCCTGGCTCCTCCCAGATTCACAGCCAGGGGGAGCTACAGCCTGGGGCCAGCACCTGTGCTGGCCCCAGTGGTATAAAAACCTGCCCTGTGCTGGCCCCAGCAGTATAAAAAGCTGCTCTGGTAAGCTGCTTAGGGCTACTTGCTCTCAGGAGCTTCTGGGCAAATTGGTAACTGGGGACACTATCCCTTCTGCCAGCTAGACTGCTGAAGCAGCCCTGAGAGTTCTCTGCACCCTTTACCCACTGCAGCTGTCTGGCAGTTGGAGCTGCTGCCTGTCTGTGACCTGCTGCCACCTGCCACAGCATGTGGCCCCAAGGCTGCACACCTGCCAGACCTGGATGGGGACTGCATGGACATTAGAGACATCTGCACCTCTGGGCCAGTTGCCAGTGGGCTGTGGCAGCCCAGTTGGCCTTTGTGCAGCACTACTGCCATGTGTGCCACCGCCTGGCCATCTGGGCAGCTATTGCCCAGAAGATGTTCTCAGGGTGGTGGCCTACACTGAACTGTCAAAACATGTCCTCCTTGTTACATCTCAGCTCTGTGTTCTTGGGCAACCCTGGCACAGGATGCAGTCTGTCTGACTCACAAAGGACTCACCCCCCTCCCCTCCCCTCCTCTACCTAAACGAAACTGATTAAGATGCAGTGAGAGACACACCTAAGACCCTCCAGATAAGGGTGATAAGAGTGAATCAACTGCCCTAGGTCTCATTTACATCCGAGATGGAACCAGATGACCATTCATTTACATGAGAGACGGAGAACAGAAAGCCTGAAGCAGAGACTGCAGTGAATTCTGGGACCAGAGAAGCAGGGGAGCACTGCATGATGGGGAATCTGTGCTTCAAATGTTAATCAACCCATGTTCACACACACCCAGCTCAGCATTTATCAGACCAGTTCTAATCTGGATTTGCTAAGGATTCCCCCCCCCCCCCCCAAGACACACACACACAGCTCTAAGTTTAATAGGCATCTCGGGCCGTACATTCCCCGGTTCCAATATGGGAGGCCTATTTAAACTTGATTGACTAAAACTCGGGTGCCGGGTTAGGGAATGCTGAGGCAAGAGACCGAGTCAGAGGGGGTATGGACAACATTTGAACAATGGTTAAGGGTTCATCACAGCATCCAGCCTGCTGGAGCCCTAACTACAGGTGTTGTCATACTTTTCCCAGGACGACTGGTGGGAGTCCTCTCCACAAAAGGTTATGAGCACCCCAATAATTGCTTTAAGTCTGTTAAAAGACTATAGTAAAATCTGGAAAAGTCATGCTAAGCTGAGGCTTGTGCACAACAAGTAAAAATCCAAAATCCTGATGCTGCAAGCTATCTATTGTTCCTGAAGAAACCATGAGATATCCCATCAGTATATCTGCCATCCATAGGAATTTCAAGCTGGCTCCCAAGTATTTGGGTTACTCCCTAATCTTAAGTGTTTCCTGATTATCAATCAGTTTCCTGAGATGTTCCAAACCAGATAACCCCTTGTCAATAGAAAAGACAATGATTTACACAATTAAGGGTGCTTCGAAGCAGCTGAACTGAGGGTATAAAAATCTGTAAGTGTGTGTGCTTCAAGAAGAAGAAGAAGAAGAAGAAGCAGGAGGAAAGAAGGAAAAGGAAAGAAGAAGAAAACTCCTGTGCTGACACCATCCCCTGTCATTCTTGGGACGCTGGAAGAACAGTTCGTCTCTCTCTTCAAGGATTGTGCTACGGACTGTGCCTGTCAGCTTTGCAGCCTGAGTACCTTGGACTAGGTGAGATCCCAAAGCTCGCTCGCGCTCTCTCTCCTCTCTAGGCATAAACTTCTGAACCTGAACTGTATCAGTTAAGTTTGAGCTAAGTTTCCCCAAATACTTAGTGAAACCAGGGTAGTATTGTCATTGTTTGTGCTTGTTTTTCTTTTGCACGTCTATTACTACTAGTACTATTATATATTTCATATGCTTAGCAATAAATAACTTTTATAGTCAAACTGGTAGTAATTGGGTATATTTTTCCTTCTCTGCTTCTCTTTCCTCCTGGGCTCTGCAGCAACACTTCTTTTACCTAAGCTAAAGATCCCTGTGAAGCCCAAAAATATTGTGGGGTCTGCTCATCAAGAGGCCAAAGATTGGGACGTGCCGAGTTTGAAACACATAAGGGGATCAGCTTGTACAGGCTGATTGACCCAGTTTGACTCAGACGTGCCCTTATGAACTGAATGCTGGCCCATGAGGGTGTCAGCTGGACACCCAGCCGGATTCAGAGGGATTCTGTTTACCTGTGTGCTTGTGTCTGACTGCATTTTATTGTTGCTCTTATGAACTGATTCTTGGCATATGAGGATGTCAGCCTGTCCATGCTGATCAGCCCAGCCAGGTTAGGCGTGTCACGTTAATTTGTGTGTGTTTGTGTGTATGACTGATTTGGTGACTGGAGGAACCCAGTCCCATTGAGAGTGAGTCCTGCAAGATAGCTCCACTGGGGGTGAGGGCTTGCGGAAGGGAGAAATACAGCTCCGTATAGTAACACAAGCAGCACATTGACAGAATCACCAAGACCCTAGAAACTATCCCTAATAAATGAGCACACCCCAAAGTAATGGGCAAATTTGGTAACATCCTGGCCACCTCCAGCTGGGTCCTGGGTGCCAGCTCTGAGCAGGCTCCTCTGCCTGGGTCCTGTCACTTGCCTCACTAGCAGGAATTCTGGTGTAGCCTATTTAAAAACTGAAAAATCCCTGATAAAAAATCCCAAAGTCACTCTCTAGAATACCCCAAAATCCATGTTCTTCTACAAGTAAAACAAAAGACCACTAAACATACATGCATACATACATACACACACACACACGTGACAGGGAGTCTGCCGGGGCCGAACTCTGTGGCCCGCCCGCCTGTCACCGTGACAGCAGGCCTACTCAGGGCCGAGCTCTTCATGGCCCACCCACCTGTCTCTGGGCAACCGCCCACTCATCTCGCCCGCCACGCCTTTGATGATAATGAGTTCAATTAGGATGTTAATTAAGCGGGAGGCTACCCTTTGACTGCCCCGATGCCCAGGGGCGCTCTGCGGCTCCGACCTCCCCTAATACCGCAGCCCAAGCCTCGCAGATGGCATCATGGTGTTCAACATCTCACCGGCCCCACACTGGGCCCCAGAATCTTCTATGCGACCCCACTATGGTCTTCCCTACTCAGGCGGCCACTCCGCCGTCATCTGGGCTACCTCACCCACCCGAAGCCTTGTTCCCCTCTCGGGTGTGGTTCCCCCGGAACCTTCGGCTACCTAGCCCTGGCCCACCTCAAGGCCAGTCGGGACCCCAGACTCCCGGCTCTTGGGCATCCCTTGTGGTGGGCCCCCGGCCCTTTTGACCCTCGCTGGTCCTGGCCCCAGCATGGGCCAGTCGAGGGGACTCTCCCCTTCGGGCTGGGTCTCTCTAGCCACTCACTAACACTGGGCCTCACCGTGCCACTACTCCCTTCCTCCTAGGAGCAACCGCGGCACCTCGCCCACATCACTCCCACTCTCGGGGTCCGCCCTCTCTGGGCCCCTCACAAACACTGGCCCTCTCGGCCCTCATAACCCTGGCCCTCTCGGCCGTCCTCCAACTCAGGGGTCACCCACCCGGTGGTGGTGGGAGCTAGGGGTTAAGGCGCCCCGACTCGCCTTTCACCGGGGTGATAACTGGCCTGGCATTTCCTGGGGGCTCCCGCGCCACTGAGAGCCCCACCAGACCACCCACTCCCGGCAGGGTGCAGTTTCAGGTCATGCCCAGGACCAGGACCAGGAGCCTCCTGCCAACCCCTTGCAGGTCCCCCTTACCTCCAGGTCGTACACAGCAGCCCTAAGGCCAGGCAATGTTGCTGCCTGACCTCCTACAGCCAAACTGCCTGGTTTATATAGGCCCCAAAATGGCTGCCCTAATCAGGCACCTGGAGGCTGCCAGCTCCAGGCCCTTAAAGTGGCAGGAGCACCCTGTGCTCCACCACACTCCTCCCCTCCTTAAATCACCGCCCCCTCTCTGGGGCCTCTCATCACCGCCCCCTCACACTGGGGCTCCCCATATTCGAGCCTCCAGTCTTTTAGGCCCCAAGCACTACCGACCTCCCAACTGGGCTCACCATCCTGCTCTCTCCCTTCCCGAAGCTATGTTCCCCTCTCGGGTGTGGTTCCCCCGGAACCTTCAGCCTCTTGCCCTGGCCCACCTCAAGGCCAGTTGGGACCCCAGGCCCCCGGCTCTTGGGCGTCCCTTGCGGTGGGCCCCTGGCCCTTTCGACCATCCTGGTCCTGGCCCCAGCATGGGCCAGTCGAGGGGACTCTCCCGTTCGGGCTGCTACCTCAGGACCCTGCCCCCTTGAGGCCTATCATTGTGCTGGCCTTACCGGGCTCGATGTACCGCCCCTCCCGGGCTCCTCATCGGTGGCCCCCTTCCCACTGGGGCCTCTCACTACTGCCCCCTCACACCAGGGCTACGCAACCCACTGGTTGCAAGTGGCAGGAGCACCCTGTGCTCTGCCACAATACATATATATATAGAGAGAGGGGGTGGGGAGAGGGAGAGATCAAATCAGTTGGGCAGTGTTTTATAGCTTTAAAATTGTAAATATATCAATTTGGAAGCCTACCAGTGCTTCCATCATCATAATAAAATACATTCTAAATATCTATATAGTTTGACATTGACTTTTGGCTTTCTTGTCATAGAAAAATCAGAGTTGCCCTGTGGGTCACCCTTTGATGGTAAAAAGCTAAGGGGAGCATACCCCAACAGAAAAACCCTTGGTGGAGGCCAAGAAGGGAAGATGTGTCACAGGGTGCACTTTGGAGCACCTGTCACTTTGAGAAGAAAAGACTGCTAAAGAAACAGCTTGTGGCAGGGGGCTTGCTGAATACCCCAAAATCCATGTTATTTTACAAGAAAAACAAAAAATCATTAGACACACATACACACACACACACATATATACAGAGACAGTGAGTCAGATGGGGTATGGGCAACATTCAGACAATGGTTCATCATAATGTCCAGCTTGTTGGAGGCCCTAATCACGAATGCCATCATACTTTTGCCAGGACAACTGGTGGAAGTGCTCCCCATAACCTCATTAAATATTCCAGGTAATTCCATTTATGATGTGAAGGTGTAAGACCTTCAAGGAAGGGATTAATCACTAAAAAATGCTATTTAGAGGTTTGCTTTTGGGAATTAGCTCATAGGTAGGTTAGATATGTATTAGAACACTGGTTAAGGGTAGCAGCAAAGGTTGTGAAGCTTGTGTACTGGCCAGATGTACCTTGACTCTGTGAACCCTAGGACTGGTAGATATAGAATTGTTTGCATTATTCTTATCTGCTATTACTGTGTCTCAATAAAATTCACCAATTATCAAATGGAGAGGTTGTGGCTGGTCTGAGGGTTTGGGTCTGCCTGGAACAAGGTATCTGGGTCATAAATCCAGTGCCATCAGTGGGGGGTGCCCAAAACTGGATACATTACTGCTTTACAGACCATCCCAATGTGCAGGAAGACTAGCAAGTATGGCAGAAGATCAGCTTGGCTTAGCAGGGAACTCTTCAGTAAACTAAATCACAAAAAGGAAGCTTATAAGAAGTGGAAATTTTGAAAACAATTAGGAAGGAGTATAAGAGTAGTGCTTGGGCATGCAGGGATAAAGTCAGGAAGGCCAAAGGGCACTTGGAGTTCCAGCCAGGAAGGGATGTGAAGGGTAACAAGAAGGATTTGTACAAGTATGTCAGTAACAAGAGGAAGATCAGGGAAAGTGTCCCTTACTGAATGGGGGAGTAAACCTAATGACAGAAGATGCAGAAAAGGCTGAAGTACTCAATGCCTTTTTTACCTCAATCTTCACAGGCAAAGTTGGCTCCCAGGGTGTTGAGGAAGTTGGCTGATGTGATTTTAGAGCCACTGGCCATCTCTGAAAACTCATGGCAATCAGGAGGGGTCCCAGATGATTGGAAAAGGGCACAGTGCCCATATTTAAGAAAGGGAAAAAGTAGAATCCAGGGAACTATAGACTTGTCAGCCTCATCTCAGTCCCTGGAAAAATCATGTAGCAGATCTTCAAGGAATCCATTTCTAAGCACTTGGAGGAGGAGATGATGATTAGGAACAATCAACATGGATTCACCAAGGGCAACTCAGGCATGACCAACCTGATTGCCTTCTATGATGAGATGACTGGCTCTGTGGATGTGGGAAGACCAGTGCATGTTGTATACCTTGATTTTAGCAAGTCTTTTGATAGGGTCCCACAAAACATTCTCTCAGGCAAGCTAAGGATGTATGGCCTGGATGAAGGAACTGTAAAGTGGATAGAAAACTAGCTTCAGCTTCAGGGTCAGTGGGTAGTAATCAATGACTCAATGTCTAGTTTGCAGTTGGTGTCAAGTGAAGTGCCCCAGGGGTTGTTCCTGGGGCCAGTTTTGTTCAATATCTTCAACAACAACCTAGAAGATGGCATAGAGTGCACCCTCAGCAAGTCTGCAGATGACACCAAGCTGGGAGGAGTAGTAGATATGCTGGAGAGTGGGATTAGGATTCAGAGTGACGTAGACAAATCAGAGGATTGGGGCAAAAGGAATGTCATGAGGTTCAACAAGGACAAGTGCTAAATCCTGACCTTAGGATGGAACAATACCATGGGCCAGTACTGGCTGGGCAGGAGCTCTGCAGAACAGGATATGGGGGTTACAGTGGACCATAAGCTGAATATGAGCCAGCAGTGTGCCTTTGTTGCCAAGAAGGCTAGCACCATACTGGGCTGTGTTGGTAGGAGTGTTGACAGGGAAGTGATTATTGTCCTCTATTCAGCAATGGTTGAGCCCATATCTGGAATACTGTGTCCAGTTTTGGGCCCCCCACTACAGAAAGAATGTGGACAAATTGGAGAGAGCCCAGCAGAGGGCAATAAAAAAATGATTGGGGGATGGGGCACATGACTTATAAAGAGAGGCTGAGGGAACCATTCTTATTCAGCCTAAAGAAGAAAAGACTGGGCGCGTCTACATATGCGCCCTACTGTACAGTACTTGTTGGTACTGTGCAGTCCTTGTGGCACACAGGTCATTTCCGACCCTACTGCACAGTAGCAACAAGCAATAAGTGCCGTAGTGTCTCATGTAGATGTACCCACCAAGAGGGAATTTAATAGTAGCCTTTAACTACCTGAAGAGGAGTTCCAAACAGGATGGACCTAGACTGTTCTCAGTGGTGGCAGATGGCAGAACAAGGAGCAACAGACTAATGTTGCAGCAAGGAAAGTTTAAGTTAGATATTAGAAAGAATTTTCCCAATAGTAGGGTAGTAAAACACTGGAACAGATTACCCAGAGTGGTGGTGGACTCTCCATCCTTGGAGATTTATAAGACCCGGTTAGACAAACCTTGCCTGGGATGATCTAGTTGGGGATGGTCCTGCTTTGAGCAGGGGCTTGGACTAGATGACCTCCTGAAGTCCCTTTCAACCCTCATTTTCTATGATTCTATCATTCTATATTGCTTCACCAGTGCTGAATCGAGGGGAATAATCACTTCCCTTGATCTGCTAGCAACACTCCTACCAATACAGCCCAGTTTCCCATTAGCCTTCTTGGCAACAGGGACACACTGTTGGCTCATATGCCCTAAGTGATATAATACAAATGATATTATTTCCTGTGAATCTTTTGGGTAATGATTCATATTATAACATACCACTAGGAAACTGAGAAATACCTGACACTAGGAAATTGAGTGATCTGATTAGCTGAGTGTGCTGTGTACCTCACCACAATTATACTTCTCTGCTAGTATTTGAATATAATTGATCCCTCCAACACTCCTAAGAATATGCAGTTTTTTGTATCTTTATTTCTAATGCTATCTCCTGGTATCTGCACCAAATGTACTATTTCAAAACTCTCTAACTGGCTGCCCATTGGTTGCATGTGACCCACAAGGAGGCATTGCAGAAATAAGGGTTAGAGGTGTCCACACATCATGTGGCCCTACGGGCCCATGACTTGCCCTGGTGTGGCCCCCAGATGTGTGGTTTCTGCTGGTGCAACCTGCAGAGCGTTCAACCCGTGGCTGCTTAGAAGCTGCATCACATTAAAAAAATAACCCTCGCTTTTAGGAAAGCTGTAGTCAGCTCAATAGCCAAATTCAGTCACCCTTACTCAATTTTACTTAACTGAAATCAAAAGGACTCATTCAATGAATTACACATTCTGAAGTGTTGTAATTATGTAACACTCAAAGCCTCCTCTCACTCAAACCTGGTCATGTTGTAGTAGGATACATGCAAGTGACATCTATTTCTTTGGGGCTGACTTCTAGTATATTGTAATAGGTAAATTAAAGTGGGCAATTTAAATTATCCACAGAAAATCCAAATTATCCACAGAATCTGCAACTGACCTGACATCTACCCATCTGTAATCATAATGTTATGGGCCATAAAGTCCTTACGTGGTAATCATAACTTCATGTTACATACAAATTGGTACACTGTGACCTTTCTCCATACTACATTTGGGATCTGCTTTACTCTGCCTAATAAACAACAAAATATTAATGCAAAAAGAATGAAGATTAAATAACAGTTGCATAACATTTTTGTGACTTCATTTACATAGTAGTGTGAAGCATGAAGAACTTAGAGAATGGATTTTCACAGGCATATTTAAACCTGCTTAAAAATTCATTTAAATCATAACTATGAAAATCTATTGAACACACAGTCTACTGATTTAGAACACTGCACACATATGATCTAACTTATAGCCCTGTGTCTTTAATGTCACTGCAGTATGGCAAGGTTTTTCAGTAAGAGTATATCTAGATGGAATTGCTGCTCTCCTAAACACTTAAAATGTGATTATATGAGCTTGCTAGAGAATACAGTTCCATTTCCTGACAGCTTTCTACATGAAATTAGTTTTCATTTTAATTCTGAACAAAGAAACCACACACCTTTCAAATGCTTTTGAGAAGTAGAATTGTGTTGAGATGTCCATTTCTGAATCACCTAGTCAATTTTTCAATTCTTCTCTCTCTCTCTTCTTCTCTCTCCCTCCCTGCCCCCTCCCACCACTGCCCACCTCCACCCCTCTGCCCACAAATCCCCTCACATTGTCTGTTCTTGCATTAAATTACCAGAGAGTCCAATCTGGACCTATGGAAGGACTCCATTAGAAACCTTGTCAGAATTAATTCTTTTCTGTGAAATATTTTGGATTCAACAAAGCATTGTTTTTGATAGAAAAACATTTTGTCAAAATGTTACAAATAGCTCTAGTTATAAATAAATGACTGTAAAAGGCAGACTTTGTTATTTGATATCCTTTACCTGTGAAAGCCAAAGTGTCTATTTATTTTAATAATAGAAGACAAGCTTTAATTACAGTTAGGAATTCAGATATAATACTGTTTGGTTCAATTTTATGCTCCCTCCCATATCAGGAATAGACTTTTCAGAATGGTTCTGATTGCAGAATCTTTTTATCACTCATAATGATGGAAGATAAAGTAATAGTACAATATAAGGGATAGGGATGGGGGGGGGTCCCAGTACAAGGATGGGTGATGGAGGCAGGCTGGGACATGTCCATGTAGGGGCAGAGCAGGGGGTGGGAGGAGGCAGGAATGATGGAGAAGGATCCCTGCAGGTTGGGGCAGGATGGGATGGGGTTGGTCTGTCAGATCCTGCCCCTCCTGCCCCCAAACTATGGGGATCCCATCCCACCAGGATCTAACACAACTCCATTCCCCAATATTGACATGATCCAGTGTCCAGTTAGAGCCCTTGGGGTGGGGGAAAGAGAGGAATTGGGAGAGAGGAGGTAGGAATATGGGGCAGAGTGAATTGGGTGAAGGTAGGCGGTGTCCATGGGGGTATGGAGGCAGGGTTAGTGTCTCTGGGGACCATGGGGACAGGGGTCGGCCATGTCCAGCCAAAGAGGCAGGGGTTAAGGAAGCTCAGGAATGATGGGACTGGTCCAGGCAGGGTGAGGGGAGATTAATGGGCCTCAGTGATGGAGGGGAGGGGGATCAAAAGGTGAAGTAGGCCAGGGTCTGGTGCTAGTGAATATCTTTCCCCCAGCAGCACCTGCTCAGAGTTTGACAGCTCCACAGCCTCAGCCAAGGTTGTGGAGATGTGCTGGGCTTCCCAGCTCCTGGGCTGTCAGGGGGAAGGACTTTCTGTTGCTTAGGCTACAGTAACGGAGTGCAGCCTGAGTCACAGAGTGTTTCCATGGAGGAGGGCATGCTGGGATGTCACAGGGCATCCCTGCCTCCCAAATTAGTTGGGGCTTTGTGCAAGCATTCACTTAAACTCTTGAACCTAAGTCATTTAGCACTTAGAAATCAAATAAATCATAGAGGAGTAGGGCTGGGAGGCACCTTCAGAGGTCATTTAGTCCAACCCCCTGCCTGAGACAGGATCATCCCTATCTAAAACATCTATACAATCTATAATCTAAATTGTTTGTAAGGCTGCTGTCAACCATGATGCAATACAAGACATAACACCTTAACCTGCAAGAGGTGAAGCAGGGGTAACACAGTAGTCACATCCAATTCAGTGGAGATTTCCACCATTTTGCCTATGTTTTGAATGGTTGAAGGGCTGTGAATACTTCCCCACAGAGCATTTCAACTGGTGGAACTGTTATTCCAGCAGTTGAAATATCACTGTATGCACCCTAAATGACCTAGCTTGAGAATCAGGATAGCCATAGTAGCACACTGATTCTGTTAAAGTTATTAGCCTTGATAAGAAGCACAGCTAATTATCTCAGAAAACACCTTACTAATGTGGATAAATGGCTTCAGAGTTAATTTGCGTGTGTCTACAAGGCTCTTCATTATGCTGTATGCATATGCACACCTTTTTTGTCGCTACTGCACTTGCTTTGCACTGAATGTTGATTGAATAGCAATGTTCATGATGTGGCTGCTGCTAGCACCTTCAGGTGTGTTCAACAATAATGTTAATCACGCATACATGTTCTTATGTATCATTAAAAGAAAATACTGTCCTCAAGGTAAATTTAAAAAATGACATTAATATATGTCAACAGAGAGTACCTGCAAAAATTCATAGATAATGTATAAAATGGTGCCAGTTGTATTGATGTAGACTGACTCTTAGTCAGTCTAAATTAAGCTTTAACCTTTAACCTACTTGTGCCATCTTTGTTAATATATAAGGAATTCTAAGATGGTAAAATTTAGATGCAAGGAGTTAGAACTATACATATACATGTAAGTTAATGTGGTCCCTTCACACTTTAATTCATAACTTCAAAAACCTTCTTTCAGCCATGGAGTGTACATGCTATTAGCTACAACTCCTGTATGCCTCTACAAGTATAAGTCTGAAGGAGGTCTGAGTATAATCCCTCCAATGTACACAGCCTTACATTTCACCTGTGATTCAGAAATTGTCATGTCAATGTCAGTATCACTGCTGTAACTGGGGATTTAAATCACCTCGAGTTTAGGGGGACAGAGTATTGTTTGTACAAGAACTCTAATCACAGTTGTTGACAGATAACTAAAGCACCTAACTTCAGCACAACTGCATCATCTAGGAATGTCTTGAACCTCTACATAAGTCTTAGCCCAGATATTATCAGATAAACTACCCAAACATTGCATCTGCAGGTCAGTGAGAAACATCTTCTGACTATGGTAAAACTTTTAAAACAAATTTTCCTATGTGACTTGGTAATTGAAGTTCCACCACCTTTCTTTGAGACTTAAAACATGCCACACTTGAGTGCTCCTGAACTTCCATAATGCTCTCCGACTTTGGTATGCCTATTGGGGTGCGCTTAGAATGGCACTCAGAGCCACTCTAAGACAGCTCTAGTGCCTTATTTCTGGGATACTTTATGCACAGAGTGGAATTGAGTGGACATGATTCTAGGTGGATCTCTCAAGCTCAGTTTAAGGTAGCTGTTGCAGGTTGACACTTCTTTAGGTAAACCCAGGAGCCAACTTCCTTATAAAAGCCAAACAACTCTTAGTTCCTGTTAATTTATTATACATACAGAAAGCTTCTCACCACATGAAACAAAAGAAGCAAATGTAGAACAAACAAAAACTCAAACCTCAGGTCTTACTTCAGATGAAGAGAGACTCTGTGTTTTCCTGCAGCATACCAGCCTTCTCTCTCTCTCCCAGTTTCCGTCCGTGAGAGCTTTTAACTTCCTCTGAGCCCAGCCAATCATCTCTGCAGGCTGGCCCAACATTCCTAAGCAGGTAGGCTAACCCCCTGCTCCTGAGCCATTCACCTTATGAGGGACTTAAGTGTTTATGTTCCTTTTGAAAACTGGACCTAGTTGCTTTTGAAAGTTCACTCTGCAACTTTAAATCATGATTTCCTAAGCAGCTTAGAGTCAGGCATAATATGGATAAAGAACATTTTCTAATTTCTAGATAACATACAATGCCAGTGTGGAGAGTGCCAATACACAGAAAGCTAAGTGGTAACTATGCAACCAATATCTAATTATAACATGCTGATAGCTATTATATATCCAGCACTTCTGCAGTTCAGCATTTTTGTTTGTACTTTTTAGAGATCAGCTAACAGATTTTTGGCTTTGATTCTGACTAATTACAATTGAAGCTTTCTACTTGGGGCATGAAATGAAATGAAAAGCCAGGCTTCTTAATTTTTTATTTTTGTCTATCCATTGCTACAGGACTGTGGATTGCCACAGGCAGAGGGGCTCATGAAGAAAAGATGCTTGGTGTCATCCTACTTCAACCTATGACCCCACAAATCATGTTCACGTGATAATTGATGCCATAGCTTTTTCAAACATTTGGGGAGAAACATTTTACTATCTAACCAGCTGTAGACAACCTTTTCTGTCTGTGAGCCAGAATGGCCCACCACAAACCAGAGGTGGGCAAGTGCTAGGATCCTACTGCAGCTATCACTTATCCCCATGGCAGTACAGAGAGAGTACCCACAGGAGAGCCCCCTGCAGCCAAAGGCTGTTGAAGCCCTGCATTGCTAGGTTAGATCCATCTATACATCTGGCATCCATTAGAACTATAAATACGTATCAAGTTAAGCTAAGAAGGGAAGAGTCCCAGTCATGAAAGTCAAAGTGGCCAATAATGCTCAACTTGTTTATATTTTTTGTAGGTGATGTATTGATTATGCATAAATTATAATAGGGTCAACTTCTTGTTGTAGAAATGATGGTTCAAGAAATAGGTAAAAAGTAAGATAAGGTTGGCAATGCATTTTAGTTGATCAACTGTGTAGTAAAAAAAGATGCTAGACAAGTTAACAGGCACAGTGTCCTTCCCCAAATCCAGGAAATTATCAGATACACAGCCTAAGCTAAATACCAGGTAACACAATGACTTCTGTTTAACTCTGTCATATAAATGAAATAGTCACTTAAAGCCTCTTGGACCTTAGAAACCTGCCTAGTAAAAACCTGAGTGCATCTACATGAGATGCTTTACTACATAGTAGCATAGTTTACTGTGCAGTAAGTGTGCACATCAACACATGCATATGTTTACTGCACAATAAACTTTGCTAACTGCAAATGCAAACAGCAAATTTACTTGTGATTAGTTACTGTGCAGTAGTGATCATGTAGATGCCTGACCAGGAGCAAATCTGCTCCTGGTCAGCTGGCCAGCAGGATGGAGAGATTGCTCCCTGCCCTTGGGGGCTGCATGCTGCTGGGGCAGGCTCCACCACCGGAGCCCAGGCAGGGACTATGTCCTCCTGCCCCAGTAGCAGGGAGCTCCAAGCCCCACACTCCAAAATTGCAATTGGGATGTGTAGGCTGGAAGATAAGGATGTCTCATCCCCCACTTTGGCATTGTGATCAGGGAGTGGGACAGGAGGGAGATTTTTACTTCCCATTTCTGGCTCCATGACTGTGGGGCCACTGCTGGGAGATCCTTATCACCCAGCCCAACCCCAGGACCACAGAGCTTGGGCTGGGAGATAAGGAACTCGAGCGCTGGCCTTCCAGTTGTGGACCCGGCACTGGGAGCTCCCTGATGATGGGGGCTGGGGAGCCTGTTACATGCCCAGCTTCATGATCACCCTGCCCAGATCTCTGTGATCACAGAGGTGGGTTGGGAACAGGCTCCCCAGGCTCTCTAACCCCTGCCCTCTGATCATGGAGTGGGGTCTGGGAACTGTCCCAGTCAGGGGCAGGTCCCAGCACCATGCTCCGATCAGACAATCGAGATATGGGGCTTGGAAAGATCTGTAGGGTTAAGGTAGGTCCTAGCACTCTGCCCCGATCCACTGGTGGGGTACAAGGCTGAGACCTGCCCCTGACCAGGACAGTTCCCAGCCCCCACCCCGAGGGGGCTTTGCTTTGCTTATTTTTTTCCCTAAGTTCAACATTCAGGCTTGCAGATATTTATTCAAATGTATTCAAAAGACAGAATCAATAGATTTTTTCATGCTCAAGTTTCCTTGGGTCTGTAGCTTCTCATGGCTGGTTGTGCTGTTACTTGAGCATACAGTGGTTTCAAGAAACTCACAAATTCTGGTGGATTTGTGAGTTCCTCCCATTGGGTGAGGAATCAACCTGAAACTCACAAATTCAAGTAGATTCTTCACCTAATGGGATGGCCTCATGACAAGACCTTAACATGTGCAAGCTCAACCTGTGCATTTACAAACTCAACCCTAATGTTTGGTTAGTGATGATAGCTAAATACTAGGTAACTCCTTCATGTTTAAGTGGGATTCTGGTAGATGGACTGCAGAAGGGAACCTTCTTTTTCAACTAGCTCAGAAATGCCTAGAGACTCTCCAGTAATTTCTAGAAAGCAATAAATAAACTCTGGCCTTGCAGCAAATGAATACATGCAGTTGTGTAGTCTATTGGATTGAGGCATTACAGAGTTTTACATGGCATAGAACAGAGGCAGGTAAAGTCCTGGATCAGGCCCGTGGTAGACTCCATTTCCCAGTAGCCCCTCCCTGTGTCTCTCTAGCCAGTTTCCATGGAGACCCCAGGAGTGGTGGGACCAGAGTTTCAATGGAGACTGGCCCACAGAGCACTGGCAGGGTGTTCTGCTGGTTGGGGAGCTGCTCTGGGGCTGGGATCTTGCAGTGGTGAACCTATGGAAACTCTGGCCCCATGCTGTCATGGCCCCACTGTTCCAAGGCATCTCCATGGAAATTAGATGGAGCAATGCAGGAGCTTCTGGGAAATGGAGTCTGACCACCAGCTAGATATGCCATTTTGCCCCCCGCCAGCATAGAGGGTGGGGAAAAGGTTTAAGCTATAACAGTGACTAGAGAAATGGTACTGAGAAAATATTTTTTTCTGTATAAAAGCATTTATCACTTTTTGATGAAACCGGTAAAAAAAAACTCCATATAGGAAAAGTGATGTTTTCATTAATTTTTGAAAAATGCAGAAACCCCCCCTGATATTATTAGTGTGACTACCTATGAGATATCTTAGCATTGATGAAGGATTTCTCTTTTAAGAAAAACAAAACAATAATTTTATAACTATTAATACATTGTTCTTTCTAAAAGGAGATCATCAACTTACTTTCCAAGTTTATAAAGGGAAGGTATTAAAAAGCATATGCTGTTCTATTTTGGTGCTCAAACATTTTAAAACATGCATTGTCTGACTGCTGAGATTATTCCCCAATTTTGAAACCTAGGACATGAATTTTACTATCACATGCATTGACATTTTAAATAATCTTTAACTGCTTCCGGAAAAAGGGGAAGCTTTGTTTATATAATTTTGAAATGACAATAGAGGTATGGAATCAGCTCTAAATGATTGCTTGAGACCAGATATATTTTACACACACAGGCAAGCTTGGCACACTTGTTTAACTGCATACATCAAAACAAATGCTACTATGTCAGCACTAAGATATTTGCTTACCTGTAATTGAGACACTATATATGAATCATAGCACCTAATTCAGTTTGGCAGCAGCATGACAACAAGTTGGCACTTAATGCTTTCTGGACAAAGGCAGAGGGGATAGAATGACACTTTTAAAAAGGAACCAAGAACTTAGTAATATATAAGTATGCCCGCCTAGTCTCAAGGAGGCACTCACGCACTGCCTTGGCACATGCACCTGGTCTTGACCATTGTGCAAATTCCAGTGATCTCTGAGAGGGTCCGTGGTTTCCCTGGGGGAAGCCCAGAGACTCTCCTGCCATGACTTTATTGTTCCTTCAGTGGTGGGCTCCCCTCCTGTGGGCTCCCTCAGATTGGCTGCACCTCTTGGTGGGTACCCATGGAGCTCCACCTCCCCTACAACCCATCCATGCGCCAGCCTCCAGAACTGCCAATTGGTGTTGGTGTGGCTCACCTTCTGGTATCATCACTCCCTGCTCTCCTCACTGACTAGGCTACAGTTGATTCCTCCCAGCCGCTGTGTCTTTGAGGCATTTTGAGCTTCCTCCACTCTTCTGCCATACCTTTAATTATGCCTGGCTGCTTGCTGTGGCTTCCCGGCCACTCCTATCCTTAGAGCAACGCCCATGCTCCGGCCCTCACCTCGGGGCCTGACTGGCCATCCCCAACTGTAGGAATAAGGAAGAAAAAAGTACTTTAACAGAAGAATGAGGGGTTGCGTCATGGCTACCCCTCATTCCCTGCTCACAGACACGATTCCAGTGGCTTCAGAAGTCCCCCAACATTGTCCTGGCTCCTCTCTGCTACTGCAGACCCCACCTGTGGGTCCGGCTCCCTGTCCCTTGTTGCACACCAGTGCCGCTTTTGCCTGGCGTGGGAAGCACCCTTGATGTCCGCTCCCCATGTTGCCTTCTCCATGGTTTCCCCAGTGCCAGGTTTTATGCCGGCCAGGCAGTGTCTGGGGATGATGTCACCTGCCCGTGCTGGCATCAGCCAGAAACAGACTTGACTTATGAACTGAGTGCATGCTTTGTGCTGGCGTGGCTCGTTCACCTCTCCCTGGTCTGGAATGGATAAGTTTGCCATGGTTTCAGCGCTTTTTCTGCAGGGATGGTGTGCATGGGTCATTTCCAACCCTACTGCACAGTAGCCATAAGCATAGTGGCAGCGTCATGGTTATTGTACAGTAGCAGCAGCATCATGGTTAGTGCCTGCCCATGCTATGTCATTATAGCAATAAGATACGTTACCGTAGCTCATTGCTGTGGTGGCATAGTGTCTCGCCCAGTCATATGAAATCTATTTTACAGTCCCACATGGATGACAGTTACTTGCTTTTTGTACCCAAGATGTACTTCAGCTTAGCATTGATTGATATCTTCATACATAGTTGTAGCTATATATTCCTGTTCTGCACATCTGAACAACAGCCAGTATCTTCTACTTTCTGTCTTTTCAGTTTCTTTCCCTTGCATCACTGCAACAGTGGAACAAAATCATGAAAATGCACCTTTTTATCAATGTGATGTTGTAATCTTGTAGAAGGCAGTAAAAGATTGATCAAATACTACATTATGCTAAGCCATAGTTATGCTAAGCTATAGTAAACTAAAGTGCTGAAAAGGAGCTTGGGAGAAACAGACCTTATGACTGCTGGATGATGAGATAACTAGGAAGAAATGTAAAAACACACCACTGAGCAAAAAGATGCTGATTTAAAGAAAGGAGTAAGAAAACAGCAACTGAAAAACTTGAGGATGATTGTAAAAAATAAGAATTCACTAATGACGCAGAGATAACAAAAACTGAAGTGTTGGTACATAAACTTTGCAAAACAACTAGAGATGAATATCTTAAAAGAGAGAGAAATATGACGTGGTATGAGACAGGGGGACACTCGAGTATAAATACAGGGGTACAAGACCTGTCTCTCAAAGTGACTAGGGAGTAATAAAAAAAATGTATTGTGTCACTACCTGTCAAGGGTAAGCTTCACTAAGTTGGACTGACCATTAAACAAATGAACTGGTGTACTGTCTGAGGACAATAAACCTCTCTGAGCTTTCACCACAGAACATGGATTTGAGTAATTTTTTCTGTATTGCCTTTGGAATCTGAAAGACTGGGCCCATGAGGTGAAGGGGCTCCATTCTTCCCACCAACCTCATATCTGGCTATTCAAAGCAGCTGGCAGCTCCCTTCCCTTCCCCTTCCCCCCTCCTTCCTCTGCTGACTGTCCCAGGGGTAGTGCTGAGGTGGTAGCACAGCCCAACCCAGCCCTGCCTCTGTGTGAAAAATGAACCCTGGAGGGAATACACATTCCCTCCAGTGCTCTGCTCTAGAGCACCTTAATGTAATAACTCATTTGACCAGTGTTAATTTTTTGCATGACTGTGCATTTTAAAAGCATTCTTCAGCTGTGCATGTGTGTTATAACATGGCTGTAGAGCACTTTCAGGGGCCCTATTGCATGAAAAAGGTCATTTGTGTAAACACCCCAAGTGGCCCAACAGATTTGTTTCCAGTTGGGACAGAATTGTTAGCCCATGCTACAACTGTACACTAAAAAGGTCATTCCTGTTATTAAAGGGAGCAAGACCTCCTTTTTCCCTGTGCCCCACCAAACATAAACTTCCAGCCGCTAATAAGGTCTGTGTTTCCTCTACCTCTCCTAGAAAGAGGCATAATTCTTTTTTCTAGATGCTATCACACCACAGCTCACCATGAGCTGAAATTTTCAAGAGAAATTGAGTCCTTTTTAATACTAAAGCCTTATTTTTTGTTTGTTTTTACAAGAGCCTTTAAAGTAACACACATTGGGCACATCTACAAATGCAATTAATACGACTAAATAAACTCAGGCTCAATTTGAGCTGGAGTAAACTAATCCTGATGTCACCATCTACACATGCATTTAAGCGTAGTAATTTACTCCGCCATCAGATAGTACCTGCGTTAGATGGGACTATCCGATGGCACTGTACATTAATCTACTGCACCCTAATTGTGGCACATGTGTAGACGGTAATTCTTTATTGTGCAGTAAACTAGCTTACTGCACAGTAAAGTGCACATGTAGATGCGCCCACCAGCATTGTTCTGACTTTTTGGAAACAGACTTGCATGATAGATTTATTTCTGGCTGAGGTATATGCACTCTTAGGGCATTGGTGCATAATCTGACATTTCAAGTTGTAATTGTATGTAAGTACCTTCCCTAGGAGATTTTTAAGCATTATATACCTTACTGCAGATTCCAACTATAGTCATGATGACAGCATGTTTGTTTTAGAATCTATTCTATTAAAGTTTAAAATAACACAGGCAAGTAATACCAACTGCTTCCCTCTTTCTGCAGAGCAGAACATAAGAGTATAATATATATGAATGAATTATAGAGGGTAATATATTTTTTCACAACAAAGAGTAGAATAAATACAGAAATCACTTGAAGAAGTACAATATGTCTCTGCATACTTATAATTCTTGCACAGCAAGTAACAATAGAAACAATTTCCATCAATAATAATCCTGCACTTCTAGTCTACTTAGTGAAGCTGGGGAAGATTCATAGATGATTTTTTTTTTAAATGAGAAACCAGTTTTTAATTGCCAGGTCCTTCCCTTTTGTATTCACTTTTTGCAAGCACTTGTAAAACTGTGATTAGCATAAACATATGTACTTGCTTTTGGAGGGAGTCTTGACTGATTGGGTGTGGACACATGAACCACTTGAAATCAGGTAATTTATCCCAAATCAGTAAATTTAGGCATTGTCCTGGTGCCTCCATAAAAAAAATAAAATTATGGCAGCACAAAACTCAAGCAAACAGACATCCATGCCTCTTGTCCAGCCACAAGTGCCCAAAATTGTGGCTGAAACAATTTGTATTCATAGTCTGTGCCACCTTTTCAAGGCAGATGTCTATTTGCTTATGGCATGAAAATGTGGGCAGCCTGAGGCTGTCTGTGCTGTCCAGCTACCCTGGCAGACGCTCCCAAGACTGCATTGTTCCAATCCTGCATGACAATGTCCCAGATACTTGTTCCCAACCCAAGTCCAGAAATGGCTAACCTAGGATAAAACTGAATAGGAAAGAGAGCACAAAACTTGTACACCGGCAACATTCATACTAGTGTATACTTACTGATCACTTTCTGAGAGGGTTGGAGTGACTTACCAGTGTAAGATTATGTGTCATATGTCCACTTCACTTCTTTTATGGAGTGAAGTCAACTTACCCTGTAGTAAAAAGTATTACACCCTAACATGGCACAGATTTAATCTGTAGACACATATTCCTTGAATGTAAAAGAAAATCTGATTGGGTTATTACATTATTTGCCAGCATTTCAGTGCTTACTCTAGCTGCTTGCACAGCTGTCCCAGTAAGGCAGAGGTGCATTTCCCCGACTTCATACAAAGCTGATGTGGAGTTCTGCCAGAAAGCTTAAGAGAGAACAACAATGGCTTTAAGCCACCTTTGTAGCTTATTCATTCCTCCCTTTTCATTGGATCCTTCACTAAGTATAGATTAGTTGGACCTGAGGTTTTGTCCCAAGATTTATCGTATGTTAATGTACTTTCATTTTAGAGACTTTTTTTTCAGGATCATGAGGACTTTCACCACTCTCATAGCTGAATGATCAAGTTAATCCTGGACTTGGTACAAGAACTACAAATGACATAAACAAAATATGTTCCAGATTTCCAGATGTACAGCATGCCTGGGTTTTTTGACCCAGGATTCATTTCAGCAGCTACTATAAGATACAGAACAGGAGGTGTTAAAAAAAAACAACCTCTTAAACACAAAAGTGCTTACCCATATTCAGGGATGTATTTAGTAGCTGTGTTGGTCTGAGACAAAAAAGAAATGCAAAACTCTAGAATTCTTGGTTCAGAGATGATACCTTTTATTAGACCAACTAAGAAATCACAAAAAAATATCTTTTTCTGCAAGCTTTTGGGCACACGCCCTTCCTCAGGCTAAGGGAAAATTAAAGATGATAAAAAATCCCCATAGGTAGAAAAGAAACTTCATTTTTGCACAGAGGAAGCTGAAGATGGAAGCCTGTCCCTTTGGGCCCATATTCATGTTCATAGCCATATTCAGGATGTTATAGCTTCTGTCAGGCCAATGGTGGAGCCAGGTATTTCTTTGATACAACACTGTACAAAAAATGTGAAATGTTCTGTTTCCCTGAAAGTTGAAATAACAAAACACATTCTCTTTGTTCACAGCTTCCAAGCCTGTTTTCAGTCAGCATTTAAACCAAAATGTTTTTTCTCAGTGTTAGTTCTGCCTGTGCCTTTAACATGCCTTTTACACCTATTTTCCATAAAAAAATTGGGCACATTTAGCTGGGTCTCCTAAGCTTCTGTGTTAGCAATAGCAACCCTCAGAAAACCTCTTGGGCCACTTGGTATAGCTTCTGTTCAACCATGTCTTAGGTACCATGTTTTGGATAGTGGCCTCTATTGTTCTGGCTATTACTAAGCCCAAGGGCTTTTAACAGCTGCACTGTTCATCCTGAATGAAAGGACATCTCCATTTCAATGACATTTAGTAATGTTCCATAATAATACTACCCACAATAATGCACAGTATCTAACTGAGATTGGAGGGGGAGAATTCAGACATTCAGATGTACTGGAAAGAGCTACCCAAATTAAACTTTTTTCTAAGTTACCAGTGCTAATATCCCCACTCTCACAAAAAAAGTGGCACAACTTTAAGAATTCTGTTCATTTCTTTGTCAGAGAAAAGTGTGTTTCTTTCTGAAATAACATCATGACACTTTCTGAAGCACTTTCATTTCTTTGGCAGCCTCTATCCAAGTAGCAGCTTATGACTGATCCAATTGGACACCAAGCCCTGACTGAAGGTACTTAGCAGCATTCCATTATATTGTATTTATTTACTGTGAGATTAGGAAAGCAGAAACAAGGGCCAGTTATATGGAGGGAAATAGGAATACAACCTACAGATGTACAGTCAGAAGGTCTCCAACAATGGCTAATGGAATTCATTTGCACTTTCAATTTCACCAGAATGCAATGTAAACAAGCATAGTAGCCATACAGCTAACTTTTAAATTAAATCTTACCATGAATAATTTATATTTTCAAACAAGGATTAGCAGCACCATTCAATTGGAGAGTTTCACAGGTAGCACAGAAACTTTAATAATTTAGATTCTTTCCAAAGGTGAATAAAATGCCCCACTGAACAAATATCAAAACAATCTAAATATTTTCTCTGTTAAAACCACACAGAGACTGACAGAGGAAAGGTCTGTCATTGGAAAGTTGAGCGCATCCACTTGCCAGAGAAAGCCAGAAGGACTTTCTGATTTCAAAGGAAAGGCTTCTATGTGTAATGTCTACCATATATCAGAAGGAATACATGATAAACAAATGATCGCATATTATGTCATTCTACTTCCTGTATTACAGGTCTTGGGATTCTGTTACATTTTTCTCCAAGAGGACCATATTACTGTCACTTCAGCATCATGGAATGGCTTCCTGCCTAAACATTCTGCCTCCGTGACATTTCCAATACTACCACCAGCTTTAGCGTGATTGGTCCAGGATACAAGTTGAACCCACTGCTAAGACATGTTATCTGGCTACAAAGATGATATCCCTACTCTATGTGAGCTATTTAAACTACAACTACATTGAGTACCTGTGAATAAACCAACTCAATTTGCCAGCATTCATAGTATCTGTTCTATGCAGGTCTAATAAATATTCTTTCAATACCTTTATCCTGTACATGTGTATCCTCTGAAAAAGGACAAGGAATATTGTGCCTGATGAAATAGAGTCCACTGCTGTGGAAAACTCAGGGTAATCAGACTGCAGATGATCTATGCCTTTAATGCTCAGACAGAATTAAGGTAGAAATTTAATGTAAGAAAAATGTCCTACACTACAAACACAGTTCATAAATTACAAGGTCCTCATTGATTTTCCCTTCCCTAAGAAGAAATAGTATAGAAGATGGTTGGAGTGCCTGCTTCCTTTAAAAACAAAATAATATAGTAATTTAGACCACTTACAAGGGAATGTTCTGTACCAGAAAAGTGCTGGCAATTTCTGAAACTTGTCTGACAGCCTTAAGAACAGTCAACATTCTGCATCAATCTCTGTCCATTGTTGTATCAATGGTAGTCTGATTGCTAATAAGCAATGTATTCTAAATTACCATATGAATACTAGAGACCTTCCAATCAGGATGATGCATCCATTATTATCACACATCCGCTGTAAAACAAAAACTGTAATTAGTAGATGGCATCCAACACTAAAACACAGCCTGATGATGAACAGTTGAGACCAAACCTAGGCACTGTGCATACAGATAGCAAAAGATGATCTACACTCCAAAGCACTGTACTCTAAATAGACAAGAAGGATGATGATTATCCTCATTTTAGAAATATGAAATTGAAATGAAAGATTAAGTGATTTACCCAGTAAGTCCATGACAGAACCAGGAGCTGAACCTAGTTGTATTGAGTCCCAGTCTAGTGCTTTAAGCACAAGACCATCTATCTTGTGCTCAGTTACCTTGGTGTAAACGAGAAGCACCTCTGCTTATATGAGTATAGCTCCACTGATGTCAATTTAGTTTATGGGAGAGGGGAATCTGATCTGCTCACTCTCAGCTTTTGCAAGTTTGTAGGGAAACAAGCTTTATTTTCCCCCAAGGCAAACAGTGCACAGGCAATATATTAGTATATGAGTGAAGCACATGCCTAGCAGCAGACCAGCTTTGATTTTCACTTCATGAAATATCTGACTATTTTTAAGTGGGTTTGAATCTTAAAAAACATATTCAGGGTGACTACCCATGTCTGGGAGAATTTGCCAGATTAAATATTTTAGGCCAGACTTTCAACTACTTAAGTACCTGAAGATTCAGGTAGACACCTAATAGGATTTTCAAGAGTGTTCAAGCATGCTAGGTGCCTAACTCCTACATAGGTGCTTTGGAAAGCCCCACTAGAGGCTTCTCTGTATTTTAGACACCTAGCTACTTTCACATCCCTTGTGCTGTGGCCTAGATTCTCAACTGTAATCATTATAAAAAAAAAAGAATGAGTAAAAAAAAACTGTGTTTCAAAAAACTCATAGAATGTGGGTTTTTTTTGTCAATATCTCCCTTCCCTGCCCAGAATCAACACTCTACCAACCTAGGCTTTGATTTAACATAAAATGTCTATGCCTGAGCTGATCAAATGTTCAAGTTTAATGATCAGGTAAACATAAAAACGGTGTGGAAAAAGTGGGCATGTGTGTGAATCAGATGAGCTGGGGGAAGAAAGAAATAACATTCCAGACTCTTTTCTGTCAATAGTGCTCTTAATGAAGATTGACAGATGGAAGAGCTTGCTAGCATTCTTCAAATGGCCACCACCCCTTCATTGATTCCATTGTATCTACTCTCATTGATGTGTCCATTAAAGAATTCCTCTAGATAAGCAATCATTTTTTAAATAAAAAAGAATCCAAAACAACCTCAAGGAACTAAAGTAGAGCAAGATCAAAGCTTACAGTCAGAGACAGGAGAAAAAAAGATTTCACACAGTTTTTATCTGATTTTTGTCTTTGTTGTGATTAGTTAGCAGTACCTCACAAAACCTGCTGGACATAAAAGCAGATTTTTTTAGTTGATGAGTTTTTTGGGGTAGATCACATAAATGGGAGATGAGAGGAGTTATCCTTTTCATTTGAAGTTTCTAGTATAAATGGACAAACTTTTCCAATCCTCATCATCATCATCTGGGTTATTTTTCAATATTACATTTCAGAGTGACATATCTATCAGCCTGTTTATAAAAAGAAATGTGATATCAGTAGTAGTATAAGATCCAGGATAGGACAGCCACTTGTGCCAATTCAAAAATATTGGAGTAAATTTTCAACTGACAGAAATCTATTAGTCTGTGAGGTTCTAATAATATATTCAAATAATGGAAATTATTTATTATAAAGGAATAGCCACATACGGATTACTCATTTTTACATAGCAGCACTCATTCGATATTAAATGTATTCAAGCACCCTTACTTAACTGTGGTCTAATAATCATGCATTTCTAGCTGGCAAGAACATTTTAAACAGGGTCATACTCTGTACTGTGGAACCTGGTTTTGTGAAAAGAATCATAGTCTCACAGTGTGTACTGAATGATCAGAGTTGGCTGTTTGCAGCAGTAATACAGTCATTGTTCTGAGAATGATAGACAAGGGTAGAAGGGGTGGAGGCAACCTGATTGCTTCATGCTCTATCAGGATTATCTGCTATATGGGCAGAGTCTGGCACCAGGACTGAGTTTCACAACGGAGGTAATTTCATCTTGGAACAATCAGACTTCTGCCTGGAAAACAGCACAGGGGAGGGAAGAAATGCAGAAAAGCTTCCAGGGTCAAAAATCCTTTTAAAAAAAACTTAATTAAAAAGGGTTTGCTAGATTCCAATTCCTTTAAGTCTTCGGTCTACTTGTTGGGTTATGTCCAATTCAATACATTAGGCATTCACTTAGGCAGAAAACTCTCATTTGTGGAAAGAAGGATATCCTTTGAAGTTATACAGACAGTTTTTAGTATAATAGCTTTCCTTAGTTTTTCAAAATGTTATTATGAGTATGTTCAGGTTGCTAAAGGATGATGGAGAAAAATTTGTCCCCAGGCTAGAGTTATAAAAAGAAAGGTCTAATAGAAAGCAATACATCTCCTAAAGAATATCTCCAGTTATGTGGTGCCATAGGGTTTCTCCACTGTTGTCACAGCACAGAGACATGGCCAGCAGTGGGGTTATCAGACAATATTATGCAACACATTAGAGCAGTCCCAGGGACTTCTGCAATGCAGACCTCTTACAATGGTCCAAAATCCTAGAGTGTACTGAACCTTTCTCACCCCTCTCCTACCTCAGATTGACTCCATTGCACAGGACCTCCTGGCTTTCCATAAGACTAAGAATGTCAGTAAACTTTTAAGTGTTTGACCAGTCAGGCTTTGCTAATGCCAACCACTCAGTACAGAAACCTCATATTTAAATGACAACAATGACCAAGTTGTGAAAACTGGCAAATGCTGCAGCACTTCCACCAATACAGGACACCAACACATTCAGTATGATTGCAAGGCTTCTCCCAGAGCCCAATGTGAATTACACCATCTTTACCTTGAGGATAAGGAAATTTGAAAGAGATTTTAAATGTAAAGAGGTGAGCACTTACAAGACAAACTCTGATTTCAAAAATGATTCTCAGTCATCAGAAAAGAGAAAATCAAATGGAGGTATCTGACCAATCAACACAGTCTTGATTTTTACTGATGTGTGTGCAACAAACTGGAGTGAACAAGCTACAGCATATGAATGAACTATGCAAACTACCGAATGAACAATTTGGGGAAATAAATAAACTGTTGCATGGTCAAAATCATGGGAGAATGTAACATGCAAACCACTGCACTTTCAAGGCCAGTGGATGGAATCCTAGAGAGAGGGGGGAAAGAAAATGAAGAGAAACTCTCATGCACCCCTACGAATTCTGTCTGGGACAGCAGCTTTCTTGGTTCCCACCATGAAGACTTCATGAGAGAGATGCTGAATCAGTTCACCTCCTAAAGGCTCTTCTCCATCTCCACCATGGTGAACCAATCGACAACCAGGACTGCACCTGTTGACTTCAGGTCTATCAACAGTGGAAATAGCAGGTGTCTTGCATTGCTGCAATCACCATCTTCCTTTCTGACTGGGTTATCACATGTTTGAGACATCCAGCCTTAATTCTATCAGTGAACTGAGTATTATAAGCTAAATACTACCCTGGGAAATACAGGAGTACAAGAGAGACAAGGGGTACAGGAGGCATGCAGAGGAGCAAGGTAGTAGAGAAAATGCTGCCATATGTAAGAGTAGCATTGCTTCCATGCTGCTTATGACACTATGGGTGTCTGTAGACGTGTCCAGAAGCTGCTCTGACATGCTGTAATTACAGTGCATCATAGCAGACTCAATTAATCGAGTCGGCTGGAGCATGCTAATTAGTGCACTCCAGCCAGACTCCACATTTTGTGTTATCAGTGCTAGCCAGTTAAGCAAAGTCTCCATCCAAATGCTAGCTCTTCATTATGATCAACCCCAAAATACAGATGTGGAGGCAGATCCTCATCCGTTATAAACTGACTTAGTTCAATTCAAGTGAACAGTTTGTTGATTTATACAGGCTGAGAGTATTCCTCATGCTTTCTGTATTTTGCTGATAATTTGGAATCTTTACAATTTTTTCACTTTTTGTAAATCACAAGTTTGTAATTTTAGTTTCCTCTAAATTTGAAAGGAAAACATATGAATATGAATCAAACCCATACTTTGGGTAGAAGTATCTAACTCATGCTTAGATAGAAACTCAGTGGCTCTTTCACCACACACAATCAGCATTATCAGGCTATGTATATAGTCATCAGCTTATATCCATACATGAAAATCCATATATGGCTGAATTTTCAACTGATACTTAAGTGAAGTTCCCTAAATACTTGAAGCCAGCATTGGCATCTTCCTAATAATATACATGCAGATGTAGAACTGAGTACCTTAAGTATCCAAGTTCAAAATAATATTTTAAAGTTTGATAGATGCATGTGATCAGGTGGATTAGATACAGAAGCCTGATGGCAACTTCCTCATGATATTCCAGAACATCAGTATTTTTTATCATGGGTGAGTTCTCAGAAACCTGACAGTGCTCATATACATACCATAAAACTTAGAAAGCACATTTTTCCACAATATATGCCACACTGAAAGCTTGTTTAACCAAGGTACTGCCACCTTTACTGCCACCTTTACAATGTATCTAGTTGCATTCATTGTAAAAAGGTCATTTTATAGGAAATACTACATGGTGGGAGAAAAGGAGATAGAGTTGGACCTTTGCAGTACAGATATAAAAGAAAGTTCTCTCTTATGTTAATTCAGTTGTGAGTCATTTACAATTATATTGCATATATTATCAAGTATGCAAGTCTATTAGTAACTAAAGAACAGGAACCATATTCCATTGAAGAAATATAGTAATTTCAAGCTGAGACGCTGGTCTCCCAACAAATATAAATGTAACAGTACATTTCCCATACTCTTACATTTCCCATATACTGAAAAGAAAAGAGAAAGAGAGAGCATGTGTGTGTGTGTGTGTGTGTGTGTGTGATTCTCTGCAGGGACAACTTCTTTGTAGATAAAGGAACTATGTCTCTTTACAAAATATGAGGAGCTTCCCCTTAATTGTAGTACAATGTACTCACTTTTAATGAACTTCAATAAGTAGATAGAAAACAAAACTTACAAAGAATTTGCTAGGTGCCCCATTTTAAAGGGTTTTTATATGCAGACTAAAGTTGCTCACTACAGGCTAGAGAGTAGTAGAGTAGTTCACAAGGTAAAATTCCCCTAGAGCATTACATTACTCTCAATGCTTCAACAAGGTGAATTGAAACAGAAATCTCTTCTCTAAATTGTAATTCACTGCAGGTTTCCTATAATCGCTAATCTTCTGGTAACCCAGATCTCTTCTAGACCCTCATCTCTTATTAACCTCATCAGTCTTTATCGGTGTTTCAAATATCATAACTTTCAGAACCTCTGAAACAAGCTTTTGGATAAGAAACTTCTATTAAAGTACTTCAGCCTTGAGAAGACAGGCTATTAAATGGTCTTACTTTGGAATAAATATAAAGTCTTGTCTGTGTCTGCTTGTGCACAAGCCCCTAGAAGTTCCAACATTACTGGAAGCAGAAAAGCACTCAGGATTTCCAGTTCGCTAAATCTTAAGATCCCTTCAGATCTCCTATGGGGTAAATCAGAGATTTTAGGCTTTTTATCTGAAAATAAAATTGTGCACTTCTGTCCTGCTTATTATCTATACTTTTTCTCCCTCAAGTTAATCATTCTAAAATTATTTACTTCTCTTGACAGTGGATTTGGAAAGACACTAGACATCAACATGCATCTGAAGTTTTCTAGGCAAAAATTCAAGTACTAGGTAAAATCTGTGGAAGAATGTTAGAAACATATGCACCAATTATACTCTGCACACTGCAACTGCTCTAGGAGAGTATTTTTCAACCAGGGTGCTATGGCACATTCAGGTGCCTTCAGATCCATTCGGGCTGCCATGCAATGTTATCACTTTTAGGTATGCAAACATGATTCACAAGATAAACCTAGAGATTTCAAATAGGAATCTATAATAGATTTTTATATATATGTAATAAAGAAATTCTGACTGGTTGTGGTCTTTTTGAGCTCTATGGAACAAAAGATGTATTCTATTATTTTTCTGTAGTCAAAAAATGAGTGAAAACTAAGAACTAGCATTTTCCAAGGGATGCCTTGAGCCTAATTAGCTGTGCTTCTAGTCTAAAACTGGTTTTCACCCTGTGATCCATGGACACTCAGGGTCCGCAGACTATGTCTAAAGAGTTCATGCATGATGGCTGTAATTGAACAAAAGTTATGTGAATACCCACACTTGCAATTCGAGTAAGTGTGCACCTCCATTAGAAATTTCCAAAGGGGTTTGCAACAACATTTGAAAATGTTTAGGGGTCTGCAAAGGAAAAAAATGTTGAAAAACACTGGTGTAAAAAATTTGAGGACTTTTTCCTTATGCCAGTTTAATATGTGTATAATTCCAATTAAGTTACTTCTGATTCGTACCAGGGTAGATAATTAGTCCTGTAAACACAATCATCATTGGAAGAAAACAATAATGATTTTCAAAATTCTGGATAATATTCCCCCCCCACACCTTTATGTACTTCTATTAATGATGTATTCTAGGGTTACCATATTTCCAGGTCCAAAAAAAGAGGACACCAGTCATAGGGGAGGAAGGGGCAGGGGGAATACGATGGGGGGGGGCAGTGACATGCTAGTGCCCTGCCCCTGCCCATTCTGTTGCCCCTCACTGACAAATCACACCCCCCAGTCCTGCTGCTGCCCCTCACTCTCGACCCACTGACCCTAGCTCTGCCAGTGGCCCTCACTCTCAAACAGCAGTACCCTGCTCCCTACCCCTTGCTGGTACCCCTCACTCCTGACCTGCAGTCACCCATCCCATCTCCCATGCCCCTCACTCCTGATCTACAGCTCCCACCCCAACTCCTAGCCTTGGCGGTGCCCCCACTCCCGACCTGCAGCCCCTGCCCTGCCCCCCAGAAATGCCAGTATCCTGCACTCTGGACGCACAGCCTCTGCCCCCAGCCCTGCTGGTGTCCCTCACTCCCAATCCACAGACCCCCCAGCCCTGCTTCCCAAGTAGCTCCTGCATTGTGCGTGCACCCGCTCTCGCTGTCTCTCACATACATGCACTCGCTCTCTCTCTGTGTCTCTTACCTTGCTGAAGCCTGCACAGGAAGCAAGTGTCCCCCGACAGCCAAACACCTTGCCTGCTACTCCTAGCCCCAAGCAGCCAGCCAGGAAAGCGGAAAACCCTGACATTTACTTTTATTTTAAAAACCCACCCAGATGCAGCACAGGGGTTCAAAAAAGAGGACATGCTCAGGAAAACCTGGACATATGGTAACCCTAAGTTATCCTGAATGGGATAAGCCCTTAGAATATTGAATTGACCCTGAAATCCTTTCCAAAATGGGCCAAGTCAAATTTGAAGTTTTTATTTAGCATTTATTTCATTTTACTTCTTGTGTTTTGAAGCTCACATGAGTTTATCCAATTAAAAGTAACTAAAGGATCTCTTGTTTCTTTGTCTTTTGGATTTATCATGGCTGATGAATTCAGATTTTTTTCAAGAGGAAATCATAAATGGGATGAGAAATGGGCAGAGATGGCTATAAGAAATTATTCCATGTACTGAAGCTAAATTGTGTCTGCTTAGTCATTCTTTTCCAGCAAAAAAGGTTACATATTTTTATGAAGCAAATGTAAGCTAAGGAGGCAACCCCCTTGGCAGGCACAAGACAACTGCTAGATTCAATGTATCTTTATTTTTACAATTGATTTCAACTTGCATATAACAACATTTCAGTGTGCTGACAGTCCCTATTATATCCCATAGCTGCAGGACTCTGCTTACATGTCTAAACTTGTACTACTGAATTTTGTTGACACTGAATTTGGACCCAGCACCTACCTATACCTTTGTTCCAGGCGGGCACACACTTCAGACCGACCATAACACCTGACAGTCAATAATAGGTGAATGTATTGATATAGCGTAAGAACAAAAAAGAAGCAATACAAACAATGAAGCAATTCTATATCTACCAATCCTAGGGCTGTCATCAGAGTCAAAGTACATCTGGTCAGGATGCAGGCTCCACTCTGAGGCTCTCTTTCTTAGGTGTCAGCAGTCTGGAGGTGGAATGCCAAGGCCCACAGCCCCCCTCCAGTGGGGTGCATGACACAGGCTACTGGTATGCCCTTGGTCCATGGTGGCCTTGGGGACCCTTCCCAGGGGACAGGAATGGGGATGGGGACCCCTCTCAGGGAGCAAAACACTGAGGAACGAGAGGGAACAGGGAGGGATGGGAGGGACAAGACAAAGAGAGGGATGGGCAAGACAATGGGAGGGACAGGAGGGATGGGAGGGACCCTTTGTTAATCTCAAGTCTCTGCCTTTGTATTCTTCTTCCCCCTTGATGACTCTTGATGACTCTTCATTCATGGCTATCTCTGGTTGGTTGTCTCTCTGTGGTCACACATTCACGTAGCCTTCCAGGCCTTCTCTTAATTTAGTCTGTTCCCCCAAAACCAGATTCAGCCACCCTGCTACTCTGGGGCCTTGTTACTGGTGTCACTTATCTTGTGTTATGGGGCAGTATGGTACATACTTCTTTCGTTTCCAGGCTGTGTGTTTTTGTTTTGTTACACAACATGTCTGCCTCAAAGGCTGTGATCTTGTGTTATGGCATGCCCCGCTTCATTCTCAGGCTGTGTGTCCACCCATTGGCCTTGTTGTGCTAGACAGCCTGTCTGCTTTCAGGGACATGAGAAGTTGTGTGTGCGTCTCCCAAGCTCTTTAGAAATCCATTTAACCCCAGCTGCCCATCTAGACCCCTTATAGTCATATCAGCCAATTCCCCCCAAACAGGCCTTTAAATCCCATTTCTAAGCCAACAAAAAGTAAGGCCTGTATAGAGCATTCATAATGATAACAGCTAAGTCAGAGCTGCCTGAATATACCATTTATATTCCCCATCCCGCTTCCTCCCCTTCCCTCTTTCTCTACCCTTTGTTTTCCTAATTTCCAGCTATTTATATTCTCACTGACCTCCTGTCACACTTTCAGCTTCTTTTATTCCTTGGAGATCTCAGAACAACAGCAGAGTCTCCCTATGCCTGAAGAAGAGTACTTGTGCCCAAAAGCTTGCAAAGAACTTTGTTCCAACTACCCATTTGGTCTAATACAAAATATCACATCTACCCAAAGAACCCTGCCTGCCTAAATAAGAGCTCTCCACTTATTGTGTTTCACATCGTGCTGTCCTAGCTTTACAGAGTGCCAAACTTCTGAAAGAGTTGTGAAAATGTCTTCATATGTTCTTTACCCTGCACAAAACTTTTGCCAGCACGGAAGGTTTGGACTATATTTTGGAGCACTCAGCACCACACAGGATTGGTCCCAAACTACCCTAGTTTATCATTCCAACATTTAAACTAACTGGTATGAAATTGAGACCTGTGAAAATTATAAACTAAAATATAAGTAGACAGGGACAATGAGTAGAGGGTGCATGGGGGTGCACATGCACCCCCCTGAGAGCTCTGGTGCACCCCTTGGCAAGCTGCACTCCCTGTTTAGTCGGTGGGCAGGGGGGCAGGCGGGAGCACCGGTGCCCCCTCCGTGAGTGCTTGCCGGGGAGCAGGGCCACCAACAAAAGCAGCCATGCCACCTCTGGAAGTGGCTGTGAGAGTTCCAGAAGTAGCATGGCGGAAGTAGCATGGCTGCTTTTTAGGGTCAGTGGGATGAGGGACACCCCCTCCAGTTGCTGACTTGTTTTGGGGGGGAGGGCACGTGCCCCCCCTGACTCAAGAGGCACCAGGCACCCATGTAAGTAGAAATGAAAAGACCATAATCCCACAGCAAGCCTGTCTAAATTTTCCCTCGATTAATGTCCTTGCTAACTTCTATCTGAGTGTAAGGAGAAAGCATTTTTCAGTTATACAGTTCTTCTGGTTTTAAATTATATTAAATCCTTCAAAAATACTTTTAAAAAATAATAATGAATGGTACAACCCAGCCCCTACTGAATGTAGGTGAATCTAGGACAAAAACATTTTTGGACAAAATACAAGATCCACTTTCAAGCTTCTGCTTTATGTAAAACACGATATGAAAAAGGTATTGTGCACAATTTTGAATTATCCTTTGGAAAGTGTCCTTTTAAGGAAGCCAGGAGTCCTAAGCAGTTTAAGAAAGACAGGTTCTTTATTGTATTGTACTTCTAATCTACCCAATCTATCCCCTAGAGAAAGAGAAAAATAGATGTCTCTTTAAAGTGTATTGGGCAAAGTGTAGCCTGGCTGTACTACACTGCTGAATTCTTTGTAGCTAACACATAGCCAGATTATACTTTTCAGATTTCTCTTTCATCCCAGGGTCTGAATATTCTTCCCCTTAACTGATCTATCTCTTATACAACAATATTGTATTCTAAGAACTCCTCAAACAATATAAGTCGTCCAGCCAGATGAAAGATTCTTATCTTGGGCAGTTTGCTCTAATGTCAGGCCAACATTTGGCAGTTAGAAAAGAGGAAACTAACAGCTCTGTAGTAACTAACTTATACTTCTTAAATATATGCATATTTCCCTCTGTCGTTCAAATGAATAGCCCTTACATGAATAGCCCATTCACAGACAGCAGGGGAGAAGAATTAAAAGGATACTTCCCTACCATCTTTTTGGACAGCCCAATAACTGTGATTTCAAGAGCATACTTTTCCTCAGACAGGATGTAAAGATAAGGTAAGGCAGCAGAGCCAAGGGCCTGATCCATTCTTTGCACTGATGGTGGAGGTTGGTAGGCATATCAAGGCTGGATATTGTTATGCATGGGTCAGTCTATTAGGCTACATTAAACTAATAAACTCTGTAGCAAGTTAGTACTTGTAAATACAAGTACTATCCTGCTGCAGAGTTTTTTAGTGTGCAGCAATGCATGTATAGACGTTGACCTGGCAGGCTGGGGCACGAGGGTGCTTCAGAGTAGGGGCTGCCTGCCAGCTAACACTGCATGGAAGCACTCTCTTGCCCCAGACAACCATAAGTGGCACTAGAAAATATTATTTGAGTCCTCATGCAGGGCTGTTCTGGGGCTGGCATGCACTGGTGCTGTGCATGTGATGGCAGTGGAGGAGTGTTCGGCGGGTGCACAGGGTGCGGCGCTAAGGCAGCAGTGGTACTGGAGCCACTGTCACTGACCACCTTGGAGGGGCTAAGCCCCATTAGCCCTGGACTTCTGCTGCCTATGTAGATAGCCCCTCCACAGCATGTTGAGCCAGGCAGGAACAGGCCTGGGCTGGAAGGCTGACCCCTAGAGTCCCCTACCAGTTAGGGCTGTTCTGACCCAGCTCAAAGTGCTTCAGTCCCAGACACATGTTCAAATGATGATAAGCACTGGACTTATTGTTCCATATTAACTGCACATCTAGATGCACCCAGAGAGTTTGTAGAGGTACAACTCCTGAATGCCCTTTAGGAGTTCCCCTTTAGTTCTCTTGAAAGCAGAACTGTACCTAAAGGGCACTAATGAGCCATTCCTCTGTCTATCTAAGGCCCTTGTTACATATTAATTTAGGCACTTCCTGGAGTTCTTAATCCCTGGACTGTCCACACATTAACACCTGAAACCAGTTTTATGCATACCTTAGGTAGCTTAAAGTTATGCCACTCCAGGGCAGATATATCTATGATCTGTGTTAACCAGCTCATGCTCCATTAATATGTGGCCACTCCCCACAGATGAGCTGCCCAAGTTGCAGTCCTCCAGTATCCCAGGATGTGGTATCTCCCTCCACCCTCCCCAACTAACCTATTCCATGGGGACACATTTATATTTATATTTATTTTATTTTTTTTACTTCTTTTTATGTGATCCTTCAGTGACTGACTTCATTTCACCACCCATCCCCCACCCCCATTTTCTCTCCACCTCCCATTTTATTACCCATCCCGACACCATTAACTCTGTCTCCCAGCTTCATGTTCCTGCCCCCCTCAACCCCACTATCACACACTCTCCACCCCCCACCACCTACACCAGGGTAGAAGCCTGTCCTGGCTCACCAGCCCTTTAGTGGCAGGTGACAGCTGGAGCTCCTAGTCCTGCCCCTGCTTGTCAGCCCTCTAGCAGCAAGTCACAGCTGTGTAGGTGGGGGACAGTCAGAGAAGGTTTTTAGCCTGAAGGTGTGACTGCTCCATAAAGCATATAATGAAAGCAGGTCTTTTTATTTGATATACATTTTTATCTATGTAATGTAATGTAATATGATGTATCTGAACAATTTTCAAGTGTGGTTTAACTTATTGGAGTCCAGTGATAAGAACATCAGCTTTCATTAACAAAAAAAAAAAAAATTCTGACCCTCACAATTTAAGACTAAAATCTCAAAAACACAAAATTTAAAGTCAAACTCCAAAAAGAAAATAAAAAAAAATAATATCCCATGATTTTAGGAAGCCTGATTTTGAGTTTTCAATGCTTAGGACATCACTGAACCCCATAATAAAACATTGCTTGTGTTATTTTAACAATTGCTATTAATATCCCACTGAATTTCCTAGTCTAAAGTTGTGTTATTTTAAGATGATCTTGTTCAAACTAAAGACTGGAAATTGAAAAACACTTTTTTTTTTAGCTCTGTTACTGAACTTTGGCAGTTCACAAACTAGCTCTTCAAATTAATTTATTTCTTTGTAAACTAGGACTAATACTATAAAGGAAGGCTGGTAGAATCTGAAGGAGTAGCTGTTTCAGAAGGGATTATATCCATACATTTTATATATCAAAGTTTCATAAAGTGTCCATTATTCAATATTATGCTATAACACATCCAAGTATGCAAGAGAGAAAAAGACTTTTATGAAAAGTACACAAGCTACCCAAAAGAGGTGTCCTTTTAGCAATACGAGACATGAATGTTAAAGTAGCAAGCAACAACACTGGAAAGAAACAATTAGGGGGAAATAAGGCAAACCAAGATACAATATTATTATTAAGCATGCCTTTCTATTTGTCCCAGAGAGGTAAGCAAATTGCACTTCCATGAACCAGGGAAGGCTAATGTATTAAGTTGCTTGTGTGCACTGTAGGTGAGGGCACATATTTTTCCAGCATGGTAGTTTCTACAGGGGAAGTCTATCTGTGTTCCAAAGAAGCCAGCTTGTGCAAACCTAAGTACTAAAGAAGTGCTAGGCATGGGCATCCATCTGCCCTAGTCATGCTTCTTTCCTAGATAGAGCTAGCCATGTTTTAGCAGTCACTAGCAGCTGTGAGTTATCGCTGAAGAAACTGAGAGATATAAAGATAAATATGTCCTAATGTCTTGACGCAATTTTATAGTAGTAAGGAGCCTAGAAACCCTAAAAACCCTGCCTCAAGCCAAAACTCTTTGAACTTTGAGGCTTCCTTCTGTGAGCTGAGACTCAGAATGTATAAGGCCTGGGATGGGCTACCACAGTCTTTGGAGAAGTCAAGGCAACCACTTCATCTTGAAAACACTTTGTTTTGGTCTTGAAATAGTGAGTTCACAGTAAACTTCAAAAATGTCTGGTTTCAGTCAAATTCAGACCAAATCTCTTTTCATAAATCTAAAATCTTTTTTTTTTTGTCCTGCTTTAGCACTCTATTTGCCTTCATCTTTAAAATATGAGGGACCCAGGGCAGTCATAGAGAGTGGCATGGATCTCTTGGGAAGAATGGCCCTTTTAAACAAATTGTATTTTAATACAGCCAAATGGAAGGTCATGGAAGGTCATATATGTCTCCATAATTTATCTTGGAGAAAATAATATGGAAAATATCTGCACAGAATGAAGGACTAAAACTTGAAAAACAGTGACTCTGAAAAATATGTTCAGGTAAATAGGCAAATGACTCAGCATGAACTCCCAGTGAGATGATGTGGCACAAAAGATTACACAGTCAAGGGAGTACTCAGTTGAAGCAGGGAGACAACATTATCACTGTATAATATTTGCTGGGAGACCAATACTGGAAAAATACATACAGTTCTGAGGTATTTTAAATGACTGCATATTTTAAAACAACTGAAGAGAGTACATAAAAACAAAACAAAACAAAAACAATGACAAAAATGAGGCATGGGTTTGAATAGATGCCATGCAGTGAGTTATTTAACAGCGTCTGCCTGTCACAAAGAAGACTGTGAAGTGACTTAATTAAGGTATATATGTACCTTCACATAGAGAAAAATACTACCTATGAAAAGGCATTTTTAATCTTGTGGAGAAAAGTGTAAGAATAACCAATACGTGGATGTTAAAACCAGACATATTCAATACAGAAATCAGATACAAACTAGGTAGAATGAGGGTGAACAGCCACTGGAACCAACTTCCAAGGGAAGCTGTAGATTGAACATTTCTTGTGGTCTTCAAATGAAGCCTGGATGCCTTTTTAAAATATGTATTCAAATGGAATTTATAGAACTCAAACAGAAGGGTAACTGAGTAAAAATCTCTGGTTTATGTTACACAAAATGACAAACTAATGGTACTTTCTGGCTTTAAAAATGTTTATATCTAAAGATGTCTGAAAACATTTTGATTTGCAATAATTTAATTTGATGTGGAATAAGAAGCAGCAATCTATCCAATCTTTTTACTAACTGAAGGTGTGTGATGGATGCCGATTGCCTTTTTAGAACTGTGAGACTGTAACTATCTTACTTTCCATATCTATGCTCAATCAAAAGAGACATTATTATTTGTTGGTATTATATATTATCTTATTTTTGGAAGGCTTTTATGTAGCAAAAAGAAAAATAAAGAATTTTTATAACCTGACTGTTGTAAAGGAAATGAACACCTTCAACCCATAGTTCCAATCGCAAAGGTCATGTATATCAGCTCTGCAAATGTTATCAGGTGGCTACACAATGGAAAGCTAAGAAAATACATAGCTCCCCATCTGCCAGCTGGTTTAACAGGGATTATTAAATTTTTACTATTTAGTTACATAGCCCTATAACATACTCAATTTTCCTATAATTCTTAATGGATGTAGGGAGAGTTTCTCCCTTGTCCCAATATATTCTTGTCCTTAAAGTAAATAGAAATAATTGAAATAAAAGGTGAGGGGATGGGGAGGATTAGATCATTCAGTCAACATTTAACAGATGTAACTTGAGTTAATGTTACTGTAGGAATGCTGGGCCAAGTTCTCTCGTTTCAGATACACCTTTCCAAATCCAAAGACTAAGGTTTCATTGGCTCAGATTTACAGAGGTCACAAGCTGAAAGCAAAATTTAGTTCTTAACATTGTGTATTTAATGACAAGTTTCTGCTTTAGATTCTTCGCATCAATAGCATTGCACTATCAGGTGTAAAAATCTACACTACTCTCCTAGAGCTAAGCTTTGTAGCTGCACTGAAAATGAAAAAAGCAGCATAGTGAGTACCTGGCAGTTAACACCCCGTGGGCATGTCTACATGTAAATTTATGCATACCTAAACTTAATGTGCCTAAAACACATTAAGGTGATTTAGATGTGGAGATCCCAGGGTCAAAAAACCCCACATGAAAAAAAGAGGGACAGCACACACGAGGACAATGCATACTGCTCAAAACCAAAGCATGGCTGGCCATAGCCACACTCCCGCTGCCACCAGGCTCCGAGCAGCAGGATCACCACTGCTGCAGCCCCAGGAGGCCCCAAGGGCCCCAAGTAACATTGCTGGGGCCAACACAGTGTTGGCCTCAGCTTCTCCTACCCCAGCGAGGGTAACCTCCTGTGCCCCAGAGGGCACGTGGCACAGGCATTCCCTGGGGGTACAAGTAGCAGCAGCACAAGGTGTGCTACTGCTTCTTGTCCTGAGGGAAACAAACGTCCATGCTCATGTAGACGCAGCCATGGGTACTAAAATGGGACTTGGGTAGAGCTTAGTAACTCAGAAAATGGAATCTAAATGGATCAGACTCTAGTATCTGCACAAGAACAGAGCCAGCTTGTCGTCCTCATCATCAGTCCTTTGATATGAAGATAACAGTATCCCAGTAAATAGAAAAGTCTTCAGTGAAATTACTGAGTTCATAGATGACTGAGGAGGCTGATCTGAGATCGGCACATTTGATTGCAGATGTGGCAAATGGTTTTTGGAGAAAGGAATAGATCCTGGTGATGCTGAGTCATAGCTCTTTCCCTTTATCTCTGTATCTGCCTCCATAATGAGGTACGTTTGCTCAAAATGACTTTTCATACATCACAGTGCCATTGGGGATAATTCAGTGTTTATGTTTCCCATGTATTGATGTTAATACTGCATTTTTTTAAATTGGCTTTCAAGGTGTTCTTGAATCTCTTCTTTGGCCATCTCTAGAGTGGTGAGTATCAGTGAGTTGGGAGTATAGTGCTTGTTTTTGGAAGTCAGTTGTCAGGTATCCTTATGACATGCCTTGTCAAACTGAGTTGCTGCTGTATAAATGTGTTTTCAATTCTGGTGGTGTTTGTTTGAATCAAAACGTTAGCATTTGTTCTTCTGTTCTTCCAATTGATATGGACAATTTTTTGAAGACATTTCTGATAGTAATGTTTCAAAGCTTTCAGGTGTTTCTGATATGTCATCCACATGTTATAATCCAAGTTTCAATTGATTATAAAATAAAAATAAAAGTTTTCAATGGCAAAGCAGGCAGATGAAGAACAAAAACTTCACAATGCCTGTAAAAGGGGATGAAGGCTGATATGGAATAGAAACTTCCAGTCGTCTAGGTTGTCCTTATCATCACATTAAGGTTTCCTTTCCACAAAACATTGTGTAGTTGCTGATGAGCAACAGCATCCCCACTTTAAAAGAGGTCTTATGGTGATGGGTGAGTGGCAATGAAAGCAGGTGCTAGCAATTTCCAAAAGCACCTAGTCACAGACCTACACAAAGGCAGCGATTGTATGATGGTCATTTTGTATTTGGAATTGAGACAGGTATGCAATTTGGTAATTCAATCTTGACTAAACAGGCCTATTTAAAATCCACTTTGCTCACCCTGTATGAAGAAATGGCTAAAAAGGTGCCCTAAACAGAGTCAGTCTTATTTCACCTGCCTGGAAAACTGCATCCAGTAGGATTATTCTCTATGTGGTCCAAATCAACTAATAAGGTTTGCAATCTGGAACAGTCACACCCTGATGGACCACCCAAACAGTGACTTACTGGAGGGAAGGACAAAACTCATGACCAGAGAACTTGCATGATTTGAAATTGACATTGCTGCACTTGGTGAGGTCAGATGTTCAGGAGAGGGGTAGCACACAGAGCACGGTAGTGCTCCTTTTTGGTAAGGAAAAGCCAAAAAAACCCCCAGATACATTGATGTCTTTGGTTTTGCAATGAAGAGGAAGATTGTTACTCAGATGCCAGAACGGCTAGCTGGCATCAGTGAGAATCTCATGACCCTTCATCTTCAACTGATGAAAAAGAGGAAAAAAGAAGAATTCTATTCTAAACTAGCCAATTGCCAATTAGGAATGATGGGCAGGGGGGGGAGAGGCGGGGATGGAGTGCCACTACCCACCACCAAGTGCTGCCACCATCTCCCAGGAGTGGGGGGGAAGGGAAGCTTGCCAAGCCCTCCCCTCCGGCCCACTAGGCCAGCACCCCATGTCACCACCACCTGCAGGGAGCAGAGCTGGGGCATGGGGGCAAGGACAGTGGTGCTGGCCTTGCCTCCCATTCCCAGCTGCTCCGTCCCCACCATCATGGCATCGCTCCACTACCTCCTGTCCAGAATGCTTTTGGAGCACTCTGATTGGTTGTTTCAGACAACCAGAGTGCAAATAAAGCATTATGGAAAGACAGACAGACAGACTGAGGCTTTTATAATATTAGAACTAGACCAAATACTGTCATCTGTTCCCAGAGAAGATAAGATAATTCTTCTTGGCAATTTCAATGTTAGAATGGGCAGGGACTCAGCTGTGGTAAGGAACACTTGGAAAGGAAAGGTTGGAAAAAGTCAATTGAAATAAAGTTCTTCTTCCTAGAATGTGTTCAGAACATGATCTCATCACCACAAACTCCTTATTCCACCAAAGCAACAGATGGAAGACATCATGGATGCATCCCATTCAAAACACAGACACCTGAATGACTATGTGATAATGCTTACCTGGGGCTGTCACAACGTCCATATCATCAGATCTATGCCCAATGCAGATGACTGTTGGATATACCATCATTTGATACATTACATCATGTCCATTTGTATCTCCCCGAAATAAACAAAACATAAACAAAAGCGGTTCAAGAACCAAGAGGTTTAACATTGAGTGTTTGAAATACTCTGCTGAAAGTGATCTTTTCCAGCTGTGCCTCAGAAATAAATTCCCCTGCCTTCCTGATGCTCTTGACACCAGTGAACAGTGAGAGACATCACAGGGTGTATGGGGAGCCCCGGATGACCTGTAGTTGGTTTTTATTACTCCCACCAACTGGTGATGCTTGTCAGTCCCAGGCAGGGCTTTGTAGCTTCCTGAGCCTTCCTTCCTGCCATGCTGCCCAAGAGTGCCAGCAGTTCACTGCTGCCACTCCCTGCTGCAGTACCTGGGCTCCCTAATGGGGCTGCAGGGCTGCTCTCAGGCATTCCTCCATTCCTGAGGCTTGCGCTCTTCGTTCCGTCTGCCGGACTCCTTCGGCAGACACTCAGCTACTTCTCCCTGCACACAGGGCTACTGCTTCCTGGCTCCGCAGCTGGTGTCCCCGGCCAGTGTGCCACTCTTCTCTGCCCAGACCCTCAGCTGTGTTCCCAGTTGCGTTTTGAGCAGTCCGTGCCTCTCCGGAGCTACACCCCTGCCTCTCACTGATTCACAGGCTCAGGCAGCTCCAGAACGGCTGAGCCTGCATCGGCATTTCTTCCTGGCTGCCGCTCATCTTGACCCCTGTAGTAAGCATTGGGGTCCATTGGGCAGGGGTTTGGGATGTGCTAGAGGGACTTTGGCTTCCCCTCTCACAGTGTAATTAACCAGGTAATTGCATAATACATGTAACATGTACAGAGGGTCTAGGTTTCTGCCAGGATAGATGAGATCACAATTTTGCCTATAATGTATGTGAAATTCCTATGAACCCCAAGGACCATTTTTTTCTCCCAATCTCCCCCCAAATTATTTAAAAATATAGTTTGAAGCAATAATTCTTTTTTTTTTATTTTGTTTTTGTCCTTTGAGCAGCAATCTATACTGATTTGCATTTTTGCTATGGCATAATCCTTAGAGTGCTAGATTCCTATTATTTTGTCACACAAAAATTATACATTTCAACACTACTGTTCAGATGGTGAAATTCAAGACTTTTGTCTCATTTTTAGAAGAAAATATCTGGGAGTATTAAGCAGGAGACTTACCCATCAAAAAAAAGTTTCTAAGGTTTTTCCCACAAGTTTTTTGCTGCTTCTAATTTTTTAATGGTTAATTTTACATTCTCAACTCCTTGAATTGTCGTGCCTCGAGTTCCACTGCCAAAGAAAGTATATATATATCAGGAAAAAAAAAATGTTGAAATCTGAATCCCAGGGTAGAAAAGCAGGTGGGGAGAACAGGTTACAGCCTGAATAAAATAATTAAAGTAATATTATATTGTACTGAACCAAATTTTCCCTTCACTCACATGCAAGTTGCAAGGCAACCTGCCAGTGAAATTAATTAATTTTTACCAAGGAAGAATTGAGCTCACTGTGTTTAATTACAATTCATCTAGTGCTCGTTCCAATCTGAATGACCTAGGCATCCCTGAGAGTGAGCATGTCCCCCTCCACATCTACAGTCTCACCTCATGCCAGTCCTGCAGCACCTGGTGCCAGCAGTCAGCTGCGTGGAACCAAGGCCTGCAGCATCGCTTCCTTAATTCTTTGACACCCTGGGCCAGCACTGCATCTTCCCTAAACTGTCCTCCATCACACAAGTATTGTCTATGGAGCTAGACAGGGGAGACACAGAGCCTTTGTGCAAAGTTGCAACTTTTGCTGATAAAAATCAAGTATAAAGGCATGTATTTGATAGCTGTGTTGGTCTGAGACAAAAAGAAATGCCAAACTCTAGACCTCTTGGTTCAGAGATGATACCTTTTATTAGCCCAACTAAGAAATTGCAAAAAAAAATTTTTTTGCAAGCTTTCAAGCACGCACACCCTTCCTCAGGCTCAGGGTAACATTAAAGATGGTAAAAAGTCCCCATAGGTAGAAAATAAAATTCATTTTTGCACAGAGGAAGCTTAAGGTTGAAGTTTGTTCCTCTGGTCGGGTCCATGAGAGTGTCTTTGTGAGTTGCTCTTTGATTTGCCATCTGACACCACCAGGGAAGGAATCCTGCCTTATCTGCACATCAAAGAGCAACTCACAAAGACAGGAACAACATGAGAAAGCACTTCAGGGACATCCTCAAGACCAAATTAAAAAATTGCAACATTGATGTCAACTCAAGGGAGACTATCACCCAGGACTGCCCCAAATGGAGGAAGAGTCTGCTACAGGGATCTCACTACTTTGAAATCTCACAACAACAGCAGGAGATGAAAAAGAGGGAGCAGCAGAAACAGCATGCTGAGGACCAAATCAAGAATCCAGTGCCACCCACCTGACATGGAAACATGTCTGAGCTGCAGTAGAGTCTGTTGATCCTGGATAGGCCTCATCTGTCATCCTTGGACACAAAGATAAAACAATTATGGGAGACAATCTTCCTTGACTGCAAGGGAGTGACAAAGAAGGAGAGGTTTAGTTCCGCCGTTTTTAGAGTGCTCTATGCATACCAAACTTCTGTAAGGTTATGGGTTTAGATCGATTTTTGTTCATTTAAACCAGCCTAAGTGTAATGTCTGTACCTGGCCTTAGTCTTTTGCACTGAATGTCCTACTGCAGTATATTTGCAAAATATTGTATGTGCTAAAAAGGATATTTTCATTACAATCGCTGTGAAAACAGATGAGTGCTTTATACTGAATCACCAAGATATTCTACAGTAATTAATATTGATTTGCTTATTGACAGCTCATTACTGGGTAACACATATTCCAGTTTCTGTCCAATACTGGTCAGATCATTACTGATGATCTCACAGAGAACAGATAAATTGTATGCCCATAAACATTTGACCCGTTTGTTTCTGATCTTCTCTTCTAAGTGCCATGGTTGTCTCTTAGCACTTCTCTAATATTATTTTCTTCCCATTCATTTTCCATTGCTTAAGAATGAGTAAGCCCTTCAGATCCCTACAGCAAGAAGATGACTAGATACAGCCTACTTCATTTTGTGCAAGAACTTTTTGGCATATCACCAGTGAAATGACATTTACTTCTGTGATTTTGAAGAATTTTTCACCATTTGGCAAATGGTTTTTAGTACCTGGAGACCCACACTCCAGTCTGGTGGGATGAATCTGCTTCTTTCTGGGTCAGTACCAGGCTTGGTGATCATAGTAAACTTTCCTTTTCTTTTGATCATGCTAATGGAGAAAACACGTTTTTTGAAGAAGTGGGACACTTGAAGTTTACAAGTAGCAGATTAAATTCATGAACTCATAAATTTATCATTTTTGGAATGCTCATCTTTGGTATGCTAATTTGTGTATTATTTCACTTTCTTCATATGCATGCCTCTACTTAGTATATTCATTTTCTAGAGAACATTTTTATCATTGCAATATGATACTAGTATAACAGTCCTCTTAAAAAATTCATTCATTGTTAACAACCTATCATTTGCACTGAACTAAAGTGCTTCAAAAAGGATGGGACTCAGTTCCTTTTTCTCAACTTGTAAAGAAAATGACATCTTAACATTTCAGAACCTTCCTTACTTCAAATCATTTGGCTGAGGATGTGTTAGTAGGTTGTCTGTTTGCTGGAGTATGAACTGGATGAATGCACAGTCTCTATAAGTTGTTGATATGGAAAAACACATTTCCATTTGAGTAAATGGCTCCAGTGAGAGGCAGAAACATCTCTTAAACTACTCCTGTCGGGTTTTAAAGAAACTGGCTTCTTTTTTTAAGCTTGAAAAAAATCATGTGTCTTAACTACACTGTATAAAAGAAAAAATACAAAAGACAGAAGACGACAGAAAAAGCAGTTTCATACTTGACCAATTTAAAGATGCCCAAATGCTCACATTTTAGAGAGCCAAACACATCATTCTACAGAGAGAATAATATGCATGTATAACAAGATTCTGAACAAGAACCTTATTTGAAAATAACTATGTCACAATGTATTTAGCTGTCTATTCTAAAGTGGTGTAGCATACATTAAGATGAAACAGCCAATAAGGCTGGTTCATGTCTTAGTTTCCATTGCCCAGATTTCCTTTTCAAAACTAGGGATTAAAGAGACAAAAATCAAGATGAGATGTAAAAACAGTCTTTACCTACCATTAGTACATAGCACTTGTTTAAACAAGTTTATAATAAAACTATAACAAAAAAATGTTCAGTGGAAAGAGACTGGAAAATGGTAACAAACAGAGATAAAATGTGTTTTGTATTTTATATTTGTTTCAGTTTCTCAATTTTTTTTAAATATGTTAAAATTGTTTCGAAGTATTTAATAATGGGAATATTACAGAGTTTATCAAACTAGGACAGAATAGCACAATGTAACGTTTTCCAAGTACAGTTAGGTATTTAGGAGTCTAAGCTTTACTGACCAGATGCCCAACAGTATTTAAGTGTGTGAAGAGGCCATTTTGTTCTTGCGAGATGTTCAAAAGCATTTAAGCAGAACGAAAAAGGGATTCTTGATCCCAGAAAAAAATGTCAAGGGTCTAAACATATTTCCTGTCCTGAACTGGAACAAAATATTGAAATCAAACATTTTCAGAAACAGAAAATCCCCACAAAATGTGGTTGTAGTCAAATTTTCCCCATAATTTTTAAAGGTTTCATTTTAGTTTTGTTTTTATAAACTATAACTAAATTAAACTGTGAAATGGCCTATTTTCAACTTAAAAATAACCAAACAAACAAGCTAAAAAATTCCCTCCTCTCTCTCCCAGCTTAAAAGTTATGTATGCAATTCCCATTGATTTCAAAGGATTTTGAATAGTCGCTAGACTGGATTTGAGGATGGAACTTTAGAAATACTCTATAAGTTATCTTCTGAATACCATTTTTTCCTTTAGGTTTATGCTTCCACATAATCATATTGTCTACAGTTATAATCATAAGTCTACTGCTGGGTCAATGTGCCATAGCTTGTTTTTCTCCATACAATGGGTGTCTACAATGATCCTAAGCACCATAAAATGTATTTTACATGGAATTGTAATTTACAGAAACCCAAACAAGGGGAAATTTTAAGTGGCCAAATCTTCAATTACTGAAGTCCACCACATCTAAAAAAGGATTGCAAGGAACTCAGAAGGAGCTAACAAAGCTATAATTCATACATTTCAAGAACTTCAAAATTAATTGTAAGCACCTAGAAAAGAGATGCTGTGCAATTGATGCAATGAAATTGTTACTTCAGTGTACAGCAGTCAGAAGGCAAAGAGGGTGTCAGCTTGTATAAATTAAAAAATAATAATTTTGTATATATTATAATGCCAATATATATATATATATATATAGAAATTAATGATACACCATCCTCTTGAATACTGTGTCCATCTTGGTCACCCAAGATGTACCAGAAACAGAAAAGTTCCAGAGAAAGTCAATGAATATGATTAGAGGCATGAGCAAACTTCTCATATGAAGAGAACTAAAAAGGGATGATGACTATTTAGTTTAGACAGAACTTGAGCAATAAGTGACATTACAAAGGTATATGAAATAATAAATAGAGAAAAGGTCACTGATGCACCTGTTTATATAACAGAAGAATAAGGGAAGATTCAATGAAAAGAAAAAAAATTAAACTGATAAAAAATGTATCCTGTTACATACTGCATAATTAAATCCATGGAACTTGTTGCCAAATGCTGCTATTAAAGTGAAAAGCTTAGTAAGATTTAGTAAATCATTATAATGTTATATGGCTAATAAGAGCGTAATTGCAGCAGTGAATATAAAAAGGTGCATGGGAATCAACTACAATCAACAGAACAAAAGACTTACCAGGCAAAGCCTTATACTGATTGCCAAAACATTTCTTACAGGCCCCTGGTGAAACAAAGAATTACAATTGTCAGACATTGAACACTGCCACACCTATCTCTAAACCAGCCAAATTATGCACTCTCTCAAAGAAGGGAGGAGAAGTCAGGTTCTGATTCCTGTTCCAGCATTTATTATGAATTTCACTTTTTAATACACTATTGGCATCCAGAGTTGCCCCCTTCTAGGTGAGTGCCCTCATTACTCAGCTACAATCAGTCATACTCTTGGTTGTTCTCTCTCTCTGACGCATGAATCTCTCATTCTTGTGTACGCAGTGAATTCTAGGGTGTTGGCTAGAAACTGAAAAGTGGAAGATATGGGTGGAACCCTGCTCAACTTGAGAAAAATATTGAATCAAGGTCTGTCATTTCTTTCACAAGTGCTCAAAGCATTTAAAAGGTCGGTATTGCTGCTGGAAGTAGCCATGCCTGCTACTCCACTCAGTGTTGTCAGAGTATGTTGGAGCCACTCAAAGCATGTATACCAGATTGGGTGTCTCAGGAGACTGAGGTGTATGGTCACCTAGTTTTTTTAAGCTTAAACAAGTTAATTGGACTTAAGTCTGGGATAGGTGCTGAGCTATTCATCTCAGCCAAGATGACTACAGTTCTGGGCGCAGGCACATAATGTTCTGCTTCTGCATAAGTTCATTTTCTGATAAAAACCTAAGTGTCATTTTTTGTGAATGTCTCACTTAGACTTAAGATTCTAAAATTTACCTAAGTCACACTTTAGTCAGCTAAGTCCTTTTTTGGATCTGCCCCTCAGTGCTCATTTTGGTGAAAACCAACAGTTTGTACCCAAGCTAAGTAGTGCAACTATAGATACCTCAGAATCCACCCTTCTCCAATCTACCTACAATTTCCTCCTAAACAACAACAGTCTACCTAAACAACCTGGTTTGCTAGAGCAACCTGTTTCCCATTATCTTTCCCATGGCACCACCAAGGTAGTTTTGGTGACATATTAGAAGGATGAAAAGAATATCACAACTCTGTTGAGATGTAAGTCCAGCCCGTGCTGGTAGTAAGATAAATGAATCATAAAATGGCTATTCATCAAGCTATGTTAAATAACTTCAGTGGTTTCAGTCAAATTCATGAAAGCAATTATCTACATTACATAAAACACTACTGCATTCTGCATTAATTATAAAGCCTCTTGGTACTCGTAGTAAAGGAGCCATGGAATGAATGGAGAATTAACTAGTACATAACTCCTTTGAATATGAAAAGTGAAGCATAATGGTAGGCATATCAAGAACTTTACATTACCAACACTCATATCTCTATATGGAAATACAAATAACAGAGCATAGAGGACTTTTGACTCTGTGAAGTTTCTTAATTACTATTGTTATTGACACAGTTGTGCAAAGAAGCTAGAATAAGGGGTTCAATAAAAACATTGAGGTAATAACAAATATATTTCCTGGATTTAAACTGAGAATAGATAAATCAGGATAGATAAAACAGGAAAGAATCCAAATCTGAGGCCTTAGCTCATGCTCAACTTGTAGAAAAAAATTTCTGTGATAAAAAAATCCAGGGCAGATTGCACCCCCCTCCCCCTCTACTTTTCATTCTCTGCGCTTCAGTTTCAGATGGGAATAAGTGTGGTGGGAAGGGATAAATGAAGGTTATTAAAATTGTACTACTGACCGAGTAGAAACCAGAGAATTTTCCAGGAGAATCTATTGGATTTTTTTTTTTTTTAATTCTTAGCCAAATTTTGCAAACACAGCAGTTGGGAAAGGCCAAAAGGTATTCATCTTTTAAACTTCTGGATAGTTAGAAGCAAAACTTCAGACACTTGGCCACCACTCATTCAAATAAATTGCTTAATAATGGTGAGAGGAGAGAGCACAGCAGAGTTGAAGTTTTATAAATAGATGAATAATAATATAGCTACTATATACTGTTTTGTCACTGCTGTGTAACTGAGAATAACCAACTCAGTTTCTCTTTGGCACTTATCCAGTTAATAGATAAAAGTAATAAAGGAGCCAGCTTGGCTTCAAGGAGGTTGCAGGTTATTGAATCAGACTGACCTTAATAACAGACCCATGGAACAGTTCACTTATTGGTAATGAAAATGAAATCTCTACTTAGGAAGGTTGGCAGCTGTCAACTCTCTTTGCGCTTTAACAAGCTTGCTGATCTATGCCTGACCACAGCATGGGGGGGGGGGGGGGGGGGGGGGGGGAATAAAATTATACTGAAGTATGCCTAGCTATAAAATTGTAAGAAAAGACAGCAGCTAAAAGGTAAAACCATTAATATTTAATAAATACACACGCTTCAAAACGAATCCAAAAAACACAAAGTGACTTGTGGTTACCTGAGCTGTGAGAAGTTTCCTCCTCCTAGTGAAAATGCCTTGTGGATGGGACACTTCATTTCCTTGACAATAAACAACTACTGATGTGTGGCTGAGAAGGAAGATAGGATAGTACAAAAATGATCAGGACAGTGATCAAGAAGGTGTAGGAATATTAGACGTAGAATAATAGAAAATTAGAGTTGGAAAGGACCTCAGGAGATCATCTAGCCCAACCTCCTGCTTAAAGCAGGATCATCCCAGCCAAGACTTGGTCTAACTGTGTCTTAAAAACCTCCAAGGATGGAAATTCCACAGTCTCTTCGGGTAACCTGTTCCAATGACATAATACCTACTAGTGAGAAAGATTTTCCTAATATCTAACCTAAACTTCCCTTGCTGCAACTTGAAGCCATTTCTCCGTGCTCTGTCATCTGCCACCACTGAAAACAATCTAGCTCCATACTCTTTTGAACCCCTCTTCAGGTAGTTGAAAGTTTCTGTTAAATCCCCTCTCAGTCTTCTTTTCTCTAGACTAAATAATCCCAGGTCTCTCAGCCTCTACTCATAAGTCATGTGTCCCAGTTCCTTCACCATTTTTGTTCCCCTCCGCTGGACTCTCTCCAGTTTGTCCACATCCTTTCTGCAGTGGGAGGCCCAAAACTGGACACAGAACTCCAGATGTGGCCTCACAAGTGCTGAATAGAGGGGAATAATCAGTTCTCTTGATCTCATGGTAACATTCCTTATAGACATACTTGTACCCTTCTTGTTACCCTTCATGTCCCTTGCTAGCTGCAACTCCAATTGCACTTTGTCCTTCATGCCCAAGCAATACTGGTATACTCTTCCCTAGGTGTTTTTCCAAGTTTCCGTTTCTTATAAGGTTCCTTTTTGTGATTTAGCTCACTGAAGAGTTCCCTACTAAGCTAAACTGGTCTTCTGCCATACTTGCTAGCCTACCTGCATATCAGGATGGTTTGTTCCTGCACTCTCAGTAAGGTTTCTTTAAAATACAGCCAGTTCTCCTGGACTCCTCTCCCCCTCAGTCTGGCTTCCCAGGGGATCCTACCCATGAGTTCCCTGAGCAGGTCAAAGTCTGCATTTCTGAAGTCCAGGGTTCTTACTCTGCTGCTCTCCTTCCTTCCTTTCCTCCGGATCCTGAACCCAATCATCTCGTGGTTGCTGCTGCCCAAGTTGCCATCCACTACTACATTCCACACCAATTCTTTTCTGTTTTTGTGCAGCACGTCAAGAAGAGGACAACCCCTAGTTGGCTGCTTCAACACTTGCACCAGGAAGTTTGTCCCTAACACTCTTCAAAAACTTCCTGGATTACCTGAGCACTGCTGTATTGTCCCCCAAGCAGATGTCAGGGCAATTGAAGTCCCCCATGAGAACCAGGGCCTGTGATCAGGAAACTTCCACTAGCTGTTTGAAGAAAACCTCATCCACCACTTCCTCCTTGTCTGGTGGTATATAGCAGACCCCCACCACAACATCACCAGTGTTGGTCTCCCCTCTGACTCTAACTCTAAAACTTTCAATAGGCTTATCTCCAGCTTCATTATGAAGCTCTGAGCAATCATATAGCTCTTTTACATAAAGTGCAACTCCTCCTCCTCCTCTTCTCCCCTGCCTGTTCTTCCTGAACAGTTTATACCCATCCATGGCAGTGCTCCAGTCATGTAAGCTAGCCCACCAAGTCTCTGATATTCCAATCACATCATAGTTTCATGACTGTGCAAGGACTTCCAATTCTTTCTGCTTGTTACCCAGGCTCTGTGCATTCATGTACAGGAACCTAAGGTAACTAGCCAATTGCCCTAATTTCTCAGGAAGAATAAGAACATCTCCCATGTTGCCCACTCCTTCTTGAACTTTCCTCCAGGTCACTGACTTCTGCACTTACCTCAGGGCTTCGGTTTCCACCCCCCAGCAAACCTAGTTGCTTAGTACAAGATTAGTATGAACCTACATGATTAGTACAAATGGAAAGAGTGAGAAGAGAAAGGGACAATAGAGAAAAAGGAAGGAAAGGAATAGAATGGTGGAAAGGAAATGAAAGGTAATAAGAATAAACAACTATGATTAGAGAATTGCAACCTTATTGTTCACTGTAGAAAATCATATCCTGGAAGGGATGTTCCTGAGCCCACCCAGCTCATGCAATCCTGCCCATACATTCCCAGCCTAGTAAAGCTGCTATTGAGACATGATCTTTGGTATTCTTGGTAGTGGTTACTGAAGAATGACCTTGCAGCAGCAGCATTGCTAAATTTCTAGGTTTGAGCAGGCATAGGTAGGCAATGTATACTCAGAGCACTGTTTCCTGGACATGTTGAAGGCAAGATGTAGACATTCCTAAAGAAAGAAGGTAAGCAGCAAAACCATGGTAAATAAAAGGTAATAGTGTAAGACAGGGGTGGGCAAAATATGGCCCACAGGCTAGATCTGACCTATAGAGGGGCTTTGGCCGGTGGTGGGTCCTTTGGCTGCCTAGAAAGGCAATCCAGCATGGAGCTGCCCCAGCCCCACTGTTTGCCCAGATGGTGGCAGGATGTCACAGTCAGGTGTGCAGAGCAGACATGGGGTGGGCTGGGCTGGGACTGTGTGTGTGTCTGGCTGATCTGCTCCTACCAGGGTGCGTCTGGAGCAGGTGCAGGGTGTGCTGGGGCTATGCACTATTGGCAGTGGGTGGAAAGCACCACAGGGCACATGGGCTCCAGACTTTTGCGGGGTGGGGAGAGTGCTGACCAGCTCGGGGGGCACATGTGGGGGGGGCTCCCATGCACAACCCACCGTACGCTCAAACCCTCCACCACTCTTCCCCACATACAATCACACACCCCACACATACCACACCCAACCCACACCCCCGCATCCTTCTCCACACCCCCACACACACCTGCGGGCCTCTGGGGGGGGAGCCCCGCTCACTGCTACCCACACATGCACCACCCCACCTCACAAACCCCATATTTCCCCACACACCCCCACAAACAACCCCCACAGGTCCCCATACCCACCCACATCCACACACACACCCCACGGACACACACATCCACACACACACCCACAGCCCCCCATAAATCCCATACCCACCCACCCATACCCCCCACCCCTGCACACCCCCACAAGAGTAAGACTTCATTTTGAACTATTATGCTATCACCTCTATATACACAATGCAAACACACACAAATCAGACAATAATATCTTTTAAAAATAAAATTAAAATACATTATTGTGGGCGTTTGATTTTTAGTATATAATTTGATTTTTTTTTCCAGCTCCAAGATGGCAAACCCTCTTCCCAAAAGAGGCAAGGGGAGAGACTTCTGATGGCAAAGGCCAGGGGCTAGGGGGCAGGATTTCCAGTCCCAAGATGGCAACCAGGGGGTGGGGCACCTGTCAAGAAGCAGGGCTACCCTTCTGGCCCTCAACAGTTCACCAAAACTCATTAAGTGACCCTCCATGTGGCAGGGCACCTTTGGTGCCTGGCACTTTAAGGGCTAGGAACAAGCAGCAGAGTAACCTGCAGGTGGCTGCACTCCCAATCAGGGGTCACACGGCCAGCAGGAGACTGCCTGATTGGGAACAGGACACAGCTGCTGGTCATAAGAGCAGGCCTGAGTAGCAGAACCAGCAGTTTGCTGCAAGGGAACATCACCTGCCTAAAGCTTCTGCTCACTTAACATTTTGAAGGGACAGGGCAAGAACTATGGGGATGGCAGGAGGTTCCTGGTCCTGAGGAATGATGTAAAACTACACCCTGCTAGGGATAGATGGTGTGGTGGGGTGGCCTGTGGTGGGGTGGTCCCCAGGAAATGCCACACCAGTTGCCTCCCTAGTGAAAGGTGAGTATGGGGTGACTTATAGCCTCAGCCTTCACAACCTGGTGGGTAACCCAGGTGTAGGGACAGGCAGGGGGGCCAGACATGCCTAGGGAGGCACTTGAGCTCCATGGGGTGTATGAACCCAATGTCCCCAGTGAGGGAGCAGAAGAGTGGCCCAAGTGAGGGGGTCAAAATGTGTGTAGTGGCTACACAGAGTAGGGTTCACAGTGGTGACCCGAAGGATTGTGCATAAGGGTGCACAGTAGGGTCTGCTGAGATGGGCCTGAGGGGCTGCACTGGGGTGCACAGAGTAGAGTTGAAGGGGTGACATGAAGGGCTGCACACAGGCCGGCCCCCAAAGAGAGGGATAATGTAAGTGAAGGTCCTTGTGAGAAGGCATGAGCTAGAGGTGTGAGTTTAAGTCCTAGGGAGGGGGTGTAGTGGCCAAGGTAAGTCTATGGATGACTGATGCTGAATTTGGGCCCAAGGCCAAGTGTGGCTCAGCAGTGGAGCCAAGGGAGAAATAGTGAGCAGTTATATCACTTTGGATGCCATCTACAAGGCACAGGACACAGTATAGGGAAGTTTGGAGCCGTGTATAACATCCTACGCATTGAGGCACTTAATGGGTAGCCTCCCATAGTTTACATCTTCTTTTATACAATAAGTCATGGCAGGTGAGACAGGGAAGACAGTCCCAGAGGGTGGGCAGGACAATGTTGTGAACAACCTCATGACTTCCCTCTGTTATACTCCAGCAAAAATAATTGCCTGCCTCTGGCATAAGGGCTAAGTACAGACATTCAGGGGCATTAGAGGGAGGTTAAATTGATTCAAAATGACTGCCTGATATCAGGTAAGTCAGAATGGGTAGACTGGCAGGGAGGTTGGGTATATTCCAGGGGATGGTGGGGAGGCATGAACCATGAGGGGTGGCGGGTAGGCGCAACCTGTGGGGGGGGGAGCAACCTGTGGGTGGGGTGGGACAGTAGGTGTGACCCACAAGGGATGTGGGGGGCAGCATGACCTACAGGTGGGGTGGGGGGGAGCAGACATAACCCATGAGGGGTGGAGGGGAGGCACAACCCATGAGTGGGATGAAGACCCTCCCAGCAAATCTATACCGCTATCCCTCCTGCCCCCACCAGGACTTACTTGGCTCTGGCAGTGGCAAATCCTGATAACAGTGGCTGCACTCAAACTGGCTTGTGGGATGGGGGTTGAGAGGGCTGGCTGGTTGTGGGCGGGGGAACAAAGAGCCAGGGGGAAAAAAATAACCCAGTGCAGGGGGTGGTGAAAAAATCAACCCCATGGTTAGGGACAGTGACCGGGTTTTCCCATCTCTGGGGCTGTACAGGGAAAATGTACACAACTTCCATGCACCACTTTGACCTAAATGGAATAAGTTTGACACTACATAGATCCATGTTTATCTTAAACTAGTTTCTTCAATTTTTAAATCAGTTTGTATACATGGAACTTCAGTACAGTTACAGGTTTAGACTGATTGCCGGTCACTGAAACCAGATCTACAAGTGTAAGGTTGGCATTGGGATGAGCTAAGTTTAAATTGGGCAGTCATTCTGAACCCAATTTAATCTCACCAAATGTCTATACTTAGCCAAGGAGATTAGAGCATACCCTCTGGTGGACAGCACACAGCCCTCTCCCACAAATTAGATTACCTTATAGGGGTTCATAGAAGAACCGCTGGTGGATATACTCATACAGCAACTTCTTTCAGCATTCTTAAGCTCTAATCAATATTTTATCTAGCACTGGCATACTCTCTCCAGGAGGGTAGTGTGTACAAGAGCTCTCCAAGAAGACACTCTTCTGAAGGTGTGCTGGCCGTAGTGACATGAGCTGACTGCACAATAATATATAGTACTTCCACAGGCATTCCCTAACAGAATTGTAGATAGATAATACTGTACTTGCTTGTATACCACATGCGCCTTTTAACCCCAAAATAGCCCTCTAAGCTTGGGATACGTGTCTTAAGAGAGAGCTTCTGTCTGGAATAGAAGCACCTCACTTGGATTCCTGCTTTGTGCAGCAGCAGTGGCATTACTGTTCAGACAGCTGAGGGACTCCATTTACTCAATGGCTCATTGTTCTTCACTTCACAGCTGTTGAGAATTATCTTTCCTTTTTAATGGTCTTGATGTTCCACTAAGCCAGCTAACTTTACTTCAGCCAATTTTGCTATGTCTTAAGAGCTCTTGGTCTCTCTCCTCCTATTTCAGGGAACTTTTACACATGCTCCAGGGATTAGGAGGTGGTGCTTTAATTAGAGTGACTCTAAGAGCCACTCTAATTAAATTGCCACCATGTAGCAGAATATCAGCATCCCCATGCTTAGAAATGGCAGTGGGGGCACTTGAACTAAATCTCATTTGATGTTCAAAAGCCCAAGTTAGTTAAGATTTCCATAGCTTGAATGGAGAGACAGTGTGTTGGACAGGCAGTCAGAAGAGAGGAAATGCTGTGGAAAATGAAGGGGTGGGTGAAGGAAAAGGAAGGGCTTGGCCAATCTATAGGAAATGTGTTTAAAAAAAAAAATCTGTTTCCGAAATCCTCCTTCTCTCTTGCACTTAGTGTGCAGCTAGGCTATTCCCTGAAGCCTTGATTTAGGCATGTGCATTCATCTTGGATTCACAGTCTGTAACCCCAGCCAAGATTTGCATGCTCAGAGGCAGTGATGATATTTATCTTGGACCACAAATCCTGTATGACTCTATACTAGTGTAGAATACCACTTCCTCTTGTCTCTTACAGAATCTTTAATATTAGTTATGGAGAACAAGAGAGAGGGTGCAGCAAGCTTGAATGCTCATTACTCAATTACCTCATAGAGACAAAGGAAACATCACCATTTGCTATTTGACTCTCTGCTTTAAACAGGAGTATAAGGACTAGAGCCAGTACAGATCCAGAATTTCTGCTTTGGGGGAAAGCCCTGCCTTTGAGGGATGGGGAGGAGAAGGGAAGGAAGTAAAGTTTTTAAATAGTGCGGAACATATTGTTTCGGTTCATTATCAATTCATTATGTTGTTGCGTTTATTATAAAACTAATGTTTTACTATCTATATTTTATTGTGTGCATGTGTATACATTTTGTTTGGATTATATCTGCATATTGTAATGTAATAAAAATCAAAACTAAATTAATTGAAAAGTTTTGAGACTGGAACATTTTGACTTCCTGAGGAACTACAGCAATTGCTGAGATAGAAATTACTAGTGGGAAAGTTGTATTTTAAAATGATTTATCAAATGGAAGCAGAGGGAAGAGTTCAAACCATATGCCCTCATTACAGAGGATTTTGAACCATGGTGAACTGCTGACAGGAAGAATTTATAGCACTACCCCACTTCCTTCCACATTCATTCTAGTATCAGACTGCATTAAATTTTCTTTCACTTCAATATAAGGCTCCTTCAATCTCACCATAACATGTTCTGATCTTATCCACCCACATTTATCAGAAACCTACAACAATAAATGTTTATTTCAGCACTAAATTTCATTATGAACAGGGATATTAATTACTGGTTACTACTATAATTACTAGTATCATAATAGTGCCTAGAAGTTGTAATCACAGAATGAGATCCCACTTGGCTAGGTGCTGTACAAACAAACCAAAAAGAGCCTTTCCTGCCCAAAAAGCTTATAATGTTGACAAGAAATAGCGGATGATCACAGCTGGAGAGTAAGGAAATGAGGCAATATTGTTCAGTATAATAGGCAATTGTCACAGCAAATTGGCGGCTGAATTACAGTCACGTTGGTTGTGTAGACAACCCTGGCAAAACAGGAGGAATTTGAAGGAGGAAGATGAAGTAGCTTGGAGGATTTGAGCAAACAGTTTTTTGCAAGCATAAGGTGCAGCAAAAAAGAAAGCATGGTGATTGGTCTAAAACCTAACAGGTTGGTAAGAGAGACCCACCTGGAGGCAGTGGACCAGAAAAATGAAAGAGAGAGGGTAGAGAATAGAGTGTGGATAGACTATAAATGCCTCTAATATCAAACATTAGCAACTTGTTGACCTGGAAAAAAGGGATCCAGTGAGGGTTGTATAAAGGTGATGGCAAAATAGAAAACAATGGAGGCAAAACACATTGCAGTGTATAAATCCCATTGGTTACTAGAAGCAGGTGTTGGTCCCTTCGTTCCAAATGAAATTAGAGAGGCCACGTCTATGGTAGTTCATTACTACTGCACAGTAGCATTGCATGGCATGAAGCATAATGTGACACTATTGCACAGTAGTAACAAGCTACTGCACAATCAATGTCACCAAAAAGCCATTATGGGATGCTGGTTACTGCGCAGTCTTTTAGTACTTGTGTATGCAAGTACTAAATGACTGTGCAGTAACAGCTGCACAGTAAGCATCACATGTAGACACAGCCCAATTTGTTCCAGAGATTGTCCCTAAAGAACGAACTTCTGATTTAGTGTTCCGGTTGTGTTCATTTCTATTCGGTTACATAATGTATAAAAAGTGACCCCTTATATGCCCATTAAATAGACTTGCATGTAGCAAACTTAATGAAAAAGGCACCTCATATTAAATGGAATCTACATTAGTAGTAATTTTATGTTCTCCCTTTCCTACTATTTTATATTTGGAAATGCGATCTCATTGCTTAGCACCTCAGATAGTGTATCTTCATGATCCTGCTATTAAGTTATTCTGTATAAATTCATTACTCTAGATACAATTGTAATAATTTCAGCATTATAACTTCAGTGCAGGAAGGGAAGTAATGGGACAACTTAAACAATTAAGAAAATACAAATAACCTAAGAAATATCCTGCAATTGTATGAGCAGAAAGCAATGTCTTTAAATAATTACTAGTAGTATATGTGGGAATAAATACGTACAAAATCAGGGAAAGACTAAATGAATTTGTTTTATGTCAGCTGAGTGGGAACATTTCCCCAACTTATAAAAGTCCCTTAGTCCCTTTTTCAATTAAGTCTGTGTATGTATGGAAAATATAATCTTGTATAACTTATTGTTGCTGCTAAATGTAATAAATCCACCATGGAATTAAGTATTTACTGTTGTTTTCAGACAAGATGCCACATATCTTCTCCTATTTTTACTGACTATTAGGTTTACAGAATTTTTCTAATTGGACAAATTAAGGAAGATATGACAAATTAGTTGTCTCAAATTTGTTTTATTGGATTACTGCTTCCAGCTAATTACTAGGAATTTGACAGGAAGAATGAACCATGAATAATTACTAACTTATTTTATGTTAAGCAACTTTTTTATATTATTTACTTGTAAAATTTTCGGGTTCCTGAAGAAAAGGATGGAAAAATGCAAACAAGCCAATATTTGTTTAATATGATGCATGAGCATACCCCACTGGTTTAATTATCTTTCATCTAAACAGCATACAAATTCCAGCTCTTTACTATCTTTTTTTTTTAATTTCCTGATGCTAATTTCATGCTGGTTGTCTCTAAACTCAATTGTCTTTTAAAGTTAATGATTAACAAAAATATTTGCCAGTGGAGGCAAGAAAGCTGAATTTAGGGCTCACCATGCCTGAAACCCATGTCATTTTTCAGGCAGATGGTGATGTCCAATAATGAAATATGGATCAATGCAATACTGGTTTTACAAGAGAAATAATTGTGAGGCTGTTTAATGCAGATGCTATGATGATGCCACCATATATCAAAGGAAAAAATAAACCATAATTAATGTACTGTCACAGATTTCTGGGTGAAGTTACATGTAGATCATACTAAGGGTACTCTGTATGGCAAAGCTCATTAACTCATGCAAAGTGCCCTCTGAGTATCTGAAAGTTATGTCACTTCAGTTAAGGGTTAACCATGGGCAGTGTTATCTTGCTTCTCTTAGGGTAACTTTTTAGTCTGCTCCCTGGAGATAAAATTAGCAATTTGCAGTCCTCCAGTACCCCAGGATGCACCACTCCCTGCCCCACCCCACCACCAAAGCAGGAGCCCAGGTGTCCTGGCTCCTACCTATGCCCCTGCTCACTTGCCCTCTAGTGGCAAATCAGAGCTGTGCATGTAAAAACCAGTATTAATCCTGAACGTGCGACTGCTCACAGCAGGCATGCCTACATGTGCAGTAAACGCACACTTCTGGGAGCACGATTTGAATGTGTACCTGGAGCAAAAAAACTCTGGAGCAATTAGCTCTGGAGTTTATCTATGCACAGCACATGGAGCCTGGTTGTAGCAGCCTGGGCTGGCAAGGGAACCAGGGGGTCAGCCTGCCAGCCGAGAGTTGTTCCACCCAGGCTCCACGTGCTGCGAAGGGGCTGCCTGAAGCACAAGGGTGTTTCAGTGCAGGGCTAGCTGGCAGATACCCCCCAAACTGAAATACCCTCGTTCCCCAGCCAGCCCCATCACCATCTGTACATGCAGTTAAGTGCAGTAATTTTCTGTACATGCAGTTAAGTGCAGTAATTTACTGCACGTTCAGATAGTACTTGTGTCTGATAATTAATGTTAAGACAATACAGAGCTGTGCTTAGAAACATCTTTTAAGAAGAGGTGAAGAATGCTTGGCCTGATGTGTAGGACTATGGGTTTTCTTGTTATGTTCATGTTTTAAATGTGTGCATGTTGTTATAATGTTGCATGTCTTAGATTACTCAACTTGCTTTTACCCAGGAAAAAAGGGTTAAAATGTGTGAATAGAGCTGCACAAGTCAAGATGGAGCTCCAGCATCAATTGAGACTTAACTAGCTTTGTGGACTCCTATGAGGCTCCAGAGAAACTTAAGGAGATAAGCATAACAAGATCTAGGAGAACACACAGAGTGTATGCTTCTAGGAACAGTCTGGAAACAGAAACTAGCAGAGGAGTTTTGGGGTTCTGGAGCTGGGAAACTGGAGACTGGGGGTACTTTGGGCTGTGCAGGCTATACTGGGGACAGAGGAAATACTTAACCCTTTGGAAGGGCAGAGAACCTCTGGCTGAATTTTGCCCTAGTACATGACTTTATGGTAATACTTGGGCTGACTTTGGGGGACAAATCTCAGACACCAGACAAGGATGTGGTGGTCCTGAGCAAACACAGCCATGGAAGGGGCTCTGTAATACCAGACTGCTTGGAAGCATAGGCAGAGAATGCCTGGCATACAATTGGCTAAGCTTACACTATCAATGTGAAAAGGAAATTTCAGCTGCCCCTTCTGGGCAATTTTAAGTTGCCTTTATGTTACTGGTAGTGGGCAAAGAAGAACTAACTTGGATGAAGCATCTGTCCCAAAAAAATAAAAATTAGTTACAATTATTTCTTTTTTCCCTTTTAGAATTTTTCTGACATTGAGAAATATCAATGACTTTGATATTTTGGCACTTTAAATGATTCAAGAAGCACCATATGGCATGTACTTCACCACAGCTGGAGAAACTCACAGACTAGATTCTGACCCAATAAATCTTCATTTGCTCCAGTTCAAATGATTTCTTTAAGCACACAGAAGAAAATACACATAGATAGAAAGCAGGCTAGTTAGTGTAAATGTAATTGCTGTAAAGATTTTTTATTATTATTATTAATGGGTTCTAGGTAGGCAGCTTTCTAGAAAGACATATTACAGCAACACACACCAAGAAAGATTATGCTTCTGTAGTACAAGAGAAGGTGAATCCAATTTCTTTCATATGGAGTGTATAAAAAAAGACAGCCTCTTACAGTCTTGACACATGGTAGAAAAAAGTAGTTTCATTGTGAATTACCTCTAATAGCTTCCTGGAGATTTTAAGTTCCATTTGTCCACCCTTGGGTCAAATTAAGAACATGATGGGAAGGCACATTCTGGGTTAACAAGTTCAATCGTCCGCTCTTTCAGGCACCGTATGATGTAGTTGTTTTCATAAACTTGTCAAGCTCCATGTTTTTTTGGTTTGTTTTTTTTTAAAGGCTTTTGCTCCCATAACTTTGATTGTAAGATTGATTGATCTCTCCCTGTTCCAATGATTAGAAGAATTCCTCTAATTTCCAGGTTAAATTTATTCATGGCCAGCTTACACCAATTTATTCTTATACCAATACTGTCCTTATCTTAAACAGCAATTTTTCCTCCATTTTTTTTCCACCTGATGAGCTCTTAACTTGTAGCTGAAGATTTTTTGTTGCTATTTCCTTAAAACCACTTTGGTTTGTGTTTTATCCCAGTTGTTGACAACCCTCAACATTTTTCATGGAACATAATGCATCCTTATTGAAATCATGGTAAAATTGTGTGGCCTAATGTGATCCACATATGAGCTGTGGACCACTTTCCATGACTTTGCAGACCACAATTTGGGAATCATTGCTCTATATTATGGAAATGCATCCCATTTTTATTACTTTAATTCTCAAGGTCATCCAATTCTTTCTATATAGTATTCAATCCACTTCATTATAGATGATGTAGATTACCAAAAAACTCCATGTCACTCATACTCTTTGTGCCAAGATCACTAATAAAAATATTTAAATAAGATCAGTCCCAAGTCCAATCTACTGATGTCTGTACAGCTTGACACTTCTTTTATTACTGCCTGTTGTTGTTTCCCTTTGAGGCAGCATCATACCTCATAGTTCCTCTATGAATCTCCTTCTTCACTAATAATTTCCCCTTTGGCACTATATCAAAGGTTTTAGTGAAGTCTGGACAGATTAGATCTATTACATTTCCTTTGTTTAGAAAAATCAAAGAAAACTATTAGCTTAGTCTGGCATGACTTATCTTTGATAAAGTCATGTTGCATTTTATCCCATTTACTGCTTAACTCCTGTATATTAGATTATTCTTTCCCTAAAAAATTGTTCTAATGTTTTGCATAGCTGAGGTCACACAACTGGTCCTGTAGTCACACAAATAATTTTTTCCTTTTTAAATATAAGTATTGTATTTGATAGTTTTTGATAAAATGCAATGTTTATATTTATATATTAAAAATGCTTGCAAGAGACACTGTCTGCAGTTGCTTCGTTGTGTTCTTTTTACACCAGGTGTGGACCCAACAGTACCTCTCTTGGCTCCAGCGACCCCTTCCCCTGACTAAGCCACCTAAATCTACGGTAAGTCCCACAAACTCTTGTTTGTACCATAAGTAATCACTGAACTCACAAGAAGTGATGCCATTTTATACTTGCCTTTGGTATGTATCTTCTGATAGAAGAACTGGTCATAGACAATAACTTTGTGTAGCTCACAGAATTAAGTGCAAAACTAAACAAAAGTAAGTCTTTAACTAAGGCCTTCTAGTTTAAAACTTTGATTTAAAAAAAAGAGAGATCTAGTGATATCAGGTGGATGGAAAAGCCCAACCAAAATTATTCAACTACCATAGAATCTGCAGGAAGAATAGCAAACTCAAGAAGATATCAAGAATAATAATTAAAATGTCTGATTGTGACAGAGATCCAGACATCCCTTTCATTTTAAGTAGAGAGCGCAGCATGCCAAACCTCCAGTATGGGGCTGCAATAGACATGATGTTCATTAGGCAAAGGGGAAATCCCTACATGTGGTTCAGGACCTGCATGACCAAAAGTTGTGGAGCTTAAAGGCATATAAGCCTAGGGCCTGAGGCAAGGTGGTTAGTCTGGCCTTGCATATTCTGGGAGAGAGTTCCAGGGAGAGAGAGACTGGCAAGCACTCAAGCCAGCCAAAACAGCTGACTGATAACAGACCTAAGATAGGTAGGGCTTGCAGGATGGCATAAACCCGGGGGGTGGGGGGGGGTGGAGACTTTTTGTTTGAAAGTGGTTTGTTGTATTTTTGTTGCATTTAAGTTAATACTTGAGAACTGCATTATGGCTATGGGGATAGCATGGAGGCCACAGGGGCACCTGAGAGGCACCCTACATAGAGTCCTTTAGGGGTCAGGGATCATAAGGGAGCTGAGCAGCACAAGACCAGCTTGGCCTGGGTCTGGGACCCCAGGGGACTGAAGAAGCCCAAGAAGGGTGAGACCAGGGCCTCAGGGGGGCAAGCCCAGGGCCAGGGGCCTAGAAGCTGAAGTCCAGGGCAGTGGACCTAGGCTGAGTGAGGCATAGCCAGAGTAAGGGGGCCAAAAATGGGAAGGCTGAAGCCCCAGCAAAGGTTTAAGGCTTGAGAGGTTAAGTATTGCAGTGGGGCCAGAGGGCCCCTCCAAAGTAAGCAGGTATCATTTGCAAGGCATGGTCATAGCTATGGGAGAGAATGGATGTCACAAATGCAGCCTATAAAGTGGCTGGTGCCCTGAGGCACTGACCAGGCGAAATGGGCCACAGTTTAGTGCCCTAGCGGGGAAAAACTGAGACTGGATGGTTGAGGACTTGGACTTACTTTGAGATCCTGGGGGCAGACTCCTTATACACCATAAGAAACATCAAGGTGGGGCAGTAAAGTTAAAAAGGGAAGGTACCCCGAGTGGGCCAGGAGTCACTGGGCCGCCACTGAGCTTCATGACCACCCTTGGGACCATGAACTTGCTACATTTATCACTAAAGAAATGTCAAGAAGTATAGGAATAAAGTGAGAAGTGAAAAAGTTAAGCAAACTTAGATCATGCAAAAGATATTAAAAACAAATAGTAAAAGTTCTTTAGTGATATAAATTAGAAAAGAAGTGTGGCCACTGTGTTGTTCCAATAATGTAGAGATTAAAGATAATCTAGGTTGATATAATGTATTTGGATTTTTAGCTAGGCTTTTGACACTGTCTTCCATAGTATTCTCATTAATAATCTAGTACCTGCAGCATGATTTTAAAGAGGCTATAGAGGGAAGCGGGGTGGGCCCCTTCCAGACCTACTTCTCTATGATTCTGTTATCCTAGGTATGGTCCAAAAACTAGTATTTTGCCTCATTTTCAATAAGAATATGCTGTTGAAAATAGGGAAAAATAAACAGGATATATACTGGGGATAAGGGTATAGAAAAGGTAATTACCACAGTCCAAATGAAAGCATTACTCAAAGCTCTTAATGTATGGGGATAATATTCTTAGATAATCTTCATTCCAGAATTTTAAAACAACTGTCACAAATCATGGGGCTGTACTATAAACATGTGCAGGCATTCATTAAGCTGGGTTAACCCTCACTAAGTTGCCAGTCTAAAGGTAGTTCATGCCTGGTACACCATTTTTAGGGCAAAAAAATGCTTGCACACTGGAGCATTTAAATCAGGGACATCTAAATGTAATGCTTGTATGTACCCTCACTGAAAACATTTGTCAGCTGTCATATCCAGGAATATCTAGGCCAGGGGTTCTCAACCTTTTTTTGGTGGGAGGCACCCCTCAATAAATTCAAGGACCCCCTCAGAAAATTCCAGCTCTTGGTTCTCACTCTTTTTTAACTACAAAAAAAATAAAGCAGTTCTTCTGTGACAAAGAATGCAGAAAGACAACAACAGGTCAGACTGTCTTTAATACTATAAGCTCGTATTTGAAAACTCTGGATTTATCTTGTGAATCATGTTTATACACATAACAGTGTAGCAGAAAGCCCCCTTTTCCTCTTGCCTGCATTTGCTCTCCCCTCTTTGGATATGTTTCTCTTTTTCTATCTTTTCTTCCTTCCTTTCTCTTTCACTTTAAGATAAGGAATTGTGTTTTAAAAATTGTATGTGTGCATTTTGTATCTCCCCTTATAGTTTGGTATTTTTATCTATTTGTGTGCCATGGCATTGGTAGATTATATTTTATACTCCTCACCTTTCAACTAAATGTGTTTAGTCTCAGAAGTAAGTTATACATTGTAACAATATTAACAAGGGCAGGAATCAAACTGTCCTTCCCTGTATCAGGTTGGCCCCTGAAAGAGCAAGTGAATCAGTGATTGAATGTGTATCATGGTAGCAGACAACAATTAACACCTGGAAGCTGCAGATCAACCAACGGAAGAACTCAATAGAAGACAATGTAACAACCAGGAATACTCTAAACGTCACTGATCAAGGGCTAGAAGCCCTGGCCTGAGTTAATCAACGCCGGGGACCAACTTTTGGGCTGAATATCTCCAGATCGACCACTCCCAGAGCCCTATTCAAAATTCATCAACGGACTCCCAAACCTGCACATACATGCAGACGACCCCTGGGGCTGACAGATGCTATCCAGTAGCCACTGGGGGGGGGGGGGGGAAGTCCCACAAGGGTCAATTACCCCTGGAGTGGGAAAACCTGAAAACTGGGGAGTCACCAAAGTCTGCCAAGGACAGATAAAAGGCAGTGAAAAGTGACCCTCAGTGGTGCCCTCTTGATCTCCAACTTGACCAGACCTGTCCAGCCAGAAGGACCAGCTGGCGACCCCCTTCTGGAGGATAACACCATGCTGAAAGAAGCCTCGACTGGCCATCGACAGCAGACTCCAGCGCTTGTAGGATAGGTATACCTGACTCTGTAGCTTGCTACTGTATGTGTGTGCATGTGTGTGTGGGGGGGGGGGGGGACCAGCCCCAAGGTTTATGATTTAACTCATTACAGTGTTTCAATCCACCTAATAAACTAGAATTTTAAGGATCCCGAGTTGGACATTTGTAGCCAACAACAGTGGTAACATTGTGCAGCAACACGCAACACCCATTGAAAGGATCTTAAGGCATCCCATGGTGCCAAGGCACCCTGGTTTAGAATCACTGATCTAGGCCCTACCATTATTAGAAGCATTTATTCTCTAATTCTTATCTGGAAAGTTAAACTCTTTGATAATCACATAGTTCCCAGTATATTCCTTCTAACAACTTTATAGAGATCTTGGCCATGTGTAGATGAAATGAGAGGTGTGTATGCATGACCCTTTAAAATGGGCTGAATGCTTTTGCACTGCTTTAATGGTGTCGGTGTTTGTAGGCCTTGGCAGTGTATTGTGCATTAATTCCAGCTGCTGTAGAAAATTCAGTGGCATAATGCACCTTAAATGACTTGCGGCACAGCAAACTAAAACTCCTTCAAAGAGTTTTAGTTTGCTTCCCCTACAGCCATGAAGCAAAGCACTGGGCTCCTTACAGCTCCACGGCTCTGCAGAAAGCCCAGCAGTCAGTCTGGTAGCAGCCTGGGAAAGCAGCTCCGCCCAAGAAAAGCGGCAAGCGTGATTTTTTTTTTTTTTTCCCCTCCCCTGGAGCCTGCCTGGCTGCCTGAGCTGCACAGGGGCCCGGTGCTTCCCGAGCTGGGTGTCTGCAGGTGGATGACACCTGGGGGGCAGGCTGCAGCTGCCACAGAGGGAAGCACCAGCCCCCACCCCCGCAGCCCAGGGACCGCTCCACCCACCGGAAGCTCACCCTCCCCTCCCTGCTAGAGAGGCAGGTAAGTCTAAATCATTAAAGAAGGATGATCATTGGTCAAAAATGATGTGAGTTCTGGACGCCCTGCAACATCACGGAACGATGCTTTGGGCCTCAATTTTCTATCAACATGCCTAGACCCCGAACTCGGCCTATGACCCACTCAGGCCTCAAGTGTCTGTTAATGGCCCTGAACCTCTAATTCAAGCCTCACTTGTATTCAGGCCTCACTCATATTCAAGGTCTCCCACTAGGACTCTCACTAGACCTCACTCATATGCAAGCCTCCTAAGGCCTCAGGTGTCTGTCAACATACCTGGACCTCTAATCAGCTTCCCACTAGACCTCACTCTTATTCAGGCCTCTCACTGGGCCTCACCCTCTCAAGCATTGGGTCTTAGGCCCTCCTGGCCCCTGTGCTTCTGCTGAAGCCTGATGCTTTTCGCTCAGGTTGTGCTCCCCTAGCCTTTCCCCTCCACAGGTCACCCCCAAGGCAGTGGAAACTGAGGCTTTCCAACACCCCATACTCACCTTTTAATAGGGAGGCACAGGTGTGGCATTTCCTGGAGGCTGCCTGCCGCAGGCAGCACCACCTCACCATCCAGCCCCAGCAGGCCTACCTACCCTGGTCTTTCTCCACCCTCAACCAGCTTCTTGATGTTCTTTCTGAGTTACTAATCCTTGGGTACTCTATTCTAGCCTCCAACTCATAGCATAACCCACAGTCACTGGCCCCATCTTTCTCTCAGGCTCCTTACAGGATATCTCCCATCATGTGGCTGAGCTACAGGCTTCATCATTCCAGCCTGATAACCAACCCCCTTACTCTCTTGCTGATGGTCTCTCCCTTGAGACGTTTGCTTACTTGAGCCTCACCTGCTCTCTGGCCAGCCAGAGTGCGAGGGCTCTCTGCTGCCCAGGCCTGCCCCATGAACTGGGCATGCTTGCCCTTTATCCACTCAGGCCCTGGTCCCAGTTTGGGCCAGTTTAGAGTCCTAGGTTAATCCACAAACAGCTGACCCCCTCACATGACAGGGGTCCTCCCTGGGACCATCTATAAATCATTCATCTCATATCAGGCTTGCCTAGAGCCCCAGAGATCTTGTATAAAGCAGCCCTTTACTTCACTGGGCTCATTTGAGTCCCTCCACGGGGTCACCCATACTCTTGTTGGCTACAAATGTCCAACTCGGAATCCTTAAAATTCTGGTTAATTAGGCGGATTGAAACACTGTAATGAAGTTAAATCATAAACCTTGGGGCTGGTCCCCACACACACACACACACATACACATGCACACACACAGTAGCAAGCTACAAGAGTCAGGTATACCTATCCCACAGGTGCTGGAGTCTGCCATCGATGGCCAGTTGAGGCTTCTTTCAGAGTGGTGTTATCCTCCAGAAGGGGGTTACCAGCGGGTCCTTCTGGCTGGATAGGTCGGGTGCTGGTCAAGTTGGAGATCAAGAGGGCGCTGCTGAGGGCCACTTTTCACTGCTTTTTATCTGTCCTTGGCAGACTTTGGTGACTCATCAGTTTTCAGGTTTGCCCAATCCAGGGGTCATTGACCCTCGTGGGACTTCCCCCTTGGTGGCTACTGGATGGCATCTGTCAGCCCCAGGGGTTGTTCGCATGTATGTGCAGGTTTGGGAGTCTGTTGATAAATTTTGAATAGGGCTCTGGGAGCAGTCGATCTGGAGATATTTAACCCAAATTTGGTCCCCAGTGTTGATTAACTCAGACCAGGGCTTCTAGCCCTTGAACAGTGATGTTTAGAGAATTCCCGGTTGCTACATTGTCTTCTATTGATTTCTTCCGTTGGTTGATCTGTGGTTTTCCTAGGTGTTAATTGCTGACTGCTACTGTGTTCCACATTCAATCACTGATTCACTCGCTCTTTCAGGTGCCAGCCTGATACAGGGAAATGGCAGTTTGATTCCTGCCCTTGTTAACATTGTTACAAAGTATAACTTACTTCTGAGACTAAACACATTTAGTTGAAAGGTGAGGAGTATAAAATATAAGCTACAAAAGTAATGCCATGCCACACAAATAGATAAAAATACCAAAATACAAGGGGAGATACAAAATACACACATACAAACTTTAAAACACAATTCCTTATCTTATACTGAAAGAAAGAGGAAGGAAGAAAAGGTAGAAGAAGAGAAACATATCCAAAGAGGGGAGAGCAAATGCAGGCAAGAGGAAAAGGGGGCTTTCTGCTACACTCTCAACAGTTCAATTCAGTGGCTTACCTAGGCCTACAAACTCTAAGCCCTTCTGCCTGGGCTGGCCTGTGTCTTCTCTGGGCCGTTGTCTACCTAGCCTCTCTCAATAGGCCATTCTGGGCCCTCTCTTGGGCTTCTGTCTGCACAGCCACTCACTATGAGCTGGCCTTTCCATGGCCCCACACCTTCATCCTCCTCCTCATGGCTCTGGACCTCCCTGGGTCTCTATAAACCTCCTCCTTCCCCATAGTTTCTACCCTAACCTCCAGAATGTTCTAGGAGCTGCAGACCTCTGACTGGGTAAAGTTACTTCAGTGGCATCCCTGCAGCCACTGCCAGCTCTGCTCTCAGGGCCAGGTCTTATATCCAGGCTGTCCAGCCCTCCACCAATCAGGCAGCCTCTTGGCTGCCATGTGACTGCCAGATTGGGTCTGCTCCCACCCATAGGCTGATCTGCAGCCTGCTTAATCCCTTAAAATGGCAGGCATCGAAAGGTGCACTGCCACATGGTCCATGGGTTTCTTGTATATGGTGGTCTGTATTTTACCATTCTGTATAGTGATCATCATGTCTAAAAAGGAAATGCAGGTGCTGGAGTATTCAAGAGATAGTCTGATAGAGGGGTGATGATTGTTGATTTTCATCAGAAATTCAATCAGAGTGCTCAGTGTTGGCTCCAGCCTCCCATACCCCAACTGGGGTAATCTGCCGTGCACCAGAGGGAGTATGGTACAGGCATTCCCCAGGCACAGCTAGCATCAGCACAAGGTGTCCTGCTGCTAGTTGTCCCTGGAGAACCAAACATCCACACTCATGTGGAGGCGGCCATTGTGTTTATAATTCCAATACAGGCAGTCTTTGACTTACAACATTCTGAGTTACAACATGGTCCTTGCCCCTACCTTGGGCATATTCAAGAGGAGGTTGGACAATCATCTGTCTGGGGTCTTGTGAACCCAGCATTCATTCCTGTCTGTGGCAGGGGGTCAGGCTAGATGATCTGTTCAGGTCCCTCCTGACCCTAGCTACTATGAAACTATGAAATTTTGCACTTATAACATTCATAAATTGACACTGTTTCAACTATCTGACATCAGTTTTGACTTTGCAACACTTGATCCGGCACAATGCCACACCAGCAAACAAGTCACCCATATCCCTGGAAAACATCCATGAATGTCGCATTCCCCTGGAGGCTGGGGGGGAATGGCAACCGCCCGCAGGAGGTGGCAGTGGTGGCGGTGTGGCGGCGGTGAGCAGGGAGCTCCAACAGGCGGCTGCAGCGGTGTCACCGGCAAGGGGGAGGGTGGTGAGTGATGACCGCCCACAGGCAGAACCAGCAGTGCTGGTGGTGCTTCTTTCAGGGGGTGCATCACGAATCTCAGGGAGTACACAAGCACCTGTGTGCACCCCCTATGAGTCACTAATGAGAACATGTATCCAAACTTCCTTGGACACTTTCTTTAAGAAAGCAGACAAGACTCCAGTAAAACCTGAAGCGAAGACTCCTGAGAAGACTTCATCCAAGAACCCTTCAAAAAGTCCAAACAAGAGCCCTTCAAAAAGTCCAGCAAAGTCACCTGAAAGAAGTTCTTCCAAATCAATATGATTGTTATTTACAATATAAATACATTAATGTAGCTATATTACTCACCTATAATTGATTGAGTATAAAATTCTGGGTTATTTTTGGTGAAAATAGGATATCGGGCCTTGGTTTAGGAACCAATCCTCCATTTATAACATTATTACCTATGGAAAAATTGGTTCCGAATTACAACGTTTTGACTTAAGACATGGTTTTCAGGAACCAACTGTGTCATAAGTCTGAGGACTGCCTGTATAGCACCAGCATTTTTTTCAGTCTTTGCTGTTTTAATTCTAGAAAGTATTTTTAGATGCAGTTTGCAGGAAGATGTACAATAGATAAACATTACACTGTAATCATAATCTAATTAAGTATAAAATAGGTCTAAGGTAAAGCCAAGAACCCAAAGCGGGGAATAAATTTTATAACAGGAATCATTGGGTAGGGAGACGAAGAAGTTAAATTCAGTTGAGTATGATTACAGCAACAGAGTGGAAGCAGCAGAAAGAGAAAGTGAAAAGTATATAATGATAGATTAAAGTGTGCCCAAAGGATACAGAATGTCTAGTATGTAGCAATAAAATAAGGGATTTTTTAAAAAGCCAGTATGGATGAAAGAAAGGCAAGAAATAAATTGAGTATGAGAAAGGGAACTATAATATGAGCATCATAGAAATTAGATATAGAAAAGTATTGTTAGGTCATCCTGACCATCTTTCAGGCTTAGATAATGTTTAAAACATCAAGTACAGAGATGGTACATCAAGTTCCTACTAAGAAAACCCTGTAAAATGAAACTGAGAATGTTAAAAGAAATCTTATTAAAAAAGCAAAAGGTGGGAATCCAAAAAAACTGTATACCAGGGAGAGTATAACTATGAAACATTTTAAGTGCTTAAGCCAAAGAGAACAGCAAAGAACTATGAATCAGGTGTATCTTAGATTAATTAGTAAACTAGGGATAAAGGAATATTTCTCCTATGTTTGTATTGTTTATATTACCCTTACATGGGAGCAGATGAGAAATGAAGTACATCTTCATGGCAAAAACAGTGTCTCATTGTTCCATTCCAATTAGAATGAAGGAAAATCCCAAGTTTCTATCCTATAGGAAATTGTGATATTTTAACATTTTTTCCATTCCAAATTAAATTATAAGTTAGAAATGTAACATTTTCTGCAGAATGAAAATTCTAAAAACATTTTATTTGAAAGTATTGAAGCATTGTAGTTAGATTTTTTTTTAATCAAAAGTAATATTTTCACATTTTGTGCAATATAAACATTTAGGTTAATCCACTATGCCTTAAATATTTTGTTTTTAGTTAGTTCAGTATTAGACTGCATTTTTCCTACAGTAACCAATGACTATAAAAGCTGTAGCTGAGATACCCAATGCCCCAGTTTCCCACTCTAAAGTAGGGGTGGTTCACTGGTTGGTCTATACTTCTCATGATGCATCCAGAATCATATGACTTCCAGGATGCTCCACACCACCTGGTCAGAGGGAAATTCACATTATATTGCAAAAGATGTAATGGGAAGTTTGGTTCATAGGAGAGATTGAGGACTGAATGAAAAATCCCATAAGATTGATAGAGAAATTCAGTTTAAATTTTGTGTTGAACTGATGTGAAATGAAAGTTGACATCTGTTCAACAATGGCGAGGATATTTTAGAACTCATGGCACTAGAGGGAGGTTCCTAAAGATTGGAAGAGGACAAATGTGGTGCCTATCTTCAAAAAAGGAAAGAAAGAAGATCCAGGAAAGTACAGGCCAATCAGTTTAACCTCAATCCCTGGAAAGATGTTAAAAAAAATCATGAAAGAAACCATCAACAACAGGCTTATGAAAGGCAATGTTCTAAGAGATAGCCAACATGGCTTCGTTGTGGGTAGGTCTTGCCTGACCAACCTCATTTCCTTCTATGACCAGGTGACACATCACCTGGACAAAGGAGAAGAGATTGACATCATATATTTTGATTTCAAACATCCTTTGATGTGGTCTCCCATGATGTCTTCATAGTAAAATTGGGTAATTGCAGCCTCAACAACTTTACAGTCCAATGGCTGGGGAACTGGCTCCATGGTTGGACCCAGAGACTGATAGTCAATGGAACTGAGTCAACAGGGCAAATGGTGACCAGGGCTCAGTACTCGGACTAGTATTCTTTAATATAGTCATAAATGATCTGGGTTAAGGTGTCAGAAGTGGACCAGCTAAATTTGCAGATGACACCAAATTATGGGGAAGTGCAGCCACTCTAGAGGATAGGCTGGCAATTCAGGCCAACTTGGATAGGCTTGCAAGGTGGGTAAATAAAAACCTGACTGTCACAGCGGGGTCCTCGCGGAGGGCCGTGATCTCCTTGAGGCCCTCTCACCGCGCTACTCCAGCCCGAGGGCACCCTCCATTCTCGCCTGCCACGTCTTGATCGAATATGTAATAGGGAGGCTGCCTTGTGTTTCCTCGGGCCTGTCAGCTCCTGGACCCCTCGCGGGTCTCCCCGTACAATGGGCGCTACCCAAGCGCCCCCAGCCTTATGGGCTATGCATGGCTCCTACCAACCCCTAATACCACGCCCCAAGCCTCGCAGATGTAATGGACATTGTCCGGTCTATAAGCCCGCTTCCTGGGCCTCCTCTCTAATGTGGCCCACTCTGGGCTCCCTCTCTCATGCCCAGCCTCTTGCTGGGACTCTCGTCTAGCCCACTCTGGGCCTTCCCTGCCGGTGTGGTTCCACTCAGGGACTCTCTAGCGGGCCTCCCGTCCTATGGGCCAACCGCATGGATACCCTCCCTGACTCTGGCTCACTGCGCTGCTACTCCCTGTCTTCTCAGGGGCAACCGCAGCGCCCTGCCTTGGTCTGAGGGGGATTGCCGCACTAGCCTGCAGCCGGGCTCGCTATGCCCATGCGCCCACACTGGGCTACTCAACAAAGCCCAATGACGTTCCCCCTCTCTGGGGCTCGCCGCGCCCACACTGGGCTACTCAATAATACACAATGGCGTTCCCCCTCTCTGGGGCTCGCCGCGCCCACACTGGGCTACTCAATAATACACAATGGCGTTCCCCCTCTCTGGGGCTCGCCGTGCCCACACTGGGCTACACAGTAATACCGCCCCTTTCCTGGGGCCGGGGGCTATGTTCCCCCACACGCAATCCGGGGTCTCGGTCCCCGTCCGCAACCTACGGGTTGCGCCCGCGACCCACTGGCCACGCTCCTCGCCGCCAGTTGCTCACGCAGCGGCGTGCGAGCTGCGCCTTCCCTGGCGCTATACAGATAATGCGCCCTCTTGGCGCTAGGGCACCCCACACTCTCTGGGGTCCCTGTCGCAACCTACGGGTTGCGCCTGCGACCCACTGGCCGCGCTCCTCGCCGCCAGTTGCTCGCGCAGTGGCGTGCGAGCTGCGCCTTCCCTGGCGCTATGACAATAATGCGCCCTCGTGGCACTAGGGCACCCCACACTCTCTGGGGTCCCTGTAATTGAAGCCTCCTCCAACCCCTACAGCCTCACCCAAGCCTCCGGGTGTAATAACACAAACACAAAGCAAAACCACAAGCCCCTAGGCTGTAACACAAATGCAAGCCGCATGGCCATAACTCATCATCATAGCTCGAGCCTCCAGGGCTATCATGAGCTGACTTGCGACTTAGGCTCCTTCCCATATCTCGGCCGAGGGAGCTCCTGCCTCTCCGGCTGCTGGCAGAGAACTGCCAGCCTGGCTTTGGCCCTGGGCTTTATAAGGGCCAGGCCCTGCCCCCTGCAGGCAGCTGGCTCTCCTTAGTTGCTCTGGCAACCCACAGCTGTGCTCATTTGGTTCTGCCAGGGCTCTCTCCCTGGCAGTTTCTCCTCTCTCTAGGAGCAGGCACTAAGGTGCCCTGCGACACTGACGACATTCAACCAGGAGAAATGCAAGGTGCTCCACCTCAGGAGAAAAAACCCCACATCATACTTTTAGGCTTGGCAATGCTACACTCACTAGCACCACAACCAAAAGAGACTTGGGGGTCATGATTGACCACAAGATCAACATGAGCTACCAATGTAATGCTGAAGCCGGCAAAGCAAATAAAACTTTGGGTTGTATCTACCGATGCATCTCAAGCAAGATGCAAGAAGTCATCCTCCCGCTTTACTTGGCCTTGGTGAGGCTGCAGCTGGAGTACTGCATCCAAATCTGGGCTCCACACTTTAGAAAGGATGTAGAGAAGCTTGAGAGAGTCCAGAGGTGAGCCACGTGCATGATTAGAGGTCAAAAGAAAAGGCCTTCTGAGGAGAGGCTGAGAGGCATGGGACTCTTCAGCCTGGAGACACGAAGACTCAGGGGTGACCTGGTGGCAGCCTACAAGTATATAAGGGGTATGCATCAGGAACTGGGAGAATGTCTGTTCACCAGGGCAGCCCAAGAGAAAACAAGTTCTAATGGTCACAGACTGCTAGAAGACCATTTTAGACTGGACATAAAGGAAAACTTCTTTACCTTCTGAGTCTCCAGAGTCTGGAATAGATTCCCTTCAGACATGGTGCAAGCACCTATGCTGGATACCTTTAAGAAATACTTGGATGCTTACCTAGCTGGGGTTATATGACTCCAGCTGACTTCCAAACCCTTGGGCAGGGGGCTGGACTCAATGATCTTATGAGGTTCCTTCCAGCCCTAATGTCTATGAAATCTATGAAACAACATGAAATGTGATTCAGATCAAGGCAATCCAAAGCAGAACACTTCGTTTTGATTTTCTAACAGAAAAAAACATTATTTTTGACAAAATCTAAACCTCCAGTTTCTCTAGAACTTGGGTGCTTTTCATTGAAAAAAACAGGCCTATTCCTAACCAGTTTCCAGTAATAAATTTAGTAATAAATTCTTCATCTGAGATTTGCAATGGAAGACTGTACACATCATTGTCTATTGGAACCTGCAACATCTCACCCAGCCACCATTACTATTTGAGAACTTGACCATATAGAAACAGAGAAATCTAACATGAGAGTTAGATTGAAAAATATTTATCAAAAAATTTGAGCATGTAAATTTGAAGACAGAGAGATAAATGAACTTCTACATATATCCAATGGATCATCTTTCTCCACACACCTCCAACTCCATCTTTCCACAAATTATAGTGTGATTAAGCAACAATATGCTTCAACTTTTGTCTGTCTTTTTTTGTCAGACATTTCTGGCCACTAAAGACTTGAAATCTCCTTCATCAGTGTAACAGCGTCACAGCCGCGACTCTGTTACTAAGATGGAGTAGCAGCTGCCGGAGATTAGAACATCCAGGAAATGGGGAACGTAATACCCCAGGCAGCCAATGAGGACCCAGAAAGAGAAATAAAGAGAGGGAGGAAATTTCCCAAAGTCGCCTTCGGGCACTTACAGATTGAGAGAAGCAGGAGAGGAGTCCTGTGACAAGGAATACCGAGAAAGTCCAGGAGACAGGGACTCACTCTCAGATGACGACGGGATTTTGGGAGATCGATGCGCTCCACGGGTTGCTTCCTACCTGGAAAGACAGCCTCTGCGGTGAGTCATAAAAAACGGAGCAGCAGCACGGAAAACCCCGCAGCTTCGGGGCACAGCATGGCGGGATTCCCCGAGCGGGAGGAAAAAGGAAAGAGAGAGAGAGAGAGAGAGAGGGCGAGGGAGCACCCGATCCTGCCCTGAAGGCACGGGACCCCGATCCCTCACCGGAGAGTGAAGGGAGGCGTGGAGACAGAAAGCAAAAGTAAAAAGGAAAACTGTGACTGAGCCGCACTTCGCATGCCGGCACAAGCCGCAGCCGGGGAATCCCGGTGTCGGTGTTAATCAGCTGCTAACGAGGCAATTAGTGGCTGATTGTCAAGATAACAAGTAGTCCTTACCATTTGAGACAGACGGCAAGGACTCACGTGGCAAACTCCTTTTTTTTGCCTGACGTTCTGAGAGAGCATAACTAGGCTAATGATAATAAAGCACTCTGGACTAAGATCTGGCCAGCGTGTTCCTTACCGCGGTACCAGCATGTAACAACTCTTCCTCCCCCAGAATTTGCATTTAGATCAAGTCGTGGCAGGCGGGAATTGTGGGAGCTACAGGAGAAGCGGGTACCCAGGACGGGCACGCTGACAAGCAGGTAATGGAAAAATTCTCTTCTGAGAGTCAATCTTTTTGTTATGGTATTTTATTTGGACTTTTAATATACAAGGTCTGTTAAAAAAGTATTGATATTAAATATTGTGGTAGAAAGTACTGGGTGGGCGGCGTGGCTTTGCTGAACAATCTGGGCATGTTGGGGCTCCTCTGGACAGATTTGCAGATCATGGTGTTTCCCTGGTTTTCTGTGGCCAGTGGCTGAAGTAGGATCATTTGTGTCTCGTGTCCCCTTTCATTATGTCACAGAGTCCAGAACAACATGCGTGCATTAAATTTTGCATGAAAATTGGGGAAACGGCAAGTGAAACATTTGAATTACTTTTAAAAAGCATTTTGTGATGATGCTATGAGCTGTGCAAGAGTTTTTGAATGGTATCTTCAGTTTAAAGAAGGACAATCATTGGTCAAAAATTATGTCAGTTCTGGACGCCCTGCAACATCATGGAATGATGAAAATGTGGCAGCGGTTTGCAGTTTGGTTTGAAATGAAAGGTGATTGACTGTCTGAGAGACAGCAGAAGAAGTTAGAATTTCTGTTGGTTCATGTAATTCAATTCTAACCGGTGATTTGGGAATGAAATAACCAGAAAAATGACCAGAAAAGTGGGTGTCCAATTCATGGATGCTTCACCATGACAACACACCTGCCCACTCAGCACAGTTTGCGAAGCAATTTTTAGCCAAACACCATATCCCACAAGTGCCACAGCCTCCATATTTACCTGATTTGGCCCCACATGACTTTTTTCTCTTCCCTCAACTAAAGAAAATCTTGAAAGGAAGATTTTGTGATGTGGAAACGATAAAGCAAAATGTGACTGAGCAGCTTTAAGTGATTTCACAAATCGCTTATCAGAGGTGATTCCAACAAAGGCAGAAACACTGGGAGAAGTGTGTGGCTGCAGAAGGAGCGTATTTTGAAGGAGATTAAGCTGAAACCCCTGTAAATAAAATATTTTGCTTTCTACAGCATCAGTCTCAATACTTTTTGAACAGCCCTCATATGTTTTATATGTCCCTGTGACAATAACAACGTATCCTTTTCCAAAATTGTCAAGTAGACTGACTTTTTGCTGTACAAAGTAATCAAAGGCAGTTAAAATCAAAGATTTATAAATATCCTATGAATGCCTATACATAACTTCATAGTTACACCCATCAGCAACTTGAGACAAGTTGTAGCAAGAGGAGACTGGTTATTGCAAGTGTACAGTATAAAACTTTATTAAACTGGAATCTTTGCAGAGGGAAATGTATAACATTTGTTTGTACTCTATTCGTAAGTGTTAGATACTTAAGCATCATGATCCTCTTATTTACACAGCTATAAATCAGTTCCACTGAAGTAAATGAATAGTGTTAGGCCTCTTAAGTAGGTTGCTCTCTGGCATTTTAATTTTATCTGTGAGCATATTGTCATTGAATTTTATTTAAGTAACTTAGCTTCCTCTCAGTGAGGTTGGCCATGGTATTTCAGAGTGCTTTTCCCCATTTGAATTAATGTGAACCTGAACAGCTTATTTTCATGTTCCATCCTACATTTGATTGAAAATACATCATATCTGTGCTCCTGCTAGCTGTCCCTGGGGAATGCCCCTGCACACACACTCTGGCATGGGGAAAGTTGCCCTGCGTGAGGTAGAGGAGGCTTGGACCAGTACCTGGGCTGGCCCCAGCAGCCTTATCTGGGGCCTTAGGGGCCCCCTGGAGCTGTAGCAGCAGTGATCTGGGTGTACGGAGCCTGGCCAACAGCTGCAGTGTGGCTCTGGCTGGCCAGGCTCTGGTTTTGGGTGGTGCACACTGTTGCTACATGTGCCATGCCACTTTTTTCAGAACACTTTATTTGATACCGGGATTTCCTGGTATCTAAATTGGGTTCCGAGCTGCAAATATGCAGCATGGAGAAACAAATTATGTGTGTGGGGTATGTTTTGCAGTACCTCAGAAACTATGAGGTGCTGGAAACTGTGCTCGTGTGAATACGCTCTACGTGTTCACATTCTGATTTCAATTATTGCTTACTATACCTACTGAAGTTTCCTGATCCACCTTCTGAGCCATTCTCTTTCATTCTAATGATGAAATGTATTCTGCTTTTATGAAGTAGCATTACTGTATGCTATAACAAAACACTTCACATAGAGAGTCAGAGGTGAGAAGGTAAGAAAAAGCTTTTTAAGGCATATTTAAGGATGTATCCTGGAAGGTGCTGCCCATCTCCAGTAAGATGTGTCATTAACTACCACAGATTTGCAAAGGAATAAAGGGTTCCCAGCGTGGCAGAGCAGTTCCTAAATCTCCCTTTAATATCTTTCTTGCTAACCTGTGACTATCTCTGTGGGCACTTTGCACCTTATACAGTCACCCTAGCATATCAAGTGGTTAAGTGGGAGGGAAAGATTTTTAGACAGAGTAAATGCTGAAACAATAAAAGTATATGAGTGAAACTAGACACATGAAATTGTCATTACAATATCCTAAACAATATAATACTAAACGGACAATCTTACAAAGTACATAAAATAAAAATGTAGCTATTTTAATTTTGGCCTGCATGGCTCAGGTACTAGTAGTAGGATGTGGAGCCATTGATATCTAGAACATTTCTTGGAATCACAACCTGACTTGAAGTAATAAAAAAAAAAGCCTATTCATAGGTTTTGGAATGAGTTTATTGGGGGGGGGGGGAATTCCCCCCTCCCCCCAAGCCTGCCAAACCCCCTAAATCCCAGAAGCCATTTATGGTGCCAGTTTTACTAGTATTTGCCAGTGCTAGGACTGGGTGTTTTTGTTTTAATTTTGCCAAAAGTTTTGTGAAGAAAACAATACCAAAAAAAATAAAATAAACATCCTGAGGTTTTCCCTCCAGAAAACTAAAGAAGATTTTGTAAGAGCCAAAGATAAGACTGCCTCAAGACTAAATGCATGTTTAGACAGGACTCCTGAGCTGAAATAATTGATGCATGAGTGTTCATACAGGACCAAATTCTCATTCCTCTGAAATCAATAGAAAATTGTTTGGTTTTGTTTTTTTTACTTAAGTGAGACCTATATTTGGCTCATAGCACAGGCTTGCTCATTTAATCTTATTATGACATTATATGCTTCACTACTGAATTCTTCTTTTGTTTCAAGAAACAAATGAAAGCTTTTTGCAATTAGGATTTCCAAAGAGGTTGAAGTAATAAGTATGACAGATGAGCTTTTCTGTCTCAGAAAGAATATCATTTTCATAGCTTGCCAATCTACAAGTTTTATGAAATCAAGTATTTATCTCAAAATGAGCAAATGTCCTGGTTTTTTTTTACCAAGAAAAGGATGATGAAAACAAAAGCTGATGCCATAGTGACCGAGTAACCTTTAGCATTTTTAGTCCTGTCAAGTCACATATGTTCTTTTATGTTTCACCAAGTTCTGATTCTATTTGAGTTGACATAGCTCCCCATCTGCATCTACTTTCAAGCACATCTGGAAGGTACTACGACATAGTTTGGTCTCCTGACTTACACATTGTATCATGTTGTCTTAAACAGAACATGGCCTGGTGATTGAATGGCCAAAAAAAAAAAATCCTTTCTTTCTATTGCTTTTGAAAATTGATTTAGACCCTCTAGCTTTGCATCTGAAGCTTTTGTTTCTGTATTTCGCACAACTATAGATCACAGGAAATACTAATGCATTTATATTGTATCTTTTATGCAATGATCTGAGCACTTTACATGCACCACAAAAAATACAGCCTCAATATACTGTTGCAATCCCGCTTTATTTTTTAACATGAATCAAGGTAAGAGAAGCTATATGATTTGACTGAGGTCAGAAGGAGAGCTGGGAATAGAAGCCAAAATGCCAGGAACATTCCTTAACCACTAGATATCATCCCCACTTAGAACATGCAAACATCTTAATTTATGGACTGAAAATATTTATGGTATGGGGGGTATGGTATGTTTAAACTCCTCTCTAAATCCCAAAGTCTTAATTTTAGAGAAAGTTAGATTCAGATAGAGAGCTAAAGTTTGTGACTTGTTTCTAATTAATTTAAATGAATGATAAGAATAAGGTCAACCTACCAGGTTCAGACCTTGATTTAGAGAAAGATTTAAAACATCTAAGGGTTAAGGGAAAAGAAACATTAGAGTCCCACATATTTGTTCATGATTTATTTCTCATAAACTCATTGCATAAAACCTGTTCTTTGTTCAGGTCCCTTATCTCCTGTTTCACATCCCAGAGACTTTTAATAATGATATTTGAGGAAGCAAATATATTTGATGAGAAAACATTGACCATGGCACATTTTTGTTGTCTATAAGATAATTTTCAAGGGAATAGATGATCTGCTTTTTATAAAAACTAAAATGTTTATTTCTTAAACACAAAGGGAAAAAAGTGGCACAAAGGCCTTGATGACTGAACTGTTGAGTTTTTCCTGGTGCGTAAGAAATAAATTATGTATAAATAAATGTGGGAAGCAGAGGGAAAATAATCATATTTTTTATATTCTTCTGATGCTAGAAATCTTGAAGAATTGAACAATAATTTGTTTTCTATTACCCTTTTATCATGAGTCTGCATATTTTAATTGCAAAGTAACCTTCACCTTATTTTACAGCAGCTCTTTTCAGAAGAGTTTTAGGCTTTTGAAATTTCGAGGCAAGTTGCCCCTTCCTCGTGTCCCCCCTCTTCCCCTCCCCGCCCCGCTTTTTTGGATGACTTGCTGGATTTAATGAAATTGTAACTTTGAAGGAAATGTTTCATTCATTTCTATGTAATTATTCCAGAAAAAAACTTTCTTCTCCTGATTAAGATTTGTCATTAATTTATTAAAACAAAAGCTTTCACTGTTTTGTTCAGCCTTTAAGCATAGGGAAGTGGCAACAAAAATAATAAATCTCTACATTTTTGTGAATTTTTTATTTGTGGAAATTCAACTTAAAACAGCTTAACAGGGTTTTTTTGCATATAAAACATTGTGGAAATAACTAGTAACACTTTTGTTAGTTCTACAATATCATTAAAATATTTTGTTCTGCCAGTGAAAAATGATGAAAATGGGAAACTGCCAAACTTATAGCAGTTTAGGTTACATTATGTATCTTGGCCATCTTGAAATAGACCAATAGCATTTTATCACTTGTTACTGTAGAGGTCAAGGATGAATGCAGGGATGAGTTCAGAATTCAGAATGAAAGGATGGGTTAGGAAGACACAATACTATTTGAAGCACCATAAAGATGTTCATCTATAAAATTAACTACATGATCAATCCCAGTAATGGATACAAATACTTAACGATAAGTTCAAGTAACTAGTAACCTGTCATTGACCAATAACATAACTGTAACAGTTTAGTCTCTTGGTAATATCATCTAGACCAGAGGTTCTCAAACTTTTTCTTACTGTGTACCCCTTTCTAGATTTACCACCTGCCTGCATACCTACCAGCATACATTTTATATTTTAACCCCTTAAATGCCAATTATTATTATAATGAAAATTAAATCCACCATGACAATTTCCCCACGTACCCCACAGAGATGCCTTCTTACCCCCTGGGGTACAGTTTGGGAACCCCTGGTCTAGATCAAAAAGGATATACTGCCCCCTCCTCCCACCACCTGCCTTAAAGCAGTTTTTTGCCTGGATACATAGCCATCATTGCATTGTGGTAACTCTGCATCGCATCTCCCTTACCTGCTCACTGGGGCCATCCTGCCTCAGGAATCAAAAAGCATGATTATAGAGACTTTCTTAACAAGGGAAAATAATAAATTAGGAAAGTATGTTTAGTACTTTTGACTGTGGTTTAGCAGGTAGAAACAAGAAGGGCTTCACCACATGACTAAGCACTTTTCCCTGAACCACCACCAAAAGTGCTGTTCCGACCACTCTTTAGAAACTATTAATCTAGGACTGAGTTCTGCATGGGGCAGCTTGCCCCTGGTTACCAAGGTTACTCATTTCTGTCAAATGAACAGCAATTCAAGACCTCTTTAAAGTGCACTTGATTTTTGGATTTTCCCTGGAAAACAGATGTAATACACAGCAATAAGCAACAAGGACTTTAACAACTACAAACATGCATCTGTTTCTGTAAGCTTGCTGATAGCAGTGAATTTCCATAGGTTAAACATATCCAAGCCTAAAGGAGCAAAATTGGCTCTGCATAGCAAAACTATATAGAATAACACAATTCGTTATATAGAATTTTTTTTTTCAAAGCTAAGTGCGCTGTTGTTAGCTTTATTCTCTTTAGGTGTCACCCATTTACTTCATTCAAGCTTTCTAAAAGGCTGATACTATCTCTATAGAACACAGGTAGAAAACAGGGCTGGACTAACCCTATGGACAAATTTGTTCAGAGAGGCATGAGCTTTCATAGGCTATAGCTTACTTTGTCAGATGCTATGAATAGACTTGCAGAGAGCAGGGGTACTAAATAAGGACTAAAGTAATTTAAAAATACAGAACCGGGAAAAGAGAAGGAAAGGATGGGGCACTGGTAAGAGTGGTAAGGGTGGGTTAGAGATCAGAAAAGATAACAAAATAGTTAACCCATCAAAGAGTAATACACATCCTCAGCAAACAGCGTGGGGTCAGAGAAGGGGCAGACTGAAGTGCTCTGGGTTAAATACAAGGGTTTTGGGGGGAAAGGGACTTAATGGTGAGTGTGTAATACAGACCACCCAACCAGGGGAAAGAGCTGGACTGGGAATTCTGTCAGCTCATGGAGGCAGTTAAGTCAAGGGATGTGGTCATCATGGGTGACCTAAACTACCTGGATATCTGCTGGGAGGAGCAGTCAGCCAGGTCTGACTGTTAACATAGGTTTCTAGCCAAGATACAGGACCTCCACCTAACACAGGAGGTGCACAGCCCCACCAAGGGAAATGCCTTGCTGGACCTGGTCCCGGCTACAGGCAATGACCTAGTGAGGGAACTGCAGGTTCTCAACCACCTGGGCAACAGTGATCATCGCCTACTGGAATTCACTATCCAGTGCAGGGTGCGAAAGGCCTGCAGCAAGGCAGTAGCCCTTGAATTCAGGAGGGCCAATTTTAATGAATTAAGGAGATTAGTTGGAGGTCCCAGGGGGTAGGAGAGTTGGGAGTCCAAGACAAGTGGTCGTTCCTTAAGAAGATGATCCTCCGAGCCTGAAGGGTGACAGTCCTGCCGCATATCAAAGGGGCAAGACTGCTCAAAAGCCCCCCATGGCTCACCAAAGACATTCAGGAATGTCTGAAAGCTAAAAAGGAGGTGTACACCCAGTGGAAAGGAGGGGCTATCACCAAGGAGGATTATACCTACATTGCTCAAGACTGTAGGGGGGCTATTACGAAGGCTAAGGCGGAGACAGAACTAGGACTAGTGACCAGGATCAAAGATAACAAAAAGTCCTTTTTTAAATATATCGGGAGTAAAAAGAAGGCACCGGGTAATGTGGGGCCCCTGCAGGACATGTTTGTCAATCTGGTGGTTGCACCAGATGATAAAGCTGACCTCTTTAACAAATTCTTTGTCTCCATTTTTCTGAGCAGGGACTGGGACATTCCACCCCCCCACCCCCACCCCCCGCCACTGGGATTCCAGATGGACTCAGGAGAGGCACAGCCAGGCCCAGGGTCAGAGAGGACCTAGTTAGGGAACTTCTGGTGGGGCTGGACATGTTTAAATCATCAGGTCCAGATGATTTCCACCCCAGGGTGCTGAGGGAATTGGCAGGGGTCATTGCAGGACCCCTGGCATGGCTTTACGAGCACTCATGGTGGTCTGGCCGGGTACCAGAGGACTGGAAAAGGGCCAATGTGGTCCCCATTTTCAAAAAATGGAGGGAGGAGGACCCAGGTAGCTATAGGCCCGTTAGTCTTACCTTGGTCCTGGGGAAGCTGTTTGAGAAAATTATCCAGGAGCACATCTGTGAGGGACCAGCAGGGGAGATTATGCTCAGGGGCAATCAACATGGGTTCATTAGGGGCAGGTCCTGTCAGACCAAACTGGTTGCCTTCTATGACCAGGTCACAAAATCTTTGGATCCAGGTGTCACAGTGGACATAGTCTTTTTGGACTTTAGGAAGGCCTTTGACACTGTCTATCACCCCATTCTCTTTAAAAAATTAGGCGACTGTGGCATTGATGCCTACACAGTCAGATGGGTCACAAATTGGCTAGAGGGCCGCACCCAGAGAGTGGTGGTCTTTGGGTCATTTTCAACCTGGAGGGATGTGGGCAGTGGGGTCCCCCAGGGCTCAGTCCTCGGGCCTGCACTGTTCAACATCTTCATCAGTGACTTGGATGAGGGGGTGATAGGCACCATGTTCAAATGTGTGGATGACACTAAGATGTGAGGAGAAGTGGGCACGATAGAAGGGAGGGACAGGCTACAACTAGATCTGGACAGGTTACAGGGGTGGGTGGATGAGAATAGGATGGGTTTCAATACTGACAAGTGCAGGGTACTGCACCTAGGGAAAAAGAACCAGTAGCATACCTACAGGCTGGGGAACTCCCTTTTCATCAGCACAGAAAGGGATCTTGGAGTCATTATTGATTCCAAGATGAACATGGACTGCCAATGTGAGGACGCAGTCAGTAAAGCTAACCGCATGTTGTCATGTATCCACAGATGCATCACGAGCACGTCAAAGGAGGTGATCCTCCAACTCTATGCGACATTGGTCAGGCTTCAGTTGGAGTACTGCGTCCAGTTCTGGGTGCCATACTTCAGGAGGGATATGGGCAGCATTGAGAGGGTCCAGAGGAGGACTACTCACATGGTCAGGGGGCAGCAGGGCAGGCCCTACAAGGAGAGGCTATGGGACCTGAACCTGGTCAGCTTCCACAAGAGAAAGCTGAGAGGGGATCTGGTGGTCATTTATAAACTTACCAGGGGGGACCTGTAGGGAATGGAAGAGTCCCTGTTCCCCCCGAGCACTACCAGGAGTAACTAGGAATAACGGCCACAAGTTGATTGAGAGTAGGTTCAGGCTAGATATCAGGAAGCACTACTTCACAGTGAGGGTGGCTAGGATCTGGAACCAACTTCCAAGGGAAGTGGTGCTCGCTCCTACCCTGCGGGTCTTCAAAAGGAGTCTAGATAATTACCTAGCCAGGGTCATTTGACCCCAGCACTCTTTCCTGCCCATGGCAGGGGGTCGGACTTGATGATCTGATCAGGTCTCTTCCGACCCTACCAACTATGAAACTATGAACTATGAAACATGGAGGGATACAGAGGTGCAGGTACAAGTGCACTTTACTGCAGAGTTAACTAATTAGATCCGCGGTAAAGCATCACTGTTTACAAGTGTGCCAATATTAGGGTACAGAAAATTAACTCTGTCATAGGATAGTACTGTCAGGGACAGTACTATCATATGGCAGAGTAATTACATGTGCTAAAATGCATGTGTAGACAGTGACAGGGTTTGGCTTTGGCATGAGGGTGCTAAAGTATGGGAGCTGCTTGCCCCTTTACCCCACACTTTAGCTCTCTCGTTTCCCAGCCAACCCCTGCCTGACACTGCCACCTGGAGCCTGGGACTGACCCAGGAAAAAAAGTCACCTTTTATCCAGCACTATTTTTAACTATCTTAAGTGTCAACCTACACCTATAAGAAGGATGATATATTGGATACATCATATAATTTTAATCTTGCAAAACAAATTATCATACAGCACTAACAAATAAATCAAGTGACACTAATAAAATCTCCAACTATATCACCTGCATGGAAGACATTACATTGAAGATCTGTATTAACTCCAAATTCACTTCCTTTGTCTGCTATGTAGTATAGTTGCATCTTATCCTGCTACAGACCAGTTGTGTAATCCATGCACAGAACACAAGCAATGGCAATGAAACATGATGGTAAAGATCCACACTGCAGACCAGAAATGTGCGCTGCCAATCAGACATGAGAACTTTGCACTAAATATAGACTGTAGTTGTGCACAAGTACTTTTTTTTTCTTCTGTCATTAAATTGCCTTGAGGTAAACATGCAATTTCACTTTATTGACAGCTTGCAGCTGTTTTCAGAAGGAAGTAACACAGTAGAAAGTTCTTGTGCTAAAGACACAGTTGGAATAGATGAAATAGATATTTTAAAAAAATATATTACCATTCTCTGCTGTTATCCAAATTACAAACAAGAATGTGCAAATCTGTATGGTCACTTACTGTTTTTTATGCACAATGGGACCAAGACTGAATTCTGTCTTGGAGGATGTATTTCTTCTTTTTAAAAAGAAGTATTGCTAAGTAAGCCTGATTCAACTCCCATTAATGTATTTGTATTGGTGTCAATGAGAGTTTCATAGATTTAATAGATTTCATAGACATTAGGTCTGGAAGGGACCTCAGAAGATCATCGAGTCCAGCCCCCTGCCCAAGAGGCAGGAAGTCAGCAGGGGTCATAGGATCCCAGCAAGATAAGCATCCAAATTTCTCTTGAAGGCATTCAGTATAGGTGCATGAACCACCTCTGGTGGCAGGCTATTCCAGACTTTGGGGGCTCAGACAGTGAAGAAATTATTTCTTATGTCCAGCCTGAAATGGTCTTGCTGGAGTTTATAACCACTTGACCTTGTTGTCCCTTGGGGTGCTCTGGTGAACAATCATCCCCCCAGATCCTGGTGAACACCCCTGATAAACTTATAGGTGGCCATCAGATCGCCCCTGAGCCTGTGCTTTTCCAGGCTAAAGAGTCCCATAGCTCTTAGCCTGTCATCATAAGGTCTGTTTTCCTGACCTCTGATCATGTGCGTGGCTCTTCTCTGGACTCTCTCAAGCTTCTCCACATCCTTTTGGAATTGAGGAGCCCAAAATGGGACGCAGTACTCCAGCTGCGGCCTCACCAAGGCTGAGTACAACGGGAGAATGACGTCCTGGGATTTGCTTGAGAAACATCTATGGATGCAAGCCAGCGTTTTGCCTGCTTTACTAGCTGCAGCATCACATTGAAGGCTCATATTCATCTTGTGGTCAATCATGACCCCCAAGTCCCTTTCATCCATAGTGTTAGCCAGCGTAGCACTGCCGAGCCTATAAGGACTCTGCAGGTTTTTCCTCCCAAGGAGGAGAACCTTGCATTTTTCAGTGTTATACACCATCAGATTCTCATCCGCCCATGCCCTGAGCCTGTCAAAGTCAGCCTGGATCACCCTCCTGTCCTCAGGTGTGGATGCTTTACCCCAGAGTTTGGTATCATCGGCGAACGTGGCCAGTCCACTTCTGACTCCAATGTCCACATCATTAATGATGTTGAACAATATAGGTACAAGGACAGCCTTGGGGGACCCCACTGGTCACAGGGCACCATGATGATTGACTTCCATCAACCACCACCCTCTGGGTCCAGCCATGGACCCAATTCCCCAGCCAGCAGATTGTGGTGAACCCGAGGCCACAGTTGGCCAGTTTTGCCAAGCGGTGATCATGGGATACCAGATTGAAGGCTTTTTTGAAGTCAAGATATATGACGTCAATCTCCTCTCCCTTGTCCAGGTGATAGGTCACCTGTTCGTAAAAGCAGATAAGATTGGTCAAGCAAGACCTACCCGCAACAAATCTGTGCTAGGTATCCCTCAGGATGTTGCCTTCAGCCATTCTGTTGAGAATGGCCTCTTTAATAATCTTTTCTAAGACCTTCCCCGGGATACAGGTCAGACTGATGGGCCTGTAGTTTGCCGGATCCACTTCCCTCCCTTTCTTGAAGATAGGCACCACATTGGCCTTCTTGTAATCTTTAGGCACTTCACCAAAGCACCAGGAATTCTCAAAGATCCATGCCAGGGGCTGAGCTATGATGCTAGCCAACTCCTTGAGTACCCTGGGGTGTAGATTGTCAGGGCCAGCTGACTTGACGGTGTTCAGCCTCTCAAGGTGTTCCTTCATGAGGTCAGCATTGATGGAGGGCAGGGAATCTACCTCACTCAGGCCTCCCTCATCCAGGATACCCTGTCCCGTAGTGGGCAGGGGTGTCCCATGGGACTGATGAAAGACCAATGCACAGTACCTGTTTAAAAGGTTAGCTCTTTCCTAGGCATTGGTTGTCAGTTGTCCCATCTGGTTTAGCAGGGGTCCAATGTTGCCCTTGCTTTTCCTCTGGCTCCCCACATATCTAAAAAAGGACTTTTTATTGTCCTTGATACTTGTAGCTAGTTGGAATTCCATCGCAGCCTTGGCTTTCCTGATTCACTTCCTGCAAGACTGGACCAGTGAGGAATATTCCTCCTTGGAGGTGGATCCCGTCCTCCATCCTTTGTACGCCTTTGTTTTTTACTGCAGGAGGTCCACTAGTTCCTGGAGAGCCAGGGGGGCTGCTATGCCCTTTTGCTGCCTTTCCTCCAAGATGGAATAGCATTAGCTTGTGCATCTAGAATCGCTCCCTTGAGGAGCAATCACTCTTCCTGAGCTCCCCTCCCCTTGGGGTCATGGTCCCTTACGACCTCACCGACAAGCCTGAGCTTGTCAAAGTCAGCTTTCCTGACTTTGGATGGAAGTTGGATCAAGTCTAAAATTAATAAACAGGGATAAATTAATTGCATTTCATGTTTGGTTTCATTATAATCATAGGCATTTTTCTCACAACTCCTCATCCTCTGTGGAAAAATTAATCCCATTAAAATCTCCTTTTTTCTGTGTTGGTTGGGATTTTAAAAATTGAAATATTATCGTTTAAAAAAATTAGCTTATTTTCTTTTAGGAATAGGAATAAGGTCTACACTTAAACTTTAAAATCTGCCATTTCCTTTAAGTTAAGATTTCCATCTCATTTAAGCAGGTAAAATAATTTGCACAACTGCATAAATAATTTGCACACATGCAAATAGTTTTGATCAGCGTAAATGGGATGGAAATTTCCATTGTCTTTAATGTGCACAACACCAAAGCCATCTGGATATTATCATCCTCTGAGCCTTACCTTCTTTGGTGTAATATTCTGTTCTCTGACATAAAATTTTAGTAATTTGAAGTTAAAGTTATACATATTGCATATGTCTGCATTCATTTATTATACTTTACCCTTGAGTTATTGATTGCAGAATGTGAAGATCAATACTGATGTAGAACCAGTCATTAGCACAATTATTTTAATTATTTTATGTTAGGCCATTGCACTTGATTGCACCTTTAATGATTTTGAAGAACTACCTAAGTACTTTCTATATTTATGATGCCCAAAGGTGTAGTTTTGTTCTCTGTTTTTTTTCCAAATAAGTTATAATGGTACAATGAACTAGATCCAAAATGGACTCAGGTGCACAACTCAGGTCATTGCTATACCTGACTTTTAGGCAGTTGACCCCCAAAAGGGAATCCAAAATCCTGTGTTAGGTGCCTAAGTTTTCTATAGGAAGACTTAGGTACCTCAGTATGGAACTAGACATTGGAGTCTAGGTGTTCTGAGGATGGAGTTGCCTACAGCTGACCAACAGAACATGCTGAGGACAAGGATGCTAAGGACAATCCTATCCTTTTCCAGACCTTAAGTGTTGCATGTGCTATGTTATTCAGCTTGGGATTTCCATGCTGAAAAGCCTTCACCTTCATTTTTCTTTTTAGTTTCATAAAGAGAGTTAGCAGGCACTTAAAATTATTTTAACTCAGAGCTGGAAAATGAGGAGGTGCTGGTGACAGCATCACAGGAACAGCCAAAAATGCATCAAGTGGGGACTGGAATCCAGGATTTCCCATCCCAGGTGATTGCCTTAACTGCTCAGCTACAGAACAAAATTCACTATGTTCTCTCTCTCTGGCCCCATTGATCTTGTATTATTTGTTGCTAGTGATCTAGTCAAAACAGGAGTACAGCGTGGCCCATTTTGCCTAGTTCATAGCTTGGTAGTTAGGCCACACTGTACAAGAGGCTGGGAAATCATTATTTAAGTTTTCCTGAAGGGAAGAACTGAACTAAGGCAGAGGTGACCAACCCACTTACAGGTGTCCCACAAGTGTCACAGGCAGCTGAACCCTGTGTGTGTGGCACCTGAACCCTGTGTACTCACTATAGGGAGATGCCAAAATGAAGGCAGAGACCAGAGCACTCCATGGAGTAGAGTGGGGACTGGATATTGCTGAGAAGGCATCACATATTACCATCAAGAGCCAGGTTCACCCTTAAGACACAGTGGAGAGCCATATGAGCCTATACAGGGGAAATGCATCTCTAAATGGGTGTTAAGACAAATAGTTTTGGCCTGCCTTTTCCGGTTTCTCTAGAAAATATTTTAAGTCCATTTTTTAAATAAAATTACTTACGCTTAACAGCTTAAATATTTTTTTCCTATCCCGCAGCATAGATAAAGTTTAATGTAAAAATATATACATAGTAAATAGCTTAATGGAAAATATAGCAAGTGAATAATAATATTAGACAAACATTGAAAAGCCAGATGGTTTCTCAGCTCCATCAAATTATTTATACACTCTTATAATCGTATATAGTCAGAGCCATGGCCAAGCACTTTGGTGCCCAGTGCCATGTGCACTGCACCCCTATGCACTACTACGTAACTTTGCTTCTATTTAATTTCATGTCCACCATGTTAGGGAGCCCAGTGCTGGTGCACTACTACCACAGCTCTTGCTATATATGATACAGTATGTAATTCTCTTGTAATTTTGTGGAACTCTACTTCAACTGTAGGGGACTTCTTATGAAGTCTCCAAAAACCTAATGGAATATTTGTACAATAAAAGTTGCCCAAAGAATAAATTCCAAAGTAAACAGTGCTACTTTTTAACAATATATTCAAGCTTGTAAAAGTCAACCTATTCTTAATAAGAAAGATGAAGCCAGACTAAGCTATTTGAGATACGAATTAAAAATATTGTGTTCAATGCCAAAGCAGAGCCCCATGTTAAGCATTATGAAATTTAATGCTGTTCATGTTACAGGCAGCAAGCAAGTAAGCTACCAAAAATTTCATGTGAGATCAAACAGTGCAATATTTCTACAGCAGTATAAAGAAAGTCGAAATTGATTGCCTATATGAAATGTATGAAACTGCCAAGTTTCTTGTGCACAGGTGTTCACAATTTCCCACCATAAAACAGCACCACTGCACATGTAGTGGCAGCTACCAGTGAAAAGACTGGGGGTAAGGGAAAGGTTTGTAGTGATGATTTGCGGTCTCTACTTAAGTGAGTCCTTATTTAAATTTGAGATTATGGTATCAGTGGGCACATCTACATGAGACGCAGTATTGTGCATTAGCCTAATTTAATGCAAATTACAGGTGCACGTCCACACATGAGAAAAGTGCAACTATAGGTCTATTTACTCTTACAGCAGGCATTTTAAATGAAAACTGCAACACCTCCCCCTTTTCTCTCTAAAACAGTAATACCTGAATATGAGACAAGTCTATCTCAAGTAAACGAGACAAGTCTATCTCAAGTAAACTGACCAATGCAAACACAGATCTTGTTTTATTATGAACACTTCCTTCTCTAATAACCACATTTACTGAGGGGTTTGTAACCTCATCGTGAGTCTTTGGAACTTCCTTATCAATTCCTAGAGTTTAGGCATATCCATCTGTCCCAAACTCTTGGGCTCTAATTAAGAAAATCTTCACATGATGATGTGGCAAGCAACAGCTTGTCATTTGCTACTCACTTTGGAGTCCAGCAACTATAAAGCCCTTGACATAATCAGAGAATCTGTGCTTCCCTATTCACCACTTCTGAAAGGTTCCTCCATCTGCCAAGGGTGGGAGGATATGTCAAATGACCACTTCTGTTCTCCCCATGCCATGACCTATCATATAGGCTCTGAGGAAAAGGATGCATGGTGTATGGTTCTTTGGGCATGGGGCTTGAATCCAGGGCAATTTAGGAACGGGGTTGTTTTTTTTGGCAGAGGCGGCAGAGGCAGGGGAGAAATTATAATAAAATGAATTCACCATTCCTGGGAAAAACCGAACTTTGACTGTTTGGAAACTGCTTAACGTTCTCAAATATGTTAGTAGCCAAGTATAGACAAACAGAGGCTAGCATTTTAAAAATGCAACAGCCCCAAATATGCAGATGCTAGGGATATCCTACAGCTCCCAACACTGACTGATTTTAAAAGAGTTATAAAATTCATAGGCAGTAGAGCTCCCCAATACTCCTCATGGATGGGTCCTTAAATCCTTTAAAAACATGCTGTAATTCTTTATGTCACCCCCCCACAACCACCCCCACATGGAAAAAAAAGAAGTCTGAGGAATAGTCAGGCTTCTAAAACCTCTATTAAACCACCCCCTTTCTTTTTCCTTTACTCTTTCCTTACTTATTTTCTATCATATCTCCTCCTTTCTTCTGTTTCCCTCCACTTCCCCTGTGCTATTCTCTTTCCCTTCTATCTTCTCATCTTAGCCTTATTAAAAAGCTCCTCGGCTTGCTCTGTATCTGCAGGGAGCAGGAAAGGTTTCTAATAAAAACAGTTAGTGATAGAAGAGGAACACTAGTCCTAGGAGGATTTTAACTCTTCAGAAGGGTGTTTAACAGCTTATTACATCTGCAGAAAGTGATTTCAATGGAAAGGCTGAAAATCTACCAGCACACATATATATTGTGGAACATATACTCTAAACCTACCATAATTTAATTAAAAAATAAATCAAATCAAACTATTCTTAGAAGGTAAAGCCCTGGAGCAAAGAAAGCAGTTTCACTGCTGCTATTGTCTGATGAAATTGATGCATGGTACAGTATTTTATTAGTGAAGATTCTGGACCAAAGTATGCCTTTACTTGCACCCTATTCAACCCTACTGTTATTGTTGAGGCTACACAAAGTGAAAGTGGGGATAGAATATGGTCCTTACAATTGTAAAGATTCAATATCTTTCCAGAATCTAACAATAATGAGAAGATTAAAGTAGATTTGTAAGAAGGCTGTCTTCAATATGCAGAAAGGAAATCAGTAAATACAATTCATTTAGTAAGTATTTCTTTTCTGTGCCATATTCCAGGTCCATGTCTTAAATCACACAATGGATAGCTTTTCAAAAAAGCTTCATAAAGTTGTAAGTGGACAAACAGCTTTTGAACAAGTAGATTTCGAAGGCTGAATAAACTCCTTGCAATTATGCCATTTAAGAATCAAAGAACTGAAACTACCGTAGAGATCTGATTTAAGATATCTTCCGGATATCAAAACAAGGATGCTGCTGTGTAGTAAAGTTTTCAAAAGCATGTAAGTGATTAGATGTCTAAGTCCCATTTTTCAAAAGTGAGTCAGGCCTTTAAGAGCTTAAGTCACTGTAAATCAGACATTCAGGCCAAGTACAGAGATTATACTTTTACCGATATAAGTGATTGGAAACCAGTCTATACACATAACAGAACAAAAGTTCAGCACACAGAATAGGCCTATACCTGTAACAGAACAGAAGTTTGGCATACACAGACTGGTTTAAAAACGGTGGAAACCAGTCTATGATTTACCCCTCCCACAAAGAGCAAATGTGTGTGCTGTTTGCTACCTATCTAAACTATGCCACTTATAAAATACCATGTAACTTAGCCTGATTCTGCCTTGGGCTTTTGAATGTCTGTACTTAGCCCAAGAGAGAAAAAGTAGGGGACAGAGCCAGGGAGTAGTGTGTAACTTTATTGACTGCCTGGCCTTTTAGTTTGTTGTTTTTTTTCCTACTTTTTTTTTTTCAAACAAGCATTATATCATGCTGGCAATCAGATGTGCCCTTTGTCTTTTCCATTCACTCGAAAAGAAGGAAGTTAATTGATTTGTTAACTAGCCTACTTCTCACTCATCATGGGAGTTGTGCTTTTCAAATATTTTTTTTAAAAGCATGTCACACTTTCCTACTAGCTTCTAGTTCTTCTTCCAGAGTTCTGGAGCATTAATCTTTATTTCCCTAGCCTCCTTCACTCCATTCACTGTGTCTCAGGGGAGTAATATGTGTTTTCCTGAGACTAACAGAAGAGGGATAAACAGGTATTAAAAGCAAATCTGGTGCACTTTATCTTTTCTGTCCTGCTCAGAGGCAATAAGAAGAGACTGATAAAGAAACAATATGTACTGAATCAACTGATGGACTTTTGAGAGTGCCAAGTTGGTGCACCTTTTAACACTGAGATTAATACAAGATTTAGAGATCAGACAATCAGTAAGATGACAGAACATTATGCGTTGTGCAAATAATGACATAGGCACTGATAGCAGACATGTTACTGTAGGAAAGAAAGGGAAATAAATGGAAATGTGACACTGAATTAATGCATTTATGAGTATTAATAAGCATACCAATGCATGCACTTCATAAACACCATACAAAATCCACTGGCAATCTGTTAAGGCAATTCAGGATAAGTTCAGGTGCACTTTAAATATCAATTTTAATTCTGAATGGATTCCAATGGGACATAAGACAATCACTTTTGTGGCAACATCTAATACTAAACACATTCTAGTCAAATTTGTATTATGCTTTTTAGATCTAAATAGTTTAATACATCTTTACTCAGAAACACAAGCTGTTATTTATGCATGAAAGGGACTATTTATAAATATCTGATAAATGTTGTGCATGTTGCACAACTTACCTTTCCACAGAGACTTGGAAACAGGGCTGAAGAACTTTTGGAGGGAGAATGGGTGCATTTTGAGTTAAGTTGCCTGGTTTACTATTTTGGGAGTTATAATGGTGTGCTTAAGGCATTCCTTTCGATGCATTTTAAAGTCGTATCAGGGTGCCAAGGCTAAGAAGCAGACACTCTAGACTAGGGGCTCCCAAACTGTGGTACACGTACTCC